>NC_137904.1:8165587-8835625 GCF_963455335.1 Martes martes | reverse complement strand
CATCCATGAAGACTCTTAGAGGAAGCCATTCAGACTTAGTGAAAAGAAATTGAACACTTGACCTTTACCTACAAAAGTGGCTGTTTTTCAGTCAACCAGAAGAACTTTCTTAGCAAAGCTTTTACATTCCAAATAATTACGTGATAGAGAAAGGTTTTAATTGTTGCACCTTAATCAATTTGTTTTCACTATTAATGCTGCATTAAGATTTTCACTAAAGGAAAAGCAACCATTGGTTATTTCTGATTATAGTTTTCTGTAAAAATTTTTTAAAGGAAAGGACAGACAATGAATTTCAGATTTCACCGGTATTGTAGAAATAAATTTCCTCCTGGCATCCGATCAAGTAGATGTTAACAGGAGAAAAAGCTGTTTGATCTTAATCTTCAAAATCTAATAGAATATTTTCTTTCTGAAGCTGGAAAGGATTGAAAAATCATATGAGAAGGATAAAGTAATTGCAGGAGATCAAATTTACTACTACTTTAATCTTCATCATCTGGAAATTTTGATTTTTTCCTTGTTCATAAGTAAACTTTTTGGCCTATATTTTCCTTCCTAAACTTAAATACTGGAAGGTCAAACCAGTGACTAAAGCGATAACATCAACCGAAAATGTGTTGGAGAGAACATGTTGGGTAGAAAATTTCATGGGTTGAGGAGTGGGGCAGGTCGGGCAGGACATTTTAAAAAAGTGATTTGTTCCTGGAGTTAGGAAAGATCTTGTTTCTGGTCATTTTATTTTATTTTTAAAACATTTTTTGCGGGGGGCGCCTGGGAGTCTCAGTTACTTAAGCATCTGCCTTCAGCTCAGGTCATGATCCTGGGGTCCTCTGCATCGGGTTCCCTGCTCAGCAGAGAGCCTGCTTCTGCCTCTGCCCCTCACACAGCTTGTGCTGTCTCGCTCTCTCACTCAAATAAACAAAATCTTAAAAAAAAAACCTTTTTTGCTACTTTTGTTTTTGCAGTTTTCCATTGTCATTCCAATTTTAAAATATTTATATGTGTATCTTTCTCCTTAAAGGATGAGCTTTAAGCCATGCCTGGGACCATCTGACCTTTCATGTAATCTCAGTATCCAGTAGACATATTTGACCCAAAGGGTACTTAGTCAGTAGCTTGTAGGGCCATCATTCCAGAGCAACCTCAACTTCACTGACATCCTTGTCTCATTTAATGAATTCTTTACATTTGAAAACAGTTTTTTGTTTGTTTCGGGGTGGTTAAGCGGATGGACTTGAGAGTCACAATGCCTTATGTTCAGACCCCAGGTCTGACATTCCCCAGACGTGTGACTTCAGACAAATAACGTCTCTTATCTCTGCCTCAGTTTCCTCATTTCTGAAATGAAATAATAACAATAATAATAACAACAGTGATTCACAGGTAGCCCTTGTGATTTTGACTGTGTGCCACACACGGCTCTAAACACGTCACATATTTTTAACATATTTAATTCTCATAGCAACCTTATGAGATGGGGTCATTATTATCTCCAGTGACAAATAAGGAACATGAAGGACACAGAGGTCAACATGATTTGTCCAAGGTTACATAGATATTCAGTGGCAGGGCCACTGTTTGAGTCCCGGGAGCCTGGCTTGGCGGCCTGCGTCCCTGTGGAACCAACGGGCTGCTCCTGCGCTCACTGAGTGTGGAGTCCAGCAAGCTGCGAGCTCTGATCTCCTCTCCCCGCTCCTGCTCTTGCCCCCAGCACCTCTGCTCTCTGTGCTGCCCGCTCGGATTTGGACCTGACTGCATTTCAGTAATAATTGTTCTCCCAAACACTCGACAGACCCAGAAAAATGGCTTCAGCGGTGGATCTCTCAGTTATTTTTGTTTTTTCCTTTTTTGGTTATTTTCAGGGCATTCATTCTCAAAACGGTTTGTATTTGTTTTTAGACCTAATATTTCAACATGTCCATATAATAAAAGCTTGGTTTTGTTTTTGTTGTTGTTGTTTTTTTTAATGGTGGAACCATTTGAAGACTGAGGGCTATGCAGGGAAAAGAAAAAAAAAAGCCACAGGGTTTTGTTTAAGCCTTGGGAGTTATCAACTCTCGATAGCCGTTTTAGATTCTCTTCAAAGAAGTTAGGCCCTGTAGCCATTTAAAACCTTTATATTTCAGTATAATGTATACTTGATTCGGCGGGGGTGAGGGGAAGATCTGAGGGTCATTGGGAACTAAATCTCATAATAACCTTTTTTTCCTCCCCATTTCTAAAAACTATTCTGTTATAATCATTTAGGATGCCTTTTATTTTCTTAAGTAATCTCTACCTTCAATGTGGAGCTCAGACTTAGGACTCTGAGATCAAGAGTCACATGCTCTCCTGACTGACCCAGCCAGGTGCCCCCAGGATGCCTATAAATGAAAATAAAACCCATTTACCAGTTTGGAATAAAATTGAAGATCTTTGTTATTAGTGGTATATTCTAAGCAGGGGAAACAGAAAATGGTAAGAAAGTAGTTTTATTTTTTAGGGGCGCCTCGGTGGTGCAGTGGGTTAAGCCTCTGCCTTTGGCTCATGATCAGGTCATGATCTCAGGGTCCTGGGATCGAGCCCCGCATTGGGCTCACTGCTCAGTGGGGACCCTGCCTCCCGCCCCCCCCACCCCCCCACCCCTACCCCCGCCTCTCTGCCTATTTGTGATCTCTCGTTCTGTCAAATAAATAAAAATAAAATCTTAAAAAAAAAAGTAGTTTTATTTTTCAAAGTATAACCCTTTCTGGAGTTTAAGCTCATCAATTTTGCAATGTTAACCAAGGCTTTTTTTAAATCTGTATGAAAAACTTGGTGGTGACAATGATTTTGGCTCCTTCCCACAAGCACTGTGTACTTAGGCCTAGTGGCTTCGTCTAGAGTTTTCAACCACAGGAACACAACGGAAGGAAAGACTGGGGAAGGGACCCTGGAGAGTCCCGGCAAGAAGAGGAAATTGATGTTGACACTGCTGTTGGCTAGAATCTCGAAGACTTTCAAAAATAAAGTTGCACTGAATGTCCCAAATTTTGTAGAAAGCAGACTAAAGCCAACTGGAAAATAGCATTCAGGGAAGGTTTATGACCCGAGTGCCTTGGAAGCCCCTTCGGAGGCCTTCGCTCACTGGAAGGTCCGTGGCTGGGTTTCAAAGAAGAAATGTTTATGCGTTGTCATTCTGGTAAACTATGGATGTAAGTATCATAATAATTGCTCCCATTTACTGGGGGTAGTTTTTTATAAAGGAGAAGAAAACCAGCTTCCTGGCGTTAAACATTTTGATCAGGTCTTGGCTCAGCCTTTTACCAGCTACGTGACCTTGGACAAAACAGACCTGTCAGGGTCTCCCTCAGCCTTGTTATCTTTAAAACAGAGATGTGCTGGTACCTATTACGTAGAGTGTAGTGGTTGTAATTATTCTTTGAGGTGATGCATATAGAATGTTATGTGCCTATACAATGCATACAAAATGCCTGGCACGTGGTTAACTGCTTAGTAAATATTACCTACTATTATTATTATTATTATTATTTTGTATAAGTTGCCTAGTGTACCTCTCATGCTTTCTTTCTATAACCTTGTAGTCCAAACCATTATCTCTACTTAAAGGACGAGAAAACAGATGAGAAGCTCGCAAAGGTGAAATGTTTTGTTTTGAATGTGAAGTCACTTGAAAACGGTCTTTCTTTTGCTTTCCTTTTCATCCTGATGGCTCTGCTCTATGTGAGATAGAGCAGGAGGGGATTGCGATGGTTGTTTTCTCAAAATTGTGTGCTAGGTTGATTGTGGAGTTTACAAGAGACAGCACAAACTTGTGAAATATAAAGGCCTCTTTCAAAGGAAAACATCTTTACTTCCTGTTTGACTTAATTATGTTTGTCATAATAAATATATCCCAGCATGGAAGAAATGTCTTAGCTTGCAGCATTTATACAGTTATGAAATAAAGCAAATTTATAAATTAAGTGCCAACAAACTCCAAATCCAATAAAATTCAAGGGATGACCTTAATTTATGTGACAGATGTGTTATTCTGCTGAAAGTAAACTGTCAGTTTTGGGTTTATCCATACTCAAGATGGATTTTATGTTTAATCTAGGTCTACCTTTTGATTTCGTGCTATTAATGTATCATAAACCTTTGAATATCTGCAGTTTCATGTGCCCCAGCTCAAAAAATGATGTCTTTCAAAAGAATGCTTAAA
This sequence comes from Martes martes, assembly GCF_963455335.1. Classification (NCBI taxonomy): domain Eukaryota; kingdom Metazoa; phylum Chordata; class Mammalia; order Carnivora; family Mustelidae; genus Martes; species Martes martes. The sequence continues at coordinate 8,831,439 of NC_137904.1, read as the reverse complement.
ATGAATGTTTTATGATTTGGTAGCAATGTCAAGGTGTTACTTCACAGTTCGGATTAATAGGACGTCAGGAATACCAGTTTTCATGGGTGTTACTTGGCTGTTTTCTTCCCTTCAGAGTCAGTGTCTAAGTGTAACCTTCACCCTAGTCCTGGCCCTGAGGTCAGGCCCGGAGTCAGACTTCCTGGGTTCACATTGCTTCAGCGGTGTTTTTTTTTTACATAGAAGTTGAGGTGGATTTTACATTTCTTTGTGATAAACTAAAATTGCCAGGTCAGCTACTATGAAGATTTACGTATTTTGCTTTGTATTGTACTTGATTGCCATTTACAGTGACAGCGTGGAAGAGGGCCCCCAGTTCACCGCATCAGGAGACAACACATGCTTTCTGTGAAGGGCCGAATGAGGTCCCGTCTTAGGCTCTGCAGGCCACGTGCAGACTCTGTTGCAACTGCTTAGCTCTGCTATTGGTGGACATTGACATGAAACTTCATACAATTTTCACGTCACAGAATTTTTACACGTCACAGAATGTTTTTCCCCAACTATGGAAAAATTTAAAAAACCACTCATTCATTGTTAGCGCACGGACCATTCAAAAATGGGCGGCAGGACATCTGACTTGAGAGCCTACTTTGTCCAGGCCTGCGCTAGATGACATTTGGTAGAATAAAAAGCGATCTCTTTTTTTTTTTCTTTTATTTATGGAGGCTGTAGAGTATGGTGATTAACACAGCAGCGTGGAACTGAGACTACTTGTTCTTGGAATATGATCTTCTTGTTGACTCAGTTTCCTCATCTGAAAATAGGGGAATTTTTTTTTTGTCCCTCGTTGCAGGAGATGAAATAGGAAACGAGGCATGTAACATGCAACAGAGTATACAGTCTGTAGCTTTTAGCTCTTGTTATTTCTTTAATTACTGTTGAGATCAGTTTTTCTTGTGCTTATTGGCCAGTTTAATGTTTTGTTTGTTCTTTTATGACTTCTACAGTTGTATTTATTATTTTTTATATTTTGATACAATAATTTACTTATATATTAAGTTTATCAACCCACTGTCAGATAGTTAGTGAATTAATTTGTTTGTTTGTTTGCCTTCTGATTTTATAGTGGGTTTTTTTATGATTTTATTTATTTATTTGACAGAAAGAGACAGTAACCAAGGGAATACAAGAAGGGGAGAAGGAGAGGGAGAAGCAGGCTTCCTGCCTAGCAGGGAGCCCCACGTGGGGCCCAACCCCTGGACCTTGGGATCATGACCAGACCCGAACGCAGACACCCAACAACTGAACAACCCAGGTGCCCCAATGTAGCGGTGGCTATTTTAAAAAACAATGTGATCTTCAGTTTTATGTATTTCAGTTTTTGGAGAAATTATTTCAATTATTTCAGTTATTGAAGATAAATTCAAGAAGTTTATCTTCTCCATTTTTATTTTTATAAAAATATTCTCACACTAAGGTCAGTAATATTTACTTATATTTTTATTCTGGTTGTTTTGTAACTTCCCATCTTAACTATTTAATTCTGGAATTAAATTTTTGTATGTCATGATATAAACATCTAAATGAATTTTTTTAAAGATTTTATTTATTTATTTGATAGACAGAGATGACAAGTAGGCAGAGAGGCAGGCAGAGAGGAAGAAGCAGGCTCCCTGCTGAGCAGAGAGCCCGACGCGGGGCTCCATCCCAGGACCCTGAGATCACGACCCGAACTGAAGGCAGAGGCTTTAATCCACTGAGCCACCCAGGTGCCCCTCTAAATGAATTTTTTAATATAGATTTTTACGAGTTAGTTCCACATCATTAATTGAGTAGTTCTTTCCTTCCTACTCATCTCGAGTGCCATTTTTAAAAAAGATTTTATTTATTTATTTGACAAGAGATCACAAGTAGGCAGAGAGGCAGGCAGAGAGAGAGGAAGGGAAGCAGGCTTCCCCCGATGTGGGGCTCCATCCCAGGACCCTGAGATCCTGACTGGAGCCAAAGGCAGAGGCATAACCCACTGAGCCACCCAGGTGCCCCTCAAGTGCCATTTTTATCAGACTCTAGGTAATTTGGTTCAATGGAATTGGGGCTCAGAAACATTTTTTAGGAGCACCCGGCTGGCTCACTTGGTAGAGCGCGTAACTCTTGATCTTGGGGTTGTGACTTTGAGCTCCCTGTTGGGAGCAGAGTTTACTTAAAAATAAAGTCTTTAAAAAGATTTGTTTTTAAACAAGGCTATCAATATGGCACTGTCCTCTGGTCTTCACTATTAGTAATTTGGTGCAGTACAAAGCATTTTATATTACTGTAAGAATTTTTATCTACCTTTTAATTGTGGCAAAAAACACAGCACAAAGCTTATCACCTTAACCGTTTTTAAGTGTATAGTTTAGTAGTGTTAAGTATATTCATATGTTGTGTAACAGATCTCCAGAACTTTTTCATCTTACAAAACAGAAACTCTGTACCCATTAGACAACAACTTTTCACTTCCTCCTCTTCTTGCTCTACCATTCTACCTTATGTTTCTATGAATTTGACACTTTAACTAACTCATATAAGTGGAATCACACTGTATTTGTCTTTTTGTGATTGACTTGTTTAACTTAGCATAATATCCTGTCTTTAGAACGCCTTAAAAACACTTTTTCCTTTTTTTTTTTTTTTTTGGAATCTTGCTAATTCTGGATGATACTGAAATGTTTTAAAATCTAGTCTCTGATCTGATGAGATTATGGTTGTCCTTTATGTCTTATAGCTTTTAGATTTATCTTAATGAGCATGCATACATTTTGTAGGAAAAAATTGCTGCAAGAATTCTGTTGGACATTGAGGCTGTTTCTGCTGATCTCTTGTGGTAGGACCCCTCTTCTATCTCTTTGATAGATAGTTGCTTACCAGGTCTTTTTTTCTGTACCAAACAGATTACCAAATCTGATCATCCCCTGTTATCAAAATTTGGTTTGGTCTAATATACCACTTTTATCAAATACTTGTTACAACTTATTGCTATGATTAGATATTTAGTTATTCCAACTTTTGGAGAAAAAAAAATTGTGACCTCCCACAGCAGGAATTTTTAGCAGATTGAAATTAGTAAGAAAAAGCAAAACAATAATTAGGACAAAACACTTTTTTTTCTTTTTTAAGATTTTACTTATTTATTTAATTGACAGAGAAAGAGACAGCAAGAGAGGGAACACAAGCAGGGAGAGTGAGAGAGGGAGAAGCAGACTCCCCGCTGAGCAGGGAGCCTGATGTGGGGCTCCATCCCAAGACCCTGGGATCATGACCTGAGCCAAAGGCAGACATCTAACGACTGAGCCACCCAGGCGCTGAAGGACAAAACACTTTTTAAGACAAGCAAAACATTTAAAAACACATAAAGAGTTTTAAACCTATCTTCTTATGTGCCCAGTTTGCATTATATGAAAAAAAAAATCAGTGAGCATATTAACTCATAGCTTTTAAAAATAGGTAACATTTAAAAAAAATTAAAACATACAAATTCATTGTATAACATTAAGAAAGTGAACATGGTATAACATTAAGAAACTGAAACTAAAAGGGAAAAAAATCAGCCAGAGTCAACTACTATTAACTTATGAGTAGATAGCCTTACAAATATATGTGTTGGTAAATACAGAATAGAATTATACTCTGCTTACTGTTTTGTAACCTCTTATCTGTTTATCATTCTTTGTATTCTGATCTAACTTGTGGATCAGTCTTTTGTGCCTTTTTCTTCCTTTCAAGTGATGCAGTAAAAATGATCTAAATTTTCTTCTTTTTTCTTTTCCAATTAATTTATTTTACTCTCTCCCATCCCCCAGCTTTAGGGTATTTGGTTCAGTTTGGTATGGTTAAAATAATTTAAATTTTTTGTCCAGATGTACATTGTAATTTAATCTCTGTCTATACTACAAAGTGATCACCACTAAAAGTCTAGTTACCGTCCTTTCTTTGCAGGTATCCATTTCGCCTGCCTCTTACCACCCCTTCCCCTCTTATACACATTTGTTCTTTGCATCTGTAGCTTTGTTTATGTTTTCTTATGTTTGTTCGTTTGTTTTGTTTTTAGAGATTCAATATATTAGTGAAATTACATGATATTTGTCTTTGATTTATTTCACTTTCCATGATACCTTCAAGGTCCATCCATGTTGTTGCAAATGGCGAAATTTCCCTCTTTTTTTTAAGACTGAGTGGTATTTCATTGTGTGTACATACAACATCTTCTTCTTTTTTTTTTTTTTAGATTTTATTTATTTATTTGTCAGAGAGAGAGAGAGAGAGAGAGAGTGAGCACAGGCAGACAGAGTGGCAGAGGGAGAAGCAGGCTCCCTGCGGAGCAAGGAGCCCAATGTGGGACTCCATCCCAGGACGCTGGGATCATTACCTGAGCCAAAGGCAGCTGCTTAACCAACGGAGCCACCCAGGCGTCCCACATCTTCTTTATCCATTTATCCATCTGTGGGGTTTTAGGTTATTTCCATTTCTTGGTTATCATAAATAATGCTGCAGTGAACATAGGGGTACATACATCTTTTTGAATCAGCATTTTTGTGTTTTTTGGATAAATATCCAGAAGTGGAATAGCTAGATTATATGGTAGTTCTATCATTAATTTTTTGAGGAATCACCATACTGGTTTCCACAGTGGCTGTACAATTTAGATTCCCATTAACCCTGTGGATCCTACACATTTTTTTAAAAAAGATTTTATTTATTTATTTGACAGAGATCACAAGTAGGCAGAGAGGCAGGCAGAGAGAGAGGAAGGGAAGCAGTCTCCCTGCTGAGTAGAGAGCCCGACGCGGGGCTCGATCCCAAGACCCTGGGATCATGACCCGAGCTGAAGGCAGAGCCTTTAACCCACTGAGCCACCCAGGCGCCCCGATCCTACACATTTTTTTATTAGAATTATCCCTACTTATTTAGGGTTGTTTTCTTTTGCTTTGTGAATGCGTGTGGCTTCCTTTTTACTCCCTCATATTTTATTTGTTTTTGTGGGCATACAGAAAAGTTTTTGTCAGGGAGAGGGATGGAATGTTTAAACGGTAGGGCGGTGTTCTTTACAAAGTTTCTAGAAATTTATCTTACTTGAAATGGATCTTTTTCAAAATCACCATGTAGCAATAAAAAACAGTAATATGAAAATGGAAAAAGTGAGGCAACATATGAATTGACTTGAAATGTAGAGAGAAAGGGGATTTTTCTGCGAATTGAAGACTGTTCAAGTTACTTTCTCATTGAAACCTGCCTTGACTTCGCTGTCTAAATTTGCAGATCTTCACCTATAATTCTTGATCCTTTGCCCTGCTCTTTTTTCCCCCATAGAACTTGTTATTGTCTAACACTTTATATTATTTACTTAAATGTTTTCCCCTTATTGTCTGTCCCCACCAGAGCTGAAGCTTCATTGCGTTGGGATTTTTAGAACAGTGCCTGGAACATGGCAAATGTTCCATAAATTTTAGTTGAATGAATACAGTTTTAGTTGGAGTAAAATCGAGAATTTAAGTAAGGGTTTCTGAAAATAGTGACCTCGTTGTCTGAGTAAGGGTGAGAAATCTGTTCTGCTAGGGAGTTTAAAAATTAGCCCAATGAGGCTTTTTCATTGCCAAAGGAATCTGTAGGTAAAACATGCCTTAAGAAAGCAGCCTTTCAGCTAAGAGGTCAGTGATTTATATTTGAGTATGTGAGGAACAGGAGATGTTGCTGTTCACGCCCAGGGCCCTGTTGACTATGTGGAGGCCTTTTTCTTGCAGAAACTGCAAACTGGCTTAGCTCTTTTATTTCCCCTACAAAAGAGAGGTCATTGAAGTTACCTTCCTCCATTTTTAAAGATGAAAATAAAAATGAGAGAGATAAGTTGTTTTGCTAGATTAGAGATTAATATGGGATAGTTCCGTTTATGTCTTCTGTGGTGCTACAAATGAAAAGTCTTCTGTCAAATTTCTCTCTGCCCTTGAGAGACCTGCAGTTCTTTCTTCTGTAGGAGGAACTGTGTTAATTTTGACTTAACACTTCAATGGCATTGTGCACCGTGCCATCTTTGGGTAAGCAAACTGGATATCTGCTCTGTGTGTGTGTGTGTGTGTGTGTGTGTGTGTGTGATCACTCACGGTAATATAAAATGGCAACGGGCGACTGGGTGGCTCAGTGGGATTAAAGTCTCTGCCTTCGGCTCAGGTCATGATCCCAACGTCTTGGGATCGAGCCCCACATCGGGCTCTCTGCTCAGCAGGGGGCCTGCTCCCCCCCCCACCCCGCCTCTCTGCCTACTTGTGATCTCTGCCTGTCAAATAAATAAAATCTTTTAAAAAATGGCAATACAAATAAAGTGGTTTATAATAAAGTAACATTTTAGTATATAAATGCTCAGTTACAATTAAGCAAGAAGATTTCATCAAGCATTCAGAAGCACCTCTTGGACTCCCCACTAGATAGAAGAAGTTCAAGGGAGAAAGCGTGCATCACAGAAAATGAGAAAGGAGACTCGGGAGGATCGCCTTTCAGCTCCCCACATGTGTTTATGATTGTTTGTTTTTTAAGATTCGATTTGTCTTCCCCTTTAATATTTGCATATCCCTCTTCTGCAGTCTCCTTGGTTTTGCCCTATACTTGTGTTTATATGTTTATGTTTGTTCTGTCTCCTCTTTTAGGTGGAACATTGTCAGTGGCAGACAGTTTGTCTTCTTTATAATTCCCTAGAGCATTCTGTACAGTGTTTTTTTTTTTTTTTTTTAAAGATTTATTTATTTATTTATTTGACAGAGAGAGAGATCACAAGTAGGCAGATAGGCAGGCAAAGAGAGAGAGAGAGGGAAGCAGGCTCCCTGCTGAGCAGAGAGCCCGATATGGGACTCGATCCCAGGACCCTGAGATCATGACCTGAGCCGAAGGCAGCGGCTTAACCCACTGAGCCACCCAGGCGCCCCTCTGTACAGTGTTTTAAACAAGAAGCACTCAATTAATGTTTGCCTCACAAGTAAACAAGAGGGAAAATTAAGGTTTCAGGAAGGAGATTGTAATATTACCAAAAATTATATTAAGGAGTCACAGTAATCAAAACAGGCATTTGGTCTCTCTGGCATTTAGAGTGAGATGAAAACTGGACTCCACTTGAATGGATACAATGAGCTTGGGGACTGCTCAAGTAGATCACTGTTATTGTTTCCTCCCAAATCCTGGTCTGTGGCATTTTGTTCCAGAGGAAATTCTAGACCTGTGGTGATTTAATCTTGCCAAATGATAAACCCCTGAAATGAGTCATTCTCACTTTCATTCACTTTGTTTTTACATGGACGATCGCACAACCAACCAACGGAAGGCAGCTTTGCTTCCTGATGGGTCGGCATTGACCGTTTTCACAGTTTGTCCTTGTGCTGGTTCCCATGGTAATATTTTACATGTGGATGCTGTAGAGGTCGGTCAAGTTTATGTTGTATATTTGGAAGGAGTAGTTTGTGTGAGTTTGAATCAGGCAGTCCCTGCTACTCAGAGATCTTTTGATAGCGTGGATCTAAGACCAGAACGACGTGTTGTGGACTTGCCATGAAAAGAACCTGGGCTCCTTTCTGGGCCTCCAGCTTGACTTCCAGGCCAGGGAGGGAGACGAACCGTAGAGACTCTTAATCTTACGAAACAAACTGAGGGTTGCTGGGGGTTGGGGTGGGGAGGGACAGGGTGGCTGGGTTATGGACATTGGGGAGGGGATGTGCTATGGTGAGTGCTGTGAATTGTGTAAGATTGATGATTCACAGACCTGTACCCCTGAAACAAATAAGACATTATATCTTAATAAAAAAAAATAAGAAAATGAAGGAGTTGAATGAGGTCATCTATAAAGCAGAGATCCTGAACCCTGTAATATCTAATGCCTCTTTTTTTATAACATACGCTTTATCGTACCCTCTTTAGTACCATGAAATGAAATTCATATATAATATAACCTGACTGCATGCATAATTAAAAACTATATAGCATATATATGTATATGTATATAATCCCTAACGACTATGAAACAACAATGCAAATGAAGTGATTTATAATGAAATAATATATATTTTAATATGTAAATGCTTAGTTTCAGTTACATAGGAAGAAGTATGAAGTATTCAGAAGCTTGTGCCTATATGTAGAATAACAGGGTATGTGGCAGCTACACACAAAGATTGTTTTTGTTGTATGGGCCACTCAGATACTATGAATGATGTTGTTGGTGATGTTATTTTTCCAGAATGATGAGCAACTCTTGGCAGAGTTCCAAATCAAACAAAACGTTGTCTTCTCTTGGTTTATGTAGTTTCATTTCTAAACATAGAAGTTTTTAAGCCATACAAAAAATTTTGTGTGATTGTGTGTAAAATGGAATCAGATTCTAGGCTCAGATAATCATCAACAAATTTATCACCATTGAGGTTCATGAGACATTTGAAAGCTGAGGAGGATATGGTACAGTACTTCATTAAGAAGGAAAGTCTTGCGGGCGCCTGGGTGACTCAGTGGGTTAAGCCTCTGCCTTCAGCTCAGGTCATGATCTCAGGGTCCTGGGATCGAGCCCCACATCTGTCTGTCTGCTCAGCAGGGAGCCTCCTTCCCTCCTCTCTTTGCCTGCCTTTCTGCCTACTTGTGATCTCTCTCTCTGTCAAATAAATAAAATCTAAAAAAAAAAAAAAAAGAAGGACTGTCTTGCACATTGCATAATGTATTTCTGGAGACCCCCCTTCCCCCTCCCCCCCAATGCTAGGAAGCCCTCTTCTCACCCTAACCCGATGACCAGGTATCTGCATCGCCCTCTAGGGGACACATGGAAAACCATTGCTCAAGGACAGAGTTTCTTAACCTTCACACTTCAACATTTGGGTCAGGTAATTATTTGTTGTGCGGGGCTGTCTTTGTATCAGAGGGTGTTTAGCAACATCCCTGGCTTCTACCCACTTGATGCCAGTGCACTCCGCTAGTCGTGATAACCAAAAATGACTTCTGACGTTGCCAGATGTCTCTTGAGGGGTGAAACTCCTCCACACTGAGAAGCACTACTCTAAAATCTGCCATTAGAATAACATAATATTCATTAATATGGATAAAAAACATTGCATACCACACTAATAGGTATTATTGATTTTTCTGTCAGGTTCAGGTAGTAAGAGAGGCTTTTACCAATTTCTCATTCTTGTTTTTCGGGTCACTTAACAGTGGGATTATTTTGTTACCGGGCTTTGGAAGGGTGGGAAGAATGAGCAGTATAGAATGATCAATTTCACAGTATGAGAGAATGAAAATCTCAAGAAAAGCCTTCCGGAAAAGGCCCTTTGATAAGTAGGAGTTCACGGAATTCCTTTCTGACAAGTTTGACATTGATGTTAAAGGTTGCAAAACTAGAATTTTAGTTCTGCAAGAAATATTAGAAATTGTATGGGTACCTACTCATTTTACAGACAAGAAAAGGACTAAAAGCTAAAGTGCAGTCACAGTTTAAGTTGAACCAGGACTTTAATAAATCTCTTGGGTGTCTCCCCGCTGCTCTTTGTACATTACAGTGTCTCTCAACCAGGAGATATTTGTAAAACAGTTTCAGCTTTTTGCAAGGTCTGACTCTTCAAAAATAAAAGACAAAACAGTACTTTTCTTTAAAACCTCGATATATCCATCATGCATGCCAGGAAAAATAAGAAGGTTAGCTATTATATACAAGGGACTTGTTTTCCTAGACTGAACAGAAAGATTTTTAATACTAATGTTAGTAACACTTCGGAGATGATTTTGTGGACAAGGGCTTCTTCTAAGAACTATACCTTTTGATGCTTACAGCAGCCCTATGAAATAGATAGCGCTATTATCACCCCCATTATGTGAGTGAGGCACCAAGGGCCCAAGAAGCCTGCACAAGGTCAGAGGGTTCATAAGAGGCAGAGCTGGGATCTGAAGCCAGGCAGTCTGCTGCCCGCGTCCGTGCTCTTGTCACTACCCACTCCAGTCGGCTTGGGGCAAGCCTTAAACATTGAACCGGTGAAGGATAGATGACTGTTACATCCTGCTTGTGAAATTGGTATTCTTAGGAGCTAAACGTTTGGAAAATTTCAAGTTTAAAATGTACAAACTGAAGTTTTACTATATGTATACATTGTGAAATGATTACCACAATCAAGCTAATTAAGGTATCTATCAGGTCATATAGTTGCCATTTGTGTGTGTGTGTGTGTGTGTGGCGAGAACACTTAAGATCTATCCTCTAAGCAAGTTTCATGTATACAGTACAGGTCACAGTACTCTGCAAATCAGAATCACCTGGAGGATTAAAAAATAACCCAACACAATCAAGTCCTGTATCTATTTGGTTTAGGGTGTGCAAGGAAGGGTATTTTGTAAGACTTCCCATGTAGTTTTAGTGCACAGCACTGGGTTGAAAAACTAGTGTGGTCTCTGGCCCAGCAGCATTAGCACCACCTAGGGACTTGTAGGAAATGCAGGTTCTTGGGTCCTCTCCCAGTCCTTTTGAATCGTAAAGGCGGAGGGGGCCCTTTGGCAATCTAGTTTAGCAAGCCCTTCAGGTGAGTCTAATATACTCTTCTGTAAACAATCGGAAACTTAAAAGCTTAACTTTTTTTTTTTTAACTTTAGAAGAAAATAAATTTTTTAATTTTATTTTTTATTTTTATTTTTATTTTTCATTTTAGAAGAGAAATCTGGTACATATTTATGAAGGACTGATTGAAGAACAAACCAGAGGATGGGGCAGCCTGTTAGAAACTGTTACCTTTACAGGTTCATGGGGTAAGAAAATGGGGCTAAGAACTGGAGTAGTGAATATAGGAATGAAGGCAGGTGACAGATTCAGGAGACGTGTCAGGGACAGAATTAGTGGAGTTTTGTGATGAATTATTGCACTGAGGGGACTGAAGGCAAATATAGAGTGAAAAATGAAGTTTCTTTTTGCGTTGATTAGATGGTGTAAGTAAACAAGGTAGAAATGTGTTTAGAAATGTAAGCTTGGGGGAAGAGATGAAACTGTTGAATATGAGGGGACCTTAACCATCCAAGAGATGTCTTGCCTGGCTGAAAATTTGACTCCAGAACACTGAAAGCCAGTGGGGATTAGGGTGGCATTAGGAGTTTTTACCATGGTATTTACATTTTTGAAATCATTCCTTGAAATGGTTAGATACATACCAAATTATTTTTAAACATGTCCATTTCATTTCATATTGAACCAAAGATGATAAGCTTTAAACACATCTACAAACTCTTGTATTTGGATCATTTATATGAAGTTGTTTTTAATGATTTAGAATACAGCGGCACCTGGGTGGTTCAGTCATTAAGGGTCTGGCTCTAGATTTCTGCTCAGGTCATGATATCAGGGTCCTGGGATTCAGCCCTGTGTTGGGCTCTGCACTCAGCAGGTAGTCTGCTTGAGATTCTCTCCCTCTGCACACCCCCTCCCCCCATCACACATGTGCTCTTTCTCTAAATAGATAAACAATCCTTAAAAAATGAATCTGTAGATACATTGCCAGATCATAGTAAAACAAAAGTTAATTTTTGTAAGTTTACATTGTTCCATTCTTGGGTCAAGCATACACAAAACACATTCATTTTCTTCACTCCTTCCTTCTTTCCTTCCTTCCTTCCTTCACTTTTTTAAAAGATTTTGTTTATTTCTTTGACAGAGAGAGACACAGTGAGAGAGAGAACACAAGCAGGGGGAGTGGGAGAGGGAGAAGCAGGCTCCCTGCCGAACAGAGAGCCCGATGTGAGGCTCGATTCTAGGACCCTGGGATCGTGACCTGAGCTGAAGGCAGACGCTTAACAACTGAGCCACCCAGATGGTCCGAAACACATTCATTTTCAGAAAAGGAACTGAGATGATAGGAAAACAAAATTCTTATTCCAGCTCCTAATTAAAGGAGGTAGTTTGTGTTTTGATTGTGCCCATAGATTCCGGAGCCAGACCGAGTTCTACCACTGACAGGAGGACACATGACTTAAACTCCCCTGTGCTTCAGTGTCCTCATCTACAAATGGCTTAGTTGGTTGATAGTACCCATTTTATAGGGTTATTGTAAGCACTTAATGAGTTCGTACTTCTAAAAGTACTTTGGAAAGTGCCTAGCACTTAGCTAGCAACCATTCAATATAAGCTCTTACTAATCTTGGAAGCAAATTTTCTCACTTTCTACTTAGTCTTTCTAGATTGTTGCTATGAACAGCTTCTGAGTCTTATTTCTGTCAGTTTTATGAACTTCTGAACATTGAAGGAAAATGATTACAAACTGACAGATTTCTAGCAATTAAATTTTGAATCATTCATGGAGAAAATGTAGAAGCTTCCCAGTTTCTATATATATGGAAACTAAAACGTGCCTTTCAGTTCAGACACATCTCAAGTTTGTTAGCAAAAAGTTGAGGGTCAGATGGAACTAGGCTCCACATTCTTTACAATTTTAAATCTGTTTCGTTGATCTTCATTCTGAGTAGTCAGTAGCAAATCAATAATTTACTCTAAACAGGAATAAGTAAATGACTACTCTTTTGATGCATAATATGAAGGTCAAGAATATATCATAACAATTTCTACATCAAAAGTTATGTGAAAGAAAACTACCAAGCAAAGTGTGATTATAATTAGGTATAATAATGATAATTCCAGCCTCAACATTTGACCCTTACGGTGCAGTGAGAAGAAGGTAGCACCTCTGGAAGTAGAAAATCATTTTACTCTTCCATCTGAGATTTGTAAATTAAGGCTGTTCATCACCACTCTTGAAATATAATGATCTGAATTTCACTTAAAGTCATCCCTTAGTTTGGAAATCATTATGCTGATGTAAAGGCCAGGGAGAAATGCTTTATCTTTAACATTGTACTTATCTTCCTCAAAAATAGTTTTACAATCCACATTTTTCTTTTCTTTTTTTTTTAAAGATTTTATTTATTTATTTGACAGAGAGCGATCACAAGTAGGCAGAGAGGCAGGCAGAGAGAGAGGGAGAAGCAGGCTCCCCGCTGAGCAGAGAGCCCGATGTGGGGCTCGATCCCAGGACCCTGGGATCATGACCTGAGCCGAAGGCAGAGGCTTTAATCCACTGAGCCACCCAGGTGCCCCGACAATCCACATTTTTCAACCCATTCCATTTGAGGTGGGAAGCTGGTAGAAGAGGACTAGATATAGTTCTGGGGATTTGTATGTCCAGGCCCTGTCAGACCCACAGGGCTTTTGTAACTTGGCCATATGCCCGGGCAGGCTCTAAATATAGCTCTCACCATCCTGTGCTACTTGGAGTTCTTGTGTTCTGGGAGTGGCCTGTGGTTGGACAAACTTCCTGGGCTCAGTTAAAGATATGGGAAATATGCCATGTTATGGTCTGAGCGCCTAAAGTCAGACTGGACAAGATCCCAGTCACCTTTACTTCTGGGAGGAAACTCTTGTGCAACTCTAAGCAAGGAAATCCAAATTCATGGTATTCTTGAGGGGCTAGTGGAAGTGTGGATTCTTTGGTGAATGGGTGGAAACATATAGAGCTTTGCAGTAAAAACTAGTTGGATATTCTCAGGATATATTTGTTATTTCCTGTATTTATATATCTATCTAAGGAATTAGAGTTCTCCAAGTCATGATTTAGCATGCATAGTGAGTGCGTAGTTGGGTTTATTAAATGATGGATATATTATAGATATTTCAAGGTTATTACTATCATTGTTGACTGATTGGCAAAATAGATTCTTTAATTGTTGATTTAAGAATTAAAATTGTATCACATCTTTGAAAATATTTTGTCCTTCCTTGCTATAAAAATAATTGAGGAAAGTCTTATCCTATTCAGTTAATTTGTATTTCCACAGCTCTGACTGGTTTCGGTACCAATCACTGGACTTTAGTAACAAAAATCATGTATTTGATGTCTTGGATGAGAAATGAGCAGATAAGAAGTAATTTTCTTTTATAAGTTAATCACATAATTCAGCTTGCTTCAAATTGTTTGTTAACAAAGTATGACAATTTATGTATTAAAGATAAAAATTTATAATAAGAAACTGCCCACCTACTTTACTTGAAGGGTAATTACCCTTCATATACTCCATAATTCACCAACTTTGATGAAGGTGGCAGTGAGTTATGATGGTCTTTACCTTGTCAGAAAGACTTTGATAACTTCATCATGCCACCAGTGTCTTAAAATTATGGATTGTATGCAAGGCATAATAACTCTCTTTCTTTTTGATAGAAACTACATTTCTCTTCTCAAGTGGTCAGTAATTCACAGGAATTCGAAAATGGCTTCGTATCTCTAAGTTATATTTCCACTCACAATAGTGATGAAATGCCTTACTTATATTTTCATAGTTTTAAAAACTACTCACATAATAATGTGAATAGAATTCTTGCCTATTAATTTTTTAAAGTGTCGTGGAATCCTTCTGTAACACCACTGAATAACAGATAGTAATATTTGTATTATGGACCAGCTGTGGTACATCTGGTTTTTATGGTGGTATGAAATGAAATACTGTGTTGAGGGAGAATCACAATTTGATCTGAAACATACTATTTTGTTCTTACTCCATTTGGCTGGAATTCTTCCCATTAAGTAACTCTAAGTTTAACAGCAAAACTGTGAGCATTGTGGTGGCATTATTAAAATACATATGTGTTAGGGGTACCTGCGTGGCTCAGTTGGTTAGGGTTTGCCTTCAACTCAGGTCATGATCCCGGGGTCCTGGGATCAAGTCTTCCATTGGGCTCCCTGCTTTGAGGGGAGTCTGTGTCTCCCTCTCCCTCTGCCATTCCCCACTGCTCCTGCTTTCTTTCTCTTAGGTGCGTGCTCTCTCTCAAATAAATAAAGTCTTTTTTTAAAAAAATATGTTCAGGTAGCCAACATACAGAACATCATTAGTTTTTCAAATATCTTTAAAAAAATGTATGTGTTATTTGGAAGTAGGAGATAAGAATGTGTTAAGAGTTGGAGGGGAACATATCAGCTACAAGAACAGAAAGGCTTGGTGCTTAAGTACACGGATGGTTGACACCGAAAGGCAGAGGATACAAGGTGTGGGGCAGTAGGAAGGGTCTTTATGGATGATATCACCAAAGCACGATGCATTTTGCTGGAGAAAAGTTGGCTAACATTGGTATTATCAGGAGATTTACCTTTAAGTCCTAAGTATGAAAAGTACTTTTATTTTAATCTGGGTTTTTAAGTTATACCATGAAAGAGAATAGAAGAGAATAAAATAGCTATTTTGCAGTTTAAAATTCAGTATAGAGGGGCATCTGGGTGGTTCAGTCAGCTAAGTGTCTGACTCTGACCCAGATCAGGTCTTGATCTCAGGGAGATCAGGGCGATCAGGCCCAGTGTGGAGCCTACTTTAAAAAAAAGAAAATCAGTCTAGAGACTGAATTTGATGACACTTTTTTTTTTTTTAAGTCAAAAGATAGGGGCCCCTGGGTGGCTCAGTTGTTCAAGCCTCCCTCTCTTGGTTTCGGCTGAGGTCATGATCTCAGGGTTCTGGGATCCAGCCCTGCCTCAGGCTCCCTGCGCAGTGTGGAATCTCCGCCCCCTCCCTCTCCCTCACCTTTTGCTCCCTGCCCCCCACCCCCGCTCTCTTAAATAAAATCTTAAATAAAATCTTTAGAAATAAATAAAATCTTTAGAAAAAAATAAAAAGATATGTTATTGCAAGTTGGAATTTTTGAAAGCAAAACTTATCTAGCAATTCCACTTCTGTGTATATTCTCAAAGGATTTGAAATCAGGGACTTGAATAGTTACTTGTACACCAGTGTACATAACAGCATTATTTGCAATAGTCAAAATGTGGAAATAACCCAAATGCCCATTGATGGATAAATGGATAAAGTGAGATGTATACGTGCAATGCATATTACTCACTGTAATAAAAGAAATGAAATTCTGACACATGCTGCAGCATGGATTAACACTGAAGACATTTTGCTAACTGAAAGTAGCCAGACATAAGAGGACAACTGTTGTATGATTTCACTTACATGAGGTATTTAGGTGGTCAGATTCATAGAAACAGAAAATAGAATAGTAGTTGCCAAGAGCTGGGTGGGATGGGGGCAGAGAATAGGGAATAATTGTTTAATGGTACAGAATTTTGGTTTGAGAAGATCAAAAAGTTCTGGAGATGGATCGTGGTAGTGGTAGTACAATAATGTGAATGTATTTAACACAACTGAACTGTATATCTAAAAATGGCAAAAAGGTAAATTTTTATGTTATGTATATTTTACAATAACAAAAGCAAAACTTACTAAAATGGTATTATAAAGTAATAAAATGGTTCCAGTTAGAGAATAAACTAACGAGAATTTTATAAGGGTTAGCTAATTATTCATACTTATAAATATTCAGTAGTCATTACTAGACTAAATTTGGGGGAATAAATTCCTTGTCTCGTATATGATCTAGGGAATGATTTGACCATACTTAAAAATATTTTCTTTCGGTACATGGCAAGATTCCTGGAACATGGAAGATGCTCAGTAAATATTTGTTGATTGATATCTGTTTATTCGGGAAATTGTATCATATCTTCTTGTGCAGAATAATCAGCTTAACTGGAACTTATTAAGCCTACTTATAAGCTCAGTAAACAGAAAAATATAACCTTTAAAATAGAAACAATAAAAAATGGAGTACCCATTATACTAGGTTATGGGAATTAATGTATCTCAGGGAATATGCCATGAATTTTTGTTGTTGATATTAAAAACAGTACTAGTAGTATCTTGAGAAATGTATAGTTCTTTGCCTGCAAGACTGTGTCTGGGATCAATAGTCTTATTATCTTCATTTTATAGATGTTCGAAGATCGTTGTGGGTCTCGAGGCCATTTTGGTGCTTTCTTTACTATGACAATAAGTTCATTTAAGCCTGTGGTTCTTATGATTTGACTGTTCTTATGATTTGACTGTTTTCTAAACTAAAACCCTACTGTGTTGAAAAGAGAAGTGAATTATGAGTATCCAGGCAAATCATTTCTGTGAAAACTCAGTTTCAGAAAGACACTGAATTTCATTCATGATTTATCCTTTAAAGAAAGGAAAATATAATTATTAACCATAGAGATTAACTGGAAAGGTTGTCTGTTCTGTGCTTTATTCTGTATAAAATGCAATGTAATTATGACTTCTGTTGTAAATTTCAGTAAACATGATTTAATACTACAGCAAGGGTGCCATGAAAATGTGAATATTAACTTTCCAACAATTTCTAGAAATTAAAATGGAACTTTGGCAATAACATGGCATTTTGACACCAATGAAAATATTTTATGTAGTTATGTAAGCAATAAAAACAAATGTTTTGTAAAAATTTATTCAGAAGGACTTATAACTAGGAAAAACAATCATAATTAACAAGATCTCATAAAGTGCTCAGCAGCCAAAGGTAACTTTTAAACCAGCTGAAGGTGATGAGGTCATTGCTGGTCCTAAGTTCATAAGATCTGACCACCTATAGAGATTTTTTTTAGAGCACTTAAAAGAGTTAATTTTCCAACTATGGACAAGCTGGGAGAGTCTCCCTCTTTCAGGTGACCTTCTATCGTGCCAAAGTAATGGAATTGAACGCACCCTCCCTCGGCTTCTCGAACAGCTGTTCCTGTGGTACAGGAGTAAATGTGTAAACCCTACCAGTACCAGCTGGAAAAAAGACAAGAATCTCCTATTTCTGAATGTATTATGGAGCCCAGATTTTGTTTCCAGGATAAAATGTGTCCAAAAGCAACCACATTTAAGAAGAGGGTTGTGAAATCATCCAGTGGATGAGTAACCATCCTGACAGTTCAACTGGCTGAGGCAAGCAAAGGTGTCCGGTTAGGAAGCATCCCGCTTACTGTACTGACCATGCTGTATTAGAGGGAATCTTTCCTATGCTTTTAACTGAGATCATTATAGCATAAGAATATTAAC
Source organism: Martes martes (assembly GCF_963455335.1). Taxonomy (NCBI): domain Eukaryota; kingdom Metazoa; phylum Chordata; class Mammalia; order Carnivora; family Mustelidae; genus Martes; species Martes martes. Next base: position 8,813,505 of record NC_137904.1, on the reverse strand, counting down.
AATAGCAACATCTTGGGCGCCTGGGTGGCTCAGTCAGTTCAGCATCTGCCTTAGGCTCAGGTCATGATCTCAGAGTCCCGGGATCAAGCCCCACACCGGGGGATGGGGGGGGGCACTCGCTCAGCAGGGAGCCTGCTTCTCCCTCTCCCTGTGCTGCCCTGCTTGTGCTCGCTCACGCTCTCTGTCAAATAAACAAATAAAATCTAAAAAAAAAAAAAAAAAAAAAGCAATAGCAACATCAGAAGTACAAAAGCAATATTGTGTAGATATGTTTTTTCTCAACATGAACATCACTGATCACTAAATTTCTAAAGCCTATTGAGGATTTTGGAAGTCAAATAATAATGATTATGACGATAATAACAGGAGGCATTTTGTTAACTAAAACATGCTTATCTTTTAACTCTACTTTAGTAAAAGTACTTAAAATTACCTTCTAAGTCTAAACAAATAATAAAAATATATAATTTTTAAAGATTTTATTTTTAAGTAACCTCTATACCCAATGTGGGGCTTGAGCTCACAACCCCAAGATCAATAGTTGCATGCACTCCTGAATGAGCCAGGTGTCCCTAAAAATATTGTTTATTAATGTGTCATAAGGGGCAGAGGGAGAAGAAGGCTCCCTGCTGAGCAAGGAACCTGATGTGGGGCTTGATCCCAGGACCCTGAGATTGTGACCTGAGCCAAAGGTAGACACATGACCGACGGAGCCACCCAGGCGCCCCACATAAAGTTTCTTTTAAATAGACTTTATTTTTTGAAGCAGTTTTTGATTTACAGCAAAACTGAGTGGAAAGTGAGAAGTTCTCATATACCTCCTAACACATACGCACACCAAGCTTCTTCCACTATCAACATTACACACACACCAAAGACATACGTTTGTTACTATCAGAGAACCTATAGTGACACATTATTATCACCTGAAGTCCTTTGGTTACATTAAGGCTCACCCTTGGTGTTGTGCGTTCTAGATTTTGTAAAAAACTAACAAATATATATATAGATACATATTATATATGTATAAGTAAATATATATGAAAAATATATACTTTTTTCATATATATATATTTCTCATGTATATATTTCATATTCTCCACCATAGCAGTATTATATGGGATAATTTCACTGCCCTATAAATCTTCTGTGCTTCACCTATTCATCCCTTCCTTCTCACTAACCCCTGGCAGCTACTGATCTTTTTCCTGTCTCTATAGTTTTTCATTTTCAACAATGTCATATAATTAGAATCATAACATACATAGCCTTTTCAGGTTGGCTTCTTTCACTTAATAATATATATGTAAGTTTCCTCCATATCTTTTCATGGCTTGATAGTTCATTTCTTTTTAGGGCTCAAAAATATTCTATTATCTGGGGGCACCTGTGTGGCTCAGTTAGTTAAAGCATCTGCCTTGGGCTCAGGTCATAATCTCAGGGTTCTGAGATCAAGCCCCACACTGGGCTCCCTGCTCAGTGGGGAGTCTGCTTCTCCCTCTGCCCCTTCCCTCACTCATTTTTTCTCTCTCTCTCCCTCAAATAAATTAATAAAATCTTTAAAAGAAAATCTATTGTCTGGATGTGTCACTGTTTTATTTATCCATTCACCTACTGAAGGACCCAATAATCTTGGTTGCTTCCAAGTTTTGGCAATTATGAAAAAAGCTGCTACAAACATCTTTGTGCAGGTTTTTACATGGATATAGCTTTTCAACTCATTTTTTAAAAATTTATTTATTTATTTTAATAAACATATAATGTATTTATATCCCCAGGGGTACAGGTCTGTGAATCGCCAGGTTTACACATTTCACAGCACTCATCATAGCACATACCCTCCCCAATGTCCATATCCCCACCACCCTCTCCCGTCCCCCCTCCCCCCAGCAACCCACAGTCTGTTTTTTGAGATTGAGTCTTTTATGGTTTGTCTCCCTCGCAATCCCATCTTCTTTCATTTTTTCTTTTCCTACCTGCCCCCAACCCCCCCACATTGCATCTCCACTTCCTCATATCAAAGAGATCATATGATTGTCTTTCTCCGATTGACTTATTTCGCTAAGCATAATACCCTCTAGTTCCATCCACATCGTCGCAAATGGCAAGATTTCATGTCTTTTGATGGCTGCATAGTATTCCATTGTGTATATATACCACATCTTCTTTGTCCATTCATCTGTTGATGGACATCTAGGCTCTTTCCATAGTTTGGCTGTTGTGGACATTGCTGCTTTAAACATTTGGGTGCACGTGCCCCTTCGGAGCACCACGTTTGTATCTTTAGGATATATACCCAGTAGTGCAATCGCTGGGTCATAGGGTAGCTCTATTTTCAGTTTTTTGAGGAACCTCCACATTGTTTTCCAGAGTGGTTGCACCAGCTTGCATTCCCACCAACAGTGTCGCCAGCATCTGTCACTGCTTTTCAACTCATTTAAGTAAATACCACGGAGCATAATTATTGGGTTGTATGGCAAGAGTGTATTTAATTTTGTAAGACATCACCAACCTGTCTTCCCCAATGGCGATTCCACTTTGCATTTCCAGGCAGTCTATGAGGTTCCTATTGTCTACATGCTCACCAACATTTGGTGTTGTCAGTGTTCTGGATTTGGGCCATTCTAATAGGTAAACCATTGCATCGTATTGTTTTGAGATTTCCTAATGACATATAATGTTGAGCGTATTTTCATATCCTTATTTGCAATCTGTATTATTTATTTGGTGAGATGTCTGTTCGGAACTTTTGCCGAATATTTAAATCTGTTTTTTTATTTTCTTTTTTTGAGTTTTAAGAGTTCTTTATATGTGTTGGGTAACAATCCTTTATCAGATTTGTCTTTTTCAAATACTCTCTCCCAGCTTGTGTCATAGTATTTTAAGTGTAATGATCAACCCTGAAGGATGGATGCTTTATGGAAACAAACAAACAAACAAAAATTTAGAAAGAATTCTTTGGTTGTAAAAATTTAGACTCATTTATGGGGCGCCTGGGTGGCTCAGTGGGTTAAAGCCTCTGCCTTCGGCTCAGGTCATGATCCCAGGGTCCTGGGATCGAGCCCCGCATCGGGCTCTCTGCTCGGCAGGGAGCCTGCTTCCTCCTCTCTCTCTGCCTGCCTCTCTGCCTACTTGTAATCTCTGTGTGACTTGTGATCTCTGTCTGTGAAATAAATAAATAAAATCTTTAAAAAATTTTTTAAAAAATTTAGACTCATTTTTAAAGATGCACTGAAAATGGACTATGTTAGGTTTATGGGCTATCTCACTGACTACTAAACTATGGTGGAATTAACTGAAATCTCCCAAAGAGTCCCCTTATATCCAGAGGAGATTGGAATCTAGTTAAGATTGGTGCCAGTCTTGGATTCATGGAGAACGCCAGCAGCAACTTGTGGTTTCTGTTAAAATGCACCCAGGCTTAGATGGGACAAGAACCTGTTAAAATAACTTTCCAAAAAGAAAACAAACAAACAAAAAAAAGCAAGGATATTATCTTTTATAGTGCAAGAGACTTGGACCAAAGCCTTTTTTAAAAAAAAAAGATTTTATTTATTTATTTGACAGAGATCGCAAGTAGGCAGAGAGGCAGGCAGAGAGAGAGGAGGAAGCAGGCTCCCTGCTGAGCAGAGAGCCCAATGCGGGGCTCGACCCCAGGACCCTGGGATCATGACCTGAGCCAAAGGCAGAGGCTTTAACCCACTGAGCCACCCAGGCGCCCCGGACCAAAGCCTTTTTAAGATTAAATATATCTCTTGTTACAATGTGCTATTAAATCTGTTGTCTCTGAGAAAAATGAATTCTCACTAGGAAGATGAAATCAAAATATCAAAGCATTTGATCCTACTACCATACCAGCAAAACCACTAGCACTACCCCTAAAATAACAAATCTAAAACACCTCTGAAATAAGAGAGCAGTACTGTAATATACCAGAAAATGCCTGGAATCCCCATGGATCAGTGACAGTTTTACTGCATACGAAACTCACTCTAGTTTGGGTCAGCTAAAGGGGATCCATTACAGGATAGCTAATGGGTATCAGAGCAGTTGGGAGGGCTGAAGAAGATCAGCTCTGGGCTGGACTTCTGGGAACACGTCATAAAGCCACATTACAGAACTGAGCTTCTGGACCTGCCAGAAGGAATTGGCTGCTGTTGCTGGCTCCAGACCCAGACCACTCACGCCACCACCCACAGCAGCAAAATAAAGATGCGCCCTGCCTCTCAACACCTACAAAGCTACAGCCCTAATGCTGAGACCCTCACCACAATTGTTGCAGGAAATCAAGCTCCCCTACAACTCAGCTTGCCTGCCGAAGTAACAGACAAGAGAAGTCAGCCTCTGCTTCAGACTGTACCACTTGTGCCTTCTAAAGCTCACGTGTTGTAAGTGTATCAGTGGAACCTAGATCCCATCCAACACTAGAGCGTCAAAGGAGTCTAAAAAATGTAGTTTTGGGGTGCCTGGGTGGCTCAGCGGGTTAAGGCCTCTGCCTTCGGCTCAGGTCATGATCCCAGGGTCATGGGATCGAGCCCCGCATCGGGCTCTCTGCTTGGCAGGGAGCCTGCTTCTCTTTCTCTCTCTCTGCCTGCCTCTCTGCCTACTTGTGATCTCTCTCTCTGTGTCAAATAAATAAATAAAATCTTTTTAAAAAAAATGTAGTTTTGAGGGTTCCAGCCTCAGTATTTCAAGAAGGCCTTCTAGAAGAAGATGGAAAGGATACTCAGTGAGGTGATACACCATCCCACCCATCCTGAAAAGAGAGTAGAAAGCATATAATTGTTCAAGGAAAACCAGGGCAATTCCAGAAGAATAAGTGTCGAGGCTACGGACACAGTTTATTGGAAAGAATCATGGAGCAACCACCAGAGCGGTTGATTTCCATCTGGAGTAGAAAACACAGATATGCTCTAAATGTTGGGCCAGAAGCCAAGCTCAGGAGGAGGAGGGAGCTCTACTTCCCTAAGAGAAGCTTACTGGGATGCCCTGTCTGGCAGCTAAACACCGCCTCTTCTACAATCCCTGTTGCTGACTCTGGTGTACATAATACCTTCACAGGCAGGCTGACCCAACCTGAACTACAAAGATAGCCATGCAAGCAGAAAGTAAACGTCTAAAGTAAGCAAACACCATGAAAAACATACAAGCTAAGGAATGTCACTAAGGGAGAATTTATGCAGCAAACAAATGGAAACTTTGAAAATAGTACAACTGAAAACCACAGAGAGATGAGAATGGACACTGTATCCATGAAACAAAATACTGTTTTTAAGAACCCCAGATTAGAAAAAGAGAAAATGCTTACCAAATAAAAATCTTAATAGTAAGCCAACAAGCAGAATATATTCATGCTCGCTGGAAGGCTAAATTGTGCTCAGAATGACAGAGATGGTGTCATAGGTGCTGTGGTCCACCACCCAGATCCCTGCCAGGGACCCACACGTTCTGCCACCTGCTGGCGGCTGGCAGCTCACAGCCAAGTCCCTCTCCAGGAATTACCCTTGGGAAAGAATTGCTTTGCCCGTTTATGTCCTTTCCCCAAAGGCACACAGGCCCCCTTGCTTGGATTCAGGACAATCTGAAGGGTCATCCCAGCCCTGAAGCTCCCTGAACAGTCAGGCGAGGCCTTTCTTACAACTGCAGCACAGTTCAACTCTCCTTTCACCCTACCCTCCTTATCTTTCCCTCCCAGACATTGTCTCCGAGGGAACTTAAGCAATAAGCCTCCTATCTGCAGATCTCCATCCCAGCATCCATTTCCAGGTAGCCCCATCTAAGGCAGATAGAAAGAACAAAAACAAAGAGACCTGAAGACATCGAGTGCATCTCCATCTATATGATTGCAATTCCAGCAGACAAGAACAGAGAATGGAAGGGAAGAAAAAAACAAAGAACATATAAATAGATTTCCCAGAATTGATGAAAGAAAGATACTGATCATATTGAAAAAGTCCACCAACAAGACGAAAAGAAAATTTATATATATAAAATATATGTTATATATTATACATGTTGACTTGCCTGGGGCCACCTTGGTGGCTCAGTCAGTTAAGCATCTGCCTTCGGCTCAGGTCATGATTCAAGGGTCCTGGGATGGGGTCCTGCATCAGACTCCTTGCTCAGTGGGGAGCCTGCTTCTCCCTCTGCCTGCAGCTGCCCCAGCTTGTGTCTCTGACAAGTGAATAAATAAAACCTTAAAAAAAAATCTAACGACCTAGTTAATAAGGTAGATCCAATTAATATAGTGACATCTATACTTTGAAATGAGAAAATGAACTTTTCTTACAGAGTATTTTCTTAGCACAACACATAAATCAGAAACTAAAAAAAAAAAACAGATTTAATCATTTTTAAATATCTGCAGAGTAAGAGATATTATAAACAAAACAAAAGACAATAGCAAGCCAGAGTAAAGTAATCACCAACACCCTTCAGTGTGTTTTGTGTTTTTGCCCAGCACCTATATCAGCACTATGGTTTTGCTCTTAGGGTACCATTCTGGCTATCTGGTGGTGATGAGACCTCCCTCCAGGCCCCAAGACAGGTGTGAGGAAATCAATTCACCACATACCTGGCCACAGGATCAATTCAAGCATGAGCATAGGACCCATTTGGGGCCAGTAAGAAGGAGTGAATGACAGGACTTGAGTGCAAGTGACTGAAAAAGACTCTGCCACTGAATTTAGGGAGTGAAGCTATAAGATGCAGCCATCCTGGCATCAGAGCGAGGGCTAGCCTGAGGCAGAGCTGAAGAAACAGAGCCCAGGAATGAGTCCCAGAGACATACAGTGGTGCCTAAATAGATTAGACAGAAATAACCAGGATGCTCAATGTCTTTAAATGTATTGGGATGGGATAGAGTCAGGCAGGGGGTAAACAACTAGAAAAGACTTTGAGGCTGAACTGTGATATATAGATAACTATGCAAATGAAAGGGCAATTATTACTAGGTGTTGTGGGTTCAATCACATTCTCCAAAACGATATGCTGAAATTCTGAATATACATATATGTATATGTATATATGTATGTACATATGTACATATACATACATATATATGTGCACATACAAACACACCCACACATATACATGTATCTTTATTTACAAAGTGTCTTTGGAAATATAATCAAGTTAAAATGAGGTCATACTGGATTAAGGTGGGCCCCAAACCCCATGACTGGTGTCCTTATAAGGAAAGAGGTTTGGAGGAAGAAAAGATACACTGGAAAGAAGTCCACATGAAGACCAGGGCAGAAATGGGAGTTACGCTGCTGATGCAAGACAAGGAAGGCCAGAGATTGCTGTCAACCAGCAGAGGTTAGAAGAGGCAAGGAAGGATTCTTCCCTATAGCCTTCATAGGGAGCCATGGCCCTTCTACCACCTTGATTTCAGACTTCCAAAACAGAGAGGATAAACTTCTGTTCTTTTAAGCCATCTAGTTTGAAATAATTTGTTATGGCAGACCTAGGAAAATAAAACAACAGATGATTATTAACTTTAAGGAAAAGCAAAGAGTTGTGCAAGGAAGTAACAGGTATAATACAGAAATCAGGTCCAGATACCATTTCTATAGACAGAATTATGTAAAAGTCAATCAATCAATCACAATATAACCGTATAGGGACTAGAGGGAGAGGGGGCCTGGCAATTACATTTGTTTACGGGTGGCAGGAGAATCAAATTCTTGCCTTCTATCACATGAACGTAATTTACCTTCTATCATAAGAACTCATAGATTATGTGAAAATTGAGAAATGAAGTAATATTGTTATAAGCTTCGTACATAGAGATATGGATAAATGGCCAAAGAAGCAGATAAAAGTTGAAAATGGTCATTTCTGGAGAATGAGACATGAGAAATTAGATCTTGGTGTACTAGACTGGATTGCTTTTCATAACTCATGTAGCACTATTTGGCCTATTAAATTATGCATGTATCAACTTTAATGGAAATAAAAACAAAATTCAAAAGGAATAAATAGGCAAAAATGAACAGACAGTTCACAAAGGAAGAACTTCAAATGAAGAACATATGAACACGTGCCTAAACTCAATGACAACCAGGCCAATTCAGTTTAAAATAAATTTTAAAAATAAGTCTAATAATAATAAATCAAATATTAAGTCTCCCACCAACTAAGCACAATTAGTTTGGAAAGAAATTTGAAAATGTTTAGTAAAATTGAAAATGTGTATACAACACTGCTAATCCATTCTGGCTTGGATCCCAAGGAACTTTTGTACAGGATCAGAAAAAAGCTTGTTTGAGAAAGTTAATCACAGTATTGTTTAAAATAATGAAAATCCGGAGAGGATTAAATGTTTACCAATAGATATTTAACCATTCCAGATAGGATATTTTATATTTACATATAATGCTATCTGGCAATGAAAAGGAGTAAACTAACTTTATATATACGAAGACACGGAGTGAGAATTTTCAGTGAAAAAGAAATGGGAAGAACAGTTTGTCCAACCTATTACCAGCGAAACAAATTTGAAAACATACTAGCCATTCACTGTCATGAATATCTGAATGTAAAAACATAAAAACAGTGATTGGAGGGATACACACTAAATTCATGAGAGAAGTCGGGTTGGAGAGAGGTTTACAGAATGCAACTGAGGGTCAATACAGAAAAAACATCCACTTCATCTGTCTTATGTTAGTTCTTATATTTAAAAACTCTTAAGGATAGGAAATTGGTTCTACAGATTTTGGGTCTGTGAGTCTCCATAACCATGTGAGATAATTCGTTATAATAAATATTACATTTGGGGCGCCTGGGTGGCTCAGTGGGTTAAAGCCTCTGCCTTCGGCTCAGGTCATGACCCCAGGGTCCTAGGATCAAGCCCCACATTGGGCTCTTTGCTCAGCGGGGAGCCTGCATCCCCCTCTCTCTCTCTGCCTGCCTCTCTGCCTACTTGTGATCTCTGTCTGTCAGATAAATAAAATCTTTTTAAAAAAATAAATATTACATTTAACACAATTATTAAATAGTAATATGTAGTATAATATGTATTTTAAAAATAAAATAAATACTCTTAAGGAAATATGAGAAAGTACTGTTAATTATCAATTCTGGGTGATAGGTACTCAGGTTTTTAAAAAATGGTATCTAGGTATTTACCTGTATTTTTATTACTCAAATTTTAAAAACTAGATGTAAAAATGTTTTATTGCAAAAGTACAAAAATGGACTCAAAAAGAGTGCAAGTGCCTGAAGAATCTAACAATCTATAGAAGATGCCCCAAAACAGCAGAGAATCATCCACTAAAAAAAAAAAAGCACTAAATCCATCCAATTTTATGTGTGAGTTCTACCAGATGTGCCAGAAACAATGTCCTAACTCATCCTGTAATGACAGCATAATCAAAACAGAGCTAGATTATCAGCACTCCAAATTCAGCAGGATATTAAAAGAAAAATCATCTTGCTTGAGTGAGACTTATAAAAAGTGCCTTCATGATTCAACAAAGGAAGGTAATTTTATAATATACTACAGTAAAAAATAAAGTGAGAAAAAGTTTAAATCTCAAAGCTCAAAACTTGAAGTTCAATTGATATTTAAAAACGTAAAATTTAGTGACCATATGTATTTTTTCAATTCTTTGCAAACAAGAAATAGAAGAAAACTTTTGAACATAAAGGAAAAACACTCCCCTTAGTCAAAAACAATCGAGGATGCCCTGCATCAAGGGCTAATCTATAAAATAAAATAAATTTAAATATTCTAAATAAGAAAGCAAAGGTCAGCATTTGCAGACTACAGAACCGTTTACTTACAAATTCCAAGAACATTTACTTACAAACTGTTAGAAATAACAAGCCCGGATTCCTCTCTCCGCCTCCGGCGCCCCGGCCCTACTGCTCCGCCCCCATTGCCCCGCCCTCCACTGCCGGGCCTGCGCGCGCGGAATTTTGGCGTCTGCGCGTGGGACGGAGGGAAGAAAGATGGCAGCTCCGAGCTTCCCCGCACCGCTGCCTGGGCGCGTGGGCCGCGGCGCCTTCACCAACGTGTACGAGCCCGCGGAGGATACGTTCCTGCTGCTGGACGCGCTCCAGGCAGCAGCGGCCGAGCTGACAGGGTGCGAGGAGGACGAGGGTCCCGGCGGGAGAGGGCTCGGGCGTCCTGGAGAGGCGGCGGCGAGGGAGAGCCCGGGAAAGAGGGGATGCTGTCTGCCCCGAGAGGAGGCGGTGTCCGCAGACTCGGCGACCGTGGATACCAGAACGCCGTCACCGACGATCCTCCTTTAGATACCTGTAATGGGCGGGCCAGGGATCTCTCTACTTTTGCCAAGGTGTTGCTTTGGTCTCGGGAGCTCCACAGCTCCTTACTACGCCAGCGTGTATCTTTTCCACAGCCCCCGAGAGCAGTGATGTGCTAACACGTTCAAAAACCAAATATTCCGAAATATATTAATATTTTAATATAAAATATTAAAAGTTGCGTGGCATTTAATTTACTCAGTATATAAAGGCACCCTATAGTAAGGGAGGGGCACAAAAATGAAGTGAGATTGTGAGATCATGGCGCGGAGAAGTATTTTGAAACCCACTGAACAGCATACTCTGCCCTGAACAACAAGCCAGTTAGCCGCGTGTGGCTACCCAGCCCTTGAAACGTGGCTAGTGCGACTGCAGAGCGTAATTTTTCATTTAACTTAAAATTTTAAATAGCTACAGAGCTAGCAGCCTGTGGAATTTTCCCTAGCACTTTGTAAGTAATAAAACTGACTTGTTGAAGTGCCCCCCTCCTAAATTTTAAATGACATTAAAAGAATGAATACCTGTATTGTTATTGTTTTAATGAGAGGAATTTGAGTAATTAGATTTATTTAAAGATCAAGACTTGAAATTGGTTATCTCAAGATAAAATAGCAGTCAGGCTTCATAGATCTGTATTTCTGTATTGTGTTTCTCTCTCTTAAACCTGGTCAGATTTTTCCATATATAAAATGCCCCAACGCTTATGAAGCCAGCTTTTCATTGTAAATGATGGAACTTTGGGATTTACTGGAATGTAGAACCCTATATTTCTTTTTGTAATTTGTCTTTTAGTCTCAAGAGACCCCAGAAAGATTTACAAGCACCAGTTGCATTGCAAAGTATGCTGTGAAAGGAGCTGATTTTGTTATAAAGTCAGATTATTTCTGTTCTTGGGATTCTGTTTATGAAAGCATGATAGTTATTTTCAAATAAAAGCCTCCTGGTAAGGTTCAACAGACCTTCCCACAGAATAATAAAGTTTTGTCAGATAATGTGGGTTGATTCCAAAAGTTAGAAGCTGCTAGAGTTTATTTTTGGATAGTTGTTTGAGGCTAGTAGCCAGCAAGACCTAAATCCCATTAAACCCATTTCTGTGATGGAGAAAACTGGTGCTTTTGATGCATATGTAGACTATAGGCAGGGAAGTAAATTTAATTGAAGGATAAAATAGAGTGTAATAAAGAATTTATTCAAAAGCATTTTAAAGTTATACTAATATTGTAAGATCAGATTCTGTGAGATTTTCTCAGTTCAGTGTACAGCTGTACAAATAACGAATTTCTTTTCCTGCTCTAAATCTATTAAGAGAAAGGGGGAATTTTTTTTCTCTAGGATATACTAATGGATTTGTGAATGTTATGTACTTTTAGATGATAGAGAAAACATCATAAATAAATAGTATAATAACTAACCCTATCATTTTAGGGAAGTACTAAACTACTAAACCCTTGTGAGAAGGGGTGATGTTTTTCATATTAATATTTTCAACCCTCAACCTAATTCCATAGTTTTATGTAATGTTTTATAGTAATGAATTGGAAGCTATCTATTTTATGGACTTTAATTACACACCCCAGTGTGTAATTAAACAGTATTAAATGAGCACAAAGTGGTTTATAGTGTGTTTATAAATTTCTTTTGTATTTCCATGTATTTGCAGATGAGTGATGCTGGAGAAATACACATTAAAACTAGATTGAGCGTCATTTTCTGTGATGTATATTTTTATCCTACTATACTCATTTATTTTATTTTGCTTTTTTAGAGTGGAAATACGCCTTGAAGTAGGATCAGGGTCTGGAGTGGTGTCTGCATTCCTAGCCTCTATGATGGGTCCTCAAGCTTTGTACATGTAAGTATAAGTATATCAAATTCATCCACATCTTCCGCTAAGAAATTCACTAGGGGTATGACTGCCTGAATGAAATCATTTTTGTAAATGAAATGAAAGGGTCTACCTAAGTGTAGGAAGGACTCAGATTATAAATTATTCTTCCCTAAACATTTTAACTGCATGTCCAAAACCGTTCCATCATACTACATAATTATAGAAGCAACAAAATGATTTTAGGGTATTTCTAAATTTGAAATTTTTTAGGCAAATAGTCTGATTACCAGAAAAAATTGAAAATTAAATTTTTAAGAAAATTTGAGAATATGGAAAGTTTAAAGAAGAAAATAAAAATCACTTCCAATTCTACCACACATGGTCCAAGTGTGTTTCTTTCTTTTTTTCCCCACTTCCTATGTTTTTAATATTGTATCATGACTATTTTTCAAAAATTCCTTTTAAATTTCATTTTTGTGGTGGCATAGTATTCATTAGATTCATAATTTAATTCCTTCAGATGTGTATGCATGTATGTGTAGTTTCTACTCTTGCACATTATATCAATATAACAATCTTTTTCATTAATATAACATTTATTGCTTTTTCCTTCACCATTATTAAAGCATTTTCATTTTTTCCTAAATCTGCTTTGTAAAAAAGCAGTGGAACATTTAAAATTTTTTCAGTAATAGGTTGCCTCATGGTCGTAAAATACAGTTTTCTTTCTCTTCTGTTTCTAGGTGCACTGATACCAACCCTGAAGCAGCAGCTTGCACTCTGGAGACAGCACGCTGTGACAAAGTCCACATTCAGCCAGTAATTACAGACTTGGTGAGCTATTCATCCTTGTCCAATAATAGTTAATTTCCTTTTCAAATAAGTTAAGGTTAAGATGATTAGGTCAAAGAAGCTTGAGTGATAAATTAATTAACTTTTAATCCACTAAATAGTATACCCCATAATTTATGAAGTAAATTCTTTTTTTTTTTAAGATTTTATTTATTTATTTGACAGACAGAGATCACAAGTAGGCAGAGAGGCAGGCAGAGAGAGAGAGAGAAGAGGAAGCAGGCTCTCTGTGGAGCAGACAGCCCGATGTGGGGCTCGATCCCAGGACCCTGGGATCATGACCTGAGCCGAAGGCAGAGGCTTTAACCCACTGAGCCACCCAGGCGCCCCTACGAAGTAAATTCTTAACTGACGTAATTCATCTTGTCCAAAATTCAAAGGAAATTTCTACTGTCTTGGAAGGATCCGTCATCTTTTGGTCAGAAGTGACGGAGAATCCAGTTTAAACTGGCTTAAGTAAAGTGTGTGGCTTCAGGCATAGCTGGCTCCAGGAACTCAAATGCTATAACAGGCATCTTTTTCTTAGCTCTGAACTTCTCTGTTGGCTCTATTTCTAGGTAGTCTTTTTCTTCTTGGTAAGAAGATACGTGCATGTCTATTTCGCACTTCTCAGCAAACATCTCCCTTATCCTTCCATGGAAAGAAACTCTTTCTATTTAGTTAGTCTTACAAGCCCCAGAATGAGTATTGCTTGGATCATCTTGGATCATATGCCATCTCAAAATCTCTCACTGTGGCCAAAGGGGTTTAGGCTTGAGTAATAGTCTCACCCAGGACAGCTGCATTGGGATAAGCCCTACCCGAGCTAAATGGATTGAAAATGAGAGGATAGAGAATTTACCCATTAGAGATCAAGGAGATGAAATCAAAAGAAAGAGGGGAATGAGACCTTGACAGGTAAAAAAACATGTCACAATTACAGAACCATCATTTTAACTTACACATCTATTTCCCAGTCGCAGTGTTCCTTTACTATTTTAATTAGTAAGACTTGGGTAATTTTGGATATTTGTTGTTGTTTTAAGTGCTTTTTTGTAAGCAAAAAGTCTTAACACCAGATAGGGATAAGAAATAAAAATGTTTTCCGTGCTTCTTGACGTGTATTCTTAGTGTTAAGAGTATTTAGCTTTTCTGCTTTTTTAAACTCAGAAGTGATTTTTCAGCTTAGAAGGAATTAAGCCAAAGATGTAAGAAATTCTTACCTATTAGGACTTGTTACTGCTATTAAAAACTAGATTATCCAGAAAGGTACTCATGTGATTTACATGGGTTCACTGTGAAGGTTTTGCCCTTTAAATTTTTAACTTATTTCTTTATTGTGTCCATGATTAGTGTTAAATATATGGTTTTGGTATAGTAATAAAACTTTAGATAAATAAGAAATTCAGAATATCTTTTTTTTTAACAGAGGTAGAAACTGAGGTGAGGTTCATTTTTTAAAGTCATGTAGCTAATAGAGTGATAAATACAGAATTTAAGCCCAGACCATTGAGTCTAAATCTAGAAGTCTCACGGCTGTTTCAGGACATGGCTCATGGTAGTCCATGCCAGTCAGCTCTTTTGGGGGTTCGAGGTGATGGTGACTCTGAATGCTGACAAAGAAAGAAGGAAGAAGGAGGCATTAGCATAGGTATTATGATCCACTTAGAAAACTCTGTGTTTGTTTAATATTCAGAACACTAGGCATAGATTATCACAGCCTTGATCAAAATCATTGTTTTAGATAACTAAGCTTACCTGTTTACAAAGTAGTACTTTTATTTTGCTTCTTTTTTAGTTTTAGAAAAAAGACTTTTTTCAGATATGTCATATGGCTTTCCTTACATTCCTAAAGTAAACTAATAATAATAATAATAACTTTATCTTTGATTGATTCAGGGTCATTAAAATGAGCATTAGTTACTATTCTGTGCTAGCTGTGATGAGGATTACTCAGGGCTTTCTGCCTTATACTGAGTAGCTAGAGCCTGCAGTGATTTTGAGTTTTCATTTCCTCTCCTCTCTGTCTCTTTTCTCTTGCTTTACGTTGTCTTATTTTGCTGTTACCTGTTAGTGGCATTTCCACTCTCTCTTTCCATGTGCTGTTTGCTAGAATACCAAACAAGTGATTTAGTTAAACTTGTATTTAAGCTAAGAGTTCAGGGGTTCTAAATAAGAGCCTCTCGTATAAATAAAGTACATTTTGCTATTTGAATTTAAAACTTCTTGTCAGAGGCCTTTTTTGCTTACTTCCCCATATTTAGATCTGTTCTAATGTTCTGAGACCACCCAAAAGCTGAATGTGGATGGGTGAGGAGTGTGTGTGATTAGACCTTATATCCAGTCTACGGTGACTTTCTCATTTAAATCCATTTCCTTTTTAAACTACATAATTTTCTGTATTTTAAGATCAATTTTTCCTTTATTTAAAACCCATACTGAAATGATTATTAATATATAGTAACTCAGAACCATTTTTTAAAAGATTTTATTTATTTATTTGACAGAGAGATAGAGAGCACAAGTAGGCAGAGCAGCAGGCAGAGGGAGAAGGAGAAGCAGGCTCTCTGTTGAGCAGGGAGCCCGACGTGGGGCTCATTCCCAGGACCCTGGGATCATGACCTGAGTCCAAGGCAGCTGCATAATGACTGAGCCACCCAGGCACCCCCACCTCAGAGCCATTATAAACAATTACAAAGCAAATTCTTTTTTAGTTTCCCTTCTCAACATTTCTGGAAAATTACCTTCTGGACTTTTTTTTTTTTTTTAACAATGTGAGAAAATTTCTTTATGTAATTGAAAATTGGTTATTTCAAATGTATTTCCTCATACTGCAGTATCACTACCGAAAGGAACAGCAGATAACTAGTCATCTTCCTACTTGCAGACAAAGGTATTCCTGAATCACTTCCCTCAAAAATGTTACTTTTCACTTTTTAAATGAGTAGAGAAAGAAGATACTATTCATGTGTTCTCTTTGAACTTTATAGTTAACAGGCCCATTTTTTTTTAAAGATTTTATTTATTTATTTGACAGACAGAGATCACAAGTGGGCAGAGAGGCAGGCAGAGAGAGGGGGGCTCGATCCCAGGACCCTGGGATCATGACCTGAGCTGAAGGCAGAGGCTTTGACCCACTGAGCCCCCTAGGCACCCCAGTTAACAGGCCTATTAAGACGACAAACAGAAATGCTTTTAGAAACCGGGATAAAATGGAAGTTGTAAGGCAGTGTTTCACACTGTGTGTAAATAGCCCAGTGATGTGCCCAGTATTGAGATGGTATGACTGAGTGTTAAGTAACTTTGAATCACATGATGTAAAAGCTCTTTCCTCTCTAAACCTCCTTCAGCCATTTTGATTACATCTGGGAGGGAGTAGGTTGGCTCTAGGGAGGGAAAGAGGAGATGGCATCAGGGAGAAGTACAAAAGAGGAAGATTTTATTTCTTTAAAAATCCGAAGCAGAGCACCTGGGTGGCTCAGTCAGTAGAGCATCCAACTCTTGATCTCAGGGTGGTGAGTTCAAGGCCCATATGGGGCATGGAGCCTACTTAAAAATCCGAAGCAAATATGGCAAAATAGTTTGTGAGGAGTACAAGGGCATTTATATTATTGTTATTATTACTCTGTATATTTGAAATATTTTATAATTAAATAGAATCTTAATGGGCACATATGGTATAACAATCAAATAATAACAATCATCCACACCACAAAAACTTATCAAATAATAACATTATTTAAGCCACAGAAACTTATGGACATACATTAGAACATGGGATAAATAAGAGTTAAAAATAAATTCTAAACTTTGCAATTTACATTAGGATTTTAAGTTAATAATTTTGCTAATGGGCTTTGAATCTCATGCAATTTTTAATGTCCTTATGCTAAAATTGTAAGGGATGCTCTGCAGTTGTTAAAGCTATATAAATAAAACTTTAATCAATGATATGAATTTCAGTCTTATTCTGGAAAGTTTTTTCTTAAGCATATAAACAGTAACAAACTTTACACTTATATTTACAAGTCTCAAAGAAATGTGTTAAGAGTCCTAAGTATGAAGAGTAAGTATTCCACTGAATTATAGTGTTTCACCAAGAACCTGATGCCCTAGATGCTAACATGGAAAAACAATGCTCCATTATTCCCTTTTCTGTTCTACTTGAGGTTTGGGTCAGAAGCCAAGAAGTACCACTATTGGAAAAGATATAAACAAGGTCTTATTTTAAAACCATTTTTAAAGGAAAAGTGTGCAACTTTCACAGAGGAGTAACACAATCTTTGGGATTACTATGTCAGAGAGAGACACAGAGAATATTTTAAGAAAGGGGTTAAGAAGAGGTAGTAGAATTTTGCTATCTGTTCTCACTTACTCCTTGAGTCTCAAGGCTATAAGATAATAAATATTAGGGAGAAAAATCCAAGAGACAGACAAAACTGGGTAGGACACTGCATCTACATATTCAACTCAAGAGATCTATAATTCACACATAATACTTCACTCTCGACTATGACACTCGGACCACATTCATCCTATCTCAGTAATAACCATTTTACCCAGGTGATGGTAAGCTGTGATTTTTATTTAATATAACTTCTTTTTGCCAATTAAACATTTGCAACAGAGATGATCAGCTGATCTTTCAAGTAAACTTGCTATCAGATATGCTAATATTTCCCATGTAGTGGAAGACTGCAATAAAATTATTCCAAGTTCCAAACTTCCATACTTTTAGAACTTGGGTACAGTTTTTTAAAGGTAACAGTGCTGTGGCAAACGGAACGTATTCACCTATTCCACTTCAGCCCATTATACTGAATTTTACTTAGTACTAAAATTATTAACTTATACTTCTAAAGGCTGGAAAAAAATAAGCTCCCCCAAATCTCTAATTTAGTGTAACTTTGGCCAGGAAGAATAGCAAAATTTGCTTACAAAGTTGAAAGCCTCCTACAACATTTTAAAATTTTTATTTTTTCCACCAGTCTTAAGTTTCAGAAATACTTATTTCTTCCCTCTCAATAGAGGGATAACTACCACTCTGCTTCATGCACGAGATAATCTAATTCTGTTTCTCTCAACTTCATACCCTCTAGAGACTCACTCAAATGGAGTAATAAGCTCACTGACAAGACTGCAATTCAAATTTCACTAACAAACGGAAATTCTTCCACAGCAAAAGGTCAGTGCCATGAATTTAATTTTCTGAATTTCATAACCCTTGATTAATGGAGACACCTTAAATTTCAGTTTACACTCTTTTACATAGGATTTCAGAGCATGCTTCAAATAGCTTATGATAAGCTATATTAATAGCTTAGCCTCATTTTTACCATTAAAATAACCTACAAATATCAGAATACTAATTAATTTTGTTGTAATAACTAATAAATAAATCTTAAAATATCTGTAGATATAAATCAACCCTCTCAATTCATTTGCCTCACTTGGACTCTTCTAGAACATAGGTCAACAAACCTAATGGGCTTTTTAGTATAACATAGTTGTACAGTGCTTTCACAAATTCCAATTCTGTAATTTAGGGTATTTCCATATTTATTTTTAAAAATATACAAAAAGATTAAACTATTAATATAAATATTTTCTCTCAAATATGTAATATCCTTATGTAAAAGAAAAGGTTTCCAAACATTTACAAAGCAATCTAAAGATAAGTAAACCTGATTTTAGGATCATTACATTAACCAAAATAATTTTCCAGAGAAGGTCCTATTTAAAAGTAATGCTCACTGGCCTCCTCCCATCAACACTTTAAGATGGCTCCAGATCCACAGTCCTTGTTTGATTTTCTTCAGGGATCACTTCCAATGGAAGGAAAAATTTTCAGAAAAAGGTCTTACGACAGAGTGGACAAGTGGATTTGTTGCTAGACGTAAACCATTTGTACTGGGAAAAAAAAATGCTTTTTTAAATGTTAAAAGAACCTTTTAAAGCCGTCAGTTTAAATATGCATCCAAGGTAAGCTTAACAATGATTAAGTGGAAAAGGGAGAATACCAAAATTTTAGCTTCCCCCATTCATCTCCAAAATCAACACAACTCAGCATTACTTCCAAAGGCTACAGTACGACTCTTTCTCCCTAGGCTCCCACACCACCCAACCACTAAGACATGTCAGGAAGACCTCCTTATGAAGCGACTGTATACTGGGCAGCTTTCTTTTCACTATGATGTTTAAAACGAGTAAAGAGCTCTAAGGCCAGATGGCCCCTAGTTTTTTTAGTCTCCTTTATGGTCTAGATCTTACAGGAACATCTACTGTTTGAGAGAGCTATAATAAAACACCCACTTATTAAAGTGCTTTGATGCTACCAGTCTCCGTAAATTAATAATTATTTTTTACAGATTTTGAAAAATCATTTTAATATGCCTTTTATTAACTACAATTACGAGTTTAACATCATTTCGTTTTTTAGATATCATACATATAAATATACATAAAATATAAATAAGTTAATTTCTCTTTGGGCTTACCAAGCAGGCTGAATGGAACTTTTTCTTGCATGTTCTACAGGCTTTTTTGGGAAGAGAAACCACAAATGACTGGGAAACATATCATGCAATCTTCAACACCCTCAAAACGTTTGCCTACATTATTTTTCCATAAAGCTAGGTCTTCCATAATACTTCCATTCTGTTAACAAAAAGGAAAAAAATAGAGTAAATATACTCTGAAGACCAAAGTTATTTTTATTCAATTTCATAAATGTTAAAGTTGAATTTTAATTAACTAATTAATTTTTAAAAGATTTTATTTATTTATTTGACACAGAGAGAAGGAGAGTGAGCACAAGAGAGAGAGTGAGTCCGACGACGTGGGGCTCAATCCCAGGATCCTGAGATCATGACTTGAGCTGAAGGCAGACGCTTAACCAACTGAGCCACACAGGTGCCCCTAAATTTTAATTTAGAAAGAGAGAATCTGCCTGGCTATATTCACATCTCCTAAGTTTTCTGAATGTTGGTTTTTAAAATGACCTGCTAAGTTTTAGAAACCAGATACAATTTTTCTCCACTAAAGAAAGACCTGAAAGAAAGGTTTTGCACCAATACATCAAGTTTTATAGTTTCAATGTGCAAACAACTACAGTATGTTTAAAAGTCAAAGAACTTTGAGAGTACTGGGATTTCTCTAATCACAAAAGGAGAGTTGAAATGTTAGACTAAAAGTAGCTCCAAAGATATTCATCGATCCAGTATCTTACAAAAAGATTCCCTCTCAAACAATTTCTTTAACACCATGTATAGTTCTGTGTCATCCACAATGTCAGTGGAGTAAAGTCAACTCCTCTCAAACACCAAAAAAAAAAAAAAAAAAGAAAGACAGACAGAAATACAGAACTTTAAAAAGGAAAACGGCTCAGTAAGTAGGTTCAGGTCATTCAGGCATACATCTGTGTTGACCCAAGGAAATACAGTAACTCAACCTCAATCAGAAGTGATATATTTTAAGTCTTACTGCCCTTTCAAAGAGGAGGTTGGTAGGGCTACCTGGAAAGCCGAATGTACACACAGAAACTTACCTGATGGGTGAGGTAAGTGCTTAACTGCACATCCAGTTCCGCCACTGCTGAACAGCCACACCTACTCTCTTCCCACTCTCCACGGTTATTGAACCCAAGGGGTAATTGGAAGGCAGCTGTATTATAAGTTCAATAACTATGTCCTCAATGGTGTAACTAACCATCACTTCTCTAGTAGTAGCTCGAGCTTTAACCTGCAACACAGGAAAGGTAATACTTTTTGCAAATTTCTTTCCTTTCATTCAAAACACATCTTGATAGGTTGAATATTAATAGTCAGTCTTCACTCAAAGATAGAGGTAAACATGTTGGTTTACTGGACAAGAGCTATTTAATACACAGGATTATATACCTGACATTTTATGGTGATTCTTATGGAATTCGAAGTTAGTTTCAAAAGAAATCCTGCCCATAAAAAAGTATATTTTATGGGGCACCTGGGTGGCTCAGTGGGTTAAAGCCTCTGCCTTCAGCTCAGGTCATGATCTCAGGGTCCTGGGATTGAGCCCCGCATCGGGCTCTCTGCTCGGCAGGGAGCCTGCTTCCCTTCCTCTCTCTCTCTCTCTGCCCACCTCTCTGCCTACTTGCGATCTCTGCCTGTCAAGTAAATAAATAAAATCTTTAAAAAAAAAAAAAAAGTATATTTTATGATATTAGGCTTGTCGCATAAGTTTTAAACAGACCAGGACAGAATGAGTTCTTAATTACTGCTTTTCTTCCATACCCAGGGTATCAAATATCATTTATATCTGGAAGTCCCCTATGTCTTTCTCTGCCACAGAATTCCCTTGAGCTCTAAAATCAACCATCAACTGTTAGATTCATAGTTTTCATACTAGCATTGCAAACAACATAAAACACAAATTATCATGCTGGACCCATGCACTCTTCTGACTGTCCTATTTCCAAGCTAAAAACCATAGCATCATCTTAAATTCTTCCTTCTACCTCCTCCCAGATATTAACTAGCTACAAGTTTGGATAAATCATCACAAAATTTTTAACATACTGATACTGCCTCACTCAGGCCCACCTTGTTATTCACAATGTCTACACTAGTGTGTCTCCCCTGCATATTTGAACCCAAGCTTCATGCCAACAGCCTATACTATATATTGCAGTCAGAGCAATTTTACCGATTGTAACACTGAGGGTGTCACTTGCCTCAAAGGAAAATTACCAGTGGCCAAATAGGACCAAATATTTTAGATAATCATTTGAGGCCTTTGCCAACATGGCCCTAATTCATCATGGAAGCAACTGATTCTCTATTTACCTTCAGGAATCCTGCTCTATATGAATGCTGGCTTATTCATCATTTCTTAGGGTAATCACAGAAATTAAACTCTCATCTCCAAGCTTTTTGCTTTTGCCATACTGTTTTCTCTATATTCAACACCTTTCTCCTCGCTGCCCCTAAAACACAACCCTGCCCACTTCAAAGTAATCATCCTCCATAAAGGTGCATCTAACCCCCTCAGTCAGATGAATCTTTCCCACGCTGATTGCAGAGCACTCTTCCTCTTAATGAGCCACTTTCCAGTTTCCAATGCAAAAAACATATCGGTATCACTCTTTCCCCTTTATTAGATTGTATATTTATTACACAGTAGGAATTTGACCCCTAAACTGTTCATTTCCCAAGTGACTGACACACAGTGTCTGAGGTTTGCTTGATTGATCATGATATATCCACTCCAGCTTTATTATTATTTAGTCTGTCTGTGTCTTTACATTTAATGTAGGTTTATTATGGATAAGCCACAATAAATAAATATTCTTATTTATAATGAATCTATTTTGACTTTCAAGTTCAATGTCCTTTTGACACAGTTTTATTTAACTCTATATCATCTCATTATTTGTTTTCTATTTCCTAACCTGTCCTTTCCCCCCATAATTTTACCTTTTATTGGTTTATTTTATTTTTTTAATTCCATTTTATCTTCTCTTTTGGCTTATTAGATATATTGTTATTTATTGGTTGCTACAAATATTAAAATCTTAATTTATCAGTTTTTTTTCAAATAATATTATACCACTTCACATAAATTCAACTGAGAGCAGCACACATTTTTCTTTCATCCCATTCTTAATGCTATTGCCAGGCTTTTTAGAGATTTTATGTTTAATTGAGGAATTTAGTTTTCATATTATTTTTTGTTTTGAAGCTTACTTTGATATTAATATCACCATTCTACCTTTCTTAAACTAGTGTTTATTATATATTAATTTGCGTGCATAGTATATATTATTTATTCTTTTCTTCTTAACTCCTCCGCATTTGTATATTTGTTGCGGGTTTCTTTTGAAGCATAGATGTGGGTCTTTTTTTTAATGACAATGTTCAGACCATTTCAATTAATGTAATTGCTGTCATGGTTGTATAAGAGTCTATATCTTGTTATTTGTTTTCTGCTTGCTACGGCTGTTATTTCCTGTTCTTACCTTATTTTCTTGCCTTCTTTTGTACTTTTTTAGTGTTCCATTTTATTCCTTCATAGATTTACTTGATATATTTATGATTTTAATGGCTGTTCTAAGGATTACAGTATGTATCTTAATTTGCCACAGTGTGCCGGAAGTAATATATTTTTTAACGATTTTATTTAATTGTTTTTATGTGTGAGGAGGAGAGAGAGAGAGAAAGAGAGCGAGAGAGGGAGAGGATGAGTACAAGTAGCGGTGGGGGAGCGGGAAGAGGGAGAAGCAGACTCTCTCCTGAGCAGGGAGCCCAGTGCTGGAATGGATCCCAGGATCCTGGATTCATGACCTGAGCCAAACACAGGTGCTTACTGAGTCACCCAGGTGCCCTGTGCTAAAGTTATATTATACCATTTTATGCATATATACTGACCTTATAGCAGTTTACTTCCTTCCTCCCACCTTTTGTTATTATAAATTTTAATTTTATATATGCCATAAACTCACTGATCATGTTTATTATGTTTACTTTAAGGTTAATCATCATTAAAAAAATGAAAAAATATTTCAGTTTACCCAAATATTGATTATGATAATACCTGTCCTCATTTTCTTTTTGTTCTTATTACTTGGTGCTTGTTGATTTCTTCAGTCTTTGTTTAAATTATCTTTTCTTAAAAATTAATTTTAGAAATATTTTTTTAATTTTTTTTATTTATTTGACAGAGAGAGATCACAAGTAGGCAGAGAGGTAGGCAGAGAGAGAGGGAGGAAGCAGGCTCCCTGCTGAGCAGAGAGCCCGATGCAGGACCAGGACCCTGGGATCATGACCTGAGCCGAAGGCAGAGGGTTTAACCCACTGAGCCACCCAGGTGCCCCAATTTTAGAAATATTTCATCCATTCATTATTCAAATACTTCTTCTGAGCCCTCTCTGGATATAGAAGTATCCAGACTGTGTGCATTTCTACATGTGTATGTATATGTATATCAGATCACTCAATACTGTACCACAGATAACAAAGCATCTGTTCATCTTTTAAGTTTTTTTTTCCTTTGTATTTAGGTTTTAGTTGTTGCTATTGTTCTATCTTCAAACTCACTGATCCTTTCTTAGAAATACTTGATTTTTTAAGACAATTTTTTGGAGAAGTTTTAAGTTCACATAGAAATTTAAAAGGAGTGAATAAAGATTTCCCATATACTCTCTGTCCCCTGACATACATTGCCTCCCTCATTACCAGTACTCTCTAATATTTGTTATAATTAAGGAAGCTACATGGATATGCCATAATCATCCAAAGCCCATAGTTTACATTGGGGTCAACTAGGGTGCACTCTTGGTATTGTCTACTCTATGGGTTTAGACAGATGTATAATGATATATAGACTTTATTATACTGTTACAAACTCCTCCATCCCTTGGCTACCACTAACTCCTGGCAGCCAGTGATATTTTTACTGTGTTCAGCTTTGCCTTTTTCAGAATGTCATATATTTGGGATCATACAGAATGTGACTTTTTCAGATTGCTTTCTTTCACTTAGCAATGTGTGTTTAAGGTTCCTCCATGTCTTCTAGTGGCAGGAGAGCTCATTTCATTTTATCAGGGAATAATATTGCCCTGTCTAAATGCACCACAGTTTATTTACCCATTCTTTCACTAAAAAAAATCTTGTTTGCTTCTAAGTTTTGGCAGTTATGAATATAGCTGCTGTAAAAATCCCTGTGCAGCCTTTTGTGTGTACATAACTGGATACATTAAATCATGTAAAAGTATGTTTAGCTTTGTAAGAAACCACCAAAATGTCTTCCCCAACTGGCTGTACCATTTTATATTTCTACCAGCCATGAATGAGTGTATTGCCTTACATCCTTGTCAGCCATTGGTGTTGTCAGTGTTCCAGATTTTGGCCATTCTAATAGGTGTGTAGTGGTAACACACTGTTATGTGATTTGCATTTCCCTGAGGACATACGATGTGAAGCATCTTTCCTATGCCAATTTGTCATTTATATGTCATCTTTAGTGAGGTTTTTGATAAGATCTTTGGCCCATCTTTAGTTGGGTTATTGTTTTTCTTATCACTGAGTTTTAAGAATTCTTTGTATATTTTGAATAATTGTTCTTTATCAGATATGTCATTTACATATGTTTTCCCAGTTTGTAGATTGTCCTCTCATTCTCTTGACATTGTCTTTCATAGAACAAAAATTTTTAATATTAATTTTAATATTAATGTAATCCAGCTTATCAATTCTTTCATGGATTTTTCCTTTGGTGTTATATCTAAATCATGACCATATGAAGTTTATCTAGATTTTCTCCTATGTTATATTTTAGAAGTTTCATATTCTTGCATTTTAGGTTTAGTTTTATGATCCATTTTAAGTTAATTATTTTGAATAGTACAAGGTCTGTTTCTAGATTTTTTTTTTCCATCTGATGGTTGTTCCACTATTACTTGTTGAAAAGACTATCTTTTCTTCATCCTATTTCCTCTGTATTTTTTCCTCAAACATCAGTTGACTATATTTACGTGAGCCTATTTATGGTCTCTCTATTCTGTTTCATTGATCTATTTCATTTGTCTATTATTTCACCAATACTGCACTGTTTTGATGAAGCTTTACAGTAAGCCTCAAAGTTAGAGAGTGTCCATCCTCTAACTTTGTTCTTTTCCTTCAATAATGTGTTGGCTCTTCTGGGTCTTTTGCCTCTCCATATAAACTTTATAATCAGTTTGTTGATATCCACAAAAGAACATGCTGGGATCTTGTCTGAGGTTCCACTGAATCTGTAGATCAAGTTGGGAAGAACTGACATCTTGACAATGGCAACATTTTATCCATGAACATGGAATATCTCTTCTTTTAATTTAGTTGTGCCTTGATTTTTTTCATCAGAGTTTTGTACATATATATAAACTGCTAATGTCAGTGGTATTACATTTTTAATTTCAAATTTCACTTGTTCATTGTTGATCTGTAAAAGACAATTGACTTTCACATGTTAACCTGCAAGCTTACTATAAATTAGTTCCAGGAGGGGTTTTTTTTAATAATTTTGTTTAGATTTTCTACAGTATTTCTAAACAAATATGTCATCTGTGGAAAAGACACTTTCATATTTTTCTTTCCTTATCAGTGTAAATCTTCTTTTCTTGCTTATTGCATATACATATATATTTTCAGACATTCTTTATCAAGTCAAGGAAGTTCTCCCCTATCCCTGGTTACTAAAAATGAAAGGTTATTGGATTTTGTCACATGTTTTTTCCTAAATCTTTTGAGATAATCATGTGATTTCACTTCTCTAGGCTGTTGGTGTGATGGGTTATATTAATTCATTTTTGAGTATTGAACCTGTCTTGCATAATTGAGATAATACAACTTGGTCATGGGGTATAATTCTTTTTATACAATGCTAGATTCATAAACTAATATTTCATTGAAAATCTTTGCATCTATGTTCATTTAGGTGTTGATCTGTAGTTTTCTTTTCTTATAATGTATTTATTTGGTTTTGATATTAAGGTAATAATACTGGCCCCATAGAATGAGT
The DNA here is from genome assembly GCF_963455335.1 of Martes martes. Lineage (NCBI taxonomy): Eukaryota > Metazoa > Chordata > Mammalia > Carnivora > Mustelidae > Martes > Martes martes. The sequence goes on along the minus strand of NC_137904.1, from coordinate 8,787,038 downwards.
TATCAACTATTTCCCCTGTATCTTCTGGAAGTAATTGTAGGTAACTGGTATATATCATTCTTTAAATGTTTTGTAGAATTTTCCAGTGACCCATTTGGGTCTAGTGTTTCTCTTTTAGAAGATTGATAATTATTGACTCAATTTCTTTCATAGACATAGGCCTATTAAGATTGTCTATTTCTTCTTGTATGAGTTTTGGCAGGCCATATGATACTTTTTATAGCAAGTCACTATTTATTTTACTAATCACTATAAAAACCTTATAATTCTGTAATTTAATACTTTTATTCAGTCATTTAGATGGCTGGTTGTTCTTTAAATTTTTGTCTATCTTACTAGAATATGCCCTCTGTGAGTACAAAGGTAATCATTATTGATCTATATTACATTATCATTCACCACAAAAGAAATCAAACAAGACCTAAATATATGCAGTGATATACCATGTTCATGAATTGGAAGGCTCAGTATTGTTACGATTCCCATCTTCTCAAAATTGATGTATAGATCTAACTCAATCTCAATAAAAATATCAGCAGAATATATTTATAGATATTGACAAGCTTATTCCAATGTTTAGATTTGTATTTTTTCAAGAATAGCAATCTACCCATTTGTCGTTTTTTGGCCTTTCCTCTGCTTAAGCCTGCAGTTTCTTTCAGGCTTCAAGGGATATTAGGAACACTGAATTTAATTAACATGAGTGGTCAAGTTTACTTAACATGAGTGTCAGACTCCCATTCTGACGGTCTTTCTACATCCCAAATAAAGATAGGATTTGTAAAGCCAAACTATATTATATTTGGCTTCTCCTTTTGTATATGGTGACATAAAGGGTTTTCTTTTTGTATTTTCCAGGTATCAGCATCACTATTTTCATAATCAGTCTTCAAAGTTCAAATTTACTCCTAACTTATAGTATTTTAGAGTAGGAAGAGGATAGAAAATGGATGTGTAAGATCATCTAATTCCATCCCTCTTCCTGAATTTATAATTTTATCCTGAATTAACTGTCACAATGGCTGATCCTGCCTGGGTTTAGACCTGTCCAGTGATAGAGCTCCTAATGAGAAGTCACTCTTGTTTCAGATGGTGTCAGATATTAGAAAAAAACTCTCATGTCAAGAAATTTGTATGTCATGATCATCATGATCATCACCTTAGCCAGTTCAGTGTCTCCAGAAAGACACAGAGCACATCTGTAATAATAGTTCAATAATTTTGCAATACCAATCTTTCAGATATTTATCTGTGTAAACCACCCTAAATGCCCCACAATTCTAAGTGCTAAGAAGAAATATACACTTTTTTAGTACTTAACTTTTCTAGGTTTTTCTTCCTTCTCCTTCATTGTTGATGTTTGAAATCTTATAGGTTCTACCTTCAGAGAGTTCCTGATGCTCATCTATTCCCTTTTATTATCTATGCCACCATCCAAATCCAGCCAATCTCTAGGTCATTTATATACCAATTATTTTTTTTAAAGATTTTATTTATTTAACAGACAGATCACAAGTAGGCAGAGAGAGAAGGGAGGAAGCAGGCTCCCTGCTGAGCAGAGAGCCCGACGTGGGGCTCGATCCCAGGACGCTGGGATCATGACCTGAGCCGAAGGCAGCGGCTTTAACCCACTGAGCCACCCAGGCGCCCCACCAATTATTGAGTCTTGTGTCTCTTCTTCCAACTTGCTTTTCATCATTAGCATTTTCCAAAATAGGTTTTCTGTGGCCTTTGTTCATGTGTGTGTATATGTGTGCATGTGTTGATGAGTGGCTAAGTGTTTATTAATAGGGGAAGAAAGAAATGGGTAGACGTAGGATCACAAAACACAAACTTTTAAGACAAACCCTTGAGTACAATGAATTAAGAACACAAGGCTCAGCCAATAAAAAGCTTTTTTCTTCAGGGACAAAATTCAAGATACGTAACATTAATATGACATGGATATTGGCCTGTTAACATGAAAGCCAGACATACACAATTAAAATAAACAGCTGAGCATTAGCCCTGCCTATTTCTGAAGTCAATAACATGTCAGTGATAAAAGGCATACAAGCTTGTTAGGGACAATAAAACAGTTATTTGGAAACTGTCACAACACAGAAAAACAGAATAAGAGGATAGAGGGTTTATCCTTGGAGTATGATCAAAATAAGGTTTTCTGCCTGCCAGCCCCATCAATAGCAAATGGGACTTTTAAGAAGATGCTGGTTCTGACTACTATTTCTTCAGTGTGCTCTAATGTGATTATAAGACTTTGAAACAGAAATGATCTTGGAATGATCACTTTAGAGGAAATGGTGCACTGTGGTCAAATTCTTTAACCCAGGAGTATAATATCTTCTATAGAAAAATGGCTGACAGCCAGGCAGACAGGCATAGCCAGACCTATATCCATAACCACAAAGACAGTGATATCCAGAACTGTATTCAGAGCCAAATCCATAGCCATATCTAGAACCATAGCCACAGTCATAGCCACAGCCATTGCAACAGCTACACGAGTTTCTGTTGTAGTTGTAACACACGGTGTCTAGAAATTGGGGTTCAGTAGTTCAGTAGTGAAGCAGGTAGAGGTTTTTGGAGTCTGAATGTCATGTCCCATCCTGAGACCTTTATATACTACCAATGTGGGTGAAACACACAACATAGACTCACTGGTCTCATTACCACAGCAATTTTCATTAAAACAAAAGAGAAAACCCTCAACATTCTAAGGACAATGATTTTTTTCAGGTGGCCATGTCCAAGATTTCCCCCTAGCTAGTCCAGAGAATTATAAGGAAACAGACATAATCTATACATTGAACATGTCTTTTTTTTTTCAAAGATTTTATTTATTTACTTGACAGACAGAGACTACAAGTTGGCAGAGAGGCAGAGAGAGAGGGGGAAGCAGGCTCCCCGCTGAGCAGAGATCCCGATGTGGGGCTCAATCCCAGGACCCTGAGATCATGACCCGAGCTGCGGGCGGAGGCTTAATCCACTGAGCCACCCAGGCGCCCCACATTGAACATGTCTTATAGGATGTAATTAAACCTAATTTAGGTTTTCATTCCAGGGAGCATTAATTCTCATGTACATCAGGTACACCTGTGTGGGCACCAGGAGTTGCAATATCAACAAGAAAGCACCTGGGCTGGTAGGGGGAAGCAAACAGCAGGGACATAAGGTGAAGCTTTCTTACGTTATAATGCAAGATGGTGGACTGGATGAAGTCCAGGTAGAATGGCCACAGTAGTGGTGGCTGAAGCAAGAGTCAGGTGAGGCAAAGAAGATCTGATTTAGTGTATCAAGTGTGTCTTTTGCGAATATCTTCTCCCAGTAATGGCTTTCCCCCCCTCATTCTCATGGTTAGAGTTAATTTTTTTTTAAGTATTTTATTTATCTTTTTTTTTTTTTTTGGGAAAGAGAGAGAGGGAGCTGTAGTGGAAGGAAGGGCATAGAGAGAGAATTGCAAGCTGACTCCAAGCTGAGTATGGAGCCTTAGGCAGAGCTCAGTCTCATGACCCTGAGATCATGAATGGAGCCGAAATCAAGAGTTGGACACTTAACCAAGTGAGCCACCCAGGCATCCCTTATATTTGATTTGAATACCACCCATTTTTTTTTAATTTCAGACATTGTATTTTGAGATGTATATTTTCAATTTTTTATCTTTCATTTACCTTCACATATTCATTTTTTTAAAATATTCTTGAGCACATTTATAACACCTCTTTTAAGATCATGATGTGTGGTTTTCATTACGTCTTTGATTCTTTGGTTTGTTGTAAACCAAACTGATTTTGTAACTGATTTTGTTTTATAGTGACAGTTTTTTTCTGCTTCTTTGCTTGTCTAGTAATCTTTAAAAAGATACCAGAGAATGTTAATATGTTGTTTACAATGTGGATATTGTTGTCTTTCTCTAAATAGTGTGGAAGTTGGTTTTGAGCCAAGTTACTTGTACATCCCTTAAACTCTGCACAATTTGTTGGATCTAATGCAACCACTAGTGCTAGTTTGCCCAAGTACTCAGGTATCTCTCTTTTGGATCTACTTTTTAGTAAAGTCTCTTTGCTATGGCTGATGGATCTCAAGTCTTTCTCCGTTCTGCATGATCTCAGGATTAGTTAGCTAATAGACGTGTGGTGTGGTTTTTAAAAAAATTTTTACCTTTCTTATGGAATTAAGCCATACATTTGAGTGTCTTAGCATTCAACAGAGCAGGCAGAAGAGGCCCCTATGTGAGTATCTAAACTCCTTTTTCTGTGTAGCTCTCATTTCTTTACAATGATTATTCAAAACTTACAATCACTCCTGAAATTTGATCTTTCTTCGATATTAACATCATGCTCTTCTTGGGTTCCCCTTCTTGAAATGTGGGCCTGAGAGAATTACAGGCAGAAAGCTAAAGTGATAGCAGGGTTTAAATAGTTTGTTTCCCTTTGGAAAAGCATTGTAGTTCTGAGGTCCCAGTTGGGCAATTTCCAAAAACAGTTATTTATTTCATTTGTTGTGTCCAGTTTAACATGAGGGGAGTACAAGTGCAGTATTAGCTACTCTGACATCACTGAAAGTAATTGTTTCTCTTCAATGCACATTTCAAAAGAGTGAGATAAACTTATAATATTTTTTAAAAAATAACATTACGCTTTAAGTGAAAAAGCAAATTGAATAGTAATATATCCAATGGTACCATGATACCATCAAGAAAAATATGTAAAGTGTGGCATTTATTGAGACAGAAATATGATATGATTGATTTCTTCAGCGGAAATGAGATGCAGTTCCTAAAACAAAAATGGGAAAGTAAAAAAAAAAAAAGTTTTTCTTTAATATGTAATTTCTTATCAATATTCAGCCTGTTTTGTCTTTATATCCAGAACTCTGCATGAAGATTGGCTTTTCCAAATGTGTCTAGAGCAGAAGCAGGATTTATCATCCACTTGTCTGTAAGTCTTTGTAAGTTAAGTGAGTGCATGTCCTATAGAGGGGCATTTGTCAGATCCTCTTCATTACAACTTCTCTCAGAACAGATGTTTTGAGCCCTAGTTGACATCCAATTTCAACACTTTTGTTACATGTGGCATTCTAAAAAAAAAAAAAAAAATTTTTTTTAAAATATTCTCTAATAGAAAAAAAACAGTTAATTGATAAGTGTTAACTTATCTGTCTTCTGGGAGAAGGACATACCCATCTTGGAGCAGCATGCTAATCAACACAAAATTGTCACAGATGTTCATCTATTTAAATGAAGCCGAAAAACATGGTTCAATGTGATGACAGTAAGTCTTTGTTTCCAGAGGGATATTCCCTATGGTCTGAGACATAAAGATACTCTACAATATAGAATTGTTCTGAAAATCATGAAATATTTTGGAAATCGTATACAGTCATTTAAATGAACATTTGGAAAATATTGATGCCATCAGAAAATATTACCTAAATAATACCAAGTGGAAAGCCAGCCTAAAAATGTGTGCATATACACTATGGAGTATTATGCCTCCATCAGAAAGGATGAATACCCAACTTTTGTATCAACATGGACAGGACTGGAAGAGATTATGCTGAGTGAAATAAGTCAAGCAGAGAGAGTCAATTATCATATGGTTTCACTTATTTGTGGAGCATAACAAATAACATGGAGGACATGGGGAGATGGAGAGGAGAAGGGAGTTGAGGGAAATTGGAAGGGGAGGGAACCATGAGAGACTATGGACTCTGAAAAACAACCTGAGGGTTTTGAAGGGGTGGGGGGTGGGAGGTTGGGAGAGCCAGGTGATGGGTATTAAGGAGGCACGTATTGCATGGAGCACTGGGTGTGGTGCAAAAACAATGAATACTGTTACGCTGAAAGAAATTTTAAAAAAATGTGTGTAATATTTTTCAAAATATCATAATTTCCAAAAAATGTTAAAAATAGAAAACTATAGGAAGGATATACATAATAACAGCAGCATTGATTCTTATAAGGTGATGTAAATGTGTAAAGGTTTTACTTCCTTTGTGTTTAGAATTTTTCTAAAAAAAAATCTAGTATTTTATTAATTTTATACTTTATCTATTTAAAACAAGTAAGTTGTAAATCAACCTTAAATATTTATTTGAACTACAAATAAAACAGTCCATATGAGAAAGAAGAACTATGGTCTTATTACCTCAATAAGATAATATTGATCTTGCATCTGTTTCTAACCCTGCATAATCCAACCTGAGCAAAATGGGTGTCAGCTTTTACTCATTTATTTTTCTTAAAATCATGTTCCTTTGGAATTTTAAGTTCTATAAATTTAGATACTAAAATATATATATTCTATTTATTCTTTTTCCTTCCCTATTTCATAAGAAAATAATGGAGAAAATAAGAAATTTTATTTGATGAGCTAAAAATGAAATTAATTATGTGAAGTTTTAAAAAATTTAATTCTTAGTAATTCTTACTTATGGCATTTCTAGAGAGTTATAGCATATTTACCTCTGACACATTAAAAAGAAGTTAATTAATTTGAAAAGAAAACAGAAACCAAACAAGGCACCATAATGCATTCCGTTTCACAACATCATCTGAAGCCAAAGATTTATTTTCTGTTTTCCAAGTGATCACAAATAATAAGTTAACCAAATATTTTGCACAACGTAATGTGGGTTAGTTTTTCCATCCTCTGTTGAGAGCTTTTCCATTTGTCCAAAACCAAAACCTGAAAACTCTGACATGTGGTTTCTTTTCTCATACATTAACATTTCCCTTCTTAGAACAAGTTCTGTTTTAGCCAGTGTCATGGAGGTGGCAATTTCTTCACAGCAGATTACCAAAACAGAATGTTTCTCATTCATGCTACAGGTTTGGATCAATTGCTACTGGTCTGATCCTCATGCTTTCTCATTCTGGGTTCTATGCAGAAGGAACAGCTCCCTTAAGGACACTTTTGTTGCAAAGAGGAAAAGTGGGATTATTGGCAAAACTTGTGATGATTCTGAAAGGGTGTGTTCATATGTGATCCAATCATAGTGGCTCATAGTCCTCAACCAGATGTATCACATACCAAACCCAGCGTTAGTGGAATTAGGAGCATATAATCACTTTACCAAGAAGAATAGGGATATTTTAATAGGAACAATAATACAGTTGACAACACCGTACCTTTGCTGTTACAGATGTCACTCTGGTGAAAGTTTTGACCAGAAGCACTTGCACTGTGCTGAGCCGTTTATGTAGAAGCTTCATTAGTGTCCGCTTAAACAAGAAACCTTCCAGTTGGGTGAGCCCCTAGTGCTTGTCAGTCTCTTCTCTGCTTCTTTCCCTCTAATGTGTATTCTCCTGTGGCTGCCCTTTCTTCTAGCCCTTTCTACGTTGACTTTCAGTTTTCACAGCACATTCGAATACAATCCCCTAAGTGAGTAGCATGCAGAATTCCAATGCCAAATTGTAGTTTAGTGAGAGGGAAAGGCTTTTAGGCTCCACATTCAACTTCTAATGGCATGGTGATGATCATGATGATGATGAATGTTAACCCCCATTAGTGCTATGCAAATCTCTCTAAGTGTTTGAAATACATAAATTCATTTCATACTTTATATAACCTTATGAAGCAATTTCAAATGTCATTTTCATTTTATAGATAAGAAAAAGCCAAGATGCAAGTGTACAAAACAAAAGTCCAGTTGAAGAAGATGAGTAACCCATGGTAGGAAAAGGAGATGGAACGTGATGGTTTTTTCTCAGCAGTATTTAAAGCTAACCTCTTTAGTCCCTTAGTACCTGCTGCCTTTTCACCCCCCATACTGAATCAAAGGGTAGGGAAGGAAGAGCATAAGAGGATAGAATGATTGTATCCGTCTGGGTGCCTTTGTGTTCTCTGTGCTTAGCAGATGGTTATAGCTGGCATCTCTGCCTGCATCTCCTGGAGGATAATAGAGAGGACTTTTCTCCTGTTGGGTACCATCAGACTTCTCTTCTATGTCCCTGACTCCTTACTTTTCTTGATCCAGCGTCTTATCACACTTTCTGATATTTGTCATTCACCACCATCACAATCTCTATCTCGAAAGCTTGGAAGACCATGGCACCTGGCACTGAGTCCTTTTCTTACACTTAATGCATCAAATTACGTGTTTATACAGACACCCATTTAAGCACTCTTGCCTCAAAATTCCTTGATCCCCTCTCACATTTGCTCTACTAGCAAACCACTCCCAGATCCCCTCTTGTCAATATCTCAAGGTGCTCCTTTTCTAGAAGTGAGGCCAGTATTCCTGAATCACTTATTTTTCTAATTCTTCACGCCTGGCTTATGGCCATGCCATTGTATCTACACTATCAGTATAATTGTTTTCCTGAATCGCCTCTTTTTAATGTTATGTTTTTCACATAATGCCTTATATGTGCTATGGTTTACATCTATCATCCCGAGGTGATTATTAATAATGCCGTCTTTCATATTCAAGTGTACTAGTTTGGAGGATAAGTCATATGGTCTTCTACCTACAGTTTGTTTCATCAATTACTCTTCTTTCAGCAAGCTCTCTGCTCCTTCTGTTCCCCTGCCTTGTAAACTTTCACCTGTGCACTAATGCAAGTCTTCTCTATTCCCAACTCGGGCTCCCATCTGCTGCTGGAGGTAACCCCAGTCCCACACGGAGGGACGCCATGTGCCTTCACAGCATTCTTCTTTTTGGCTGAGTCCACAGTGCTGCTCGATCGTCTTTTCACCTTTTCTCAGGCTTCCTTCTTTCTTTCCTCCCCTGAAGCTATTCTGCCCTTCACCATTATCCCTAAAGCCTCTTGTTCAATGCTCACTTCTGCCTCCACCCTCCTCCGTCTGTAACTCTCGGTTCATATTTCATGGAGAAAAGAGAATCTATCAGGGGAAACCTCTATCAACTCTCTTCCCACACACTTCTCTACATTTGCACCTATGTCTTAGCCTTTTATCTTAGTCTCAGAGGAAAGCATATCCTCCCTCCTGTCCAAAAAATCATTCTCCCACTTTGCTTTAAATGCCATCTCCTTCAGCGCATTGCTTGATAAATTATCCTCTCCATCTACTATATTTCCAGCTCTTTTTTTCCCACTGACACCTTCCCTTTAGTCTATAAACATGCTCAAGTCTTTTGATAGTAAAAAGCCCGTCTCAACGCCAGATCACCCCTGGCTAGCTTGTCCTCAACTTCTTTTTTATCCAAGGGTTTTAATAGTTTCCGCCGATGCAGAAACTGCATCCTCACCTGCCCTCTATAACCCAAGCATTGTTCTCCCTTGGGTCACCAACAGCCTATTGAGTACTCCGTCTCCTTGACTCATCTCAATGTTTGTCCTCTTTGTTTTGTGGCATTTGGTGCTGATGGCCACTTCTTTCCTTGGCTTCTATTTTATGCTTTTTTCTAATTTCATTCTCTTGCTTTTATAATATTTCTTACCAATCTACTTACTTGCTGTTCTTCCTCTGTCAGCTGGAGGTCTACTCTTGGGCCATGGTTCCATCACTAAATATACAAAATGCAATATCATAAGCAGGACGTAAATTCCATTTTGCTGCAGCCCCTGGGTTAGTATCTAATGTCATTCCCAACTACTCCTTCATATGCCAATACCTGTTTCATCCTATTTCTCCTACTTAGAATTTGCTGATCGTGACAGCATTCATAGACCTTCCTGTCTATGGATAACATGCCATCTGGGGTAATGCCTCTTCCCATCTGTCTGCCGGCCGATATCTGAATCAACTGGTAAGTCTCAGCTTGAGCATCACATCATCTGAGGGAGATTTTTTTGTCTGCCTCACCCATAATCGACTTAGTCACATCAGTAGACCCAGTTAATTTCTTCAGCCATCATCCACAAAACCCTAAACTTCCTTTACGACAGAACTTAACATTTGTATTATAGTTGCTTATTTTAGGTCTACTTCAAAGGATTAATTAATTCATTAATAAATTCATTCAGTAATTCACACACATAATGTAAACTGAACACCTATCATGAAAAGAGAAATAAGACATAATCCTTTAGGAGCTTACAGCCAAGTGAGTTAAACGGACAGGTGAGTGCACTACAGGGAAGTGCTCAGAGAGAGGTAGCCATGAGGATTATCACGGGGCATTAGAAAGAGACGCTAGACTGATGGGCAGGTGAACCATCTAAAAAGTAGCAACACATGGCCTGAGTTTTCTATGACAGCGATGGTCCTCAGATAACAAGGCAGGAGGTTATTCCAGGTAGAGGGCACAGCATATAGAAAGGCATGTATTTACTAAACAAGAATGTTTTTCAAGAGATACGGAGTAACTATAAATTCTTTAATTTGTCTTGCCTTCTTGATTTCTGTGTTCTCAGCACTCAGCTGAGTTTCTGTAACAGAAATTTGACTTCCAGATGAATAAGTGAATTAACAAGTCAATGAAAATTATATATTATATATATAGTTTATACACAAGATTTTAAAATACAAAATATAATTTTTATTTTTATATACGTAAATGATGATGATGCAGCTAAAAATAACAGTGAATGCGCAAAAGTTGTTTTCCACAGAAGATGCATTAAGAACCAGGTTCTGCATGGCACTGCAATGATTGACATTAATTATTTCTAATCATGACGAGCTTTCAGTCTCATCTAGTCATAGCAAAACCAATGCTATTGTCCAAAACAGAAGCTCTGTTCTCCTTCATACACCTGGGTTCTCAGCCTTTGGATCTTTTCTATCAGTCTGCAGTTCTGCTGCACTTCTTAATGTTGAGCTTTGTGATGACCATAATCTACTTTTTCTACTTTGATTTCTTTGGCTATTGTTCCTCAGCTCATTTGGAGAAGATCTGAAAGACCAAGCAGTGGGTCTCGTATTTATGGCTGGTCAGCCTGCTTGTTTATTCATGCTTAGAGTGGTACATCCTTTTTTAAAGGTGACTTTTAGTGTGCCTTCACATGATGACTTTATTTTTATTTTTTAAGGTTTACTTATTTATTTACTTGACAGAGAGAGAGACACAGCGAGAGAGCGAACACAAGCAGGGCAAGTGAGAGAGGGAGAACCAGGCTTCCCGCTGAGCAGGGAGCCTGATGTGGGGCTCGATCCCAGAACCCTGAGATCATGACCTGAGCTGAAGGCAGACGCTTAATGACTGAGCCACCCAGGCGCTCCCAGAAGATGACTTTAGAAAAAGAGCTGGAAGTTGCTCCAGTTTCAGTCTTCGTACCTGGTGAGTGGAATAAATTTCCAGACATGTTAGGGTCATGTCTGGTCCAAAGAAGTGTGCCGTGGAGGAAAAACGTAGTTATTACTAGAATACGACTCTAGGACTAACTTCTTCAAAAAATGAGATAAATTTCCCTTCTAAAACCATAACTTTGGTTTTCAAGTGGTTGATCTAGTTAGCCCTTTCTGAAAGTAATTACATAATTTAAACATTTGTAACGATGTAGGAGAATGACTATCTTCCTAGGTCTATGAGTGAAGGGAAATTAGAAATAGCAAGATTAATGCTTTTTGTCATTTGAAAAGAAATACTGCAGTATCTCAATTCTTCAGTAATTTGAGTGCCCTGCACTAGGATCCAAGGTGCCTGGCTTATGAAATCATCTAAATTCATGTGCCTTGGACTACTGGCTGTCCATACATCTCTTCAGATCATATTTATTGGGAAAAGGAAAGGGTGCATGAGTCAAGGGGAAGGGGAGAGGGGGGAAGCAGACACCCCACTCCGTGTGGAACCCTAAACAGGGCTCAATTTGAGGACCCTGACTGAGATCGTGACCTGAGCTGAAAGTAAGGGGCAGATCCTTAACCAATGGAACCACCCAGATGCCCCTCTTTAAAGATTTATTTATTTATTTATTTGACAGACAAAGATCACAAGTAGGAAGAGAGGCAGGCGCAGAGAGAGAGAGAAGAGGAAGCAGGCTCCCTGCCAAGCAGAGAGCCCGATGTGGGACTCAATCCCAGGACCCCAAGATCATGACCCGAGCCGAAAGCAGAGGCTTAACCCACTGAGCCACCCAGGTGCACCAGATGCCCTTTTTTAGATCGTATTTAAAATGTTGTGTATAATTTTCTTTGTAAAAATGATATCCACAGTTTTCAATTACTTGATATATTGAAGATACATGACCTTCAGGACTTGGTGACACTGCCTGAGACATCATTACTTCATTGCTCCAAATGTGCTATTTATCTAATAGGTAATACTTCTAGCAAAAAATATAATCACTTCAAACATTTGGAGTATATTGCCACAAGGTATTGGTAGTAGTCATCAATTTCACACATAAAAAAGGTGAACATATATTTGAACAAAAGTTAATGGATGATTTTCCATAAACAGCAAATTTTCCAACCCCAAATCCTAACCCAACCTTTTTTTTTTTTTACCATTTCATTTATATTTTTCCAAGCTTTATTGAAATAATTGACATATAATAATGTGTAAGTTTGAGGTGAACAACATGCTGATTTAATACACTACATATGGAGGAACAATACCACAATGGGGTTCATTAACACTTATATCACCACATATAATTACCTTGAGTGTGCGTGTGTGCTGGGGGTGTGGGGTGAGAACATTTAAGACCTACTCTCTTAAAGACGTCTAAGTATACAGTACTGTAACTGCATCCGTGGTGTACATTAGATCCCAGAACTTAATCATCTTATAACTGGAACTTTATGGCCTCTAACCAACATCTCCCCATTTTCCCTAGCCAGAAGCTCCTAGTAACCACCGTTCTATTCTCTGGTCCATGATTCTACATACAGATGAGATCATTATTTGTCTTTCGCTGCCCACTCCCTTCTTGTATGGGAACCTGTTTACATATTTAACATTAAACACATTTAATAGCGTTTATATCAGCTTTGCTCCTCGCTCATGGAGGCTACACAGAGCCTAATCTTGCCTCAGACCATTAGCTGAAGTCACTGCCTCCTTCTGGTTTCTCCGCCTCCCTTTGATGTTTTGTTGAGTCTTTCACATCCTTCTTATTCAGTGTATCCCACCTTCTATAGAATTCTCCGATGAGTGAAGCTAGCCTGTGGAAATCTTAAGCTCTTTTCAACTGCTTTTGAAATAGGGGTCTCTATCTCCATTTCTCCAGACTTACTCCTGTGACTCAATCTCCACCCCACACCACCCACGCCCTCCATCCAGCCTAAAATACTCAGAAAACCGTGGGCACCCCAGACAGACATATTTTGAGATCACAGCCAAAAGGCAGGCTTTCTAAGACCACGAATGGTCATTTATATCTTTCCCTTTTATTATCTACTTTTTCCAAAGCCGAGTGAAATAACTTTCATATTCCATATATTGAATATAATTTACCGTTTGACTGAATCTTCATTTCGCTTGTAATCCTTTCCTTGTGTCTTCCATTCTATAAATAACTATAACTCACTCCTCTATTTTCTGTAAATAAACATTTGTAACTTCCCATTTTAGCTCTGACTAGCAAGAGCCTGGAACTTGTCACTCTAATCCTTACAACAAGAAATGGCTGGCCATACCGAAAAGCAATGACTTTTCTAGAATCTAACAGAGAACTGAGTTTGCAGGACAAACCACCCCTAAAAATCCAGAGAGATGAGAGAATCCAGAGTTACAGCTGAGATCTGCTTACCAACAGAAGTAATAAACTGGTGTAAATACTTAAACTGTGATTGTGATAAATGGCTGGAGGTTACGTGTGGGTTAGTGTAAAAGTGAGAAATTCCTAGGGGCTTCAGTCTCAGAGGGAACCACACTTTTATGGACTTTATCTATGGTAATTCCAATGAACATTTGAGAAAGGTACACTCTTTCCTCTGACTGGGGGAGAAGAAGAAGAGTAATCCTTGTGAAATACATCCAGAGCCTTCCCCTTAAAGGTAGACATCTAGACCAAGGGCAAGGGACTACCAGAGCCCTGGGGGAAGGGGATTCCTCTTACTGAACAACCTCTGGCTTTCCTGCCTCACAAGAGGTAGGGCTGAGAAGTTAAGCTTTTGTTAAATTTCTGTCTTCCAAATCTAATGCAAAATATTTCTTTCAAACCTAGGACTAACCTAGAACTATACAGGAAGGGCACTTCTTAAAAACTCAATTTACCTAAATTGTTAGAATACCATCTGACGGAAGAGGCGTGTTTCATAGGAAAGGCAGTGTTGAAGGATTGAATTACATCCGCTAAAATGTAACCTTGAAGTCTTAACCTTGGGTGCCTGTATATGGGAATTAATTTGGAAATAGGGTTTTTATAGACATAATGAAGTTAACATGAGGTCATACTGGATTAGGATTAGAATCAGGAATTCAGGTTAGAATTCAGTGTGTGGTGTCCTTATAAGAGGACAGAGATGTACACACACACACACACACACACACACACACACACACACGAGGATGAAAGGCATGTGATGATCTAGGCAGAGATCAAGTGATGTAGCAGCAAGACGAGAACTGACAGCACCATGAGAAGCTGGGCAGAGGCAAGGGATGATCTCTCTTAGAGCCTTCTTATCGAGCATGGCACTGCCAATATCTTGGTTTTGGACCTCTAACCTCTAGAACTGTGAAAACATAAATTTCTCTTGTTTTAAGACACCCAATTTGTGGTAATTTTTTACAGCAGTCCTAAGAAACTAATACAAGAAGTATTACTTATATTGTGACTTTGATATCCTCCTATAGAGTTTGTCTTTATAAATTAAAGAGATTGAAATGTGATCACAGAGAAAATACAAACAACAAAGACTGGTAAATATTTTCTACTTTTTTTTCTGAATAAGCTGTCTTTAATTTTTGGATTAATTTGGATTAATTCAGTCATTGATGGTTATTTAATATTCAGTACCCTGGTTTTTTAAAAGTCAAAGAGGAAGAGAGACAGAAAATATAATACTTAAAATAGACAGAAATTGAGTTTAAGGAAACATGAAGAAGATATCTGGCAATGACAAAAATCTTAGAAAAATGCCAGGAATGGCCCATGTGTTGCAAGGGAGCTTAATAATTATATTTTAACTGTAGAAATATGTGTAATTTTAAATTCTGATGAAAGGAAAATGAACACTGAAATATTTTCAGGGGAAAAAATAAAACCTTCCATGCATTTTTGAAGCTACCCCTTATAAGAAAGGTTTGGCTTAATCATACAGTTTTTCACCAAAGATGGGCTTTTAAAGAGAATGAAGCTCATGTATTATGGTTTACCACACCCACACTGAGGGAGTATAAAAGTCCAGGCGCAGGTGGTGATATTCATTCTCTGGAAAGTCACCTTCAACCTTCAACCAAATCCTCAAGTCCTGACACAATGCGTTTCTACTATGGCAACTACTGTGGTCTTGGCTATGGTCTTGGTTATGGTTCCAACCATGGCCTTGGTGGCTATGGTTATGGCTGTGGCTACTTGTCCCTATTTCTATGGAAGATACTGGTCCTGTGGATTTTACTGAAAACACTGTTCATCTGCAATGATCGATTTCCCCGATCCAGAATTCACCACCCAGGCTAACTCTCTTTGCTCCTGTTGTGTTATTGACATGAAGCTTCCTTCTTTATCTCTTCTGTGATAATGCTGAGCATATTTTCCAATAAACTTTGTAAACTTTCTAAATCTTGTTTCATTCGTGTTTGTCCACCAGAATGCACTTGTTATTCATAATTTCAACATATTCAAGCAATATATTTCTGTGAAACATATCTTCCCTATTCAGTTATTTCCTCCCTTACTTCCTGATCTTATTAACTGTTAGCCTGTAACTCCTATGTACATCTCATGGGATAACTTGCTCAGATATTGCTCCCTTTTTGATTCAGTATCCTGTAGAATCATGTTATAATCTTATTCTTATGAATATAAGAATACTTCTTTTACAAAGTTATTAGCTTAATGCAATAAGTACTTTGACCTCAGCATATCAGGGAAAATATTTTTGAGTACATTTGCTCTTTAAAAATTTATTTTCAACAGCTTTGTAAGGAAGAGCTGTGCATGCCTTTTTTGTTCAAACTCTGTTCAGGGCTCCCCTTTACCAGGTGCTTCCTTAGAAAACAATGACAGGGGGGCACATTGTTTGACTCTTCCCCATCCACACTCCATGTCCCCAAACATTCACGCTGCCTACACCATTAGCCTTTGTTTTTAGATTTTTTTTTTTTAATTTGACAGACAAAGATCACAAGTTGGCAGAGAGAGGAAGGGAAGCAGGCTCCCTGCGGAGCAGAGAGCCCGATGCGGGGCTTGATCCCAGGACCCTGGGATCACGACTGGGGCCGAAGGCAGAGGCTTTAACCCACTGAGCCACCCAGGCACCCCATTAGCCTTTGTTTTTAAAGGAAACAGAGGACCTGAGAAACTTTTCTGTGTTCAGATTTATTTTATTATTTTAACATTGTGATATGTAACTATTTAACTTTTGGAGTTTTACCCTACTTCTGTTCATAACTTGTAAAAAAAAAATGAAGCTTGAATCCATGTTTCTGTCATTTTTCTAACTCAGGTTGAAAACTGGCATTTCCCCCCTCATTTTAGTCATGAGAGGGGTTTTATTGCAGGTGTTTTCTTTATAGTCTTTCCTTAAACCTGAGGCTGGCTATTCATTTTTATATCATATTTTAGTGACTTCAGTTCCATAATCTTCATCTTCTATTTTTTTTTTAATAGAGAGGCAGAGAGAGAAAGAGAGAGAGCGAGAGAGCATGAGCAGGGGTGGGGGGAGGGGGAGAGGGAGAATCCTAAGAAGGTTCCACACCCAGCACAGAGCCCAGCTTGATCTCACAACCCTGAGATCATGACCTGAGCTGAAATCGAGTCGGATGCTTAAACAATGAGCTGCTCAGGCGCCCCTTCATGTTTTAATTAAACATGATGTGATTACCAATATAACTCTCATTTAAGTAGGTAAGTTACACAAGTCCTCATGGATCTCCAGTGATTCTCACTAGTACTTCTGTAATGTGTTCTCATGCTGTTTGTGTTGAGATTTTTGAAGACTTAGTGAAACTGAAGAATGATTTGGATGATGTGTTTCACTGGTTCAAGTTTGAGACAGGACTCTTCAAGGCAAACCATAAAACAGAGTCTTAATGAAGAATAAACTGAGGGCTGCTGGAGGGAGATGAGTGGGCAATGGGCTAGATGGGTGATGGGTATTGAGGAGGGCACTTGTGATGAGCACTGGGTGTGGTATGTAAGTGTGGAATCACTAAATTGTGCACCTGAAACTGATACTACATTGTATGTTAACTAGACTTCAAATAAAAACTTGACAAGAAAATAAGTAAAGAAACAGGACTCTTCAAATTGGTCATTAGCAGTTTTTTTACACAGTGCTAAATCCAGCCTGACAGAAAACTTTAAATAATGAGTCTTAAATCCCAGGGAATACAAAATAATTAAAAATCATACACCTAATACTTCTTTAAAGAAAGAATGTTTTCACCTACCAGATCTACTGGGATATTTATGGATCCAAAAAAGCAGCACATCTCAAAATGATGCAGCAGCAAACCAAGCATGTGAGGCTACACTTGAAGCAATTAACCTTGAATTGGTTTTTAAAAGATTTTATTTATTTATTCAAGAGAGAGAGAGATGGAGATAGCGAGAGAGAGCATGAACAGGGATGGGAGGGAGAAGCAGGCTCACTGATGAACAGGGAGCCAGATGTGGGGCTCCATCCAGGGCCTCGAGATGATGACCTGAGCTGAAGGCACACAGTTAACCAACTAAGCCACGCGGGCCCCCCGTTTTGATTTTTTTTTACATGAACAAACGATTTATGGAATATGTTTCTATTGTACTATCCCCTTTTCAGTATTTAAAGTTTTTTTCATACCATGATTTCAAGGTCAATTAAGAGTTTTATTTTGTAAGATGGTCTATAGGATGTAAAGAATGTGGGGAGATATACTGAATTGAATTGTTCTTCATGTGCACCTTGCTAAAATGTTATTTTAAATAAGTTGGAGCTGGGGTGCTGGGTGTCTCAGGTGATTAAGCATCTACCTTCAGCTCAAGTCATGATCTCTAGTTCCTGGGATGGAGACCGACATCAGGCTTCCCGCTCAGTGGGGAGTCTTCTTCTCCTTCCTCCTCTGCCTCTCCCCCTGCTTATGCTCTTTCTCTGTATCTCTCTATCTCGGTAAATAAAATCTTAAAAATAATAAGTTAGAGAAAGGGTATAGCCAACAAAGAGAGAGGCATGTGCACTGTCATGGGGAAGAAGAAAATATTATCCAGAGAATAAAGAAGGAACTGGTGACTTAGGGTCGATTTTGGGTTATTTAGAGTGAACACAGCACAGGGACATCCTTAAATAGTAAGTAAAATGATTTTTATTTCATACTGTCACAAATTTAAAAACAGTAGTGGCCTAGAAAAAAAGGAGTTTAAAAGAAAAATCACTGAAAGCCAGATAAAATGCCGGAATCATGGCACTTGGCAAGAAAGTCCCAACTCAATTATGGTGTCCACAAGTGGGGTTTAGCATAGAAAGCACAGGTGTTTAAGGAGATAAATTTCAAAAAATGCCATGCAGACTGATTATCTGAGTGATGATAAGGAACAGAAATGTGAGTGGAGTCCACATTTTCAGGGTCAGAGGCCTGAATGAAACTGCTGCCCTTGATGATAGAAACAGAGAATTAGATAAATATGTGACTACAAGAAAAGAAAGTTTCATCTGACAGTATTTGCCTCTACATTGTCACTTGATTTCCAAGTGAAAATACCTTATTGAAAGAATATTATAAGGTTGATCTTATCTAATTATACTTTTATGTAATCTCTACTCATATATTAATTATAATTGCCAAGAAACACCTCAAAATAACTCTCTGGCCAGCAGATAACTACATCTTAAATTCTGAGTAAAAGAACCAAAATGACCTTCCAGAGTAGGTTTTGGCAGCAAATAATTTATTTTTATGAGGTTTTCTTTTTATCATTATAATTAAGTTGCCCAGGGGCACCTGGGTGGCTCAGCTGGTCAAGCCTTTGGCTCTTGGTTTAGGTTCAGGTCATGATCTTGGGATCCTGGGATCGAGCCCAGCATGAGGCCCTGCACACAGCAGGGAGTCTGCTTGAGATTCTCTCTCCCTCTGTTCTTCCCCTCCCACCAGTGCACACACACAGCTGTGTGTTTGTGATTGTGGTCTCTCTCCCTCTCTCATAAATCATAAATAAATAAAAATCTATGGTTAAGTTGCCTGGATGAGTTCTTATTCCTGAATATTTACAAACATATTTCCCTTCCAACTGACTGATGACTGACTAGAAATCCAAAGAAATGAATTTCATTACAATTATTTAAATTTATGCACTTTAAACAATTGTACTGAGGAATCTTAGAGCCTGATACATATACATATATATTTAAGAAAGCTAATCTTAAGGGGTATAAAACAATACATTTAAACATAAGGAAAAATAATATAACTATGGCTTATATAAGGTTTATACTTGTCTCTAAATATCTGCACACATGTTATCGATTTTTAATAAGATATGTTAGGGTCATCCTTTCCAGTCCATTTTTCTTTTCTTTTTTTTTTTTAAGATTTTATTTATTTATTTGACAGACAGAGATCACAAGCAGGCAGAGAGGCAGGAAGAGAGAGAGAGGGGAGGAAGCAGGCTCCCCGCTGAGCAGAGAGCCCGATGCGGGGCTCGATCCCAGGACCCTGGGATCATGACCTGAACTGAAGGCAGAGGCTTAACCCACTGAGCCACCCAGGCGCCCCTCCAGTCCATTTTTCTTATTTTGTTCCCGTAGAGGTTATTGCAAGAGCTTCTCAAGTGGTCCTCCTGCTTTCAAGGATTCATCATACAATCCACATTGCAAAGAAAATACGTCTTCCTAAAACATCAGTACTTTGCTGCCATTGCCCTAAACAAAACTGTAGCATACAATGTATGGTCCACCTTGGTCTTATGTTAATATGCTTCCCAACCATCAATTATTCTTTAAACTCTGTGTGTGAGCCACACAGTGTTTTGCTCACTGAGGGCACACCTTGTTTACCTCTGTCTTGGGTCATGAGCTAAAACTGTTTTTCTTTGCTGAAACCTCCTCCTCTCTTCTGACTTTAAAGAATTCTTATATTCTTCTTAATGCAACTCATTTTATACTTCTCAGAATTATTTATAAGACACGGCAGCACTATAATAGTTAATTCCTCTGATTCAGTCTTGAAATCAGTGTAACTATCATTTTAACTCTTCCATACACTCCTTTATGTTGTTCATAAGAAAAAATCACGTGTATATATATTCATTAACACACACCAAATACACACACATGCATACAACATGAAGTGATATGCGCACAAACTCCTCTGTGAATACAATGAAATTGTAGGGTTTAAAGTACATGGAGTGATTATTTATATATTTATCATCTATCATTTCTCTGCCCAAAAGCTTAGCATAGTTTTTTTTTTCTTCATAATAAGATACACATGGAAACTTTTAATTGTGATTCTCTTGTGAAATTTGAAATATGAAGCATGCCTTTGTATAGATAACTCTTCAAAAAAGCATATACAAATTTAAATTGGCATTTGAAGAAAAAACAAATTTAAAAAACTCAACAAATACATATTTACAAATCATCCCATTAGGCATCAGTTCCATGACCTCGAAGTGTTTTAAAACTAGTCTCAGTAAACAGTTAAAAAATGAAAAACATGAGGTGCCTGGGTGGCTCAGTGGGTTAAAGCCTCTGCCTTCGGCTCAGGTCATGATCCTGGAGTCCTGGGATCGAGCTCTGCATCGGTCTCTCTGCTCAGCAGGGAGCCTGCTTCCTCCTCTCTCTCTCTGCCTGCCTCTCTGCCTACTTGTGATCTGCCTATCAAATAAATAAATAAAATCTTTTTAAAAAATGAAAAACACATTTTGGAAGAGGCAGTGTCAATATGGAAGATTAGTAGTGTGTTAGTAGGCGTTTGTAAACTCGAAGTGTTAAAGGAAGCTAGAAGGAGAGGGGAGGAGGTTACTCTGTAATGAGAGAGAATGTTTGAGTTAAAGCCCCGAGTGAGAAAGGCATTTGAAGTTTTAAATGATTCAGGAGGCTCACCTAGGTAGAACAGAGGTTTAATATAAGTTGCAGCAGGAAAAAACTTGAGAGAGAAGGCTTGATTTATTTTATGACAAGAGTATTGAATTACGAATATTATCTTTACAAGTATGAAAGTGCTGACTTTATTATACAAACATGCAAACAAGAAAGTAAAAGCACATACTTGTTCCTATTTCCTTTCTGAAAAATAAGACTTTACAATCACTATGACTATTCAATAAATTTACCCTAGTTTATTTAATCATAAATATTAAGGAGAAATCATCATTGAAGAGAATCCTATCTGAGGCAAAATGGACGTATCATTGACAAATATCAAAATTTCAAATTCTCTAAAGTGAAGAAGCCTGATTATTACTTTTTTTTAAAAAAAGGATTTTATTTATTTGATAGAGAAAGATACAGTGAAAGAGAGCACAAGCAGGGGGAGTGGGAGAGAGAGAAGCAGTTTTCCCACCAATGCAGGGCTCGATCCCAGGGACCTGGGATCATGACCCTAGCTGAAGGCAGACGCCTAATGACTGGGCTACCCAGGTGCCCAAGAAGCCTGATTATTATGATGTAGATATGGAAATATAGGAAAACAAAGGCTTTGAAGACATGAAAATAACTATTCAATACAAAGGCTGGTTTGGAGGAATGAAAATTAAACTAAAAGAAAAATTTATGCATGCATCTTTGGGACTACCTTAATAGGAAAAGTATGGCATAATAGTACTGTTTTCAACAAAAATGGATTTTTGAAAAGAATGACGCTCATGCATTGTGGTTTACCACATCCAGAATGAAGGAGTATAAAAATCCAAGCACAGGTGGTGATACTCATTCTCAAGAAACTCACTTCAACACCAAACCAACTATTATGGCTACTATTATGGCAACTACCATGGTGGCCTTGGCTATGGTGTTGGTGGCCTTGGTGGTCTGAGCTGTGGTTATGGTTCCATCTGTGGCCTTGGAGGCTATGGTGGTTATGGCTGCAGTTACTTTTGTCCCACTTTCTATAGGACATACTGGTCTTCTGGATTTTTCTAATATTTTTTGTTACCCAGTTATCACTTTTAATAATTTTTAATGGAATAGTTATTTTGTTTCCTTAAAAATCAGCAGTGAAATTTTTGAGAAAACAATGAAGAAGATACTGCAATGAAAACTGATATCTTGAGTGGGTAGAGACATATGTTCCTGAACGGGACCTTCATCAGTCAGGCTGGACATTCTCAATCCTGTGACATTACTGACATGTAACCTCTTTCTGTAACTATTCTGTGGTAATTTGGGGGCCTAGTCTCTAATAAACATTTTCCACAAACATGAAAATGGGATCTTTTATTTTCATTCACTCCAACACAATTGATTTCCAAATTTTTCAGTATCTTAATGTTCATATGCAAATCATCCTGATACTGGAAAATTATTTCTAAAAAGTCAGATCTTCTGTGGCAGTACTCTGGGTGAAGCCACAGAATTTCCATAAATGACAGGAAATGTGTAAAGGTCTTCATTAATCTGGAAATACCATACTTCTCAATCTTCAATCTTTTTGCAGAAGTTTTCTGTCCTGTCTACATTCACACCTTGCTTAGTATTTCCCCTAAGTATTTGTTAAAACCACTGTATTTAATAGGGTCTCCTTCTCTCTTCTCTGTTAAAGTTTTACAAATTGTGATGCAGCCTAATCTAAACCTTCCCTAGAACTGATTTTGCAGGACAACTCAGCCTACTCTAGCTTTGCTTTCTCAAAACAAACAAACAAAACCCCCCAAAAAGCTTCTCAAGGAATTTTAACTTCCTCTAATTTTGTACTTCCATATATTTATCTTTGCACCTGCACATGCAACACATATACATGTAGAAATACACACACACACACACACACACACACACACACACATCCCTCTTGTGACTGTAATGAATGCATCACTTTATCGGACTGTGAAATGATTGTTTCCTTCTTTCTCATCATCTTGTCTGAAAGTTTGGCAAATTAGCTTTCCTATAATAAGGATTCAGTTAGTAGTGTGGAAAGAATTAGAGTAGTTCAGTAGATGACTCTGGCCTGAAATCCTTGAAAGAAACGAAGGAGAATACATTTCACAGGTGTAGGAAATATAAGAACACTCAGTAGAAAGGTGTGAGAATAAACTTAGAATGTAGATACAAATTTTAGAGCAAGTGGATGATCTTTCTGATTAGAATAGACGTTTCATGGAAGCTAGTAATGGGAAGTAAGTTGGGTGTGTTGGAACAGGGTTTGAATATAAGCTAACAGAAGTTGGCCAATACAATTTGCAGGAAGTTAAAATGTTCCACAGAATAGGTGAATGAAGGAATGGTCAAATATTTGTTGTTTTCTCTAAATAAATTCTGTCTTGTGCTTCAGAATTATATAATTATGCATGACAATTTTATAATTTGTATGCTAGTTCACTGAATTCTAAAAAGAAAGAAAACGTGATATCTGGCACAAATTGAACCTTATAGCAGCCAAAGTGAGGAACTATCATTTGACAAACCCAAATTTTCAACCAGTGCCAGGAAGCAGCTGCATGATGCAAGGGATTATGATTGTGACATTTAAATGTAGAAATATGTATAGTCATTACTTTAAACATAAAGCTTATTTTTCCATATAAAGACTGATTCTCTAATTCTTAAACATGGCAAATTCAGATGAAAACTCGGCTTCAGGGATGTTTGGAACTACCCTTAAATAATAAAGACATGGCCTAATGGTATTTTTTTTTAACCATAGATTTATTTTCAAAGAGAATGAAGTTCATGGGTTATGGTTTGCCTCATCTTTCACTGCGAATGTAAAAATGTACTAGTTTCTTTGTAATCTTCTTTCCTGGAGCATTCATTTTACTATCAAATTGAATCTTCAATACGTAACAGATGAATTATCATGGCAACTACTACAGTGTCCTCAGATTTAATCGTAGTGTCCTGTGTATGTCTCTGGTTCCAGCTGTGGCTTTGGAGGCTGTGGCTTCTACCTTCTCTCTCTCAATGGAAGATTCTGTGCCTCGAGGCTCTACTTTTTTGGTAGGACTTGCTGAACTCCTAGGGCCTCAGAAATTGCACATGGCCATGGTTTGACTCAACATGTCTGTTCTTCTGCATGATAAGTGTCATATTGTATTTATCTTCTTTGGCTTGTAGCTAGTTATTTGGGATCCAGGGCCAAAGAGAAATAGAGCTGGACAGTGGATAAAGACTTTGCTCAGTACTACTTCAGTAGGGAAATGAGACTTCACAAAACTGAGCTCAATTGCGTTCTGTGCAGAGGTGACTGGGTGGTGCAGAGGGAGAATGAGAGAGGGAGTAGGGACGGTGAACGAGCCGGGGCTGGAATAGAGTCAGAGTTGTGGAAAATTACCAAAAAGCGGGAAGGGGTGGTTAGGTAATGGGATTAGGCCATCTGGGTTTGCTCATTAGTGCTTTTCCGGAGGAGAAACAAACTTTTCATATTTCAGGACAGAAGTTAATTTTGCAAATTGGAGCAAGACACCCAGGGAAGCTAGGCCCTTACCCTCCCACAGGGACTGGAGGCAACGCAGAACTTTGGGAGTCTGCATTTAGAAGAAATGGCTCCCAGATCGTTAAGAGAGTCCTGGGTCGTAGAAGGTACATCTCACAGGGGCAGAGGAGGGATTTACAGTTGCAATTTCTTTAAGTAAATGCTTCTAAGAAAAGTGAGGTTAGAGCCCCAGAGTCAGGTTTGGGCTGGAACAAACAGTAAATTTTCCTGGCATTTTGAGCCTCCTTAGGCAGTCATTTAAGGGACAGGGCTGAGAGCTGCGGTTTTTGCAGCCAAGGCCGAGGTCCATTTGCAAGAGAGTTTAGAGGAGCCTCAATAAAGTTTGGTCAAGGAAAGAATCTGTCACAAGCAAGTCTAACGATGAAGAATGTGTGCTCTCGAATGAGTGCCAGTGCAGAGACTGTCTTAGCAGGAACTTAAGCCTCAGCCATCTTTGCCAATTTGGTCGTCAGAAAAATGCTCTGCTATGCCCACATTGTCAAAAGGCTCTTAAACACAGGTATCCAATGTGTAGCTTCTGCTCAGTAATAAATAAAAGTCCTTAGTTCATAAAGCAAAAAAAAGTTTTATTTTTATTCCTTCTTCTAGGTGAAGTTCTTACAGATACTGGGTTTTGAATACAATATCATTTTAAAACATTTTTATCAGTTTTATTTTCCTGCATTATATCATTTTTTATCACTGTTCTATGAATGTGCTAAGTCTAAAGAATTAAGGTTAAAATACACTGGGAAAAATATATTCTTATCTCACATGCCTATTCCTTGAATGACTCAGTACTTTTCCCTTACTTCATTTTTTCCCCTTAAATAAATTTTCTTTTTTCCAGTGTCTACTGATCTCTAATACATCTCAAAACATAGGTCAATTTCTGATTCCTCAATGACCTCTATTTTCTTTGTTATAAGTGACACCTTCCTCTAGACTTGGGTATATTTTTATTTGTACTTCTATCATTAAACATACACATGCTGCCATCTATTAAAATAAATTTTATACACTACTTATCTCCTCATTCAGAATGAAATGTGTTGAGCCTGGATCATCTGTCAGTCATTTTCGTACTCTGTTCAGTTTAGTAAACATATTACTTTTTTCTACAACATTCTAGAGACAACTGTAACCATTGGAACTATGAAGACGAACAATCTAAAATCTATTTTTTTTTCTTTTCTTTTTTTTTTTTTTTAATTTTTTTTTAATTTATTTATTTGTTAGAGAGAGAGCGAGCGAGCACAGGCAGACAGAGTGGTAGGCAGAGGCAGAGGGAGAAGCAGGCTCCCTGCGGAGCAAGGAGCCCGATGTGGGACTCGATCCCAGGACGCTGGGATCATGACCTGAGCCGAAGGCAGCTGCTCAACCAACTGAGCCACCCAGGCGTCCCCTATTTTTTTTTCTTAACATATAATGTATTATTTGCCCCAGGGGTACAGGTCTGTGAATCATCATGCTTACACACTAAAATCCATTTCTTCAAGGACGATTAAATATTATGTCATTTTTGAGGAGAGAAAAGACAGCAGAACTATCAGTTTCAGCATAATTTTTAAAGTCAACTTTGGGTAAAAACTTTTCGCAGAAGATGTGAGGCCTCAGTTAAGTATTGAGTTATATATTTTATCCTTGGCAAATAAGAAGGTTGAAAAAAACGAGATATGCTTATAGGCATGAGAAATGATGTCCAGGCATGAACAATGCAAATTACAGTATAAAGTTGTATTCGTCTAAGGAATCAGATGACCCGCAAATGAGCTTATTAGAAAATGTCTTTAGCACCAATTAAAGGTGATACATAGGACTTCTTGTTTCCGCTCTGGCATGTAAAAAGCTTGGAAATCTTCACTATGGTCCTTATGGCAAGAAAAGTCTGGCCCAAACAAAAATCAATACATTCTCTTGGATATGTCAGAGAACTAAGGTCACTAGGCAGACTCCCATCCCCAAACTAGAAAGACCCATACACTGAAAAATACAGAGCTTCAAAAATTTGCTTATATGGAGCAGAAGCTGCTTGAATCATAACTGGTAGGGATATTCAATGCTCATTTTTTTCCCCCTAAGTTTTTAAAGGCTAAATATAGGTGAACATAGGAATGAGAAACTACCAAGGAAACAATGTGAGGCTGTTCCCATACTTCAGTGGGCAGAGTTTCCCTGTGAACAACCCAGAAATATGTCCTCTTGATTCTGGAAGTAAGAGGGGAAGAGTAACTACTGTGAGATATGCCCAGAGTCTTTTGGATAAAAGACCTAATCTCTAGGAGAAAACACAACCCTCCCCCCTACCCCCCCAAAAAAAAAACAAACAAAAAAACTAAAAAACCAAAAAACCACATTCCCAGAGTGTAATTCTGAAACCATACCTGAGTTGAGGAAAGAGAAATTCTCACCGTCCAGCCCCTTCCAGTCTTCTTGTCTCACCTAACGTGGGAGAGGTGTACTGACCACAGAAGACAGGGATCCGAGGAAATCCATGAAGATTGCTGCAGCCAAGAGATAGAGAAAAGGTGGGAAAAGTTTGTGAAGAATTAATATAAGGGGCCATCACTAACATGGACTTAGGAAGCTAGAGGGAGAGTCTGATAGGGAAGACTTACCATTCTATGTAAAATATAGCAATATTTAGAGTTAGAGACCCCTAACCAAAGAATCTCAACAGGAAAGTATCATCAGTTACATGTCCCAAAGGGAAAGATATGCATTGCGTTTTCTACAAGACATCAGCCACCCCCTCTCCAACTCAGTGAATGAAAAACCCTCATCACCCTAGGGGAATTCTTGCTTTTCTCAATGGAAATTTGTTCAAAACAACCCCTCCCAACTGCCCCCTTCTTCTCCATAAAATAATGTTCTTCTCCTTTGTGTGCTGTACTTGCCTATGGTTTTGTCATAGCTTATTTGTCCCAGATAGCAATTCTCTGTTATGCCCAAATAAACCCATTTTTGCTGGTAAAATAACAGGCAGTTTTATTTTAAGGTTAATGAACTGTATAACTGGAGAAAAACTTATGAAGTTCACAGTGCTAAGATGCCCCCTCCCCAAAAAATAAAACCTGATATATATATATATATATTTTTTTAAACCCGATATTTAATCAGAAGATTATAGAATGGTCCCTTTCCTCAGATCTTATCATCAAACCAATACAGCTTCAATATAATAAATTCAAGTGAATTCAAACAAGAGGGACTACAAGACACAGACTGACTCTGAGGGGGTGATACATAGAGAAACCAAAGTCCAGAGAAAACAACAAAAACAAAGAGGATACTAGAGGAATTTGAAGACTTTGGCATTTCTTCTACAGTAAATATTTTAAAAAGCCAAAACCCTAACCAGTTTAACATAAATCCTTACACTGAAATCCTCTTTCCCTCAATTCAGTTTTTATTAACCAATACATCATGTCCAACTTTCAACAAAAAATTGCAAGGCATGTCTAAGGCAAGAAAAAGCAGATTCTGAAAGAAGCAACGATCTGAACCAGACTCAAAGATGGCATAGATGGAATTAATAGACGTGAAATTTAAAAGAACAGTGGTTAATATGTGAAGAGCTCGAATGGCGAAATAAGTGTCTTACAAAAATGGTTACATTGAGGGAAGCAGAGAGATGGATATTTTAAGACAGTATCTAAAAGAAATGCTAGAAATAGGAAAGGTCGCCTCAGAGATGAGGGGTTCATCAGTGGACTCAGCACAACTCAGGAAGGAATCAATGAGCTTCAAGATAGATCAAAATAAACTGACAAAAATGAAGTGTAAACATGGAAAAAGAAACACAATAACACACCCAAGACACTGTGGGGCAATATTAAAATGTGTATTATACATGTAACCGTAATGTCAAATGAGAAGAGAGAACAAAATTTAAAAAAAGAAATATTTGAAGCAATAATGGCTGAAACTTGCAACATTATTAATATGCCAAATCATAGCTCTAGATTGTTCTGAGAATATCCACCCGAATAAAACAAAACAAAATAAAGCAATCTGTCAAACACCCATACCTAGACATATTACATTCAAACTAGAGAAAATCTAAGACAGGCAGACCTTTCTTAGGAAAAAAAGAACCTAAATTCTTGAGGAACAATGGTAAGTATTATGTGGATTTCTCATATAAAATTATGCATGCAAGAAGAGGGTGAGATGGAATACTAGTATATTGCCAGAAAACTCCATGAACCTAGATTTCTACACCAGAAATCAACCTTCAAAGAAGGAGAATAAATACTTTCTTTTTTTTTTTAATTTTATTTAGTTACTTGATGGGGAGAGAGAGAGAAAGATCACAAGCTGGCAGAGTAGCAGGTAGAGGGAGAGGGAGAAGCAAGCTCCCTGTTGAGCAAGGAGCCCGACATGGGGCTCAATCCTAGGACCCTGGGATCATGACCTGAGCCAAAGGCCGTTGCTTAACCAACTGAGTCACTAAGGGAATCCACCGCCAGCAACCTGCTCTGTAAAGAAATACTGAAAGAAATTTTTTAAGCATGAAGATGTTAAAGAAATTTGGATCTACACAAAGAAAATGTGAGACATTTCAAAAAGTAAAGTAAGCATTGCTAAGAGTCACTCAAAACAGTCACAAAGTTATTGAGGAAGTAGGGTTTATGTGGGTCTCCTGCTTCAATTAACAAAACACCAAGAACTTCCAATTTTTGTCAATTTCAGCTTCACCACCTGTTAAAACACATCTTCCTATTTCGGACTGAAATAGATAATGAAACACCGATTAGCTAAATAACCAATCACATATAGTCAGTTTAAAATCTGCCAGCAGCAATCATAATTCTTACAATACAAACTTATGTAACCTTGTGGGATTCTTTTTCCTTTATAAGCCTGCACTTTCTGCTTGCAACTTGGAGCACACTTTTGATTTCAGATGACTGTCTGCTGGTGTGCAGTCCCTATAGGCCCAAATAAACACTTTCGGTTGCTTTATAGCCTCACTGTCTTCTTGGAGACAGAATGGAATGGAGAAAGAATCAAACAGGGTGAGGTAGAATCTTTTTTTTTATCCTTAACTGATCTAAAATGTAACTGTTTACTTAAGGTAATAACAGTAAAAATGTATTTAGTAAAATAGCATAGGGATAAGTGAAGTGTTGTAAGAGGCAGGAGAGTGGAATTTGGAACACTCTGTTACCAGGTATCCATAGTACTTGGGAAGTGGTGCTGCTATTTGAAAATGAACTTAGATTAGTTTAAATGTGTGCTGTAAACTCTAGGGTAAACACACACACACAAAGTATAATTGAAATGCTTTCTAAGAGAGGAGATAAAGTGTGGTCATATAAAACGCTCATTAATAGCAGAGAAAGAAGAACAATAAGAGAAGAAACAAAGACCAAATGTCTATTGATAGAAAGCAGTTACAGACATGGACATTAATCCAACTATATAAACTGTACAAATAAACACTTTTAATGTGAATGATATAAATCCATCAGGGAAAAGATAAAGATTGTCATCATCATGGATTAAAAACAAACAAATAAATAAAAAATACCACCTAAGGCTCAACTACCATGCTACCTACAAAGAAAAACACACTTTAAGTATCAAGATTGAGACACACTATAGTAAAGGGATGGAGAAAATACACCATGCAATCACTAATAGAAAGAAAACTAGGGTTTTTACTGCAGGTAGAAATACTCCAGAAAAGGGAAAATGAACAAGAACAAAGAAGACAAAATGATGCTAAACTGTATGCACTTGGCAGAAGAATGTAAAGATAACTGAGACAAAACCTGATGAAACTTATGGAAGAAATAGACAAATCCAGGGGCGCCTGGGTGGCTCGGTTGGTTCAGCATCTGCCTCAGGTCATGATCTCGGGATCCCGAGGTCGAGGCCTGCATGGGGCTCCCTGCTCAGCAGTGTGTCTGTTTCCCTCTCCCCTAGCTTGTGTTCTCTCTCTCTCTCTCTCTTAAATAAATAAATAAAATCTTAAAAATAAATAGACAAATCCAGTCCTATAGCTGAAGACTTAACATGTTTCGTCAGTAACTGATAGATTAATCAAGCAAAAAATCAAGAGAGATATAGATGACATGAAGAATGTCATACAGATGACATGATCAGTTTGACAGAATTCATATTTATAAAGTATTTCATCCAATAAGAGTAGAATACACATTCTTCAAAAGCTTGCTAGAAACATTCATTGAGATAGACCACATTCGGGACCATCAAACACATTTTAACAAATTTAAAAGGAAATAGAAAACATGCAAAGTATGTTCTTAGACCACAATGAAGTTAATTTATAAATCAATAATGAAAACATAGTTGGAAAATCTCAAATATTTCAAAAAATAAATAGCACACTCCTAAATGACATATGAATTAAAAATATGTCTCAAAAGAAATTGAAAAGATACTTTAAACTAAATGAAAAAAAATGAAATTTAGTGAAATGTGTAGGATTCAGCAAAAACAGTACTTAAAGGGAAATTTATAGCATTAAATGTCTATATCAGAAAAGAAACAAAGTGCTCTAAAATTTATAACCTTGCTTCTACCTTAGGAAACTAGGGGGGAAAAAAGTTAAGCCCAAAGGAAGAAAGGAAGCAAAAGAAAAATATAGAATAACACTAGAGAAGAGACCAATCAGCTTAAAAACAGAAAAATAGGGGAAATCAACAAATCCAAAAGCTAATTCTTTGAAAAGATGCAATAACTGACAGATTTCTATCATGTCTTGCCCTGGGAAAAAAGATGAGAGGCACATCACTCCTATTAGAAATTAAATAGAGGTCAAGGCCACTGATTTCATGGGCCTGAAAAGATAATAAGAAAGGTACAAATAGTTCCACACCCATAAATTTGATAACTTAGATAAAATGAGCAAATACTTTCAAGATAGAACCAAAACTCATGTGTGGATAAATAGATCATCTAAAAAGGCCTATAACTATTAAATTAATTTTAAAACCATAAACAAAAACTTTCCAAAAGAGAAGGCACCTGGACCAAAACATTTCCAGTTCCACTGGGGACTTCTACCAAACATTTGAGGAAAACATATGACTTCTCCATAATCACTTTTAGAAATAGAGGCTGAGGGAACACTTACTAAATCATTCTATTAGTTCATTATACTAATATCAAAATCAGACAAGAGCATTGGTAGAAAAGGAAAGTGAAAGAATAATGTATCTCGGGGTGCCTGGGTGGGTTATCTCAGTGGGTTAGGGCCTCTGCCTCCGGCTCGGGTCATGATCCCAGAGTCCTGGCATCGAGCCCTGCATCGGGCTCTCTGCTCAGCAGAGAGCCTGCTTCCCTTCCTCTCTCTGCCTACTTGTTATCTCTGTCAAATAAATAAATAAATAAATAAATAAGAATAATGTATCTCATGAATTTTTTTGCAAAAATCTTCAACCAAATATTAGCAAATCTCATCTAACAATCTATAAAAAGTATTATATGATGAGGTATGATTCATTCTAAGTATAGAAAGCTGATTTAACATTTACAAATCAAGCAATGTAATATACCTAAAAAATCATATGTTCATATCACTAGATGCAGGAAAAACCTTAAACACCCAACTCCCTATTAGGTTAAAAACTCTCCTCCAACTAAAAGAGGAGAACTTCCTCAGCTTGGTAGAACAAAACATCACAAAACAAAACAAAACGAGCAAACAAACCAACCAGGCACCAAACAGGTAAGAAAAATCTATTGTTAATCAAGAGAAACTAGATTCTTTACCCTATTTTTGGGTTGTTTTATACGGGTTAACTCAGCTGTTTTCCCTTTAGGGGATAAAATGTTTCCCCGCACTGGGTTTGTATAGACACCTGCCTTTTTTCCATAGCGGTTAACTTAGAAAAAAAACTTTTGATATACTTTCCTCTCCAAATTGCCTTTTTTCAAATTAACTTCCTTCATTCTTATTGATTCTAAATAATCGACTTGTGTTACGTTATTAAAGTACTTCTTTTTCCCGTAGGCTTAAACAAGGAAACATTGTTAGACTTCTTCTAATATCTCAAACAGACTTATTTCTCCCATTCTCCTCCAACTCCCATCTCACTTTTGCACATTTCAAAGGACTATGTAATAAGTTTAAAAATGGAATGGTGGTTTAGATGGGATAAGTTACTGCTAGGATGGCTCTCGGTCAAAGGATAAAAGACAACTAACTAATCCAAGTGCGGCTTAAATATCCCTTTGGTCAATAACCTCCTGGAGTATGAGCAGCATCTTTGCTAAAATAAAAGGACTGAATAAGATCATTCACATCCCTCCACTTCCTGGATACCTCTGTGAGCTTTCCCATACCTACAGTAAGAGTCAGTGGCAAATAGTAAACGTTTTAGGTTTTCTGACCAATTACTCTCTAGCACAACTACTCAATTCTGTTGTAGTAGTAGGGAAGCAGTCGC
Source organism: Martes martes (assembly GCF_963455335.1). NCBI lineage: Eukaryota > Metazoa > Chordata > Mammalia > Carnivora > Mustelidae > Martes > Martes martes. Next base: position 8,754,045 of record NC_137904.1, on the reverse strand, counting down.
AGACAATACATAAACGAAGAGTGTGCTTGTTCAATAAAACCTTATTTACATTCACAAGTACTGGCAGGACTTGACCCCAGGGGCTGCAGTTTGCTGACCTCAGAACTGGAAGATAAAATAAAAACACTTTAATGGGCATATAAGGTTTTTTAGAACCTTTTTAGAAGTGTGGACTTCTTTTTGCCTCATTTTACACCAATCCCCTCCTTGCTTTTTTTTTTAAGGGTTATTTAACTCTATTCTCTGTATATACTATGTACTATGCCATTTAAAATTCCTTCAGAATAAGAGGTTATTTTCCCCTTTTTTCCAACCTATTAGGTTTTTATTTACATTTCTGAAAGATCTGATGTGTGTGTGTGTGTATATATATACACACACATTCATGTCTATAGGAAGTTTGCCGGTTTGACCCTCTTAGATAGGAATTACTTTTAGGTGACCAACCATCCTAGCTTACTCATGACTGAGAGTTTTCCTAGTACTTGCACATTTAATACCCAAACCGACACAGTCAAGGAAAACCTGGCCAGTTGGCCAGTTGGCCACTCTGCCATTTTACCTTTGGATCTCTTAAATATTTAAATTTAATATTCCAGATTTTATAATTTTAGATTTTACCACAACTATGATAATACCAAATTATAACACATATACTATTTTCTATATATTTTCTATGATAATAAATTCTATAACAGTAAGTTATTATTTGTGTTTTATTGTCCTTAAATATTATATAGTTTCTAAATGTTGAGGGAAAATATGTATATACATATATATGACATTATATATATATTATACATATATATAGCTTTAGAATGCAGTTAAGAGCAAGAGTGGAAAGCATGAAGGAAGGAGGGAGAAAGAAAGGAAGGGATATCTCTATGTAAACGGACTATAAATGAAATACATTTTCCATTTTAATAATCAAATAAGATTTATAGTAAAAGATATAAAATTGTTTGACCTTGTAAAATGTAAAGAAAGACTCTGGTACTTTTTGCTATAAGGAATTAAAGTAATATTGACAGAAGAATATGAAGATATGTTATTTCTTGCCATTATTGGAACATAAATATAAATATTAAATAGTGGTCTCCTTGATTGCGTACTAAAATGCCAAGCTCAAAATCTTCACCTCTCAAATACTCTTGTGTTACCAAAAGATTAAAACATGATCAAGAAATAAATGCTAAAATGTAACTCGAGAGAGTTTACAAAACTTGAATGGGAAGAAGTTTTAAAAATACATATTTGTTGGCGCGCGCGGCTGCGTTTGAACGGCTCGGAGTGGGGCTCGGCCCGGAGCCGAGGGACCTTCTGGGCTACCGGGCGCAGTTGGTTCGTGCCCGGGCTGGGCTGAGGCGCCGCGCGACCATGAGGCGCCGGGATTTAAGAGATTATGGCATCTGAAGCCCACAATGTTAAAAAACGAGGCTTTTGTAATAATATTGAGGATCATTCCACTGATCTTCCTAGAAAAAGGATCTCTAATTTTACTAACATGAAGGAGGTTAAGAAATCTCCAACACAGTTGGCTGCTGACACAAATAGGACAGTTGGACAAGCTGCGAAAAGCCCAGATAAACCGCGTAGGGTGATCTATCGCCGAAAGAAAGTGCATCATCCTTTTCCAAATCCTTGTTACAGAAAACAACAGCCCCCTAGAAATGGGGGCTGTGACATGGCAAATAAAGAAAATGAACTGGCTCGTGCAGGTCACCTGCCTGAAAAATTACGCCGTGATCCTCGGACAGACTTGATTAACTCCGGTGATCTGGTTCTCCACAGACGGAAAGCCCATCATCAAAATACAGTGGGGTTTTTTCTGAGGTTTCTCAGGACCATGAAGCAATGGCACAGTTTTGTTCAGCAGGAATTTGAGATTGAATGTAGCTTTAACATTCTGGAGAAAGAGAAGTATACGTGAACTTGGAGCTTATTTGGTGAGGATAGAAGACCTTGGAGTGGTTGTGGATTGCCTTCCTGTGCTCACCAAGAGTTTACAGGAAGAAAAACAACACATCTCACTTGGCTGCTGTGTAGATTTGTTGCCTCTAGTAAAGTGCTTACTTAAAAGCAAGTTTGAAGAATATATAATAGTTGGTTTAAACTGGCTTCAAGCGGTCATAAAAAGGTGGTGGTCTGAACTGTCATCCAAAACAGAAATTATAAATGATGGAAATATTCAGATTTTAAAACAACAATTAAGTGGATTATGGGAACAAGAAAACCATCTTACTTTGGTCCCAGGATATACTGGTAATATAGTCAAGGACGTAGATGCTTATTTATTACAGTTGCATTGAGAGACTTCATCTACTAAAGAGCATTTGATTATTCAAAAAGTCCCCAGACTAGATTTCAAAAAAAAAAAAAAAAGAAAGAAAGAAAGGAAGAAGTAAGTCTCACCTGAGAACTGTGAACTGTGGAAGAGATCAAACCTTTTTTTTTTTTTTTACTTTAAAAAGCCACATACGAAACCACTAATGAAACCCTAGCAATCTACTTCACATTGAAGTGGATAAATATCCAAAAGGAGCAGCTTCAACTTCAAAGAGGTGAAAATGCACTGTGAAGATTGCTCGCCTTTGCTGCATTTGGGTTTTATATGGTTATTTGGTAACATTGTTTAAGAACTACTGGGTCTTAATGCAGTCCTGCATAAGAATATAATTTATACTATGTCAGAAAGAAGACAGGACTTATTACTAGGAATCACAAAAACCAATCATCGTGACTTTTGTGAAGATTGTTTTTATAAGAAAACACTTAAACGTGTGCAGCTATTTTCTTATTTTGAAAAGACTTTGCAAGTTTAAAATGTCATAGCAAATAATCAATACTAAAAATTTGTCCACACTGAGATACTGTGTATACAAAATGCCTTAATTATTAATAAGCCAATGTGTATGATACCAATATCTGTTTAAAAAAATTAAAAGCAACCATGCTTCTGGCATGATAAGATCATGGAATTAAATCAGGGGTTTCCGCTCATGTAAAATGTTGTTAAAACTATTCCATACCATTTTTAAAACTTGAGAATATTTTTAGTATCTCTGATTTTTCTTTTTGCCAGAATCATTGTGTCATGTATGTATGTGTTATTACTATATAAAAGAAAAAGGTGAACATGTATTTCTATGACTGCTGAACTAGAAATGTCCACGGATTTGGCTAATTTATATTCACTTTTTATTGTATATAGAATCCTAATATTTTCAGTTCTGTATCATTTAAGCTTTCTTCATTTGAGTAAATTCACTAAATATTTCTAAAAAAAAACCATATTTGTTGCTAAACGATTGTCCTTTTGTCATGTTCAATTAATTCCAATTTTATATAGTATTATAACTTCAATCAGCAATAGATCTAACAGGTGTCTTAACAGTGAATAGATAGAAATAATGTATACAATTAAATTTGGTGAGAAATAAGTGGCCTTTTTTAATGATATTTCAAATGAAGGCAACTGCTTCTTTTCCTGAGGATATCATTTATTTCCGTTATTAAATCAGTGAAAAACGAATATAGATTTAGCTTGAGAGGGAGAGGTTGCTGGTCTTTTCTAGCTTGGTATTTTTCTTCTGTTTTCTGTATTTGTGAGTCAGTATCCTGACTTCCGTCCCAAGTCGTCTTGTCAGTGGTCATTGAAGGTACTTATTAAATAGTAAATATGTCTTAGATTTTTTTTGAATTCTTAATCAAAATTTATATTGGAGCAAACTCCAATTTATGGCAGTGATTTGGGATGCTAAAATCCCTGGCCTAAGATTCTGGTTATAAATAGTCTTCATTATAACTTTATTTAGCCACTTAGCCACTGGTTCTATCATCAGTATTCTGAATCACCAAAGAGAAATTGAAATCTAGGACCTGTGTGAGTGCTTCAGAGTGAACCACGTGACCAAAGACTCTAACAATCCTATTACACAGACCCTGTTATCCATGCTCTTTTCACTAGCTGCCTCATGAGCTGTTTGTAGGGGAGGACTACTTAATCTGCTCATCGGCCAGAACTTTTTGGGCCTGATGATTTCCCCCAAATATTTGTTCTTTCCATTAAATTAAATTTAATGGAATTCTTTAAATTAAGCATGCTAGTAGGATTTTTTTGAAATATGGTACTATGTGCCAAAATCTTAGGCTTAAACTCTCTTGAGAATATATCATCAGATGATAATTCCGATGAAGACATTATATTGGAAATTGTATTAGAAGTCACACTAATAAAAATTGAAACATTTTTAAATCAACTTAAATTTTATGTAGATTAATCTAAATCATAGTCTACTGAGTAAGAAAAACACTTTTTTTAAAATCTTAGCTCTTCTAGTGGGTGAGTGGTGTTATATAATTGTGGTTTTAAATTGTGTTTCCCTGATAACTCTGATAACTAATCATGTCACACAATTTATTTGCTTATTGTATATCTTCTTGTCAATGTTCTCAGGTTTTGGGTTTATTTATCTTTACACATTTAGGTTGCCGGAGATCTTTATGTATGATGGATGTCTCTATCTCTACCTTTACCTCTATCATCTCTATTCTCTGTCTGTAATCTATATCGATACCTATCTGTAGCGTCTGCACTATATATCTGTAGCTACACTTTTTTTTTCTAGTCTGTGGCTTGCAGTTGATGAATTTCACTTCACAGTGTTTTATCTTATGTTCAGTGCTTTCTGTGTCCTAAAACAAAACAGAAAAACTTCTAGAAGTCTTAAAGTTTTAGCTTTTATGCTTAGTTCTATCATACATTTGAATTAAGTTTTGTGTAGACTATGAAAAAATTAAGGTCATTTTCTTCTTGTTCCATAGAAATGTCCCATTGTTTCAGTACCATTTGATGAAAAGTGTTTTGTTTGTTTTGGAATCTTTGTGGGAAAAGAAGCCTAATTCTAGACTCTCTAATATTTTCCATCAACTTACTTGTGTATCTTCACATCGATAACACACTTTCTTGATCATTCCACTTTAAGTGTTAAAATCAGTTAATGTAAAGTTTTTTTCTTTTTAAATACTGCATTGGATATCCTAGGGTTTTTGGATTTCCTTATACACTTTAGAATCTTTTGTAAATATATACATTATACTGTCATTTCAATTAGGGATTTTATTTAATATATAATTTGGGAGGTATTTTGTCTACAGTCAATATATAAACATTTTACATATGTCTATATGTGTATATATATACATATATATATATCCTTATTAATTTCTTCCAGCTTTAATTTGTAAATATCAAAAACTAAGTCTTGCACATATCTTTAAATTATCTTTATTTTACTTTTCTGATATTGTTAGTGATATTTTATTTTCTAATTTTTCATATACAATTGAATTTTGGATTTGAGGATTTAGTTTATTTTCTGAAATAATTAGTGCAAAATTAACACTATTTCTTGCAATAATTAGCATTATTTAAGTAGTTGCTAAAACTCACCACTAAAGCAATGTGAACCTGGAGTTTTCTTTGTTAGGAGTCTGGTTTTTGTTTTTTTTTTCTTTTTAATACAAACTTTATTTCCTTCAGAGATATACTCATAAAGGTTTTTATTTCTTCTTGTGTCAGTTTTAATAAACTTTTAATTTGAGAAATTTTTGACTTCTATGCAGTACGACTACATTTCAGTATAGAAATCAGAATGCAACTTAGGACTTCTATTTCATTTGATATTAAGAAGGTCTTTGGAAAATTGGGCTAGTTTATATTCTAATTATTAGTCCTGCCTGGGGGGGAACCAGTGCTAATGCTTTTATTGACTGTCAATATACATAAAACTATAACTTTGATATAGCTCAACAGAATTCAAAATTGAATTGCTGAATAAAGCAATGGCATTAAGTATTTTGTGATTTTTTAAAAATCACCATAATTATCTTAGAGTCATGTGGTAGTCTCTCCTCCAAAGAACTTTAAATATGCTCCTAGTAATTAAGTAGCAGGTTTTTTTTTTTTATTAAAGGATTTTATTTATTTATTTGTCAGAGAGAGAGAGAGAGAGCGCGCGAGCACAGGCAGACAGAGTGGCAGAGGGAGAAGCAGGCTCCCTGCGGAGCAAGGAGCCCGATGCGGGACTCGATCCCAGGACGCTGGGATCATGACCTGAGCCGAAGGCAGCTGCTTAACCAACTGAGCCACCCAGGCGTCCCTAAGTAGCAGGTTTTTAACACATGGATATCAGGCAGTAAAATATCAAGTACCCCATTAACATTATGTGTAAATCCTTAACCAATATTTCTTTAATTTTCTCATCCTTTGGGGTGATGGATTTAATATGAGTGTCCAAATTAAACACACACATACACAATATTAAAGACATCCTTAGATTAGTATTTGAGAGAAATCACTATGACTGTCATTTGTCTACGTTTTTGTTTCTCTTCCTAATTCCTGCCCAAAAAGATCAGTAGAGCTATTTATTTCTTCTGGCATAATGCTATAATCCTGGATCCCAGAAAGAAGTTCCTAAATTGCCAGGATGCCCTCTTGCCATCTTTCAGGTGAGAATTGTAAAGGATCATTGACATTTATTAAGCTGAGACACCATCTGTTTTGACTAGAATTAAATACAGAAAACAAAGAATATATATTTGTTTTGTTCTCACTCCCTTTCTTCTTCCCTCTGTTTTTTTCTCAAGTTTGGAAGTGCCTTCTTTAAGGAGGCATCAATATTTCAAATATTGTGTCTCAAAGATTAAGAAATATGTCTAATGAGACACTGTAAATGTAACTGGTTCAAGGCTGGTTCTGAACGGCATAAGAGTAAAGTAAAATTTGTTTGTATCTCAACATGTCTGGATATTTGACATCTAAGTGGTTATGGTCTCAAATGGGGCATGGATTTAAGAATGACATTAGTGTCCTGCTTACCTCAAATAATAAGAGGTTGTCATCTCCATGAAAAAATAGGCGGCATGTGCAGTAAAGTAGCATCATCTAGATGATGTTGTCAGGCAGCCCTTGACTGAGCTGTAGAGATCCTCAGAAACCAAAATAAGGGGGAGTTTATATGAGTCTTAATGTCGGAATAGTCTTTGAAGTTGCAAAAATATATTTCTCATTATAAAAACAACTTAATAAAAGGAATTGAGCTAACTGAACTAAAGATTAACTTAAAACTTTCACTTCGGTGGAAGATCACTCCATGCATATTAAACAAAAAAGCCAGAAATACTTGTTTCATGAAATTTCTTCTGTGGGAGGAAAATGAGGTATATTTGGGATGATTTACCACATCCATGGATTAGGGTGTAAAAACCTCTGTGCAGATGCTGAGATTCATGCTCAGGAAACAGCTTTCATAGCGAACCAAGCCTTCAACCCCTGATAGCGTGGGATACTACAGCAACTACTACGGAGACCTGGGCTGTGGTGTGGGTGGGGCTGTGGCAGCTCCTGCAGATGGGGCTGTGGCTGTGGTTGGGGAGGCTACAGGTATACCTGCTGCCTCCCACCTTGCTATGGTGGGTATGGATTCTATCTTCTATTAAAATTTGTCTTTATGAGTCTACTATCGGGTTCCATGAGTGGACTTTCAGAATCTGATTTCAACCTCTGGGTCAACCAAGATTTTGCTGGGTCCATTTATCAAAATAGTACTTAAAGCTTCCAGTACGTTTAGAGTTACACAGCTTTTTATCTATCATGTCTCCTTGATTTCTTTAATAAAGTCTCTTAATTTGAAAGAGCAAATATAGCTTTTGTTTATTTCTTTATTATCAATTTTATATGTAACTAAACGTAGATCTTACTCAACTTTCAATAAAGATTCTGATATATGCTTTGTGTATTAAATATTTATTTCACAAATGGAGACATAAAAAAGAACAATAAATTTAGACTGAAATGAATAATAACTTCTCAAATACCTGTTGATTTTTTTCTTTATTTTAATCAGATGATATTTATATTTAAATTAAACAAGGATAGGAGTGCCAGAGTCGCTCAGTCCTTGAACGTCTGCCTTCGGCTCAGGTCATGATCGCAGGGTCCTGGGATTGAGCCCCGCATTGGGTTCCTAGTCCATGGGGAGCCTGCTTCTCCATTTCCCACACCACCTGTCTGTGTCTCTCTGTCAAATATATAAATAAAATCTTTTAAAAAATTAAACAAGAATAAAAAATGAAGTCTAATGATTGTGATGTATTCATGACAATAAATAAAAAATAATTCATATGTTTAATATTTTTGCAATTCCTTTTATCAATGCAGCCCAAAATGAATACATAATTCATCCTTCTTTCAAAATGTGTCCTCCTTCAGTTCTTCCATGACAAGAAAAGAAGAGTGATAGATCAAAATAGTTCTCTGAACTTCTAGGAAAAGAAAGTGTTTTTTAAATTAATTTCTTGATTATATATAATATTTTTCTCTGTTTCCTCTACTTGGCATTCTCACGAAAATAATTATTTTACGAATTCATTAAAAATACTTCAAATTAGTTAATTAAAATGTATGTAGTATTAAGAATTTATTTGGTTTAGATTTTTACCACATCATTGTTCCTATGTAGTATGCAGTGATATTCTTTGTTTTTTTGGACGATTCTTTAAACTTTTTATTTTGAAATAGTTACAGAGTCATAGTAATTTGCAAAGATAGTACAGAGAGCACCTGCTCACCCAGTTTCCCCTAATGGTTACATCTTATAAAATTATGGTATAGTATCAAAACGTGAATGATCTTTTTTTTTTAAGTTCATCATTGTTCACTTCCCTTTTTTTAAAAGATTTTATTTATTTAGATAGAGCACGAGTTTGGGGAGGAGCAGAGGGAGGGAGAAAGAGCATCTCAAGCAGACTCCATGCTGACCATAGAGACCAACGTAGGGTTTGGTCCCATGACCGTGAGATCATGACCTGAGCTGAAATCAAGAGTTAGACGTTCAACGGACTGAGCCACTCAGGTGTCCTGATATTCTTCTTTTTTACTTTCATCATCATCATCTTCATGGTATTCAAGCCTTTTGCAACTGTAAATGAAGTGTAAACACCTAGATACAACCAGGAAATATATCACTCTGTAGCTTTCCTTGATGAGAGTCATCATTCATCCAAAGGATTTTTTTAAGTAGATTTCCAATCAATTATCACTAATCAAAAGCAAGCATGTTGTTGTTGGTATTTTACATAATAGAGTACATAAAATATGTAATAAAAATTTTTGCCTTTTCAAATTTGAATGGAATATTCAGGTAATGCAAAAAGATAAAGTTTTTTGTTGCTGTTTGAGTTGGCAAAATCCAATAATAAAAGGACAACAGCAGAAGCGAGAGCTCACCTAGAATTAGATATAGTGCTGCGCTGCCCCTTATATCATACAAGTGAAGAAACTCCAGATAGTTAAGTGATTCCTGGAGTCACAAATGCCACAAGTGTCAGAACCAAGATCAAAAACCAGTTCACTGAAACCTGGTGATCTACCTCACCATGCTGATTCTCTTTCATTATATATTTTCAAATTTGAATACCATCTGGAAAGTTCTTGTCATATTTCCATGAATAGCTACTATTTTATAGCTGAGTTTATGGGAAATAGTTCCCTCTGTTAGATTAGCTACCTCTTATTGTGTTTTCTTTTACATTTTTATTGTGAAAATTTTATTTTATTGTATATAATCAACTTCTCAATTTGTAATTTAGTTGTACTTCAAGGAAAATGAAGAATGAATAGTGTTAAAACTTAATCCTCATCACAGTTTTTTATTAGAAAGATTTGGATTTGTTTATACAACCTGAAGATAGAAAAAAAACATCAGTTGACTCCTGTCACTTGTCCTATCAAATGCCATATTTTCATAGGTAAGGACATCAGGAATAGAGTTTGGTCATGCCTTTAAAGAGCTTTGGTTCCTATAAATAAATAACATTTGAAAGTATCCTATTCTCACACAGGTCAGTACCTTTGCAGCCAAAGGAAGGTATTACAAAGTTACAAAGAAAAAGAATTATCAGTATACTTAGAATGAGAAAAAAAAATATGTGACCTTCCTAGTGTAATGTAGTGTATTTTTGTGACCTACAATTTCATGTTGTTTTGATTTATGTCTGAGTCACAGGACAACGTTTGGAATTTACAACAGAAGTTTCCATTATGGATTTGTAAAGACTATTATTTATCCCAAGTGAAAACAGATTTTCTTCTTTACTACCCATTATCATAGTATTATTTCACATGTATTTTGAGGGAAACTTCCTAAGAGTGAAAAGAAGAAAAAAAATAATCTACTTTGGGTCCAGCAATTGAACATAAAACAATACTTCTACAAAGAAATATATAGTCTTCATTTTCCAATGGATATTTTCATTTTAATAATTTTTTCACTTAGAAAAAAACCAAGACAAACATTTTTGCTATGTATTTTATAATACTTTAGTATTGATATTTTGCTGCTCATTAACAGTAAAATTGGTCTTGTGTAAAGCTATCACATTTTATCCTTGAAATTATTTTTATTTCTTATTTGACTATTGAGGTTTTTCATTTTTGTTTTTTAGTGCTCTATCTCAGGTGGACACATCTCTTTCAAATCCAAATGAACAAAAACTAGCCATTAATCACTCTCACATGATGTGGTTAAGTTATATGGACAAAAGCTGATATCCTTAATCCTGAGTTATTTATGGTTACGTGTATTTGAAAGGACTTATTGAGAATGAAAAATTCAGCTTATCAACTATTTCTAGTTTAGGATGAGAAATAATGAAATAATATTTGGATAAAAGAAACTTGGGATATGTTGGGTTATGACATATCGAACCACATTTTGGTTTTAAAATGGTAGTTTGCTAAGGTGGAGTCAGAGAGTTGCACTGGTTGTTGTAGCCATGATAGCTACTATCAGTTTACTTATAATTTCTTCATTAGTTCTATAAGCAGTGTTTAATTTCCTACTTGCTGTTTAGGATTAAAACATCTGAGGAAATTTACCTTTGTTAAAATAATTGAGAATCTCATAAAAACTCAACTGTATATTCAAAATCATGTAAGTTAAGGCGCTCCTGGATGGCTCAGTTGGTTGAGTGGCCTACTCTTGATTTTGGCTCAGGTCATGATCTCAGGGTCCTGGGATTGAGCCCTGGGTCAGGCTCCACACTGTGGAGAGCCTGCTTGGAGATTCTCTCTCTCTCTCTCCTGTTGCTGAAGATAGTTCTTAAAGCCAAAAATATTATAAAGGTTATTATAATTAAAATGCAAAAAATCAACATGTACCTTCTTTTAAAAAATGTTTTCTGAACAGAGGCACTTTCTTCAGTCTTCCTCTTGATAAACAAATTTCCTTTTTGAAAAATATTGATTTAACAGCTGTAAATTGAACAAATATCTGTGAATTTAGTTGGAGATGGAATTATCCACTTGGGAGATGACAGAAAGGAGAAAATTTTTAATTATAAAAGGAATGTCATCAAATGTAAATGATGTTAATATACCTGGTAATAAGCAATTCAATTTAGGGTTTGGAATGTACAAAATTTAAAGCCGTAGGCATTTCTTCCCATAAAAGCTAAACAATAGGTTCAAGGACATTCTAAATAAGAAGTTAAGTAAACCAAGGTATTTTAATGGGAATGAGGGCCTCTCCCTGTGTCAAGAGACAGAAGAATAATGAGTTAACAACATTACAGATAATATGCAGCATGACACAAAGGAAAAGTGCACATGTGATTTATCGTATGTTCTGCTCAGGGTATATAAGCATCTCTCTACCCATGCTGACTTTCACACTCAGGATCTGGACTCGAACAGCAAACCAAACTCATCACCCCTGACACCATGAGCTACTACAGCAACTGCTATGGAGGCCTGGGCTATGGCTGTGGAGGTTTTGGTGGCCTGGGCTGTGGCCGTGGCTGGGGATTTGGCAGCTTCCACAGACGAGGTTGTGGCTGAGGCTGGGGCTGGGGCTGCAGAGGCTACAGATATGGCTGCTGCCGCCCATCTCGCTATGGGAGATATGGATTCTCTGGCTTCTACTGAAATCCTGCTCCAGAAGCCCAACATCTGAGGCCACAAAAGGATTATCCAAATTTGACTACAATGACCAAACCAAACAAGATCATCTGGAGCCAAGCCAAGATCAAAAACATTTGGTATCTAAGACCTTAGGAATATTTATCATTTTATAATGGTCTCTTTCATGTTTCCTGGTGTCCTTTATTTCTGCTTTTACAACTGTGGGATTTCTCTATTCCTTTTGCAATAAATTATCCGAGGTTTAAATAGCATACGTGGCTTTCATTTTTTATGAAACTCAAGATGTCAAAGTGGTTATTTGTAACTGCACCCACCTGACAATGAAGAAAATAAATTACTCCACAAAAAACCAAAATCCTAGGAGAGATATAAACATACACCCATATGGCTAGATAGATATATTCCAATCCATAACACTCAGTTGGAATGAAGATTTTTTTCCTCTGAACACTAGACCAAATCTTATTCAATGCTTTTAGTTAGATAACATTGGTATATGAATTATGTCATGGTACAGAGGGGGGAAAAAACCTATCCTCAATGTTCTTCTTTTCACCTAGTTTCTTTTTCCATAACAAACTTTATTATACCCAGTGATGTTTATCTTTCTCTCCTTCTCAATAGTGAGCCTGTCTATTGAAATTTGAATTCACTCAGCTTTAATGCATCTGTACTGAAATTCATTACAGACTCATGTAGTGAAATGTCTCACTTTCTTATTTCACTCCTGGCTATAATACTAGATGGTTATTAAACTTGATATGATCCAGTTGTAAGTTGAGTTTCTTTCATGCTATATTTTTATGTTGAAATGATAATTGAAATAATTTGCTAAAAATTTTATATACCCCATATCGAACACTGGATTGCTTCTGGGCTGACAGTAAATGCACAAGGCAAGTGCAATAAATTATTAGAAACTTCATTCCAACCTCCATTTGTACCATATGGAGAGACCCAAACCCAAATTCTCCCCACCAGACTACTCCAAGGCTCTGTTCAGGGGTCCCAGGGTAGTGCTATTAAATTAGCAAGGAAGTAATTAGAGGAAAGATACCAGGCCAGTATCATTGTCTTCACTGTGTATTTTTCTTCCAGAAGTAAGACTGTGAAGAAAAAGACAATTTATCTGACATGGTTCTTTTTTGAAAGAGATGGAATTTTTTTTTTTAAGAGAAACTTTGAGAATGTGGGTAACTCAAAGAACCTGTTGGTAAGTGGGGGGATGAAGTTGACAGGGTATACAGGACCCAGGGATGTAAAGACTGCTAGAATAGTGACCAAGTTAACACTACAGTAACACCACTTTTTCCATTACTGTCACAGCTGCTTTTAGCCACTACTGGACACCACAACTCTGAATGAATTTTGAATTATTCTTTTGTCTTTTCACCACTTTGTCTAAGATCCAAGACCAAGTGACATCCTAATTCTTAATTCATGGATCCAATTATATCACTACTAGGAATAATAAAAGGAATTGTTCAGACCTCCTCAGGGTCTGTCTGTATTGGGAATTACATTTCCTCATTCTGGAACAAAGCTTCGCTCCTGAAGAGCCCCCTCCCCCTCCCAAAAAAGTAACATCAATGACACAGAGCTGAAATTAATCTACATTAGATGTTTTCCTCCATACCAGATTCAGCTCAGAAAATATGTACATGGTCCTCTTAGCTAAATGATATGGTAAGCTATTTGATCTCTCAATCATACCTCCTGTGATGGTTTGTTTTATGTGTCAATTTGACTGGGCTATGGTACTCAGTTGATGATCAAACAGTATTCTAGGTGTTACTGTTTTTGGTGCTGGTCTTAGCCTACCAATAACTAATGTTGTGGTTGGGCTAGCCTCTGTAGTTCTTCTTAAGATCGAAAGATACCCTTCAGCAATAACCATGGTGAAACTTAAAAAAAATGAAGCTATATTACTTATAAGATCTAAAAATTACACAGCACATCTGGGACCACACAGTGAGGTCATTGGAGGGGGAGAGAAAGAGAGAAGGCGTGCGAGAGAGAGACACACACACACACAGAATGGACCTGGGCTTCTGCTTTTATTTACTGTTGGTGAACTTAAAACATGAGAGGGAATTTAAAGCCAGGAAAAAACAAATGGCCAAATGGGCAGTTACTGTAATCAAGTAATATCTCTAAAACCAAGAAGCCTTAGAGTGGGAAGGTGGTCTGGCTCTTTATTCAGTGCGTGGCTGGAAATGTGTTTGTTGAGGATCACTATCTTTGAAGTGGATGCCTCTTTGAAGTGGGGGCAAGCAAAGCTTAACTCAGGTACTTGAATTAAAAGAGAAAAACAACAACAAACAACTGTCAGGGTTTACAGGACACTGTGACGATATTTTGAAGATGTGGTTAACATCTATAATCAGTTGACTTTAAGTAAAGGAGATTACTGTGTATAATGCAGGTAGATCTATTCCAATCAATTAGAGGTGTTAAAAGAAAATTGAAGTTTCCTAAAGAAGGCATTCTGCCTCAAGATAGCAGTGTCAACTTCTGCCTGAATTTCCAATGGGCTAGCCTTTCCTTCTTGCTTCTGATTTTCCAGCCACCACAAGCATGTAAACTGGTTCCTTAAAACAGATCTCTCAAAAAACAAACAAACAAACAAACAAATCTCTCCATCTAATTATATGAGATCACCCACCACATATATATACACACACTATATATGTATCCATATATACATATTTATATTTATACTGTACTATGTATGATATAGAGTAGTGTGTACTATATACAAGAATAAATGTATATACTAAAATAGCATACACACACACACATACACACCCAATACTGATTCAATTTATCTGGAGACTCTGATAAACCTCCCAAACCACTCCTCCAGTTTTCTATAGCTGATGAAAACTCTCCTAAATCAAAATTAGCCCTTAAGGTTATGACACGGGATCATGGTTGGAACTGGAAATTCATTTCCTGGGGTTGAGACAAAGACCGACTGTCCGTACACACTAGACAAAAATCTGGGGAGGAAAAGTAAAGAGGAGTAGGCGAAAATAAGGAGACAAACTTCAGTGAGAGATGTAGCGTCAAGAGAACAGGCTCACTGGGAAGGCTACAGTGAGAGACCTGGAACCCAGGAGAGAACCTGTAGAGAGTGAGTGTGAAGAAGAGATGTGACAAGGGAGAGGGGCAGACACCAAAAGGAAATGCAGAAGGAGTCAGAGATCAACTATCTCTACAAAATTTATGCCCCAAGCTCTTATTGATAAAAATGTGTTGTAGATAATACCATCAAGAGTCGATCTTACTCTCCTTCTGGAGAGCTTTCTCAATCAGCAGGGCAGGCAAGTGGAAAACACATAGACTCTTGACCCTAAAGTTCACCTAAGTTTATAACCATCTTGTGTGCTGAATAGCTGTGATGCCCTGGCATATATTATTACTTAAATTCTCTGAATTGAGGGCAATAATAGTATCTACCTCAAAGGATGATCATATTAAATGAATTAATTCATCTTAAGTTCCTGGTACAAAATAAGTATAAATAAACACTTAATGTTCATATTCTCACTAATATCACTACCAAGCTGACAGATGTGTCTGTCTCAGGGACTCAGTTGATGTCATTAACCCTTCAATAGAGGTTTGTTTTGAAAAATGGTTGAGCAGATCATGGCATTTACATAAGATATGTTCTTACAGAGTTGTCATAAGCCGGAATATATAATTAGTGAACCCAAATAATCTTTTGAAACACAGTTGGTGGATTGCCTCTTGTCAAGGAGTGAGTTTATGGGAACTAAACCAAGGTAGGATAAAAGCTAAGGCTTTGAGGATGGAAAAATTACCTCTAATAGGCACAAAGCTGATGAAAGGAATACTAAATTAAAACATGTTCACATGCTAGAATCAAGGGGATATTAAAGAGCTTGGGGGGTTCAGATGTCATTTGAACTGTAGAGGCTGCAGGCTTTCCCAGCTTCACTTCTGAGGATTTGTCAAGTCCCTGTGCAGAGAGTGACATTTAAGCTCAAGTAACTCAGCTTTTACCACCCAACTGAATTCATTCCTGTAATAGAGAGTAAGCTGAGGTCATTGACAATCTGGGCTTCCACACAAATTTTGCAATGGGTATTGTGACCTTAGGGTTTTAGTCACCACTCTCATTTGGACTTGAAGAGGAAGACTTTGGAGGACAGGGTGAAAATAATATTCTGGCCTCTCTCCGGTCATGGAGGGTATATGTTCCCAGCAATCAATTCAACACCCGTTAACAAGATGTTAACATGCTGTCTTCATTGAGTTAATATCATCATTGCCCCATCAAAGGGACCTATTCTGATCACAAGAAGACTGGGATCTTTCAAGCATGACATTTGTCCACCAAATTATTTGAGTGACTATTTAGTTGTATTAAATTTTTAGTATTTGTCATAGACTCTATCTTAACTTTGATATCTTACAAATCACATTGCAGTATTCCAGGCTGCTTAATTTCTACCTTAGACATATCATGTGGAAAGAAGTTTTTATGGGAAGGAGGAAATAAACTCATGAGGTACTTTCATGCCTGAGATGAGATGTGATAGCATTTTTCAAAGGTATTATTTTTCTGGTAGATCCTTTCATGCGAGTGTTGTATCAGTTATGTTATTTCCTATGAGGACACTTGGTTGCTATGGACAGTCTTTATTTTTTATTCTAAATGGTGGAAAATATAGAAACACCATAATATTTTAAACCCCAAAAAGCAAACATTTAACTAGTACTCCAGGGCAGCATAGGATGCTAGTGAAAAAGCAAGTCTATACCAATTAAAAGAAATCCGTCCAAGAAAATAGTCAAACAAGCTGGTTTTGCAACATGTTGAGCAATACTATTATCTATTTTTCTTTAATATTTTAGACGCATTAAATATTTAGTGTCTGCGAGAGAAAAAAAAAACCTATATGACAAAAGACTTGTACGATATGGTGTCCTAATCTCAATGAAGATTTAATAGGAAAGAACATGATGACTTTGCATACAATCTAATTATCCCATTTTTGTACCAATTCTTCCATTTAGAAAGTCAGTTTTACCTACAGCCTTTAACTTTGTGGTTGTATTTGCACAATCACTTTGTTATATTTGCTGACTTGACCCCAAATATTCATTTATATCTTTCACAACGACTGCGAGCCATTAGTTTTCTCCTTGTATTTTCAGTTGGCATCTACTTCTTATTGTTATAAAAGAGCATTGATTTCTGAGTATCATGCTTCGTTGGTGTTGATTGGGTCTTCTAAATGAGCAATGGTTTCTTATTTTTAGAGATAATATATGTTGTTCCCATAGGCACCTGATTAAAATGACTAGGTAGACACAAGTGTTTTTCAAAGTCAATTTAAAGGATGTAGCTGATATAATAATCTTTTAGCTCAACAAAAACACATCTCTTTCCTTTTAGAAACAACAGTAACCAGTCCATGGTAAATTTAAGTGTGACTTTATCTGAAGAGTTAATTTTTTCAACTTTTATCCCAAAGAGTGGCAGAATACAAACATCATACATCATTTACGTGCCATGCTCACATCTGCATACTGCTTTCCTAGTTCACCCAGCTACCCTCTCCACATCTGTGAATACATGTGTTGTACCAGTTTCATGACCAACGTATTTTGACATTCTGTGATTCTTGTTTTTACTGTTGCTACTGAACAGTTTCTTTTTTTAAATATATTTTTTAAATTAAATCAAATTTAATTTTTTGGTGTATGTGTTCCAAAATTCATTGTTTATGCATCTGACCCAGTGCTCCATGCAATACGTGCCCTTAATACCCACCAGAGTTTCTTTTGGGTTTAAGACAACTGGCTAAGAATTTTTATGACTACTACAAATTATTACCTAATACATGTTTTTGTGTTTTTTAATTTTGGCATAACAGAATTTCCTGAAATGTTGATTGCCTGACTCATTTGGCTGTCTGATTATCTGTTAGGTAGCCTGTCATATCTTAAGGAAAATGCTACATCTTTCAAGCCAAATATATGTTTCCAGTTTCTCCTAAAGTACAAAGCTATAAAAAAAAAAAAAAAACTACCCGTTCGTGTTTACTGAAGAATCCAGTGAGTATTTAAATTGATGCCTTGAAATAACTTGGGTTAACTGATCTTTATTTTCAAGACATTTTCTTTCACTTCATAGATTGATATTTACTGCTAAAAATAAAATAAGAGAACATATGCATTTTGATGAGTTTGAGATATGGTGCTCGGCACTTAGTTAGGTGGGCTGGCGTCAACTTTAATCACCTGAGATCAATTCATTTGGATTTAATAAAAAATCCACCATTTAAAGCTGAATAATTTGCAACAGTCTAGAATTTGACACTTAACAATGCCTGCTGTGATGGTTAATCTTCTACATCAACCTGGCTAGGGCTCGGTACCCAGGTACTCAGCCAGACGTGACTCTGGATGTTTCTTCAGAGGTGTGTGTGTGTGTGAGATGAGACTAAGACTTAAACCAGCAGGCTGTGAAAGAGAGATTATTCTCCATGGTGTGGGTGGGCCTTGTCCCATCAGTTGAAGGCCCTCTTGGAAGGAGGAATTCTGCTCCAAGATTGCGTTCAGGCTGAAGCTGAGATGCTCCCTTGGACCTACCGCCTGCGGCCTCACTTGCCAGCCTTCACCGTCCATGAGCCCATCACTGGAAATAACTTTCCATCTCCGTACACACCCTATGGGTTCTGTTTCTCTGGCAGATCCTGACTAAAACGCCGATGAGGAGGAGCACAGTTCAACAGCGTGAGGTGTACCTGGACGGAGTAGCAGGCAGTCATGGCAGAGAACAAGTAACATCTGTGTCTTCTGATGTAGAAAGACATCGGTCAGAAGACAGTTTAGCTTTTCAAGTACACAATGTCTTCAGTGGACAGGCGCACAGGGGCAAAGTGTGTGAGTGCACACAGGGACATGGCACGCTGCTGGCCGACGCCCTCGGACCGTGACTGGGCTGCTGGGTGCTGCTGGCAGGCAGGGAGATGCCCTTCTCTCTGTGCTCTGTGGTGCCTTGATTTCAGCATATGCTGTTTCTGTTGTTAAAAGACTGGCACGTGGGGTGCCTGGGTGGCTCAGTGGGTTAAAGCCTTTGCCTTCAGCTCAGGTCATGATCCCGGGGTCCTGGGATCGAGCTCCACACCGGGCTCTCTGCTCAGCAGGGAGCCTGCTTCCTCCTCTCTCTCTCTGTCTGCCTCAACTTGTGATCTCTGTTAAATAAATAAATAAAAATGTTAAAAAAAAAATTGAATCTCTAGAATGAGGTCTGCTTTTAAAAGACCGGCACGTGTGTATACGTAATGGGAAGGATTGGTTTTGAATCCCCTTCCCAGCCGACTGCTGGCAGGGAGGACAGCATGGCCAAGTCTGTCTGTGCACAGGGCATGCCCATCTGTGCCCAGGCCCCTCCTGCCCTGGGGCAGCCAAACAGTGCTGCCCTGATCCCGCTCTGGTTACAGAGTCTCCCCAACACAGCTCGGAGTGTCCATGGCCATGTGTGGTTTTAGAGGACGCTCGTTCTGCAATTCTGGCCCTGGTTTCCGGGCTCTCCAGGAGCTGGGAGGCCCGTGGCACAGCTGGGGAGGCCAGGGTCGTGCTCTCGAATCCGAGGGCACCATGCAGTAGGGCGCTGCTCCTAGGTGCCGGACCCTCCTGGGCGCTGAGAGGCTGGTCGTGGCTTGACTGGAGGTTCCAAGGGAGGAGCGTTCTGCAAGCCGCGAGAGCTGTGAAGGCAGGGTGGTGGGGCCCAGCCACCTCAGCTTTGCCAGGGGCAGTCAAGCAGCCCAATCCCCTTGCAGAGATGCTTGCAGGGTCGACTGCCCACTGCTGGTCGCTGGCTGGAGGAAGTCCGCGGAGGCAGTGCCCACGTGTGCCCTGCACAGAGACCTGCCTCCTGCCCCCCCTCCACTCAGAAGGACGCAGGGGGTGAGGGTCCTCGGCATCTTCCTCGGCTTGCAGCCCTGGGCCATTCAACCCAGCAGGTGGTCGTCTGAAAGTAACCCCGCCACCTGTGGACAAGCCCTGCCTCGAGTGTCTGCGCGCAGGCAGGCGCAGACAGCAGACACGCACGCGCTCAGGGGAGGCGCGTCAGAAGCAGCCAAGCACTGGAGTGGAGCCCGCCCGCCCGCACCCTGTGAGCGCCCCTAGCTCCGGAAGCCCCGTGAGTTGTGGGGCCGGCGTCGGTCCCCGCGCTTGTGCCGCCCAGAGATGCGGTCGCCCCGTTAGGGCAGACCCCACTGCAGCGGCCCGGGGTTCCGTTCCGCAGCCGGCTGTCGGCGGCAAGGGCCGCTGTCCACAGAAGCGGCGGAGCCCGGGGGCAACCGGGAGCCGCGATGCAGCTCAGAACCGCTGCCCACCTCCGGACTGTCCAGCCACACGTCCTCTGTCCCTGAGTGTGCCGACGGCTGGGGCTGCAGCCCGGCACGGAGCCTGGGGATGCTCGGAGGTGCCGCCCCGCCCCGCGTGCCCTTCCAGAGCCTAAGGCCTGGGACCACGCGGCTTCTGTCGTCCTTCCTTCCTTCCTCCAAGGAAGATGGCAGGACCGCAGCAGCAGCCTGTCTTCCCGTCGCGGATGGATGTGCCGGAGCCTCCGTGCCCGCTGTGAGCCTCCGAGGACCGTGGCTGGAAGTGCGGGAAGTATCCCAGGCCCGCCGGCAGCGTTGGATGGCCGCAGCCGGAAGTGTCAGAAGTACGCCGGAAGTGCCTGAAGTACGCCGGAAGTGCCTGAAGTACGCCGGAAACGTCCGCCAGGCGTTCACAGGGAGCGTGGCACGCTGCGGAGCGCTGTGTCCCTGAAGCGCCCGGCGGGGCCTGGCCTGCTCCCCCTCCACCTGCTCCCCCGGGCCAGCTGCCGAGGCGCTGAGAGAGCTCGCTGGGCTGTAAACACCCCACTCCTCACAGCTCCGCCGATGGGTAACCCGGTGACTACCTTGCGAGCCCCGCGTTGGTGGGTGGCATGGGCGGCTGCGCACTTCGCCTCCCCTGGCGTGGCTTACGGCGGCAGAGCTGGGGTTAGATCCTGCGGCCTGCGGGACGGACGGACGCGCTCCAGAGTCTCCAGAGTCCACGCCCCCGCGGCCACGACAGACCAGAAAAGCGTGCGCCCGGTGCGCTGACCACTCTGCCCGCAGCTCCTTGGCCCTGAGGAATTGTCGTCCAAGGTGGGTCTCCGGCGGACTTTCCATTGCTCTTAATGGTAGAGAGCTGTCCCCTCCCCCATCCCTAAGAGTTGGTGCTCTGGCTTATCCAGTGTTAATCTTGTGCAGTGCTCCAAACGACCTCGTCTCCAGCCCCCTTTCAGCCAGGTGTCCCATGGGCTCTGACAGTCGCGTGGGCTACCGGGGCCAAGGACGCCCCCTCGCCACCACTGGGGGAGCTGAGGGAGGGCAGCCCCGGGGGCTGGGGCTCAGGGTGGGCTGCGTCCAAGCTGGTCCTGTCTCTCTGTGACGCTTCAGGGATTCTCGGGGACTCTGATGGCAGCACCCTGGCATGGGTGAGTGGTCCTTCCTTCCCAGGTGCCCCTCAGCCCTGGCTTCCCGCTGTGCACTCTGCAGACTCTGATGGGATCCACCCCCACCCAACCCAGAGCTGGCCTCTGACCAGCAGACGTTCCTGCTCACCCTTTGGTGGTCCCGGGAGGCTTGTGTGCTGTCGGTGGGGTGCCCGTGCCGCAGCCCGTGTGGTCCAGCCCGCTCAGTCCATGTCGGTCTGGAAGGCTGCCTTGGGCTGATGACCAGGGAGGAAACCCCTTTCCCCGGGGGGAGGAGAGGGAAGGCACCACAGAGCTCCCAACAGCCCTGTGGGACCTCGTCTCACCATCCCAAGTCTCCCTGGGCAGACCTCCGGAGTGTGTGACTTTGGCGTCAAACCTGTGCAGACCCTCCCGAGATGACCCAATGCATCTCTGTAGTGTGTGGATACCGAGCGCCCTGTTTTCAGCTTGTGATGGGACGCGGCGTCCCAGCATGGACCCCTGTGAGTCCCCCTCCTCGAAGGCACACACTGTTCCTCCTGCCCGAGGACGGATATCATCCCCTCCTAGAGCATTTGGCTGCCCTGTGGTCTTTTCAGATGCGCAGAATGTGCCAGAAGCGACACCGTGTTGTTCAGGGCTGGCCCCTGAGGGTCCATTCCATGCTCTCACTTCCCTGCAATCCTGCCGCCATGCTGCCGGGGGGAGGGCCACCTGCAAAGAGAGGCCCCCGGGGAGGACAGACAGCAGGTCGCGCTTGCTGGATGTCTACCCAACTTGTGGGAGCGCTCCCGACCCCCACCGGCCGCTGTGCGTGTGTCCTCACCCCGTCAACCCACACTCACGGGAAATGACGTGAGCCTGTGGTTCCGAGCCCCCAGATGCTGGAGCGGCAGCGGGCGACTGGAACCAGGAGCCACAGCAGGTTTTAGAGGGAAGGGGTGCTGCCATCGACATGGGTTGGTGATAAGTCTCTGTGCGTGACCTGGCAGGTTGACAGCGTGTCCCAAGGTGAGAGGCAGGGGAAGGGGTGCTGTGAGGGGAGACTGGCGGGGTTGTTGGGGAGCCCCCGTTTTCTGGGGTCACAGGCATCCCTTAAATCCCAGTCTCCCACTTCCAGGCTGCAGTCTACTGAGGGGTGAGTGGTATGTCCCAGCATCGCTGCGGGCCTACTGTCCCGCCTCTCTGCACACATTTCTACGCCCGTTGCTGGTGTAGGGTTCAGGCAATGCCCTGCACCCCATTCTCCTGCGGTGGAAGTCCGGGTCACCCAGACAGTGGAGACAGAGCCCCCTGGGCACAGGTGGAGGCCAGCACGCCGCCGGGGGGCCCTGCAGCCACAGCCCAGGGGTTCCAGGAAGCCCAGGCAGACATTTGCTGGCTGCAGCGGGCCAGTAGTCCCGCTGACCTTCAGCCGGGCCATTAACCCCCTCTCATGGAGGGAGGGGCGTCACATGTTTGGGGACCAGCTATGGAACCATCCCGGAGGCACTGAGTTTTTCCACCACTGGCTTGGCTTCTGTTTCTGCCTTGAAAATGCTGTGTCCCAGATGGGACTTCCCCTCCCTGGACGCTGGGCCCTGTGGTGGGAGAGTGGCCGTCCTGTGGTTGCCTCAGGTGATGGTGATGGTGCCACCAGGCTCTGAAATGGGGCTTGCTTGTTAGTGCAGCAGAGCCGGGTAGGGCCCGCCGGCTGGAGGGGCAGGACGCGGGGCAGGACGCAGGGCCGGCCGAGATGTGGGGAGCTAGCTATAAGGCAGAAGGAGGATGGAAGGTGAATGAGGAGGGCTTGGTGGCCAATAGGCTGTGGGGCTGGGAGGGGAGGGAGCCGTCCGGGGAACCCCAGGAGCCCATGCATTGGGGTGGGGCCCACCCCGAGGCCGGCCGGCCATCAGGCAGGGCTGAGTAAAGAAGTCCCAGAGAAGCCAGAGGAGTCTGTGTGGAGGGCAGCTGGTTGGGGGGGTTCTCGAGGCGGCCTGGCTTAGTTGATCCCCCACCAGAGTGCACTGGAGTCCCGAGGGCTCAGGCCTGAGCTGGTTCAGCGCCGTGTGCTTGGGAACTCACTCATTCATCATTCCTTCGGCCAACTAGCACGTTGTGAGGACCTGCTATCTGTTGGGCATGTTCCTCTGCATGGGACATAGAGGGATGGACAAGACAGAATGTAGCCAGCCCTCAGGAGTTGGAAGTCCTGTGAACAGGCGACCCTGGCCTCCTGCCCATGCCCTGCGTCCGCAGTGGAGGTGGTCTCTCCGACCCTCTCTGCCAGAACGTCTGCTGGGACCTTTCTGGCACCACTCGCGCAGGCTTACCTGGTGGCTGTGTGCCACGTTTGGCTGACGGGTTGAACCTCTGTCCCCACTCCCACATGCCCCTCTCTGTGTCAGCCTTTCTCATCCGTCCTATGTGGACATGGACCCTCGCGTTTGGACGGAGGTGTTCTCAGAGGAAATCCTCCATGCCAGGAATGGGGAGGAACCGGCCCTTGGTAGCTGCAGCTTCCGACACCGGGGCCCCGGTGTCCTAGTGCAGGTGTGATCTTCACAACCCCAGTGACGGTTCTAGCTACTGCCCCCAAATCCAGTTCCAAAAATAACATCTATTAGACTCTCATGGACTCCGTCTCTAACATCTGTCCCCACAGCTCCTTCACGCTCACATTGACAGCATCTCCATTCCCCCCGAGGATGGTTGGAAAACAGAGTCAGAGTCCACCACGTCTCCTTCCCAGGGCTGGTAAGTGCTGCAAAGCAGACATCCTGTTTTCATTTTTATTGTTGAAGAACGTGTGCCAAATTTCTGCCACACGGGATTCTTGTTATTAGTGAGGAACTTTTATTAGGAGGGCTTTTTCCTCTCTAGCAGAGTGGGAACCGGTAAGAGTGTTTCCGGGGTTGGGCGAAGGCTGGTCAGACAGAGGTCAGGAGGTCTAGTGGACAGTTGTCACTGGAGGTCGTTGCTGACCGAGCAGCGCGAGGGGTTTTCCTTCAACCCGTCTCAGAGCCATGTTGAGGGGCGCACGCGTCTTGGAGCCGAGAACACAGAGCCTCGGACCTGTGGCCTGCTTGGTCACCATCCCTACACCCTGTTCTCTGCTTTGGGATGTCCAGGTGGGAAGGTGTCATCCTCTGGCCTGTCGTAGACCCTTCCTCACACAGTTCCTGCCAGCCCTTCCCGGCCTCTGGCTAACAGCCCCAGCCAGGTGGCCCTTTCCTGGACCCCCGAGGGCATCTTTCCTCCGGGAGGCCCTGTAGAGCAGCACCGTGGACGTTTTTATGGGTCATGTTCTGAATGTCACACCCGAGTTAAGTCTATGCGGATTCAGTTAGAACACGTAAACCGAGGGACTTCATCGTCCCGCAACTGGGTCCTGGGTGAGAGGCTTCTCTCTGGACACAGCTGTCCTCACTGCTGGGCTGCGAGCGACCGACCGGGCCCTCCCTGGTCAGCCTGTGTGCCAAGCGGTCTTGCGGCGGGACGGCAGAACTGGAAGCCCATGCCCCTGCACACACGGGAGACTGAGGGCCGGGCGGCAGGGGTGGCACACTGCTCGGAGCCACACAGATAGGCTTCTGTCCCAGGGGGTCAGCCCAAGGCCCGAGGGGCTGTAGAAGCTGCAGCTG
The DNA here is from genome assembly GCF_963455335.1 of Martes martes. Classification (NCBI taxonomy): domain Eukaryota; kingdom Metazoa; phylum Chordata; class Mammalia; order Carnivora; family Mustelidae; genus Martes; species Martes martes. Next base: position 8,728,940 of record NC_137904.1, on the reverse strand, counting down.
AGGAGCTGGCCGGGGCTTGGGCCAGATGGGGTCCCTGCCTCCGGAAGACACCACGTCCTGCTGCCCCCAACCTGGGAATGTGTGGCCTCACCTTGCAGGAGGGGCTTCGCCGATGTGACTGATTCAAGGTTCTCACTGGGGGTGGGGGTGATCCTGGACTGTTGGGACACACACCAGGTCAGTGCGAGCAGCCTCCTATGTGGGGGCAGGTGGGTCTGCATCAGACGAAGTGAGACAAGGAAAGCAGAGGCGTGTGTGTGCACACGTGTGTATGTTCCCGTGTGTGTGCTCGCGTGTGGAAGAGACAGACCGGGAGCGAGGGAGGCAGGTGGAGGATCGCCGCCGCTGCTGGAGGTGGAGGAGGGCCCTGGGGGCAAGAGCACAGGTGCATCTAGACTCCGCGGAGACAAGACAATGCACTTGCCTGGGTCCTCCAGAAGGAGTACGGCCCCGCATTTAGACCTTGTGGCTCCAGAGTCGCGAGAGAGTGTGTGGTAACTTGTCGCGGTGGCCGCGGGAAAACCGTTGGAGGCATGACAGCCTGCCTCTAGTTCAAGAGGGAGATGGGCTGTGAGCGGTGGGGGTCAGTGCTGACCGTGACCTCGGGGTGACGGGGATGGAGGTGGCCCAGAAGCTTCAGGCCGCACGTGCACAGTGCCTTTCTTGGTGCCTGGAAGACAGGGTTATACGGTTTTAGGTGATCAGATCTATCAATAAGTTAAAGAACAAAAACAGCTGAAGAAAAAAAAAAAGCCAAGTGTATCTTTTGGCACAAGATGGAACTTGTAAAGTCTCCAAGCAAAAGTTTTCATTCAGATGCCACCATCCTCACTGAGTGTTCAGAAATATCTTTCCACCATGCTCTCCCAGTTTCAGTCTCCTGGAATGAAGAGCACACGACAGACTTAAACAGACGCCTGCCTTCCTTGGCTGGCGGACCGTCACGGGCCAGCCTGACGGGGTTCTCCCCCGCATGGACAGTTTCCGTGAGCCCGGTGGAATGGTTCTCGGGGGCTGCCCGCTCCTGGACCCCCCCCAAAGCCCTTCCGTGCTGGTCACCCACCGGCCTCCAGCGCTGGAGGCCGAGCTCCGGGAGCCTCGCCCCAGCACGTGTGTGTCCTGCGCTCCGTGGTGCCTGACATTGGTGGCGGGTGCGTCAGCCGTGCTCAGGGAGTGGTTGTCCCCATGGTTTGGCCAGGGGCTGTGACTGGCCACCAAGGACCTACTTCCCTGAGACAGGAGGGTCCTCCGTTGGGGCAAAGAGTGTCGGTGATCTTCTCTGCTCGTCCAGGTGCTGAGGTCTTGCATCTTGGGGAGCATCATGGAAGGATCCCGGTCGGGTGGCGCACCCACAGCGAGAGCTCCTGCGGGGGCCTGATGGCACGTGTTTCTGCAGCTCAGGGCCCAGGACTGTGCACCTGCTGCAGGCCATGCCTGGGGCTTGACAAGGCCACCGGCCTCAGGGAATTCCTTGTTTCAAGAAAAAAGCTGATCCTTGCACAGGCGGTGCTGCAGGCCCAGCTCAGACTGGTGTGGAGGATCACAGGCAAGGGAGCGTCGCCAGGGTCGCGGGGGTCTCTCAGAGGAGCTACATCTCCCACTTGTGCAGGAGAACCAGGGAGGGGCTGGACACTGTGACATTCCAGTGGCTTTGGGGCCACGGGCTAGGGCGCTCCTTTGGGCCTTTCTTGCCGTGTGGACTGAGAGTCCCGAGGGACGAGAACTCTGTCTTCCGCTCCTTCTTGCCCCTTGCTCCTAAGGGGATGACCAGCAGGCCGGCAGGACCAGCTCCAAGAACATGGTCTTCCTCTCCATCCTGCTTCCCCAGGGCTGGGCCCGGGTCCTGATGTCCAGGGAAGGAGCTTGCCCTGGCCTGGGGCTCCCGGGTGGGTCCTGGGGATGGCACTCACGGTGCTGGGGGAGAGGCCTGGCAGCATCTGATTCCTTCCTCCCCTCCGTGCTCGAGGCCTGCATCCCGACAGCACGCCTAGGACGCTATTCAGATGGCTTGGATGTGGAGACCGTGGCTTCCTTGGAAGCCCCTCACCTCTGACGGGCCACATCCTTGAGCCAGTGAGGCCATGTTCTCTCTGACTTCTGCGCCATCTCGCCCGGACCTGAGCATGCTCCCAGGGTCGAGGAGGTGTCCACGGCCCCGTCACTCCGTCTGCACTTTGATGAGCTCCTGCTTTGAGGGCTGCAGAAGGATCTGTCACGGCCAAGAAGAGCACATCCCCATTAGAAGGACAGCTGCCCCCGGTCTCCAGCCTCCTGGGCCTTCCTGGTTGTCTGTCCTTTCTGCCGCAGGAGGAGTTCAGAGCCAGCAAGTCGTCAACTGCTGGGGCGCCGGCTCAGGTCCCAAGAAGGTGGTGTCTCTATGAAGCACGGGACTGTCCTGGCCCCTATCGCATGCAGGGCAAATTCTAGGTCCCTCGTCCTGGCGGTAAAGATGCCTTTCTTCCAGGGCCGGCCTCTTCTGGACGTCCGTCATCCCTGCATCGTGGGTGCTGCACAGAGGGCTGGTTGGGTCCCCAAGTGCTGTGCAGTTTGGAACCGCCCATGTGTACACTGCTTGGAACAGCCTAACTGTTCCTGGTCAGAGCCAACCCCTGCTCCTCCAGGCGGGGCCAGCCCATCTCACATCGCGTCCCACAGCTCTTTGGTCGACCCGAGTGCAAACACGCCGCGTTCCAGTGGTTTTGCCTCGCGGCCCATCCCTCACTGCTCAGACCCTTCCCTGAGGATGGGGAGCGTGTCACGTCAGATTCTCGCCTGCTCCATCCTGGCACAGGGATGCTCACGGTATCCCTGGGAAGAATGGCTGGCACTCGGCACCTGCTGGAGGGTTTGAGAGCATGGTTGTGAGGAGCAGCCCCCCCAAAAGAGGGGTCCGGAAGGGCGGGGGATGGGGAGCCTCGGACATTGCTGGCGGTGGACTTGTGAGGAGTTTCCAACTTAACAGAGTCACAAGGCCTTGTGAGTTGCTGAAGCACCAGAGGAGCATGTCGGGCAGGAGTCAGGGAACGTTCAGGGAAACGTCCACCTACAGGAATCTCGGGGCCTGGTGAGAGCCGACGCCCTCCCGTGCTCCTCACTGAGTGAGCAGGTGGGACCCACCCGGACCCTGAAGGACGGGCCCATGTCAGACTCCCTTCTGCCTTCAGGCCATCCCGAGATCCCGGGGCGTAGAGAGGCAGGAAGGGGGCGGCTGGCAGCCGGCATTGGGAGCCTATTAGACGGAGATGTGTGCGTGTGGTAGATCGCGGGTCGGCACAGAAGGTGCCCGGAGACGCTGGCTCCATGACACTCAGCGGTCGGAACTCGTGGGCATTTTCCTTCTGGACGCAGAGGCGTCGTTATTTCAGATGCACAGGGAGCCGAGCCTTGAGCCCCTGTCGGCCCGCAGGGTGAGGATGTCTTCCCCACGGTGTGCTCTAATTGCCACGCTGGGCACAGCCAGCTCCGTGACCGCTCATTACCGTCCAGACGTCAGCACATATGACCAAATATCCCCTACTCATAGAGGTTCCCATCCATCTCACGTGAGGCGTTCTTTCTCACACGTGGTTGAAAACTGCAGGCTCCAACCCCTTCTGTCCCCACGAGTGTCAGAGGCTCCCAGGTTAGCGTCGGTCTCGTTTGCTTGCACCTGTGAGCACCCACAGGCCGGGTGCAGGGTGGGCCAGCCCTCAGCAGTGTCTAGACGTCATGAGTCACCAGCACCGTGGCCTCCGGGAAGGGGAGGTCAGCCTGTACTGGGAAGACTGCATGGAGAGAAGTGGTTTCCGGGCTGGGGCCCATGGGACGGCTTCCGGTGCTCTTTGGTGCCCCAAAGTTACTTGCAAACTAGGGCTTCAGCGTGTGTTTCTGTAAACAAGGATGTTTTCCCACACAACCAGGACATAGTCCCTGACCCAGGGGGTAGCCACAGTGTGCCTGATCCCAGAGCCCACGCCCTCCAGCTGTGCCGATGATGTGTGTTACCCAAGCTCCATGTGCTTCCCTGAGTTCTCCCTTTCCCATGGCTCCCTTGGGCTGGAGAGGCCCTCGGCTTTCCCCTGAGGTTGCAGAAGGCTACGGGACAGGAGGCTGGGTCCGTGTGGGGCTCCTCAAGAGGAAGGTGTGTCGATGCATCCTCCGCAGGATAAGGTACCTGTTCCCATGTGTCCTGTTGCTGGAGGCAATGGCTCCAGTCCCATCAGGACGACATCTGTCATGCCTTTGCGCTGGAGACCATGCTTCAAGTTGTGTCAGTATTTTACTCCTCGTCACGTTTTCAGTTCATTTTTGTATGTGCGTGTCTATGTGGACTCACAGTTTCCTGTTTTACTCAGCAGGTTCTAAGCTATTACTACCGCCATTTGATTTCATACTCACGTTATCTCGTATTTGACCGGTGGGAGCCCTCTGTGTCCCTTGACCCATCCTTGCGCTGTCCCCATCATTCTACGAACACCTCCTTGCTTGACCTTGACCTCCCCAGGTCTGGGATCAGTCCCTTCTCTGAGGAGCCCTTTCTTCTTTCAGTGGAAAGTGGTATGTAGAAGCCCAGACGCAGATGCTAGGCATACTCAGTGGTGTCGGGGTGCCCCTGCTTTCCGGCTTTTTAAAGAACAGAGCTGAGAGATGTCTGTGAGATACCATGTCACGCTACGTTACATGTTGTCGTTATCTGAGTGTAGTTTACGTATCGTATGCATGGCCATATGGTGCATATCCGGATGTACCAACAGTTCCCGTTACGCACACACGCTGACACTTCTGCATCAGTCTCCAGACACCGGAAGACCTGAGTTCTCATCGGTACACCTGGTTCAGATTCGGGTTTTCTCCCTGTCAGTATGTGTAATTCCCTCCCCGTGATGACCGACTCAGTGCCTACGAACACAGGGGTGTAAGCAGCAGAACTAGCTTGCATCCCATGGTTTTGGAGGGTCAGAGGGGTGGGCCTAATTCTGGCTGAGGCTGGGAGGAGAGAGTGGCCCAGGCCTCACCCCCGTGACTGTGGTCACTGGCAGTTTCCGGCGCTCCTTGGTTTGTAGACGCTCACGCAGTCTCTGCCTTCATGCTCTCCATTGTGTGGATTTCTCTGTTCAAATGTCTCCTTGTAAGGATTTTGGTCAGACTGGCTTAGGACCCGCCCCGCTCCCGTGTGAACCCATCTTAGCCAGTCAGGCCCACAGCAGTCCTGGTTGGAGGCTGCCATGTGGGCACTGAGGAGCCGAGAGCTGCCTTCAGCATGGCTAGGGCTGCTGGTGTGGGACATGAGCAGAGAAAAAGAGTGGGCAAGGGGGCCTCCAGCCGCCCGTGTGGGTCTGTTTAGCAGGAGGCCCTCACCCATGGAGCGATGTCCAGCAGATCAGTGAGCACACCAGTTTGCAGTTTAGGGCTGGGGTCAGGGGGAGGTTGCACATCCGATGTCACTGGTATGAGCCGGGATGTGTCACATGAGCAGAGATGCTGGAGTGGGCACAAGGGTCTGGTGGAGGTGACCACCGTCCGAGTGGGGCTGGGACAGGCTGCAGGCCATCGCTTGTCAACCCCCCTCTGATGGCGCCTTGCAGGAGAGGGGGAGAACGTGGACGTCCTGACATGAATCTGTCCCAGAAAAGTCAGTACCCTGTGGGACCTCTGCTGGGCCCGTGCTGAGGACCCCTGTGTTGAAGCGTGAAATTCATACCAGGTGGATGGCAGGTTCAAGGCCCGACTCAGCCGTGGACCTCAGAACCCGCCCATCGCCCTCCAACGTGGGGATTCCATAACACCACATTTGCTGCCCGACAAGTGTGGGGAACATCGGGGTTAGGGGTCGTACTGGTTTCCCGACCTGTCCAGTCCTCACACGCACCCTCAGAGACATGGAGAGATCTACAGCCAAGGAGACACAGTCCCAGGCCAAATTAATGGGACGGGATGGAGGGGGGCTCGAGCTTCCAGAGCCGCATGCCTCCATCCGTCAGATTCGTGTGGCCCCCACCGCTGGCCGTGTCCATTCCCCCCAGCCCTGGCCCCTCTACTGTGGATGCCACGCTCTTGCTGAACAGCTGGCTTCTCCGCCTGTCCTCACCCGATCTGGGAAGTCACCCCAAGTTCTGCAGTTGGTCCCTCCCAGTAGCTCCTGCCCCCAGGCATCACCCACATCACCTCCCGGTCAGGTCCTCCCCATCCCAGTTCTCTTGTTCTGGAACCCTCCTGTGTCCCAGCCCTTGTCCTCAGCAGCCCACTGGCTGGGGGCCCCTGCATCTGGCACAGGTGGTGGGAGATGGGCCAGCCATTCCTGGGGGAGGATCAGAGCCACGTTCAGTGACTGCCACTCCCTGGACCTGTGTCCTGTGCTGGAAGCGGTGGGTGGCTCCTGCCCCCTTGTGCTCTGAGCACATGTCCCAGTGTCCTGGCAGCGTTGCCCTAGAAGTGCCAGGGAACCTGGGGCTCAGGGGAGCAGAATTGAAGTCCCTGGCTTGAGACCGGCCTCCTGGTCAGGACCCAGGACAGCGACTGTCTGAACCCCAGACTTGGGCCAGAGTGGATGTCTGGGTCTGGCCTCTGCCTGCACAGTTAGGTCAGCCTGAGGCGCACACGCCCACAAAGCCCTCAGCACACTTGGGACAGTGAACACACCCAGCAGCTTCCTGCTGCCCCCTCCTCACCCCGAGCCACCCACTGACCTGCTTTCTTTGGCTGTAGACCACTTAGTGGTTCCTAAGTTTTGTAAGCAGAATCCTACTCCTTGTTGCCTCTGGCTTCCTCTGTCCTGAACACTCTCCATGTTTCCCCCTGATAGGATTTCCCTCCTGTTGTATGGCCGAATAGTACTCCACGCCACGATGCCCACAGCTGGTTTCCCCATCCTCTGTGGAGGAACACTCGAGGCGTTTCCGGCTCGGGGCGAAAACAAGAACCTGCAGCGAATATCGACTTGCAAGTCATCGTAAAGACGGTTGCATGTTTTCCTTGGGTGCATACACACCGAGGGGGCAGGACAGTCAGATCTTACAGCAGGTATGTGTTTAGCTTTCTTTTTAATTGAAATTTTTGTTGAGATAATTACAGGGTCATATGCAGTTTTAAGAAATAACACACAGAGGTTCTGTGTTTTACCCATTTTCTTCCAGTGGTAACATTTCGTAACATCACAATCAGGACATTGACATTGATACACCCACACCTCTTATTCGGTTTCCCCAGGGTTCCTAATGTTACTGTGTTACTAATGTGTGCACAAGTCTTCAGTTATGGACAGCGGGTCACTCACCAGCTCCCCCTGCTGTCCGCGGGAAAGACAATCCCGCCTGCCGGACTGTTCCAAGCACAGGCAGTACAGCCTGTCCCCTTCTGCCCTGGCTCCCTCCCACAGCATGGCGCCCCAGAGAGCCTTCCAGGCTCTGTGTCTGGCTGTCCTCAGCTCCTCTTTATGGCTCAGCCATATGCAATGCTGTGGGCATGCCTTCCATTCACCCGTCAAAGGACATCGGCTTGACCCCAGGTTTTGGCTCTGAGGAATCAAGCTTCTGTGAACAAGTCCGCAGTTTTCTGTGGACACAGCCTTTGTTTCTCTGGGACGCTGGTTAGTAAGAGCCGCACGTTTCCCTTTACAAGGCGCTGCCGAACTGTCTTCTACAGTTGCTCCCCGCAGCGCATTCCCTGTCTCCATCACCATGTCCGTTTCCGCCAAGCTGATGGACGTGCTGTGGTGTCTCACCGTGGTTTTTCCTTTGCACTGTCCTGACGACTGCTGATGCCAAGCATGTTTCATGTGCTTTTTTCTCAAAAATGAAATGTCTGATTACGTGTTTTGCTCGTTTTCTGATTCGATTGCTCGTTTGGTTTTGGCTGTTGGGTTTTGAAGTTTCTTGGTATATTGTGGCCATGTCCTCTGTAGGAAAGACGGTTTGCAAACACCTCCTCCGGGTCTCCAGCTCGTCTTTCCATCCCTTTTACAAGGTCCTTCCCATTTGATATGCCCCAACTCACCCATTTTCCGTGCTTTCTGGTGTCAGCTCTGAGAGCTGCTTGCGTAGTCTCAGGTATCAGACATTTTTCTTCCTTTTTTTTCTTCTAAAAATGTTATGATTTCGCATTTTAATTGAATTCCCTGATGCATTTCAACTTAATTTTTGTATGAGGCATGAAGTGATGGGCGAGCTTCAGTTTCTCCCTGTAAACGTTCTTCCTCCACCAGACTGTCGGTGCACCTCTGTCAAACGTCAGTGACCCACACTGCTGTGGGCTTGTTTTTCGGTTCTCTCTTCTGCTCTGTTGATCTGTGTCTCTCCCCCTGTGGATACCACGATCATGGTCTTTATCACTGTGGCAGTGGTTTCGAAAAGTGATCTCACCCTCTCGGTTCCTCTCCACCAAGATTGCTTTAATTATGCTGGGGGCGGGGTGTCTGTGACTCTCCAGATAAATTTTAGAATAAGCTTGTCTATGCCCATAAAAAAATTGCTGGTGTTTTGACAGAAATTCCATGAAACCTGTACATCAATCTGGGGCTCATTTCACCAGGTTGGATCTTCCAACCCATGAACACAGCTCGTCTCTCCATTAGTTTGGGCCTTTTCACTGTCTTCCATCGGCATTCTGGAATGTACAGCCTGCCGATCCTGGGCACACCTGAGGATTTCATCCTCTTCGAGGTGGTTGTACATGGCCTTGTGTTTTTAATTTCGGTTCCGGCATATTCATCATTAGCATACAGGACCAAAGTGGATTTTTGTGAGTCGGTCCTGTATTCTAGAATGCGCCGAGCTCATATACTAGTTGTCGGAGTGTTTTTGTTGATTTCTTGAGATGTTCCACATAGATAATCTTGTCGTCTGTAAATAGAGACCGTTTATTTCCTCCTTTCCAACCCACAGGCCTTTTGTACGTGTACATATTTCCCGCCTAGCACAGTGGCTGGAACATACAGGACTATGTCAGATGAACTTTGTTCCTACTCGTGGGGAGGAAGCATTCCGTTTTTAACCATTAAATATAATGTGAACTGTTGCTTGTTTTTGTAGCTGTGTTTTATCAATGAGGTAATCTCTTTCTATTGCGAACTTTCTGGTTTTTAAAAAAATCATGAATGGCTGTTGGATTTTGTCAAGAGCTTTTTCTGCATTAATTGCTAGGGTTTTTCTTTCGTTTATTGAGGCAGTGGATTACATCGATGGTTCTAAATATTCAACCAACCTTGCACATCTGGAATAAATCCCACTTGGTCATGACATGGAATACCTGTTAGATTCTATGGAATTCTCCTTGATAATATTTTGTTGAGAGTTTTTGCATCTTAATTCATGAGCGATGTTAGCCTCTGTGTTTTTCTTTTTAGGTGCACAGTCTGGCTTTTCTTTCAGGGAAATCCTGGCCTCATGAGATGAGCTGGCAAGTGCTTCCTCCCTTTCTGTTTTCCAAAAAAGATCGTGGAAAATTGGGAGTTAATCTTGTTCCCAGCTTTACTGATGTATAATCGATGAAAAATGTGTCTACTGGCTGGGAACAGCGTGGCGTTCTGCCTTACGTACACGCTGTGAAATGCTCACCAGGTCAGGCTGTTAACACGCCCATCCCTGATGAAGTTGTTTCTGTGTGTGCCAGAACCTTCTAGAATTCTCTCCCAGAGCATTCTGAGGGTGCACTGTATGGGTGTTGGCCACAGGCACCGTGCTGCACGTCTGACTCACAGAACTCTGTCCTGCATAACTGAAGCTTTATCCCTTTTACCCAACACCCACCCACTTACCCCTAGTCCCCGGCGGCCACCCTTCCGCTCTCTGCTTCTAGAGTTGACTTTTAGATTCCACATGTAAGCGAGATTATGCCTGGCTGATGTCATTGGACATAGTGTCCTGCAGGGTCGCTCCTGTTGTCCCAAATGGCAGGATGTCCATGTTTTTTAAGGCTGAGTAAGATTCCATTGTGTGGACAGCCCGCATTTTCTTTACCCGTTCATGGGTTGGTGGGCACCAGCGGGTGATCCCACACCTTGGCTGTTGGGAGTCACGTTACCGTAAACATGGGGGTGCAGGTGCCCTCGAGATACCACTCCTTTGGGCAAATACCCGGAAGTGGGATTGCTGGGTTGCAGGGCAGCTGTATTTTTAACTTTCTGAGGAACCTCCTTGCTGTTCTCCGGAGCAGCTGCACCAGCCTGCGCTCCCACCAGTGGTGCACGAGCATCCCCGTTCTCTGCTCCCTCACCAACCCCTGCTCTCCTGTGCTGCCTACTCTTGCCATTCGGACAGGGGTGAGGGGTTACCTCATTGTGGGTTTGACCTTTATCTCCCCGATGCTGAGTGATGCTAGCATCTTTTCATGTGTCTGTTTGCCATCTGGATGTCTTTTTCTGAAAAAGGTTATTATTATTATTTTTTTAACGTTTGGTAGAATTCTCCCACACAGCTATCCACTTGACATTCTGTCAAGTGTACTTTTAATCATGAATTCAATTTCTTTCATGGTTATGGGGATGTTTGGACTGTGTCCTTATTTTGGTTAAGTTTTGGTTAAATTTTCTAGAAATTGGTTCATTTCTTCTTTGTTGTATTAGAAATTGTTTGTTCTCTTCTCTCCTAATCCATTTAATGGCTATAAGCTCCGTAGAGATAATCCCTATTTAATTCCTGTTACTGGAAAACTGTGGCTCCTTCTTTTTTAATTTCCATCAATTTTGCCAGAGGTTTGTAAGTTTTACTGACTTTCATGCAAAGAACCAGATTTTTGTTTCATCGATTGTTTTCTACTGTTTTTTTATGTTCACTTTCATTGATTCCTACTCTGATTTTTATAATTTCCTTCCTGCTCCCCGCTCTGGGTTTATTTTGCTCTTCCTCCCCAGCTTCTTGCAGGACGGACTTAGCTAACTGGTTGGAGATGGTCCTCATGTCTGGTGCATTTCATGCTGTAACATTTCCTCTCGGCACTGCTTTGAAATCGCGGTTTTGCTGGTTTTCGGCATGAGAAGTGACTTCTGATCGTGTGCTGGATGTGCCATCCTTCATAGTGGGGGGTGTGGGGCCCGGTTTCATTTCTCTATTTAGCAGAGAACCACTGTTGACTCTGTGGTTCTGATGACAGCTTCACTGAAGGGCTTTGTCACCGGTGTCCCTTTGCTCATCTCGGGTCAGCCCCAGGGCAGTGTCTCCAATGGGGGAGAGGCCTCTCTTCTCCCCACCTCACCCCCATTCTCTGTCCTCCCTTATTGCTTGTAGAAACGGAATTCCCTCTCAGACTGTGTCTGGCTGCATGGTTGCCCCACAGAAAGTGCATGTCTCTGGCATCCCAGCACCCTCCTGCCCTGTCTTTACCGCTTTCCTACCACAGGCTCTGCCGCGTGTGCCCAGGGCTGGGCCAGCGTCGAGCCCCACTGAGGGCCACACCTGCCAGAGACATCGAGACAGGTGTGGAGACCCAGCGTTCTGACCGGTCCCATGGTACAGAGCTGGCCGCGGACGGTGCATGGGGAGCGAGTCTGGGAGCAGACAACAGGCAGGCCAACTGTGCGTGTCTTGTTGGACACGGGCACAGCACACACAGCCAGTGTGAGCCACGCTCCTGGGAAGCCGACAAGGAGGGCTCTCTACCCGTCCGTCTAGCAAAACTTAAATACCAGATTTACGAGCACAACAGAGAAAAAGGGACACTTGCATCCTGTTGACAACGTGTGTTTGGAGGACAGTGTCTTGTTGGCCACGGGAAGGCTTCCTTCTTTATCCTGATGGTTTGAGAAGAAGTGGGTGACGGGACCACATTTGTGCGTTGTCGGGATGGGTCTGGTTGCTGTGTGAGGAAGGACTGGAGCTGATAAGAGTGTAGCTGGCAGGGGGTGGGGAGGGCAGAGTGGCAGCTGGAGTCGGGAGAGCAGCTGATAAAGACCCCCCCAAAGCCCGCGGCAGGAGAGGGACCCCAGTGCACAGCGCAGCACGTTCACCAGGACAGAAAGGAAGGTGAGGTTTGGGAAGCAAGATCCTGAGTGTGGTTTTGGGTTTGCTGAGTTGGTGGCACTTTGTGACATCAAGCAGACAGGGGGATACACACGGGCAGGGCCCAGAAAGATTGGAGATGCTCCTGAGGGATTATGACCCTAACGGGTGGGGCCTGATGTCCCACAGGAACCCCACTGCCTGGGGAGAGAGTGTGGAGTCAGAGGACACAGCCCTAGAGCACGGCTGCTGCAGGGGAGGGATGAGCACAAAAGAGAGACACAGACGCGTCAGAGGAAAAGTCAGGAAAAATGTGAACTGTGGTCCTGTGTGGGGAGAGGAGTCCTGCCCATGCACGTTGCAAGACAAAGGTGAAGATCCCCAAATTCCATAGTAAGGAAAAAGACAGTAATGTGAAACCAGACACGGGCACAGCACACACAGCCAGTGTGAGCCACGCTCCTGGGAAGCCGATGAGGAGGGCTCTCTACCCGTCCGTCTAGCAAAACTTAAATACCAGATTTACGAGCACAACAGAGAAAAAGGGACACTTGCATCCTGTTGACAACGTGTGTTTGGAGGGCAGTTTGGCAGAACACGTCGAAATTCACCAGCCGTGGAACCTCCGGTGAAAGAAAGCTCACACGTCCATGTCAGGATGCCCTGAACCAGAGGACATTTAGGCAGTGTTTTGGCAGAAATGGTTAGAAAGGCCGTGAGAGTAACGTCATCCTGTAGACATGCTGGACAGAAGACGCACCTGTTTGTGTGGGTGCTGGTGGCCCCGGGTGTGAGAAGGGGCCGGCGTTCTCTCTAGAAATCCCTGCGTGGTCTGAATCACAAGAACATGCTCTTCGTTAACTGTGGGTAAAGCAAACTACCATACAGAAGAAGAGAAATCCAGAGTCGCTTGCCCAGAAGGGAGGCCGTGGCCATCTCGTCCTGTCCCGCTGGCTGCAGAGCAGGCCCTCCATGCCTGGGGGACGGGCCCAGGGGCTCCATCAGGGGCAGGGGCAGAAGCCGGCACGGGAGAGCGGCCTCGAGGGGGAGGCCGGCACCTGGAAAAGCGCTCTGACCTCCTGCTCAAAAGCAGGCTGTTAGTTCATTCACTAACCTGGAAGAATGTTTTTGAATAAATCATGAGCATGACAGTTACATTCTCTAAACCACACTGGGAAAAGAGTTATGGTATTTACTATGGGGACAGGAAGATTGATTCTCGCCCAGAACATCTGCCAGGTCCTTGATTTAGGGAGCTGGTGATCAGCACAGGTTAGCTCAGATTTATTTCGGCTGGCTCTCCCCACAGCCTCCACCCTGGGAGGCCCAGGGACACTTGGGTGGGATGGCCCCAAGCATGTGCCGTCCTGTGGGGTCTCTGCGAGAGGATACACTCAGCCAGGCCATGGGCAGGGATTGCTGCCCACTGCTGCCTCCTGCTATGCCCCAGATCCCAACCCCCACCTGGCAGCTTCCGGCACCTCTGTGTACCGTCCAGCTCCTTATCCTGGAGTTGCCGGGCCTCCTAGTGGGGCCTCTGCCACCGGCTTGTCCTGTGCTCTTGGCCCTGATGCCAGTCCCATGCATGACTGGCTCTCTCCTCAGGTGAGGGACGAGCAGAGACCAGAGAGCTTCCCTGCCCTCGGGCAGCTCATGGTCCAGGGTTGGATGCAGACCTGTGGTCAGTCCCATGTGACAGGTGGCCTAAGGCCTATAGAGAAGGGAACATCCCTGCTTCTCCACATCGGCTGTCTGTACACCCAGTGTCCCTGGGTCACCTTCTGGTCCCCACACCTCAGTCAGTGCCCACATGCTGTTTCCGCAGGACTAGTAGTCACCCTTGGGAGGGGGCGTCCGGCCTACCTGGGGTGCCAGGTGCTTCCTTAGGGGCCACTGAAGTGTCAGCGGGTGGTGTGGTCAGGACCACTGATCCTACAGGTCAATGGGGTTTGGAACTTGTGGATTCAGGCGGACTTGGGACCAGCCTTTCCCGCACCCAGGTACCTGGTGGCGGGCCCCACTCAGACCTGCTGTTTCCTCCCCCAACCAGCACTTCCCTAGCCCTCCCAGCTTCACCAGATTCCATCCCGTTTGGGTTGGTTTCTGGCTCTTACCCTCCCTCATCCGGGCCCCTCCCGCCCTGTCTCCAGCCGCTGCTGCATCTCTCCCGGACCACCTCCCACGGCAGACGCTGCCTGGGCCTGCCTGCGCCCTGGCCACAGGACGCAGAGGAGAGGGTGATACACGCACATCCCAGCTGCAGCAGCTTCTGATGACTCTTGTGTGGGGACATCTGCGCATCAGAAGTGACGGAGCGCGAGGGTCAGTGTAGGCGTCACAGCCCCATGAAGATGCAAGCAAATCAGACATGGCCCTTCGGGAAAGGAGGAGAGTCCTGGCCAGCCTGGGCTTCAGCTCTGGCTTCCCCCTCCCCTGTGGCCTCAGATCTCTGTGCCTGGATTTCTCTGTCAGGTGGTGTTAGCACTCTGGTTGCCTCCAGGAGTCGTGCAAACTACGGGCGCCATGATCGGAGGAAGATTTGCCGGAGTTCCTGCGAGGGCTTGGCCTGTGTTGGCACGTCAGAGACGGCGCCTGTCGTCACCAGCCGAGGGCTTGCGGGCCTGGCTCGTCGTGCACACCTGTCAGGCATGTCTGTGAGCCTCCGTGCAGCTGCCGAGCCACAGAATTTGGTGGAGCAGACTTGAAAGTCACAGTGGCTTCGAGGAGTGGTTCACGGATCGGGCAGCATCCCGTCCAGCAAATACTGAGGAACCACTGGAGGGGAAAGGGTTTTAGGGGCAGAGGGAATGGGGGAAAAGGGAATGATCAGCAAGGTATGCGGTTTCAGGCAAGGCTGCCCTCCTAAGGGAAACGGAAGTGGCCGTCTGCAAACTCCCAGGGTATCCCGGAGCCGCCACAGGGCAGGTTCGAGGTAGGGTTCCTGGGGGCTGGGAGCCACAGTCGGTCGGGTGTCCAGCCAGGGAGCAGGTGTGGGGCTCATGGCACCTGTTTCGGGCCTGCGGTTTCCTCTCCGCCCCTGCTCCTATGCCCAGGAGGGGAGGCGTGGATCCATGGGTCTCTGTGCATCTGGGGGGAGCTGGGGACTGTGCTGGGCATATGTGAGCAGGTCAGGCATGAAGCCTCCTCCTCCCCCTTCACTCCACCCTGTCCTCCGCCGCCGCCAGACTGCGTGGGCACTGGCTTATTTTCTCGGGCCGTCACTAACCCAGTATGTTCACTGACACATTCAGTCTTCCACCATTTCCATTAACGCTGTGTATTACAAATCGTATTGCCCCTGTTCCTTCATGGCTTCTGCAAATCAAACCTGTTTTGCTGTTGAAAATGTCCAGAGGATTCAGCAGAAGGACACCTGAGATCTCTGGGGTCCCGGCCCCCGAATCTGGCTCTTGGGTGTGATGAAGGAAGAAGCCAAAGCTCCTGGTCTCTGATCCGATTCCCTAAAGCGGGAGGGAGTCACGCATCCCCTGGAGGAGAGAGATTTCAGATATGTTGTGGGACCGGGGGACCCGCGAGCCTGGGCGGTCACGGGGCATCACCTATATAGCTCTGGGTGCTGTCTCTGCTGCCTTGTGCAAGGGGTGAGGGCTAGGAGTACGTCACAGATGACAGTGACCCAGCCGCCCCCCCCCAGCTCAGGTGATGGCGCCCAGCACCCAGGGAGGGAGTGTTTCAGGACGTGCAGTGGGGTCCAATCACCCTGCCACTGGCCAGCTGTGCAGCCCTGGTCCCGTCACTTCTTTGGGAGTCTGATCTGCAAAGCGGGGATACGGGACCTCCCAGGTTGGTCCCCACTCCAGGCTGTCGGGTCCATGTGTCGGATCAGAACTCGAGTCTATACCTAACCAGGGTTGGGCATGTGTGTGAAGAGGTCGCAGGCGTACAAGGCCACACGTCTCAGGGGCTGGGGCGCCGGTTTCCTAGGAGTTCAGAGGCAGGGTGTATCTGCGGTCGCCCCGAGGTACAAACGCAGATGGGCCAGTTCCCGAACTCCGGAATCCACCGTGTGGGATGCAGGCGAAGCAGGGGACCAGCCGCACGGGATGGAACATGGAGGGCTTCCTGGAAGGGGAGACCTGCATTGTGCAAATGAAGGGAAGGCACACACAGGGCTCACAGTGGAAGTAGGAGCAGAGGCAGGAGCTGGGGCAGCAGGCAGGGGCCCCAGAAGCCACGGAAGGTGAGGCGGGCACCGGTCAAGGGAAGTGCAGCCTCATCCAGGAAGGACGCCGGTTAGAAGAGCAAGTCGGCTCCCCAAGACCACCCACATGTCTGGTGATTTGCTGGGGACTCTCGTGAGGCTCAGCGTGTGGTCACCCCAGGCAACACGTCTACGGTGGATGGAGGCTTGGCAAGGTCAGCAAAGGACAAAGACACACGGCACACCCCGGGGAGACAGGCGCAAGCCTCCCAGGCTGTGTCCCCGCGGGTCCCTCGGTCCACCCAGGATGCTCGGGTACTGTGAGCCCCTCACAGCAGTTAGGGTGAATCCCCACCACCCGCCAACTCTCAGAAGTAGATGATGTCCGGGAAAACTTTCTTCTGCGATGAGAAAACTGGCAGCATGACGATCCGACCGTGGGTTCTCCTGCCCTGAAAGTCCTTCGGCTCGTTCGTTGAGCCATTGAGACAGCGAGGTGGGAGGCCACGACCAAGGCATGCTTGCCCCCAGCCATCATTGCCTACGCGGCAGTGAGCTCCCCGGGACACCAAGGCACAGAGACGGGGGGCTGGCTCGCGCTTGCGGGCGCCGTCCGCGGAGTCCCTACCCAGCAGTCAGACATGGCAGCCGTGCTCAGATGGGTGGAGGTGCCGTCTCCTCTAAGGGTTTCCTCTGGCTGAGCACACAGGTGCGGGGGTGTGGCACAGGCCACGTAGCAGCCACGTGGGTCCGGGAGCAGCCACGCAGGCAGCAGCCACGAACTGACTTAGGGAGTCCGTGGGAAGGACACGGGGTACCTCGTGGAACCGAAGGGAGACCCGCTGCTCCGGGCTATGGGAGGGCTAAATCAGGCCAGGAGCTCCCAGCTCCTGTGGGCACCGGCGTCACAACACGGCCACTCCAGCCAGTGTCTGTCCTGGGTCCCTCGGTGATGATTTACTCTCCTGGAAGGGGGTCTCCCTGGGCTCTGTCCGGGGCTCCCAGTGGATGGCACACCAAGGCCACAGCCCCCGGAGGAGGGGCCGCCCTCCTCCCGGCTGGGAGGATGGGGTGCCGAGCACAGCCCATCATCCTCCTCCCTGGTTCCCTGGTCTGGAGATTTGGGAACCACTCGCTCTGTCTGTATCCTCACGGCCTACACGGCTGAGCGCCACACGGACTGGGGAATGAGACAATTTACTGAAGAGGGAAGGCGGTGGTGGCTCTGTGACATTTCAGTTCTGGGAAGAAGCCAGTTCCCAGCTGCGTTGCTGCAAGTGCATGAGAGCAGGAGGTGCCCCGGTGGGACTGAGTGTGCACGAGTGTGGGTGTGAGCACGAGTGTGCATGTGCACGTGCACACGAGTGTGAGCACATGACAGGTGTGTGTGTGTGTGTGTGAGTGTGAGGTGTGTACGTGAGCATGTGGGGTGTGTGCGCGAGTGTGAGTGTGTGCACAACCAGAGAGCACTCTGGGTCCTTGCAGCCAGATCCTCTTGTAGAAGGCAGCTCTTCCTGTGCGTTGCAGTCTTCTAGCCGGGAGCCACTCTAGCCAGCACCTCTCGGGCGGTTTCTGACGGTTCCAGGGATCATGAGGGCTCATTCCTGGGGCTCGTGGGTCAGGTCCCACGGACGTGGGGTGTGCAGACCCCTCACCAGGAACCACAGTGTGTGTGAGGAAGCCGGGCAAGGACTGGGAGGGAGTTGCGGGCCGTGAATCTGTGGTCCTCGCCTGGGTCGGGGCTGGGGGGGTGGGCCCTGCCTGAGAAGCTGCCAGTGACTGCATCTCTCGTGCCCCGGGCAGCAGTGGGTTCAGCCTCACCTCCCGGATGCCGGGAATGTCTGGGTGACACCCCCTCCCTGGGCTCTAAGGCATCCCTGCATACAAGGAACCATCACGGGCAGGAGTGGGCTCACGAGGGGGCATCCCCACCATCTCTCTGCCTCCACCTGACACCCCCAAGGACCCATTTTGTGAGTTCAACTCAATTCAAGGAGCATCGGGCTCTCTGACGGCAGTCAGACTAGGGTCACACCCCCAGCCCCCCAGGCACGCCCACCGAGAGCTTGACCAGGTCAGCCGCACTCGCTTGACGCAGGGGAGGGCCCGCTTCTGGGACCATGAGGCGCACCGCTGAGGGGGTCCAGGCTCGTCTCTGGGGCTTGGGCCACGCTTAGGGAGTGGAGCTGTGCCCTCAAGAGGCTGTGGTGATCCTGGGGTCTGGGATCCTCACCCTTAGCCCTGAAACACATGAATCAAAACCCGAAGCCCTCACGGGGAAGTTGGCAAGTCAGCAGATGTAGCGCATGGTGCTCTTTCCCACAGGCGGGTCACAGGTCCTGAGTGGTCGCGTGCGCATGTAAGCGCACGGTCATGCCATCACCCCAGGGGTCTCCACGCTCATGCCGGACTTTCGCCCAGTGCCAGGGAAGTAGTGACCAGCCACCCACAGACCTACATGGGAGTCGTCAGTCGGATGAAAAGCGGAGAGTCACCCGTGCCAACCCGGGGAAGGCTCTGGGGCTGGGGCCCGGCTGAACGAGGGGGGCGCCGGCTAGTGAGGGGATGCCCGGGGGTCCGCCTTGGAGGAGGAAAGGCCCCCAAGGAAGGAAGCGCAGGTGGTCCTGACCTGCCGGTGTCCTGGGTCTTCCCCCCGCCTCGCTGTCCCCCTTCCGGACACCGATCCCTCCCGCTTCCCCAGCTGTGCGGTGCTGGAGCCGTGCGCACAGATGTGTGTTTTCGTGTTGGAAGCAGAAGAGCGGTTTAATGTCGTGGCCGTGCGTGTGGCACGCAAGCGTTCTCAAGACGAGAGCCTGCTGGAAGCGTGTGCTCTCCCTCGGCCGGTAAGAGGCGCGGTCTCCCGGCCTGGATGTGGCGCCGATCTCAGGAGCTCCTCGGGCGTCCTCCACCCATGCCGGCTGTCACCTGGCGGGCCTCGTGGCTCCGGAGGGCACCAGCAGATGCTGCTGCCGAGTGTGCTTCCCCGCGGCCCCCTTCCGAGCACCGGCCCTCTGAGGATGCGGAGAACTCCGTCTGCGTGAGTCTTCATGAACGTGCTACACACAGTTAACATCCGGTTGGTGAGACCAGCCTGCTGCCTTGGGTTAAAGAAACATTTTTTTTTTAAGCTAAATTCTAGAAAAATGTAGGGACTGCTGAGCCCACTGACCCACACTTCCAGGCAATGCTGGCCTCTAGTTCCCACTGGAGCCTCTTCCCTGTCGGGCCCTTTTGTCCAATGTGCTGGGTCGGGAAGGGCTGACATGTGCAGGCAAGCGTGCCCAAGGGGCACGGATCATCGCGGGGGGATGTCAGATAAGCCGGAAGCTGTGGGGCTGTGCCGCGAGCTGGGAGTAGGTGCGGGCCGGGCAACATGTCACCGTGGGAGAGGAGCCGTGTCCGTCAAGCTGGGACTGGGAAGGTGTCACTGAAAAGGGAGATGTGGACCTGGACAGGTGTCTGGCCCCTGTCTTGGAGCAGCTGCCTCTGCTGAGGGGGGGACTGTGAGCAAACCAGGACGGTCCCATGGGCCATGGCCCTGATTTGGAGTATGCTGTGCTCTGCAGAGAGGCTGCTCCAAAACCTGGGGGGCCCCGGGGGACTTCCTGGAGGAGTCAGTGTTAGCACTGCCTGGTGAGACTCTGGCCAGCTGTGAGGCCATCCCATCAGGAGACTCTTAGAAACCTGGCACGACCCAGACAGCTCACCCAATGGCGAGGTCATTTCTGGGTGTTACTGTCCTTCAGACACAAGGTTGTGATAGTTTCCACATAAGGTGATTCAGAAACACATGCATTAATTTCCCTTAAAACTGTCCACTTGTGCTGCTTGACAGAGCACAGCCTGGGACCTGAGGAACGGGAGGCAGCAGAGACTTGCATGGGATCCTGGGCTGGGAGGTCGCAGGAACTGGAGCGCCGAGATCCCCCCCTCACCCCCATCACATTCCGGCCACGGGGCTCAGCATGGTCCCGCAATGGAGGATCTGGCACCAGCCGGCCCCATCTTGGCTGAGGAGCAGGCTCTGTGGAAAAGCCCATGACTCTCTCTGTCTCTGAATTCGCTTGTTCACGTTCATGCGCTTCACCCCCATTGCAACCGTCTGATGGGTCCCCCGTGTGACACCAGGTGGCCGGGGTCACTGCCAACTGTCTTGTAGGCGGGCGCTCATGGAGGCCCTAGACCCCTGTCCAGGTCACCGGCGGAGGCTCCTTTGCCCACGGTGTGTTCCACTGGGATTTGCTCCCACTCTGGGACCGAGCCTTGACTTACGCAGCGTGTCCGTTACAGCTGTCAGGCTGAGCCTGGTCCCTGAGGCGGTCCACGTGGGCCTGTCGTATGATGTCGCCGGGTCTTGGGTATGGGCCAGAGTGAAGGAAGTCAGGGAGGGCGGGAGGCCGACAGGGCAGAGCGATGGGCTGGAGTCAGGAGGCCTGCGTCCTCTGTCACTGGACCCAGGAGCCCAGTGTGGGTCCAAGGAGGAAGGGCACCCTCCGTCGGTGGCAGTCAGCAGGGTGGCCACGTGGGTGGTTCTGGAGTCAGGTGGTCAGTGCCCGCCTTGTGAACTCACCTCTGAGCTTTGTTTCTTCGTGTGCAAGGGCTTGGGAAGTAGGCACCTGGCACAGGGTTGTGACGGGCCAGTGCCCTCTGCCACTCCCAGGCTGTCCTGAGGGCGAGGTGAGCCCGCCACCCAGCGCTGCTCTGGGTCAGACCGCGTATTGCAGAAACCACAGTGTCTGGTGTCCATTCCTGCTGCAATGCCCAGGGCCATGCCGCGGCTGATGGCCACTGCCCTCACCTGCGTCCAGGACTTGGGGACGTAGTGGGGCAGGGGGGGCAGCTGTGCTGGGGGACCACTGGCCAGAGACCCCCAGCTGCTACTTGCATTGACCGACACACGTACTCTGAGGTTGAGAAGCCACCTGTACCAGCCAAGGGTTTGTGGGTAGGGAAACTGAGGCCCAGCACAGGAACGGGTACATCCCCACGCACCACAGAGAGTCTGGCAGAACTGGGACTGGGACATAAGGCTCCTGACTGCCTTGGTGTGGGGCTCTTTCTACCACTCTCCTCTGCCCTTTCTCCCGGGGCTGTCTTTGCAGCACTCCTGTGACATTCAGCTCCTCCTCTGAGTGATCTCTCAGCGGGGGGGCATTTCTGTCTGGGCCACAGCAGCCTCCATAGGAGTTGGGGTCACCGATTCTGTCCACAGATGCAAGCGCAGCCTAAGAACTGGCTCTGCTCAGTGCAGGCTGATCTGGGTGTAGTGGGGCCCAGCTGGCCCTGCCAGAGAAGAGTGCAGAAAGCATGCATGCAAAGGTTAAAGAAGTACCTAGGAGTGGGGGCAGGGAAAGAACACATGTGAGGTGTGTCTGGAGCCCCAGGTGGGGATGGACATGCGTTCCGCACAGAACAGGGAAGCCTTGCCCAGGGGGTGACACCAGAGTCTTCAAGAGGAATGGAGAAACCTTGTGAGATCTGTGGCTGGGGCAGGTCCACAGTGCCTAAGTTTCCCTGGTTGTAAAACAGGGAATAACAATAGCATTGTCCTCCCAGCGGTGTCATGAGGACTAGAATAGCACAGTACCGAGCACAGGGCCAGCCCACCCTAACCACCAACAAATTATGATTATTGACGTTACTGGTGTAGCCACAGAGGCTCTCAAAGGCCAACACCATGGATGGCTTCAGGGTGGAGGGGAGCCGTGGGAAGCTCCAGGGCAGGGGTGGCAGGCATGCTGAAAGGGAGAGATGGGCTGGGCCTGAAGGACAATGCCAGGACCGATGGACACAGAAGTCGTATCTGGAGGAGCCAGCTCCTAATCGCAGCTGGCCGGATGGGAAACCGGGTCTTTTGTCAGGTAGTGAGCTCCCCATCACTGGAGGTGTGCGAGTTGATGGTGAGCAGTCACTGGGAAGAGATGCGGAACGTGAGTGTGTGGATGGGTGGGTGGTGGACACGCATCTTCTTCCCTAAATCCGGGCCACACGAGCCCTTCTGTTCCTGATGGTCTGTTCTCTAAAGGCCCGGGGCTGGGCCCCCAATGGCTAGCTCAGGCTGGGCTTCCAGCCTCGGGGGAAGCTCAAACAGTCGCCTGGCTCCTGCCAGCCTCGCGGGCCACGGGGATGCTGCCCTGGACAGGCCGCGGCTCTGGGAACCGAGGGGCAGGTGTTAATCACAGCGCCAGTCATGGGTGTCAGTTCCTGACTGCCTGGGTGGGGGCCACGTGGGGTCCTGATCCCAGAGCCTAATTCTGGTGCGGCAGACAGACTTCACCCCGGTGCGTGGGAAGAAGACGGGACTCTGGGATGAGTGGCCTCCCACCCACCCTTCCTGCACCTGCCACAGGCTACTTCATGTTTGCAGACCTCCCTAATAAGCTTGCCCACCCTGAGCCTGTGCACCAGTGGGCCCCTTGGCTAGCTGCTCCCTATACGCACCTGCCACCAAACTCACCCTGCTTTCTTTGGCCAGAGCAGCCCAGCTCCTGTTCTGGTGTGCCTTCTCGTGGCTGTTCACCAGGGCCAATGGCCTGAGGACATAAATAAGCCACCCATGCAGAGGTGTGCCCAGAGCACCAGCAACGGCCCAGGGCCTGGAGGGGCCTCGGGGGCCCACTCTGCTCAAGCAGTCCCATGTATTTGCAGGGAGAGGGCACCCCACTGCCTTTGTCCCCAGCACTCTGGCAGGTGTTGCCTGTAAGAGACTGTGTCTGCCCAAAGGGGCATCTCTTTCTAACCTGTGCTCCTGGACGGTCCCCTTATTCCATCTGACACAAAGGGTAACGCTCACCAGGCACCTGCTGCCCTTTGCCAAAAACACTCAGGTGCTCAGGCCATACTCCACGCTGGAGGGCACATGGTCTGCACCTCTTTCCCACCTCGAGCTGGGCCTCCCCACGCATCCTTATGCACCAAGGGCAGTGATCAGGGTAATTATGAGGAGTAAGGAGCCGCATCAAGGGCACGTTTAAACAGTATCTTTTTTTAAGAGTGGGTGGAGAGGTTCTCGGGCTTGGCTTTCTCTCTTTCTTAGAATTGGGATTGCAGGGTTTGAACTCAGCTCTGTGGAGAAAGCCCTGGGCACCTGCCCCGCATCCCAACCACCTCTGCCCCCAGATGGCTGCTAATGGTGTCTCTACACTGGGGGCACCTCCCCATCCAGTTGGTGGCCAGGGCCTCCCCTGACTCAAGCTCCCGCTCCCCTTGCACCAGGGGACGCACACTTCCACCCGGCGGACCACCTCCATGCTGGCCCTGAGCCCCCTCCTCCCGCCACCTTCCCTTGGGCGGGGCCCCACCATGAAGCTGGTCCTGTGAACGTTCACACTCACGAGGCCTTCCCAGGAAAGCCAGCGGTGTGGAGTGCTGAGGTGGGAAGGGAAGGCCAGCACGGCATCGACCCCTGCTCAGCTCAGACCCACCAGGGTACTTAGACCCCAACCCTTGCAGTCAGAGGTTAGTCCACGGCTCGCCAACCGTGTGCTACGCCACCGTGAGTGCTGTGGAATACTTTAAGTTTAGAGGACCAGACATGGAAAGCTGTCAGACACCACACTCGAGATAGTTCACAGCTCAACATTCGACTGTCCTACATTCCCTTGGATGACATCATTTCTCTTCCATCTCCCTGCTGGGCAGCAGCTCACGGGGTGGGAGGGAAGCAAGTTCTGTGTGAAAATCCACGTGGAAAAGGAAACGAGGGTGGTGGTGGTGTCCAGTCCCAGTCTAAGAACTGAAAAGTTGTGCAGTGCCCAACAGGCACACATATCCCATTAGTAAGAAATTATGGTTATTTATGAATGAAGCAAGAATAGTATTTTTGTTTTAATTTGCATATATTGTATTTTCAGCCAGCTGCCCAGCAGCTAAGCTGTTAGGGTATAAATATTTGTTAAGTTGTTTGGACCTTGTTACTTAATCATGGGAGCTGTTAGGTATTTCTTTCGTTGGGCTCAGAATGCTTGTCGTGAGGAAATCGCTGAGCTGTCAAGGGCTCCTTGAGCTGTGGACCTTCTGGAATCTCAGGGTTAGGGTGCCCTGGGGGGCTGTCAACTTCCAGGCCTTTCTGGCTGCCGGCAGAAGGGCCTTGAGCAGCCCCGGGGCGGCCCTCCAGCCAGGAGGCTGGTCACACCTGTTGGGAGGAGACCCACGGGAGCCGGCATGGGAGCACCGCGGAAAAGGGACCTGAGTGGGGACGGGCAGACGTGGGTTCACGCAGGTTCTGTGCCATCTGTGCTTTGCGGGTGCCCCACGGGGATCTTGCGGGCTGCCATTCTGGCTCAGGGGTCCTGGGGTAAGGCCTGAGGTGCCTAACATGCTCGCAGGGGTCTGTGGTCCCCACGCGGCTCCCCTTCGGTGCTCACAGACTCCGCGTCCATCGCGTGTTCACAGGGAAGCCCCAGGGTGCGACGGCCCCGAGCCTGGTTCGGGGGTCCCATCCAGCCTCGGCAGCTGGCAGTGGGGAGCCCTGCCCTGAGTCCCAGGCCGCGGCTAGAATCCAAGACTCAGACAGCCACCTGGGACAAGGAGGGATGTGAGGAGACAGCGCCGGGGGATGCGGACGGGGACCCCACCACCAGAGTGCTGGCCCCGGGGCCTGGACGCGCCATCCTGGGAAGGCCCCAAGCATCCAGGGCTACAGACACACCCTGCCCTTCACAGACAGGAAACAGGGCCGGGCCTGGCACTAGGGACCTGAGACCCCAAACCACCCCAAACCCACATTCCAAGGATGGGGGTGCTGATGAGGCACCTTGGAGGGCCCGGGGGCCAGCACTTCTCTATGACCTCCCCCAATGGGTGGTCCTCCTGAGCTGCGAGGGGCAGGGTGCTCCCTTCACACCTGAGGCGGAGCGCTGGCCCCTGTGCAGGGACGCCCTCTCTCTCTCCAGCACCGTCTCCGGCCCTGCACGTTCTTGCCGGTCATTGTCCTTCCAGTTGCTGCTCTGGTGGGCACAGCTGTGCTGTGCCCCATCCATGCCCTGAAGGTCTCCTCTGCTCTGGGCGGGGAGCTCAGCAGGCGCTCTGGTACACCCCGGAAGTAGGGCTCTGCACACCCCTCGGGTGCACCTTTGACTGAAACATGCTTCCTCCCTCTCCTCCACCCTCCTCCCAGAGGCCATGCCCCCTCCCAGCCCAAGTTAAGTCACTCATCTGCGCAGGTGGCCTAGCATGTGAAGACCCTTCTCCTGGCGTTCTGGGTACTCTGGGTGATGACCCCGCCACACCCAGGTCCTGATCCCGGAAAGGCAAAGGGGCTTTCGTGGATAGGACTGGGTTTAGGGTCTGGGGATGGGAACTGACGCTGGATGACCAGGGGGACCCTGAGTGCACGCGCAGAGTCCCCTCAAGGGGGAGGCAGAAGGAAATTTGGTTGTAGGAGGAAACACGTCCATTGAGGCCGGAGGGCGGGCCTGGCGGGGCAGGGAATGGGGCTGTGGAGGTTGGAAAGGGCAGGAAACAGGTCAGGCCAGGGAGGCTGGCCCCGCGGACGCCTGGGTCCAGCCAGCAAGGTTGCTTTGGGATGTCCACCCTCTAGACTGCTAGAGAGCAGCATTTGTGGTCGTGGTCCTTGGATGGGGTCCTGCTTGGTGCCCCACGTCCACCTGCTGCTCCCTCGGGCTCCCAGTCTCGTGGACACCGGCGTGCACCTGCTCCATCCCCCAGCCAGGCAGCCACAGCCGACTCAGGGTCTGCTCCGCAGCAGGAGTCAGGCCAAGAGGGAGCGTGAGCTCCTGTGCTCCTGCATGGGGACCTGGGCGTGGGCGTCTGGGTGTGTCATGAAGGACATTGTTCTCGGACGTGCCCTGTGGGGTGCTGGGAGCCCTGTGCCCACTTCGTGCTGTCATGGACGTCAGCAATCGTCTGCAGTGTAACTGCCGCCCTGGGTGGAGCTCCTTTGTGCAGTACACAACCGGAACAACCACACAGGGTGGCCCTGATGAGCTGCTTGGCCTCGGCCAACTGTCTGACCTCTCGAAGCCTGTCTCTCTCTTCTGTAAGATGGGAGTAGTGAGCACACGCCCTCAGAGTGCTATCCTGACTCGTGTGGGCTCTGGAATAAGCCACTAGTCAGCAGGCGTCGTGTCATCATGGCCGTCCTTGTCCTGCTCAGAAAGGTAGTCCAGGCACGCCTGGCCCGAAGTCACACAGCAGCAAAGGACAGAGCCGCATGGACTCAGACCTCCAGAGTCTGAGGGACTTCGTGCTTCCTCCCCTCAGCTTCTAGGCGGAGGACAGGGGAGGGGGAGGGGAGAAGGGCCACCCTGGAGCTCCCCGGGGAGGGGCTGGCACCGCCGTGGACTGGACCGCAGCCACAGGAGAGGAAAATGAAGTGACAGTCCCCGAGCATGGTCTTTCTTTTTCTGATTCAGCTGCGTCTGCTAGCAGCCAGTATCATCATCACAGGCCAGGGGGACCCGGGTCTTTAGGAACCTCTGTCACCACGACATAAATCTCAGCCCTGGCAGAGACACTCCTCCAAATCACGCTGCACACCCCCACCCGCATCCTGGGTACGTGCCTGTTATTTGACAAGTTGATTTGGAGGGTTTGCAGCCCTGTGAATAGATGTTTCCTCCCCCATCCCGTTATGGGTTCACTCAGCAGGCTGGAACAGCAGGAACAGCCGCGGGGCAGCCAACCCCGTGCCCGGCAGATGGCTCACGTCACATCCGTGGCTTCATGAAGCACGTGCAGTCACCGTGGGGCTGGTGCCACTGCCCGGGGCGAACCGGGGCCCTGTCTGTGCACCGCCTGCGCGGCCTGCCCACCCCTGGGCCTTTGCTAACCATCTGCCGGCTCCAGTGCTCCACCCAGCGCCACTGCCTGCATCCCAAGCCAGCTGCAAGCGGGAGGCCCAGGTTCTGAAGTCCTGGCCCTTCCACCTAGTGGACTGTTCTCCACCAGGGCAGCCGTGTCTCCCAACCTGGGCCAGAGTGAGCCAGAGTCGTTCTGCGTGACAGGGAGCCGGGCCGGGACGAATGCAGCGCAAGGACACCACTCAAGTCCAACAGAGCCCAGGACAGCCTCTCAGCAGGGAGTGTCAGCAGTGTGGCACCTGGGAATCGCGCTCTGTGTGGCGGGGTGGACACAGAGTGCATGAGGGGGAGACCCCGCAGACCAGAGCCTATGAGCTGGGGAGACTCCATAGACCGGAGTGCAGAGCTGGGGGGACCCCACAGACTAGAGCACAAGAGTCGGGAGACCCCACAGGCCAGAGCAGATTAGCAGGAGACCCCCACAGACCAGGGCATGTGAGCAGGGGACCCCACAGTCCAGAGCGCCCGAGCCAGGGAGGTGCCGCAGACCAGGGTGCGTGAGGGGGAGACCCTATAGACCAGAGCGCATGAACCAGGGAAACTCCGCAGACCAGAGTGCAGAGTTGGGGAGACCTCGTGGACCAGAACTTATGAGCAGGAGACCCCACAGACCAGAGCATATGAGCAGGGGATCCCCGCAGACCAGGGCGCATGAGCAGGGGACTCTGCAGATCAGGACGGGTGAGCCGGGGACCCTACAGACCAGAGACCGGGAGCCTGGGAGACCCCATAGACCAGTGCATGAGCGGGGGACCCCGCACACCAGAGTGCATGAGTGTGGTACCCCGCAGACAAGAGCACGTGAGCAGGTGACTCCGCAGACCACAGTGCATGAGAGGGGGAATTCCTCAGACCAGAGCGTGTGAGCCCGGAGACCCCGGAGACCAGAGCGCGTGAGCTGGGGACACGGCAGATGGGCTGTTACAGCAGGTGCCTTCCAAGCATATGCTGTGTCCCAGGTGGGCCCTCCCTGCTGTCCACGGGTCTATTCATCTGCACCCTTGAGTCCACAGCAACCCAGGGGGCAAAGGGTTGTTTTTACCACCCCCCCCCATTTTACAGAGGCAGAAACTGGGGGCGAGGGGTTAAGCACTTTGCCCCAAATCTCAGGGCTTCTGGTCTACATGCTGGGGGTGGAATCCGGGCGAGCCCTGGCCTCTGGGAGCCGTGGAGCACAGATTTCGTGCCGCCCAGACACGCGGAGGCTGGGACTCTGCCCCCAGCACCCACGAGACTCTAACAAGCTGCCCGTTGCCCCTTAACTGTCCCTGGGGGATCGGGAATCAGTGTCCCGGGTGGGCCGGATGTCCAAAGGCGAGGCGAGGCCACGGCAGCCACTCAGGCCAGGCTTTGAGGCAGGGTCCGCCTAGCCCCCCACAGAACTCTGGCCCCGGTGTCCGTGGCTATGGCTGTGTCCTTCCATCTGTCTCTGTGTCGGTGTGTCCTCTCCTCTGTGCGTGTGTGTCTGGTAAGGACGCTTGTCCCTGGGTTGGGGGATGATCTGGGACGGTCTCATGTTGAGATCCTTCGTTTGATTACATCAGGCAAGACCTGTTAAAGGTAACCGCCGCAGGTTGCAGGGTTGTGAACGCAGACATGTTTCTCCGGCGGCCACCATTCAGCCCACTGTAGACTGCAATGCCTGCCACAGTGAACGCGGTCCTAAGAGTAAAAGCGCCACTGCTCATAGGAGACGGGAGAAGATCTTAGAGGAGGTACTTGTGTGCGTGCGAGGGGCTGGATGACCCACGGGAGACACTGCGTGCTTGGCTGGCCGCGGCCCGTGGGAGCGAGGGCGGGCCCTGCGCTCTGGGCACCGGGGGCTGTTGGCTGTCCGTGGCTGTGGGCTAAGTGTCCCATGGGACTGGTTCAGTGGGCGGGTAGAGTGCATCTGACATTCAGTTAGGGCCGGGGTGAGTCCGGCAAGAGCACGTTCACACACAGAGCTGGACACCGCAGCACATGGCGGGGAGAGAGAAGGAGGAGGACCCGGCTGCCCGAGGCTCGGTCCTGAAGGCACGTGCCCTGCAGGCAGGGCCTGCAGGCTGAGGGACATGGAGGCTCCAGGGAGCCAGTGCTTCAGGGGGAGGGGCAGTCTGGGAGAAGGCAGGGTGGGGGCAGGGGAGGGCTCAGGAAGGGGAGGAGGAGGAGCAGGTAGGAGGAAGTGGTACCTGGGGCGCTGGGAACAGAAAGCATGGCAGGAGCGAGCTGAGGGCATGGTGGGCGCTGGGTACACAGGTGGGGGCACGAGTTCTGGTCAGCGGGCAGTTTGGTGGGTTTGCGGACAGTCCCGGGCTGTTCTTGCCATTGCCATTGCCATCGGGCGTGGCCCAGGGAAGGGACCTTCATGGATGGAACCTGATTTAGGGGGTGTCTGCTCCCTTGGGGAGCGGCAGGGTCCAGGAGACCCTGGGGCCTTCCACTCTCCGGCAGGCGTGGGCATGAACGCAGAGCAGAGGGACCTGGGAGACCAGAGGGATGGTGTGCGCGGCGCCCCACGGAAACAGAAAGAGGAGCCTGACTTGGGGGCAGAGCTGGGCTTCGAACTCAGGGAGGCCGGAACCCAAAGCGTGCACCTGCACTCGACACTGCACCGCCTCCTGGTCGCGGAAGGCTGCAGGTGGAAGAGTGGGTCGGTGGGGCCGGCCACCAGTGCGGATGCGCAGTTCCGCTGGAGGTGGGGTGTCGGTGCCCTGACGGCCCTGCACCCTCCACACCCACAGAAGCGTAAATGAGCTCGGCTCGCTTTGACGCTGGCCTCGGCTCCCAAAGACCCGTCAGCTCAGGGGAAACTGAGGCAGCGTGACCCTTTGTCCTACCGTCACAAGGCAGGCTTCCCTGGAGCATGCTTAGGCTGGCCGGGCAGGCAGCGGTCCCCACCTCCCTGGTTGAGAGCTGGGGACCCAGGGAGGCCAGGGCGAGGCCGACTCAGAGTCAACAGACGCTCCGAGGGCCCCAGGCAGGGCGTGCCTCCCCCCGCATCCTGTTACTTCCCCCCAGGGGGTGTTTCCCGGCCCATTATCACATGTGTGCTTGGCTGGGTCTCCGTTTGTCATGACAAACTTCGGGCATATGGTAATGGTTCCCTAAACCATGGCCGCTTGGGTCTTAATGTCTGGTTAATGACACCTGCTATGAAGGCTCCCATAACGGAGCTCGTAATGGCAGACGAGGGGCTATTAGACCTCGGACACTTAGCCCACAGCCACAGACAGCTCTCGGATGGTGGGCTGCCTCTCCTGAGGGCTGGGGGGAGGGGCTGGGGGGAGCCGCCTACAGCCCCCCTTGTTCTGCTAGGCCCCTGAGAGTGGGGGACACAGAAGTGGCTTTAGGGGGATGTGGGCAATACCAGAGCCCATCCCGGTTTCCTTTACAGACCACTGACCCGCGCTCAGAGTGAACACCAAGCACTCGGTTTCCCGTGTGGGGCTGGGGGTAAGAAATACCAGGAATGGGGAGCCGGAGATGGGTCCCTCCCTGCCGCGTCCCTCCCAGCAGCAAGCGGGTCCCTCCCTGCCCCAGCCTCAACCTCCACACTCGGGTGCGGGGCAGAGACGGCTTGCGAGGGTGCGTGGAGACATCACTGGCTGGCAAGTCCATTCTCAGATGCTTTCTTTGTCCTCACGCCCCCCCCCCTTGCGGTACCGAGGTGCATTCCGGCAGCTGGCGCCTGCTTGGTCCTGGGGCACCTGCCCCCCTCGGGAGGAGGAGTCTCTAGGTGTGGGGATCGTTGGTCACACACGAGTAACTGGAAGCCTTCCACGATGAACAGAATGTTCCCTGTGCTTGACAGGTGCACGGTGGGAATAGAGGCCGAAGCAGTTAGCACAGCCGGCCCGCTGGGCGCTCTCAGATGGGAACACAGCCGGGAGCTTGCCAGCGGCCAGGGAGGTAGTACGCTTCATGAGGAGGGTGTGTGGAACAAGTGGTCACAGGAGGCCACCCATGGACGACAGGATAGGGAGCTACCGCACGCCCTCTGAGGGGGGCGCTCAGAACCACGGCTGAACACCCAGCATCTTCCTCGAATACGATTAATTCTTCCCATCAGCAGGGAAGTTAAAACATTTTTATATTGAAGCCAACAAGAATATATCACAGTAAAAAAGCAAACATTGCATGATTTTTTTTCTTTTAAGATTGAAGTTTTAAAAGTGAGGTATGTTTTGTGTCTCCCCAGGCCTTGCTGAAGTGTCCATGGCAGTGTCGGCACTCGGGGCCCGAAGGGCAGGAGTTTCAAGGGATGGTGAGGGGTCACTCCGGGGAGGTTCTCATCTGGGGGTGAGCTGGGAGCAGACCCGTGTTGGAAACAAGCGAGGCGGACGGTTCGCAAAGGACTGAAGCCGGGAGGCCGGCTTGGAACCTGCCAGAACGGCCAACGTAGAGGCCCCGTGGAGGGGACGATGGCTGGGAAGAGCAGAGGGGTTCTGCCCAGAAAGACCTCTGAGGCTCAGAGCCCGCGGCACTGGCTGGGACTGCAGGCCCTGTGAAGCATCTGGCATCCGCACCCCGCTCACCACGCCACCATGCTGTGTGCTCACGACATCAGTAACCACACAGTGCGGCCCCACGGAGTGCTTCCCGCCCATCCGGCAGTCTGTGGGCTCACACTCTCTGGAGCACATTCACCCGTGAGACAGCTGCTGAAGTAAGAGCGAGCTGTCTGGAACTAAGTAGAACACAGCTCAGAAAGGTGCCCAGGAGCACATCCGGAGCCCAAGGCCCCTCCAGCCTGTCACTGTCCCCTTGGTCCCAGGTGGTCAGAGGTTCCATACAGGTGTTTCTGGAGAGAAGGCAAATGAGCAGTGTCTCTCGAGAAACTTTGTCCTTTTACTCAGAAAGGAATGCGCTCACCCAAATTTCCATCCGTGCTCACAGACAGGAACCGGGGCGCATGGCCCATGTGGCCGCAGGGAGCCTGGGAAGGTGAGCCGTCATTAGGAAGCATGGCCGCCCCAACACACTCAGGGTCCTCTCAGGGAACAAGGGGGTATGGTGGACAGGTGTCGGCTGACGTGGCTGTCCCCACTGTCCTGGGATGTGATTACCATTTTCTTAATTTGACGGAGGAGGGGATTAAGGGACGGGCAAGCCAGGTCATTTCTTTCCTGAAGACTACATAGTAGACAGGGAACTGTATCTCTGTGAGACCATAGGCAGCCTGAGGGCAGGACTGTGTGTTTGTCCTTTGCCCTGTGAAGCTGTGACCCCATCACCAGACACAATGTCACGTGGCCCGATGCCTGATCGAATGCCTCGTTGATGGCCCAGTAAAGTCCCGTGCACGTCTCAGGCTTCCCCGTCCTCCATCTCAGAGGAAAGAGTTTCGGAAGCCTCCCCACCCCGGCATGCGGTTCTTCTGTAGTGTGGGTGTGCCAGGAGGACCAGGTTCGGCCGACTGCCAGCCCAGCCACGTTCAGCTGAGCTCACCAGGACTGAACAAGGCCTGAAGTGTCTCAAGGAGTATTTTTAACAAGTTGTAAATAATATCTCACCAAGTCCCATCGCTGCCTAGAATTGATGCAGCTGATGAAAAGCAGTCGTGATCCCGTGAATCATTTGTCTGTTTACAAAACATTTCATTTGCCTCCTTCCAGAAAGATGCACAGAACACGCTTTAAAAGAAGATGTAACTGGGACTGACATATGGGAAGACTGTGTTGCATTCTGATTCCTCACTGGCTCATGCGGTCTGTGCAAAAGAAGGGAAACTAATAATTACTGGGGACTTAAAAAAAAATGCAGATAATTTGTCTTAAGAAGAAACACGGGCATCTGCAGAACGATGACCTTATCTCCCCGTGGTCTGCTCTTGGGTCAGAAACGTGGCCGGTACCCTGCCATGTGATTACTGGCTTCAGGCCCGGCGCTCTCACTCTCGAAGAAAGGGCATACGTCTCGGCCTCCTGCAGAACCACGCCGCTCTTGCCTCCTGTCGCCCCTGCTAAGGCTGAGCATGGACCTCCGTATGTTGGCACATGAACTGAGAAATAAGCCTCTGGAAGAAAGTCGGAATATCCCTGATGGGGAAGTCTTTTCTGCTACAATGAGCATCTGTATGATAGTTGGACTTAAGGAGGAAGAGGGGGGAGCTCGGACGACCAGGGTTGCATCAGCCAGCAAACTGAGCAGCCGTGCCACGTAACAAAGCATCCCGAACCTCAGTGGCTTGAGACAAAGGCTATTTCTTCTCATGACCGGGGCTCTGTGGGTTGACTCGCTACAGCTGATCTGGGCTACCCTCGTTCTGGGGTGGGTGAGCGGGGCATGGCTCCAGGCTCCTCGGTAGACTCGGGTCTTTTCCTCGGGGTTTCTCCAGAGGCCACATCTGAAGTGGCGCCTCTGCCTGGTGCATAACCTTCTCAGGGGATCCCAGGAATGCAAGCTCGCCCAACTCCAGGGCACAAGAACGTGGCAAGCCTCTGGCGGCTGCATCTACGAATATCTCATTAGCTCAGACAGGTCACATGGTCCACCCATGTCCATCTCCCTCCCAAGGGCAGGGAGCAGGGCCGGGCCTTGGGGCTGGGGGGGGGTGTTCGGGCTGGGAAGGGGGTTGGGGTCGGAGAGGGGTGGAACGTGGGGCTGGGGGAGGGGCCATGGGGTGGACTGTGGGGGGACTTGGAGCTGGGGGAGAGGCCATGGGGCTGGGGGTGAGGCCATGGGGTGGGGGGGCTGGGGGAAGGGCTGTGGGGCGGGGGGCCGGGGGGGGACTTGGGGCTGGGGGAGGGGCTGTGGGGTGGTGGGGAGATGTGGGGCTGGGGGAGGGGCCGTGGGGCCGGGGGAGGGGCTGTGGGGCCAGGGAAGGTTGAGAAGTAAGATCTATAATGAGGCAGTGAAGCCTTGGAAGCAGAGATTCAGTCTGTCCCAGAGGAAGCCATGGTGGGGGGGGGTGGGGAGCAGAGAAACACAGGAGAAGCAGAGGGAATACACGGAGTGGGCAGCGGGTAGAGTGTGCGTGGGGAGGGAAAGGGCGAATCTGTCCCAGATCCCCCGAGTCTGGGTTTCAGCCCCAGAAAGATGAGAGCCACAGGTATAGGTGGGGCATTCCTGAGGGACACAGCCCACAGGTTGCCAAGATCCTCTGTGATGGAAAGGTCACAGCAGCACCTGCCTTCCCCTGCAGAGAAGCTGTGACCCCTAGTTTCCCCACAGTCAGTCGGTCTGTTAGGAAATACCCCGCCATGCGTGGAGGTCTGGATGGCGGGTGGGCGAGCAGACCTGCGCCAGCATGGGTCTCCTTCCCACCATCCTCGGCTGCCACCCGGCCTCTGTTCCCCGGGCCCCGCTTTTTTCGCCCATTCCCCAAATCGACTTCCCTGTTAGCGAGCGACACAGGCTGCCACTCCTTCAGGAGACCTCCCCTTCCCGTGGATTCTGCTCTGTGGGTCTCATTGGCATTTCCCTCGCATCCCCCTGAACATTTCTCCTCAGTGTCTTTTCCTGGCGCATTCAAATGTTCAAGGAGGGGAATGTCGGCAGCACAGATGGAGAGAAGCACTTAACAGTAAATGGTCCAAAATCTTTTGCCTTGGAAGTGCCGGGAGCCTCCTGCTAGCAGCATGTCCTGTGATGTGGGGTTGGGTGGATGATGAGCTCCTCAGAGACCTGTGGGACCCCATGTGAGCAGTGACCCCAGTGACCTGCCCTGCCTCGTGTCATAAACGGCATTGGCGGAGTCCTTTGCACCGCCCTTCTGGGTCCTGGGGGCAGGCCTGCAGCCAAGGGAGCTGGACCGCCCAAGGCCTGGCAGGGGGCGGGTTGCTCTTCTGACCACCCCACATGAGGGGAAGGGACTCAGGCTTTACCTACAAATTTCAACACCTGCTTCTCCCACATCAGGGACCTTCCACCTGCCTTTCGGCACCCTCCCGCACTCCCCCCTGCACTCTGCTAAAACTTCCCCCGTGGTAGTTTGAGCTCCTGCCCACCCTTTTCCTGCCTCTTCATCACGTGTAAATGCTACCTCCTCCAGGAAGCCCCCCCCCCCGATTCTCTGGCAGGAGTCATCCACGCCGCCTCTCTTCTGGGGCGTTCATTACGGTGCAACTTACCTCATTCCCAACCTGACTGCGCTTCCTGGGGGATTTGCCTCAAGCTTTGCTTTCCCCCGGTACCTAGCTAATGATTCCAGTGGACTAGGTCCTCAATAAATAGGCGAGAAATCATCAAATTGGGGTGGGAGTGGCAATCGGAGAAGCGACCTGATATGTACTTAAGAGCTCCCGTCCCCAGCTTGTTGCTTTGGAAGAGAGGAGAGTGAAATCAGTCTTTATTGAATCTGCTCTTTGCAGAGTGATTTTGTGCTCTTTCATTGGGCCAGTTACAATTATGAAGATGAATTATGACAGGCGGGCACCGCATGCCTGCATTACCGTGTGCTAGCTGTGTAATTAGTGGCTGGCATCTAGGAGGGGAGTTTGTTGGATGTTTCCATTAGAAAAAAAAAAAAGAAACACACATTATGATTCATAAAAAACAATGAGCAATGATATTTTCATTTTTATTGGTCATTTTAAAACATTTGCTGGTGACTTCCCCCGTGGTTTATAGGCACATGCTTGCATCTTTCAAAGTAAATCCAAAAACTTGTCACAGAAACACAGTCTTACATGATTGTTCAGCTTCCTGTCATCGTGAAGCCCAAATGAACAACTTCCCAAGGCGGCAGGCGTGGGGTTCCTGGAGGGCTTTGACCCGGCCATATGGGTCACCCGGGGCAGAAGGACTCACTTGAGAGTGAGCACTGACTGTCCAGCTGTCCTCCAGCCAAGGGGGTTTAAACCTGAGAGCATTTATCCTGTTTTGCATTTGAATTAAACAGAATGAGCCCATCTAACAGGCATCAGTCCTTTCTGCAGATCATTAAGAGCAGGCTTGAGGTCCTGGTTGGGGGGGACTGAAAGCAGCACAGATGGGAACAAAGCCTGGGCTCTGGAGGGAGGGGCCTCCACAGCCTTCAGGATGCCCACAGGACCCACCCTCCTATCTGTACTGTGGAGCTGGACAGACCTCTGAGTAGGTGCGTGTGTGTGACTGTGATCATGCGTGTGTGAGCGTGTGAGCACGTGTCGTGTCTGTTACGGTGATCTCGTGTGTGTGAGCATGCATGTACACATGTGTGATTGTGTCTGTGTGTTAGTGCGCAGGGAACATGTGTGTACATGTGCATACGTGTCTTCGTGTGAGTGCACATGTGGGTCATGTGTGTACATGTTATCATGCATGTATGATGTGTGTGATTGTGCGTGCATGTGAACGAGTGATTGTATGGGTGTGCATGTAAGTGTGTGTCCATGTGCGCACACATGACTGTGTGTTCCCATGTCTCCAGAAGCCCCCCGTGGTGAGTGAGTGGGGACGAGAGGTCAGGATATGCTGCAGGGCTGCGGCTCCGTGCAGCACCAGGCGAGGCAGGGCAGTGGCCGGCAGGCAAGGGGGCAAGGCCCCGTCTGTGTGTGCTCCTGGCTGTGCCCCATGGGCATGTGGCCTCTCCCTGAGCTGAGCGTGTCTGCCACAGGCCCGCCAGCGCCTTGGGCTTCTCTGGGACCGACACGCAGGTTACTCCTCCTGCATTTCCGCTGTGCCCGCTGCTCTGCCAGCCCCTGCGGTTCCCGCAAGCAGAGTCGCAGCTGTGCCCGGGCATCTGCTGGGCCGTGGCTGGGCATCTGCTGGGCCATGGCAGCTCTCCATCTGCCCTCTTGCTTCCTGTAGCCTGCTTGGCTCTCTTTGGCTCTGCAGACATTTCCTGCCTGCACTTTCTCTGACACCGAGTAGCCGTGTTTGAACCTGCTTTTCCTGGAGGCTCCCGTGCGGGTCTGTGAGCACGCCAGAGTTCCCACCCTGTGGGCCTGGGTCCTCCTCCAAGTTTGTGTCCCCCAAGACCGTCACAGGCCTGAACCCAGAAGGATAGGCCATCCTTGTCTGTATCCCTGGGAGTGTGTGCGGTGGTGCATGATTGTAAGCGAGGTTTTCCCAAGTGGCAGGAAATGCCAGGTCTTGCCACGTGGGCTCTAGGTAATCCTTGTGTTTGTCAACAAGCAGGTAATTACTCTGTGTTTGTGTGATTTCCCCTCTCATGACTCATTTGCTCTTCCATGTGCTCTAATAGTCATTCAACAAACATTTAGCAAGCACCTATTGATGCCAGTGGGTCTGAGCTGTTCGTGCAGGAGCTGGGTTCAAATTGCAGCCGATCACCCCACCTGATTGCTCAGAAGCCCGTTTGCTTATCTGTTCAGGGGACCTCCTGTGGCTGATCAGAGGATCTCGGTACAATCCTGTGTTAAAGGCCCCGTAGTTCTCCACTGCTGTCGCTGTCATGGGTGTCCTCACCGTTAAACCCCGAGGAGGCTCACATTCCAGCAAAGGCAGGGATGAGGGTTCCCTGTGGTCTGTTCTGTCCCAGGGGATCAGGAGAGGCTGAGGGAGGAGGCAGGTCCTTCCAAGCTGGGCCTTGAAGGATAGTTAAAAGGCTACTAGTCAGTGGGGGTGGGCGGAGGGGAGGCATCCCAGGAAGATGGAGGAGCACGAATGGCCGAGTGGATTGAGGATGGCGGCCGTGAAGGGGAAGGTTGTGTGGGCAGATTACAGAGAGCCTTAGAGAGCCTCGCATGCCAAACCAAGTGGGGCATCTGCTGGCCGTGGGGAGGGATTCCAGTGTCTTAAACAAGGGAGCAGTGGGATCCGATCGGTGCCAAGGGGACAAGTTGCCATTATAAAAATAAATACATTACCCCGGACTAAGGATGTTGGCAGGAATGCTCGGCCAGATTTTCACTACTCCGCCGGTGTGTGCTTGCTTCCTGCCACAGGAAAAGGGGCCAGGAAGGGGGATGTCACGGGAGCTTGGAGGCCTCTCGTCCAGAGCAGGCAGCCAACTGGGCTTGCCAGGGACTGCGAGGAAGGGGACGTGACGCAGGGTGCCTCTGGCCCCGTGCCGGGCTTCCTCCTGTCCTCACTGCCTCAGCAGCTCCTGGAAACCCAGAGGAACCACACGCGGGAAACGGAGGTAAGGAGGGAGTGATGGGGCCCACATGAACTTGCTCTGTGACACTGAGACAGATCACTTAACTTTCCCAAGACACGGTGTCCCTGTCACTGTGGGAGCTCCATGGCACTGGCCGTGGCTGTGAGGACTCAGGGCCAGCACAAATGAATGGGATGCACTGTGGGGCACACAGCAGGTGCTCCTCAAATGGCAGCTGTGGGGGAGTGGGGGGCTTCGGAGCCCGAAGAGGCTCACGCACCTGCTCCCGACTCCCACCACCCCTGCTCCCACAGCCCTTCTCGCCAGCGGGCCCTGCCACAGGTGGGCTGGATGGGACATGGGACATGCAGCTCCTGCCCGGGAGGGTTTCAAGCAGTTTTTACCACCTCTCTCCCAAGTAGGCAATGCTCGCATCCTATGTCTTTTCTTCCAGGACCTTTGAAGTTTTCGCTGTAAGTGGTAAAACACATCAATGGATTTCCCCATGAATATTTATTGAAATGGCACTTTTAATACAGAGCCATTTTAGTGAAACTCCCAGGAAATGCATTTCATGCAGCCATTGATCTTAAAATATTTACTACAAATATGCTCATCTTGGAACTATTACATGCTGCTCCTTTTTATTTGTTCTGGATGAAATCACAGGGATCTGGCACGCATGGTTTTTACAAGCAGAGCAGTGTTGTTGAGATGACGATGGCGTTCGGCTTTCTTTCTCCCGGGCCCCCGATGTGTGGGTTTCTGCTGCTCCTCCACGACTCTCGGGGTCAGGGAGGCACTGAAGGCGAATCTGTGGCAGGTGAGTTCTGAGAACAGACACCTGGAGAATCAGGAGCACAAGGGCTCATCTTGCCAGATGCCCCAACTTACCCACAAAGGTACCGCTTCACATGGGGCCACTTCCCAATCCACCCACTGGATCGGCAAAACTTTGAGAAGATGAGACTCTGCGAGGTCCAGGAAGATGCAGGGACACCAGAATTTCATATGTTCTGGGGCGGGTGTGGATGGCTATGGCTTTTTGGAGAGGAGGCCACCAACATCCGTCAGGATTAGGATGCCACCTATCCCCTGAGCCAGCTTTTACGCTTGGGTCCTACAGACCTAAAAGCACTCATATGTAAGCGTTCGTACCGAGCAGCCCTTGTTGCATGAGGCCAGCAGTGGCCCCAGCCACAAACAGCGTCTCCAGCCAGCGGGGAATCATGGACAAAGTCCCTCCCACTTCCTTAGCCCCATGGCCTTGGAGGACTGCTGACTGCTCACGGGGTGTCAGCGCACACCTCCAAAGCATAGATTTTCATGTGCATATACAAATATTACAAGCATGGGATAGACAGACCGAAGCAGGAGGATTCAAACAGACGAGGTAAAACGTTGGATGTTTCCCTGGTGCCAGCGGGGCGTACCTGCCGCTCGTTGGAGGTCCTTGCTGGAGGATATTCTGCACCCTCCCCACAGCCCACAGCATATCATTGAGTGGGGACCTGAAAGATGGAAAATTCCGTCCTCGGCCGTGAGCCCTGGGGCCACGGCAGGGGCTGGACGGGGAAGGGGGAAAAGACAATGTTAAAAAGATACTACAAAATGAGGACATACTCGGAATGTAATGCCAAGTAGGAAAGAAAGTAAGCCCCCGAGTTCACACGGGGAGGAGAACTGTGTAAGAAAAGTGACGAGGGGCACAATTCCTGCCTTGGGTTTGGGCCATCATTGTGATAAGGGACTTGCAGCCACCACGTGGGGGCTCTTCCCCCAGCCCTCCTCCTCTCTGCATGGGATGCCAATCCTTGCTCCACAGACCCCACGACCATGGTCCCCCCCCCACACACACACACCAAGCAGACAGCCTGGTGCATTTCAGTCCAAGTGCTGGACACAGAGAACCCAACAGCTGGGCTCAGGTCAGGGAGACAAGGTGGTGGGTCAGAGCAGGTGTCAGCCTCGCTACCCTGTCCTGCACGGATGCTGGAGCCCCCAGATCCCAGGGTGGCTGGGCTCTTGGCACCTCCGAGTTTTCTCATTGCCCACGTCCGAGGGCCGGTGACCTCTGGGATTCAGACAGGCCAGAGGTGTCCCAGCGGGGCATTCACATGGGACACAGCCAAGAGGCTCATGGAGAAGAATGTGGCCCTGGAAAGAGCAGAGGAGGCTCCCTCGATCCCTTCTTCCTGGGGCTCGTCTGCACTGGGGAATCTGCACCGTGAGGTTCTCACTTCCATCAGATTGGAGGACTCCTGGGTGTGTGCATCAAACATCCTCTTCAGGGCCCAGGAATGTGTAACAGCTCAGCCTTCGGACAAGGGACAGAGACAGGGAGGGGATCCGAGCACAGGGTCCTGAGAGCCGGCGCTCGTGGTCGGGATGAGTCCTTGTAAGTGCCCTGAGTGTGGGGGACCCAGCTGGAGCCAGACACATCAGCCCCCAGACTCAGTGGCTTCGGGGACGGTCCCACTGCCTTTGGCTCCTGTGCCACAATCTGTTCCCCCTTCCATGTATCTGGAAATCTGTCCTGGAATTACATGCTAATGAGGCAAGGGAGAGGACATGGACAGTTTCCCTGAAGGTCACACTCTGCGCCCTGGGTCCCGTGGAGACCGCGTGTGATGCAGCGGGTGGTCGGGTGGAGTGATGTTGTGGTGGTGAAAGTGGGGAGCCTTTGGCTTCCTCGGTTTGAACATGTTCCATTAGACTTTGTGCCTGTCGGAGGTGACTGGCTGGCAGAAAGGTGACCGTGAAGGTCTCCCACGGAGAGCCGAGCCCTTGGTTACCTAACAGAGGTTAACGTGGCCACGGCGGAGGGGAGACTGGGGCTACATGGAGAGCCCTGTGGGGCCGGAGTCTCCCAGCCTCGAGGGCTCCCTCCCAGGCTGCGTGTGGGGACAGACGGTTGTTGGCGCATACACGGTCGGAGGGCAGAGCCCACAGGAAGGATGCTGGAGGCCACCTTCTGCAGGGCAGGGGCAGGGAGCTCCCGTGGTCAGATGTGCGGGGACTGCAATGCAGGAGTGCGGTTCCCAAAGGGGGCTCAGTCCCTGTACCCTCCTCCCCTCGTCAGGCTGAGCTGCGCGGCTGAGGAGCTGACGGGGAGGTCCTCTGCCCTCGCGTTCGAGGAGTCCTGCCCACGGCAGGGAGAGAGGCTCAGGGGGGAGCCCCCGAGGAGCATGTGGCCCGGCCACTTCCCAGTCGCCATCTCCAGAGGGTCTGTGAGCCATAGGACCCACGGAGGCCGTGCCTGGATTCCCAGCCCACACGGACTCTGAGTCCGTGGCTCTAAGTTATGGCTGATTTGGGGTGGTGGCTGTGTGGCGATGAATCAGTGACAGAGACGTTTGCTGGTGGGGCAGGGGTGCTCCTCCCTGTGTTTCCCCCTCCTTGTCCCCTCATCTGGATGGCGGGCCTGGGAGAGAAGCCCGATCCTCCCCACGGATGAGCGTGTATGCATGGTCTGGGGGCCCCACCACGGCCTTCCCTCTCCTCCTTACATAACCAAACACTGGTCCTCGTGCTGCCCGCAGGAGAAGGGGGCGTCTCCGTTTACACCTCGGGGCCTGTGCTGAAAGGGAGGTTTCCGTTTAGAAGAAAGAGCATTGGTGTCGGTTTGGGGCTCAGTGTTAGGTACCGAGCAGCAGAACAGGGGGCAAAGGTCGGCCGATGCCCTTAGACCATCTTTCCGACCATCCACCAAAGGACTTTGGACAAAACCCACGGCTTTATCTCCGGTTTTGCAAACGGGACACAGGCCGACCAAGAATGTGTGTCTTCCATTCGGACAACTCCCCAGAGAGCTCGGCACTGCTGTTCGTCCCCCTCGTCCTGCCTGCTGTGCGGCTCCCATAGCTCACTTTTGTCCCCCAGCATCTCAGCACGTGGGGGAGGGGGGCTCACAGGTGTCATCAGCTCTGTCCCCGCACCAGCTCACAAACAGGAAGCGTGAGGCAGTGGTTGCTTTCTTGGAAAACTTGAAAAGCAGTGGGTTTAGGAATTTCGTGCATCCCTACTTCCTTCCCCTGATAGTTGCTGTACCTCCGGCCTGCGAGTCCTGTGCCAGTAGCAGAGGGTAGGAAGGTCCATACAAAATATAGCACTGTCCCTGTCCCCACGGGTTTAAAAAATCCAGTGAAGTAAACGTGTAAATAGAGCTTTCAAGTGAATTGAAAATGGTGATTATTTATCCAACTTAAAACATGAAGAATGGAAGGAACACACAAAACCTGATTTAAGAGGGTTTTTTGGTGTGTTTTCCATGGCACTGTCTGTTTTGGGGAAGGCCTGACAGAGACTGGGCTCTCGAGTGAAGGTCTGGCTGTTACCATGTCCCTGGTGAGGTCAGTGTTTGGAGCAGGTACAAAGGTGATGCTTTTTCCCCAGATTGTGTGGACGGCCTCAGCAGAACTGTCAGACAGCCAAGACGGGTGAGGTCTTAGACAGCTCTTCTTTCAAATTTCTCAGGGTTTTTGTTTTTTTTTTTTCCTAATAAAGAACTTGAGATTCAGAGAGGAGAAGATGCTAGCCCAAAGTCACACAGCATCTCCTGGCGACACTCGTAGGTCAACTGATCCAGTCTTTGTGATCAGGCATCTGGTTCTCATGGAAGCTGGTTAGGGAAGCACTCACTCAACTTTTCCTTCCCTGAATCGGACGCAGATGGCGACATGGGCAGGAAGGCGGGGAAGGGACGGCAACGACAAGCACTGAGAAGCGGCAAACTGATGAGAAGGTCAGAGGTGGTGAGCGCTCAGCACACAGCCGGGCTCGTGCCTCAGAAAGGCAGGCATGTCCCACCGGGAGTCGGTGGAATCGGGGAGCAGGAGGTGGCCCAGGCGTGATTCACGGGGTCATTGGCTGAGGTCCCAAACCTGGGCCTGCCAGGAAGGTTGACTGGGCACCATCCTCCTCTCCTGGAATGAACGCAGAGCCGCCGACACTCCGATGAGGACCAGAACTGCCAAAGAGACCACAAACCCGACAACGAGAGAAACTAACAGCCGAGGAAATAGAGTTAACAGCACTGAGTGCATTTAATGTCCGCCGGCAGACCTGAAAGGGCACCATCCACAAAACCGGGGCAGACCGTGATAAAAATTAATAAGAAGTTCCAGGAATTAAAAAAAAAAAACATGTAATTATGGAAATGGGCAGGTGGGTTAATGGGAACTGTACCCAGGGGAGAGCAAATGATCATTTTTGAAGACCAAAGTGCAGGACCTTCGTGGTGGGATCAAGAGAGCACGTGTGGGAAACCGCCTGCTGTGTGCTCCCAGATGCAGCTGGGCTTTGGAGTCCGTGTGCCAGCGAGAGGAATTCGAGAAAGATGTTGGAGGGAGGGGCAACATTCATCCCAAAAATAGTTAATGGCGTCTTAAAACTAGACAAGTCCAGATACTGAAAGTCCCACTGTGTGCTGTGCAAGATTAACTAAAAAGGAGTGCCGAGTGGCCAGTGTGGACTGGGAACTCGGCCCCGACTCTTGGGGACACGAGTGTAGCTGGGGCCCTAGATGATATCCTCAAACACCCCCCATAGTCAGTGCAGACCAGCGGGGCAGGGGAGCAGAAAGTATGGATTTCCAGACTTTTCCCACATTGGTGTTGTGACCGTCAGACCCCGACTTGGTCCGCAGGGATCCCCACCTCCTGGGGCTCGTGCTTTCGTGGGACCCCCATCCCCGAGTGGGGTTCTGTCCCATGGGATGTGGCAACGGTGACTGGATGGCCTTCCTGGGATCACATAATAGACTTGGGACCCTCCTGCCAGCAGCCGCTCTGCAGCGACTTTCCTGCGAGAGGCCCGCATGTCAGGACCAAGTGTGGATTGGAGGGACTGAGGGTCTCTGTCCTACAACCATAGAAACTCAGTTCTGCCAACAGTGTGGGGGAGCCTGGGTACGGACATGCCCCAGTCAGGCCTCCAGTGGGAACACAGACCGCTAACACCACCTCGATGGCGGGCGGCCCAGGGAGGTCCACCTAGACGCCCAACCCATGGGAGCCAGGGGAGGGTGCCTGGGGTTTGGCTTGAGCTGCTGGGTTCGTGGTAATTCGTCACGTGGCAAAGGCAAGCAGCCCAGCTGCTGATGGTGGGATGTGATCTCAACTTCGGCCAGTAGCACTGTCGGCCAGGTGCAGGGAGCCCTGTGAGGCAGGCATGGGTCACCGTGTCACCGTGTCGGCAGAGGACAGGGGTCCTGCCTGCCTGCGAGGCGGGCGTGGGTCACCTGGTTGGCAGGGGACAG
Organism: Martes martes; assembly: GCF_963455335.1. NCBI lineage: Eukaryota > Metazoa > Chordata > Mammalia > Carnivora > Mustelidae > Martes > Martes martes. The sequence continues at coordinate 8,684,818 of NC_137904.1, read as the reverse complement.
GGGCCCTGCCTGCGAGGTGGGTGTGAGTCACTGGGTTGGCAGGGGACAGGGGTCCTGCTTGTGAGGTGGGCGTGGGTCACCGGGTCGGCTGGGTGTGGGGCTCAGACAATGGGGACGAAATCAGTGAGTGACATGACGCCAACATCCAGGTGACTGGCTGTCCTGTGGTCAGGAGGGCTGGCGTGCGATGGGAGGGAGCACCCGCTTGTCCTGTGGGTGAGCATCCCAAACTTATCCGTGAGCCCCCTGTGGGGGGCAGACAGGACCCTCTTCCATCTGGGACACCTGGGAGAGAGCACGAACACCCCGACACGGCACGGTCCCTCTCCCTGCTCCTCGAAGTCAGGTCTTCAAGTCCTGGCCCTCGGCGCCGACCTCGGGCGCCCACCAAAGTGCATTCCGGCAGAGAACTGGCAGTGAGATTAACGGGGTCACTTCCAGACGAGCTGGCTGGGCACACCTGCCCCGTCTGCACCGACACCCAAGAGTTATAGGGGTCGAAGCAGAAGGGCAGCCGGTGGTTTCGTGGAAGGAGCCATGCTCTCGCCCTCACTCTGAGCGCTTGTCCCTCAAGCGTGACCTCCGGGGAGTCCCGGGTCCCTTATCCGTGAAGCAGAGGGTTGGCGCTTGGACCCGCTCAGCCCAGAAGCTAGATCTCTCCCCCACAGAGGCGCCCACGGGACAAGGGCTCTGTTGGAAAGACGCTCCATCCCTGGCCCGCCAGCTTGAACTGGGCCAAAGCTCGGCCCCCGCCTGCAGCAGCCACGGAGGCGACGTGGCGCCAAGCCCACGGCCGACAAGGAAGAGAAGCCCAACTGAAGCCGAGGTGATCAAGAAGGGGGGTTGATTGGCTCGTGTAACAAACCCGCCCAGAGGCAGGGTGATCGCAGGCCAGTCTTGAGTATATGTAACGACGCCACGTTCCTGACTCCTTGTGCCCTCTGACCGTCCCCGTGGTAGAATCGGTGACACCTGAGTGTGGGCCCCTCTGCAGGCCCAGGGCTGCTGCCTCCCCTCCCACCAGCAGCGCACGTGCTTCCCAATGTCCTGAGATGCCCTCCGGCCACGCCGCCATAGCTCATGCAACCGTCCCCGAACCCTCTGTAGCCAGAGAGATGGAAGGAGCCCCTGGCTTTGCCCAGCTGGGGCCCCACCCTGGAGATAACAATGACCTTAAATAGCCCCACCCAGAGACCAGGGCTGCTGGGGAGGGAAACGGGGGTGGGAATAGGGGGCACGGCCCTGCCCGGCTGGAGCTCTGCCTTCCACTCCATTTCGCCCTCATTCAGGCCTCCGGGTCCTGGTGGGAACAGTGAGCAGTGGGGGCCGAGACCCATCAGATTCCCACTAGACCCCCACAAACCACACTGCAACAGCCCCGGAGAGCTTCCAGGTGCAGGAGATACACCTCTGCCCCAAGCATTCTTGCAGCCATGAAACCCCCTCCCCCCCGCCAGCACTCCCATCACCCCGCTGAGGGCCCCCCAGGAACCAAGGAGCTCCTGCCATGTTTTAAGGGGAAAGTGAATTCTGCTGTGCAAACATTATCACACATTCATGCACTCAGGATCTAATTTTAGCTGCAAGAGGCTTTGTTACAACATGCTCACGGAATTAAGCAGCTTTCTTCCCGGGGTCTGGAAGCCTGTCTATTCTTCTGTTTCATTTACACATCACTGGGATTATCAGAAATGTGTTTTAGTTTTTTAAAATTATATATTTTGGTGTTTCCAAATGGGTCCACAACGGGAGATGAAAACCATGGAAATTACACGTCTTAACGCAGGTCTGTGTGATTTCATGGCCTCCCTGTTAAAGCTGGAATCTGCAGAAGTGGGGTTTGTCACAATTCTCCCCCAGATTCACACTGGCTTTTGCGCCCTGGCTGCTTGGGGCAGCAGCCGCTTGATGGAGAAGCTGAGAGCTCCGGGAGGCCTCACTTGCACAAACGGACAGCCAGAGCCGTGCCTCCAGGCTCTCCCACAAGAAGAACCAGCCACCACAGGGCCTTTGCATGCCCTTGCTCATCAGACACCCAGGAGCACCAGCCCCCTGTAGGGCGCCCGACCATGTGGACTGACTCAGCATGACACTGACCCCATCTTTCTACTCATCGCAGGTCTGGCTGAGGTGCCCTGTAAACCACAAGGCCATCACAGCAGCTGGCTCTCCCCCGGGGAAGGAAGGGAGATCTCTGCGGACCTGCAGCAGGAAATGGACCATCTACCAGGGGGTCTGGCTGATGCTGTCCTGATTCCAGGTTGGGCAGGAGGGTGGGAGGCCCAAGGGTCAGTGGGCCTGGCCCTCCAGCCATGGCTCTGCCCTTCCCAGCCTCCCTGGGGTCTGGGTCTTCTCCCCGAAGTCACACGGGGGGCCGGGAAGAGTGAGGGCCAGAGCTGGGAGCCAGGCTCAGGAGGCAGCCAGCATCCGGCTCTCTAACCCGTCGAGACTAGACTCGCTTCGGGGGGTGCGGGGACCCTTGGGTGCACGGCAGGTGGGGCCTCCTGGCAGGCGTCACCTCTTCCTACGACTCCAGAGAAACAGTTTCGTCAGGGACCTTCCCAGCCTGAATCTCAGAGCCGGGGCCATGCCAATAAGTGTTGCCAGCGTTAAGCGGAGAGCGGCTGTGGGATGGCCCAGGACAGGCTCAGCACCACCGTGGGTTTGGCGGGACAGGTGTGGAGGCCTCCCTCCGAGGAAGGGCAGCCCGCCGGGCCCTCCACCCCACCAGCTCTCACCACAGTGGCTCTCGGGTTCCCAGGCCCGAGGGGGAGTGCAGGGTCAGGACGTTCCAATGCTGGTTTCCCCAAATCTCTCACCCCGTTTTCTTCCCCTGGCACAGTTTGGCTCAGGCTGCAGGAGGGCAGACCAAGGGGCCCTGCCACCATCACTCCAAGACTGAAGAAGCTGTCGAGGGGCCCACACACCATCATCCACCTGGCAGGGGTCCAACCCACCCTCCCACACACACACTGGAGACCTGGTAGCGCGGCCTCATTTTGAACCTGAGGTACCTCTGAAGGGAGCTCTGTCCCTCCAGGCTGAGTGCCAGGTGGCTGAGGATGGTCCCTCTCTGTGTTCCCACCTCTGTCCTCATTCACCCACTCCGCCCCCAGCTGCAGAAACTCAGATGCACATGCCCCACAACCAATCCCCCTGTTCTCCAAGCCCCTGAGCCTTTGCACACACTGTTCTCTCTGCCTCAAGGTCCTTCCCTCGGCTCTGCTGGGGTAATTCCTACAGATCCCTCCAGACCAGCCCGTAGGATGCCCCTGAGCCTGCATGGCATGCACAGTCCTCTGCTACTGGGTTTCTTCCCCTCTGTGACCACCCCTCCTCTGCCCCCTGAGGCTGTAATCTGGGGTGGGCGGCTTTCCTACCGCTCCCCCCAGCCGCCGGCCAGCTAGCACACAGCAACCCACTGCGCTCGTGAGGACCCTTGCTCCGGGGTGAATGAGTGGGAGACAGCAGGCTCCCACAGAGACAGAGGGTGTGTCAACGAGGCCCGGGACCCGGCAGCGGGGGTGGGGGGGTGGGGTGGGGGTGTAAACTCAGAGGATTTGGCCGTGGTCCCTCCCCCGATGGTTGTGTGGATGGGGGACATGACCAAGATGGGTGGGGCCACCGGTCCAAGTGACACCAAGACCCATCCCTCCTGGGTTTCCCCATGTGCAGCCCCTGGAGGCCAGCCCTTCCCTGCCCCATGCCCCGTTGCCCCACACCCTGCCTCTAGGACATGAGATGAAAAGGCCAGGCAAGGGGAACCCTCCACAGAGTGCTGATGTTGGATGGGGTCGTGGGGGGTGCACAGAGCTGTGGCAGGTCCTGAGGTCATGTGCAGCATGGGGTCAGGGGAGGCTCCACTCTGCACTGCCAGCCGGTCTACGGAGAAGGGCGATGCAGGGCTGTGGACCCGGGAGCCTGGTGGCCATACCCCAGCTGTTCACAGGGCGTCAGATGTGCCATTTAGGGTCACAGGGTCCAGCAGCCTCCGTGAGCTCACGTCCACACCGCGGTACTCGCTGCCCACAGCACTGACGCCCACTCAGCCCCGCACTAGGGGGCAAGGACCCCGGCCAGCAAGCCTGCAGCGGGAAGCAGGAGAGCCGCAGGGGGAGCCCAGCGTGCACGCGCGGGCCAGCGTTGCCAAGTCCGAGCGGGTCCCTGCAAGCGTGCAGCGGCGCATGCAGCGGGTCTGTGAGCGCAGGGTTCCTGCAGCGGCTCCGGCAGCCGGGCCCTGTGGAGCAGTGTCCAGGCGGCGCGGGCGGAGCAGCCGGGCGTTCATCTGGGCACATACTCTCTGGGAAGCCTGGCCCTCCGTGGTCGCGCAGCGCCTTGTCCACCGTCCAGATGTAGCCGTGGATCAGCGCCCTCATCCTGGGGGTGAAGGGCTTGGGATGGTGCAGGGGCCGGCCACACCTTCGGAAGCTGCCCTCCTTGTTTTTCTCCACGCACAGCAGCCACTCCTCGCTCACGGACACAATGAGGAAGGCCACCATCTCCCTCAGCGTGGGTAGCAGGCTGTGGCACAGCTCCTCCTCGTGCACCACCAGCAGCCCCTTGCCGAATCGCAGCTGGTCCAGCACATTCGAGGACCACCAGGCGGCGTAGCTGCGCACGAAGTCTGGCCACTCAGCGGGGAGAGACGCACAGGTCAGCCCACCTCCTGGGCGCTGTGGGTGGGGAGCCGGGGAGGCGGGAGACCAGAGCGGGCAGCCCCTCAGACCAGGCCCTCCTGACAACCCGTGGACAGTAAGAGCAGCACCTCGGGGCCAGCCTGGGTCACTGGGCCACGTCTGCATCAGTGGCTGTGCAGCCCCCCACGAGGACAGATGTGGCGTGCATGGAGAGAGCTGGTTCCCTCTCTCTTGGATGGTGAGCTCCCTGCCCTCAGGGTCCACGCCGGGGCAGGGAGAGCCACGGGGCCCACGAGGCACAGTGGTGTTCATCACAGGTGGGAGACGGGGTGACCCTCATCCATGCTCACCTTGCCCTGGGTGACGGGGACGAGCTGGGGCACCGTGAGGACAGGCACAGGCCTGAAGCTAAGTGAGCGAGGTCCCTGCCTGATGCGGACCACGTCCCACAGGGGTGGCCAGTCCACCCCATGACGCTGCCGGACAGCCGGGCAATGTTCGGGGAGGATCTATCCGTGAGAGCTCTGTCCTGGCAAATTAAGACATGTTGGGGCTCTTGTCTTGGTGGGGACGGTGTCAATATCAACAAACAGCCTGTGACCATCCTGCCACCTCGGATGGCATGGGAACCCTTTGCTTTCCCTGGTTTTCACCACCACCCTCAGACAGGGACTGCTCTGGTGTCTTGGGTGGGTAAACTGAGGCCCCTGGGAGCTGAGGAGGGACCAGAGCTCAGCCTCCTGCACCTGGGGCGCCAGCAAGGGGCAGGGTGGGGATGGGGACGTCTGCTGGGGCAGGGTCTGCGGAGACAGGCCTGCCTGCCTGACAGCCCTGCTGCCCTATGATCGCTCAGTGTCCCAACACTCGCCCCCTGGACCCGTGTCCCGGCCACACTGCCGGGGAGCAGCTGAGCCTGGGGAGGGCGGGAGACGGTGTCTGCACAGGAGAAGAGCTGCCTGGCCTCCCCCACGCCCTTCTTCCTACCTTTGCTCTTCCAGTTTTGGTTGGCCGCGTAGCCCAGGTGCCCGGCACACTTGCCGTTGAACTCGGTTACCAGGGACCTGTACGGGTTCCGGATCAGCAGGATGGCCGAGTCGAACATCTGGATCTCCCTGCAGCCGCTCTCATGGGTCTTCATGCAGATGGTGTGCCGGCTGCGCCAGTGGTCCTTCTCGCCCTTGAACCCTGCGGGGGAGACAGGGGCTGCTGAGGACAGTGATGGACCCCGTCGTGGCAGCAGGCAGAGCTGAGCGTACCTCCAGGAGACCCCACAAGTCTGGCGGCAGGGCCCTGACGCCCCTCTAGACCCTGTAGGCACGTGTGTGTGGGCGTCTGCACGGTGATTTCCCGTGAGCGTCATCGACAACCCGAGGGGGAGTCGTGGCCGCAGGCGTGGCTCAGAGTGGGCAGGACATCTGCCAGGATCACAGGGCAGCACGGGGCTCTGGACACCTGGTGCAGGTGTCCCTGTGATGCCGGGCTTCCAGCCCCGGCCCGGCAGTGGGCCCCGGGGTCCTGTGGCGAGGTCCCAGCCCTCCCCACCTGTAACAGTCTCATGTGGGTCAGCAAGACGCTGTGGGCTCATTCAGCGGTGGCCTTTATGCTGGGGATGGAGGGGCTCCATGTGCGGTCCCACGGAGCACAGGGCCTCCCAGGAACTAGGAGTAGGGGGCCGGTCAAGGGGTGCAGCCAGATGTCACAGAAGGACCCCGGAGCCCCGGCAAGGAGGAGCCAGACCACGGGCTGTAAACACGGGATGAGGATCGGGATCAGGTTCCCAGCACCCCAAGATCTGTGGTGCCTTCTGTGCGCTGTGGGCTGTCCCCACAGCGGCTGCTCTGTGTGTCCCATAGGCCACAGTCGCCCAGGACAGACCGAGTGCCCTTGCCTGTCACTAGGGGGTCGGTGCAGAGGCCAGCAGCCACCCCGTGCCAGTCCCATAAGCCTCACAGGGGGAACCTCCAGGGCCATCACACGTGGCCACTCCAGCCACTGGGCCCCCGGGCCACTTGCAGACCAAGACCACCAGCTGTGCAGACGGCTATGGTCCTCTAGACAGCAGGTGGCCAGCAGCCCGTGCCACGGGACTCCACGGGTGCCAGGCCACAGCAGGCAGGACCCTGGAACAGGTCATCCGGCCACCCCCCTGGGGGTGCCAGTAACATTCAGGGCATAAGGATCAGCCACCAGCTTTCTTGGCTTCTCCTAGCAGACCAGAGCCCCCACCAAGCTCAGGACGCTGTGGACCTGGGTTTCTCTTCCTAAACCATAGTCTGGTCAGGAATCTGGACGCACGGGGGTGACATCTGATGGCAGACCGACAGCCCCTCGCTTGGCTGGGGTTCTCGGTCCTACTCAGCACAGGGAGGCCTCTCGCTTCTGCAGGGGGAGACTAGGGGCCACACAACTCTGGAGGGGTTTGCACCTATCTTCAAAAACACAGCGTTTTTAGGAGCTCCTTCTGGCCTCACAGAAAATCAAACAAATGAGCCGGTGACATATCACAGAATTACTGCGGGTTCTGACAACAAAGGGAAATTCAGGAAGTGCTCGTAGCGTGGGAGCACAAGCCACCAGAAGGGATGTCCCGAGTCCTGGGCTGGCCACACGGCTGGGAATGTGTTTGCAATGCTGGTTCCCCCGGGACTCCAGGCCCTGTGGCCCTCGCTCACCCTTGTTGCACAGGGTCCCGTGGAAGTAGAAGCTCCCCGTGTAGAAGCGGTGGTGTGCTCAATGAGGTGCGGCGCCCACGTGTTCCCGGCTCCCGGGAAGCTCGACAGAGCCACAAACACCTTGGCCTTGGTGGGCAGGAACCGCCGATCCGTGCAGCGAGTGTCTGAAAGGCCAGAGGCTGACCACCGACCGCCCCACCCGGACCCACCGCCCCCAGTCTCCTGCTTCACCGATGGGGAACCGAGGCAGGCCCAGGGGGAGGGGTTGGCTGCCCAGGCCTGTGCCCAGAGAGAGCTCTGGGGATGACGAGGCCTCCCACGGCCCGGGCAGCAAGCCCTGGCTCCCAAACAGCACAGAACATTCCAGATTCTGCCCGAGGGTGGTGGGGCCCCACCTTGCGGGTGTCCTGCTGTTCCTCAAAGCACCTCCATCCCCAGGCTCAGGGAAAGGCCAGGTGTGTCCCGTGTCCAGCCTCCAGGGACGATGGTGGCCTCCCCTCCCCACCCCGGGCCGCACGCGGCCACACTGGTCTCTCCAAATGCCCGGAGAGCACACGTGGCAGGCATGGTGGGGAGGGCCCCGCACGCCTCATGCCCCAGGCACCGAACTCACCCTGCACGGGCGTCTGGTAGACCTCGCAGTACTCGGCCAGCCTCTGTGCCTTGGGTTCCTGGCCACACAGCGCACTGTCCACCACGTCCCGGAGGCTGAACTGAGGCGTGGGGTAAGCACAGTAGCACTCCCAGCCCCGCAGGATGGCCAGGGGGGACTCCTGCTGGGGAGCGAGGAGGGAGAAGCATGTGGGGTGCCCACTGGGGCCAGGCCTCCCGGCTCCTGTCAGCATGGATGGTGCCCATCCTTCCCGTGCCAGCCCAGGGGAGGCATGGCGCACGGGACGTGACTTCTGCCCCCAGGAGCTCAGAGCGGGTCGGAGACCCGACAACAGTCAGTGTGAGCCAGGCCCGGGGCTAACACTGGGGGGCCGGAGGGAGCACAGGGAGGACCAGGCACCTGGCGCAGGGGCGTCTGCAGGAGCCAGTGTGTGCAAGGGTCAGGATGGGACAGGTGAGCACACATACTGCGTTGTGGGCCCACTGGCCGTGAGCCCGAAGGGACCTCTGGCGTTCCCGCTGGGGCTCCCTGGGGAGGAGACCAGCCCAACCCAGCTGCGGGGGGCAGGGGGTGCAGGCCAGGACATTCCCGAAGTCCCTGCCGGCCCTGCCAGGATTAGGGGCAGGGCAACACCTCATGGTGAAGCCGTCTCCTGGCCTCCCTGGTCGCCTCTGTGGGGTTCGTTCCCTGCTCCCTCTGACCCCACAGAGGAGACCGCTGGGTGCTGGGTGACCTCGGGCAAGGTGCTGAGCCTCTCTGCCCTTCACCACCGAACATGGGCAATCAAATCCACTTCGCATGTCCTTTATAAGGGCAGCCCAGGACGGGGCACGACATGTGTGGGTGCTCCAGGGTACCCAGCCCCATCATCCCTGCCTGCCCGTACCTCTTGCAAATGGAAATGCAGGGAGGGAGGTGGCAGGGAGGGAGGCGGGAGGCCAAGGCAGTGCCACACAGACCTTTCTATTTTTTGCTCACAGCAAAAATCTCGTATAAATAAAGAAAAGAAAAATCAAAAGCGTTTTCTGAGTGTGGCTTGGCAAAGTGAGGATTTCCGTGCTTAGAAAGTCGCTGGGCCAGTCCCAGCCATGGTGGTTGGGAGGGGGGCGATGAAGAGCCTGCGGCGGGGGGGGGGGGCTCCTGTGTTCAGGTCTGTGCCCCCCAGTGCTGTGCACCCCCACCAGAGCCTCTCCCCACCTCCCTCCTCCTCCTGGACGCCCACGGGCAGCTGCACCCCTGCCGGGAGCTCCTGGGGTCCCAGCCCGGTACCTCTGAGGGCTGAGCTGCCGCGTGGGGACAGAAGCCTAGACCCTGTGCTGTTCTGACACTGCACACCCCCACCATGCACCCCTGTGCACCCAACCACCACACACCCCTGTGTGTATTCATCACGTACCCCCATGCACCCCCAGCACACACCCCTGTGCACCCCCACCACCCATGCCCATCGCTGCTACAGCACCGAGCCCCCCCCCCCCAAGCAGGAAAAGCCCTAAAACAGCCCGGGAGCCCCATCCAGAATGCTAGTCTCTATAAAACAGACAAGTCCTTTGGCTGCTGGCTTGGGAGAGATGGAGGACCCGGCTTCCCTCCGGCCTCCTCACCAGCTTGTCTTCTCCCCTGGGACCAGAGCCCTGGTCCCCATGCTTTTTCTGGACAAGGCTCGAGACAGGGATTTTCGGAGGATGGAGGACGGGGGAGGTAGTAGCTCAGGGTGTCTGGGCTTCCTGGACATAGGGACCAGAGAGGAAGAAGCAGGCATGTAGCCCGTCAGATCCCCACACTGACCCTGACACCTCCGTGCCTCAGTTTCCGTGTCTGCGAGCCCCTTCTCATCTCTTAGGACTCCACTGCCCCCCCCATGCTTGGGGGACCTGAGGGTTTGACGCTCTGCCCGTAGGCTCCTCTCCAAGGTCCCCATGCCCGGAAGGTCGGAAGTCCCACCCCCACTGCACCTGTCAGACCCGCCCATGGCCACAGCAGCCCAGCCCCCCACCAGCCCACCCTCGGGCTCCGCAGCGGGGCCCGCATTGGCATGTAGGGCTGGGGCCTGGACCAGGCCATGAAGCCGCACCCGCGGAGCCCCCAGCCATCTCCCTGTACCACGCGGCCTCTGTCCCAAGCCCATGTCCGACCCCCACATCAGGATGCAGCTATACTCGGAGACGGGGTCTCTAAAGATGTCATTCAGTTAAAATGGGGCCATGGCGGGTGTGAGCCAATCCGACTAGTGTGGTCATAAAAAGAGATTCGGACACACACACGCAGACGACCCTATGAACACAAAGTCACGAGACGCCCGTCTGTGAGCCCATGAGGCCTGAGAAGTAACCAGCCCAACGACACCCCACCTTGGCCTTCTGGTTTCCAGAGCCCCGAGAAGTGCGAGCCCCTATCTGTGGCACTTTGTTCGGGCAGTTGCGGTGACCTTCTACACTGGGGTCCTTACGGTCGTTGGCCATGCACCACTGGCACATGCAGAGCTCAGGACCTTTGCACCTGCTGTTCTCTCTGCCTGGAATGTCCTGCCCCCAGACCTCCCCCACTTATTCAAGCCCCTTTCCCTGAGAGGCCTTCACTAGCCACCCCGGTTCACACCACCACACCCTTCCCACCCCCCACGAGACCCCATCCCTTTGCTGAGCCCTCGGGTTCTGCCCGTGGGAATCACTGGGTCCCCTTTCCTCCCGCGGTCAGCTGAGGCTCCGGCTTGTGCTCCGTGGTCGTCCAGCTACCCTAGAACGTCCTGGAAACAGGATCCCTCGGTGCAGACTTTCCCTTCCCTCAGAAATCCACGTGCCCACGCTGGATCCCCGTGGAGGAACCTGCAGCTGTGGTCCACGTGCAGACACACCACGGGGCGTCCATTTGCCCCACACGTCTGGGCTCTGTCTGCTGTGTCCTCAAAAGTGCCGGCAGGACCGGGTCCCAGAAGGAAGTGTCCCTCTACCAGTGGCCACCCCTGGTAGGGGTTGCACCCCACCAGGGACCTGAGCCCCTCCACTTCCTCGAGTCGATGAAACTGTCAAGATCCAGGTGCGCTGGCGCGCGGGGTAGTGCGGACATCAGTGCGGTTTTATTTACAACAGAACAGAACTGGATTCTGAAAACACAGGACAATTTCCAGCCCCTCGGGTGATGACAGGAAAAGCATACACTTCAAGCCTCATAGAAGGAAGAAAATGGGCATGGATTATGAATTGAGGTTTCTATTGACTGTATTTCCATTAAAATGCATAATTATTGAACAATTTAACTGGCAGGACTTCTGACTTAAAGGACATTTTGATTTCTGCTTCTTAAACTTTATCCTTGAGTTAGAGAAAGTGACCTTGTCATAGTAATGACTCCCCTCCTGGTCCTCTCGACAAGTACTAGAAGGTGTTGATTGGCTCTTGGCTGAAATGGCTCAAGGGTGATAATCCCTATGTCTGTACTCGTGGGCTTTGGGGAGATGGACCAGAAAAGAGCTGGGTGCACTCTTACAGACGGGAAATAAGAATGTGCATTTAAACAACAGATCAGGGCTTGGGTCATAGGCCTGGGCGTCTCTCAGCAGCTCTGTATCCACTCTGTTCTCTCCACTCTCTGCTTTGGTGGTGCCTGGACAACGAGGGCGCGCTCTGGGTCCTCACATCTACATAGAGTCCCCCTCACCCAATGGGGAAATGCCCAGTGCAGGAGAATATCCTGCCGAGAGAGAGACAGAGAGAGAGAGAGGGAGAGGGAAGGCAACACAGAGTCAATGCCACTTTGATTGTTCAGGTGGAAACAAGTAACTATTCGGGCCATGCGTGTGTTCTGGGACAGTGTGGGCTGCCTGGTCCAGCAGCTTCTGTGTCATCCTGGCTGTGTTTCTCTTTGTCTGTTCTTGTGTGTGTCCCCTCTGTGCGTGTGCTTTTGCCTGAACCAGGTGGACATTCTCTGGTTTCGGGGCTGAAAATCTCTGTGCCTTCCCAGACAAGATCGTGTAACAAGCATTTGGAATATGAAGACTTTGTCAGCTTGAATTGTGTTTGGACGCGCCCCATGTTGCGTGCTTTCTGCCTTTGCGACTAGGAGGGCTTGCCACTGAGGCGATCTGTTCAGCAAATGGCCAGGGGAAGCTGCTCCCCCAAGAGGAGTCACTACTGAACGCCGCTATTCATTGAGAATCTTACATTCTGGGTGAAATGTTGCAGAGTTTTGATCAAGTTCAAACGGCATGAAGAGCAGAACAGTGTAGATCTGAAATCTTCTATGGGATAAGAATACTTTCTGCTTTTTGAATATTTGACGAAGTGCATATACATCAAACGTTTCATATTTTTATTTATTTTATTTTTGCTGATTTTGTGGGATGGGAGATTTTGACAAAAATTGTATCCTAAAGCCGCGTTCTTGGAATGTGTCTAAACAAGGGCTTCCAACGCGAACCAGAAGAGGGCAGCAAAACACTAGTCACTAGACTGTGTTCCTTGATCTGGGACTGGGAAGCCGCTGCAGGCTTTCCTGCCTCTTTGGTTCTTGTGCATTTGCTTGACTGACCGAACTCCAGGACCTGCAGCAGGTCCACACGTCTTTAAGGAACACACCAAGCCTTTTGTTTTTACCATGATATTTCTCAACAATGAGATATCTGAGGACATGGCTAAGTTATTCAAACCAGGGTGGAAAAATAACCAAAACTCACTCAAAATTAATTTTACTAAAGATCCAGTGGAGTCAGATTGAATCATATAAATAAGAATACAGAAGGAATATCTTACTGAAATGACCAATTTTAAGCTTATTTTCTCCATGTATATTGCATTATTTACTAAATTCTGCATTCACAAAAATACATGTAGTGTTCATTGAGAATGATATTTGAAAGGGAAGTGATCAAAGTATCACAATTGACAATTGCCACCAGGAACATGGCTTCTTCACCCAACTGCGGGCAACAACTGGACATGTATTAATTAGCATTTAATGTGCAAAAAGAGAGCTGCCATCTCAAATGTAATGTGAGATAGTTATGAACACATCTTAAAAATTTTAAGACTCCTGAATAGGAAGGAATAGACTGACCCATAGGAAAAAGGTCATTCGTGTTTCTCTTTCTTTTCTTTTTTTTTTTTTTTTTAAGATTTTATTTATTGGAGAGAGAAAGATTGAGAGAGCACGCATGAGAAGGGGAGAGGGGTACAGGGAGACAGAGAGGCATACTCCCCGCCAAGCAGGGAGCGTGATGACTGGGGCTCGAGCCCAGGACACTGAGATCATGATCTGAGCCTAAGTCAGGTGTTTAAAAGACTGAGCCACCAGGAGCCCGTGTCTCTTTAAACAGAGAAATTACAAAGAAGTGTTTCCTTTAAAATTAGCTAAGGGGCAATAACGTCTGTTTCCACCAATGTTATTTGCTATTGTGCCGGAATGTCGATGAATGCAAAGTTAGGAAACAAACAGGAGGAATCAAAGCTGCAACAGTGATGCAGAAACACGTTAGGTCCTTTTTCATTTCTGGCTTGTTCACTCAAGGTCATATTTGTGAAATGTAGCAACAGCTCATTTCCTCATTACTCTGCACTGTGCTGTCTAATATATCAAATGATACACATGTCCTCTATTACTGATATAAAATTGCTTTGTGTCTGCCTTTTCTAGCTTTTAACTACCTGCACAACTTTCAGCGGACATGAGCAGTAATCTCTGTTGGTCTGTATCACAGGAGGCGTGCTGTGTATGTTTAGACTTCCAGATCCTGCCTTTTCCACTTCTGGGAGGTTTCAGAAGTGCTGAAATATTGGTAAGGAAAATCCTAGGTTTCAGTACCAGGAACTGTGCAGATTCCCCTGCTCGCACAAGGGATCTGAGCTATCACTTTGCAAGGACCCTACAAAGTATCCACAGATGGTGGACGAGTTTCCAGTCCTCCCGCAGGACCGCTCTAGGCGGGGACAGCAAGTGGCCCGCAGAGGAGCCTCAGGCCAAGGGCACAGCTGCCACAGGTGGACCTCAGCAGCTGGGCAGGTTCCGTCCTGCTGTGACCAGCCTCAGCTGGGGAGTCCGTGCAAGGACACCCCCTGCCTTGGGAGGGTGGGCTCATGGCAACCCTGAAGCCCCGTTGGAAGGCAGGGACACTGGGGATTTCTGAAACGCAAGAGACATACATCCTACTGCTCTAGGAGAATGCTTGCCTGTCTTCAGGAGAATTCCAAGTTTGCACAAAAATGAATGGAACTTTTGGGAAATGATGGAAGGAATGACTGCATAGCTAGCTTTGAGGTCCACACCTGACACAACATTTCCTATTGTGCTGCTGGGCTCCATGGGGCCTCCTGCGATCAGGGTAGCCGGGATACAAGATAGGAAGAAAGAGTGTTTTCAAAAACATGTTTCCCTCATGAAAGTTTATAGTCTAGGGGCGCCTGACTGGCTCAGCAGAGGAACCTGTGACCGGGTCTTAGAGTTGTAAGTCTGAGCCCCACATTGGGCTCAATGCCTTGAGAAATGCCTTGATGGGACAATGGAGCCCCACATTTAAATTTTAATTTAAAATTAAAATTTAATTTTAAAATTAAAAGCTTAAAAACAAAATATGGTCTAGAGGATGTACAGTGAAAAGTGAAGTCTCCCTTGTTCCCACCCAGAGGTAGCCAGGGGAGATAACTGGCACCCTCTGCACCCCCATTCCTCTTCCTCAGTTCAGCCTTCAAGCCCTGAGAGATCTGTGAACCCCCGAGGGTGGGGAACGAGGGAGTCGACCCTTCCTGCAGGCCTGATTCATGCACTGGGCAGCAGCCCAACAGAAGCTGTGCACGTGCACAGGGGTTCCTGCACACGCGCTCATTCCTCAGGTTCCAGGTTCCAAAGCTGTGTCCTGGCAACAGGCCCCCATTGTGCTCTAGGCCTTCTGCCGCGACTTGGCAGCTGAAGGAGAGAGCTGCGAGCCTAGTTCGCTATCCCCAGCATCTGGCCTTACCGGACTGCTCTATGGGCACCTCCTTGAGCAGGACGTGCCCCTCCCCCCAGCCCCCGGCTCTGCGGGGTTCCCACCTGCCAGGAGGGCTGGTCCGCCCCCACCCCGCTCACTGTGGCCGCGGACTACTCTTGGCGCCCAGGGCTCGACCGGCGGTCCACGCCCCGGGGTCCACTCGCAGGCAGTCCTCCAAGTACCCTGCGAGGTGGCAACCGCGCTCAGTCCTAGCAGGTTGCAGAAGGTACTCCTTGATCCTGGAGACCCGGCGCTTTCTTCTGGGGCTCCTCGCCTCTTTCTGCAGGTGGGGCTCCCGGGTGAAGGCGATGCTCTCGGCTCCTGGATCACAGGTGTCCTGCCACCGCCGCTGCGAGTCCATCGTGGACACGGTCCCCCCCTGTGTGCTGCAGAAGCGGGTCGTCACCGGGCTGCCGCCCTCAGAACCCAGGAATGTCCACGATGTCCCCACGGGGGAGAGGGTGCGCAGAGACCCCAGAGAGAGCGGCAAAGGCACGACACAGGTAGCGGAAACCCCTGCACATCCAGAGGGGCAAGTGACTCACAGAAAAGACCCTAAAGGCGCTGGGGCCCCACAGGGGGCATTTAGGCCGCTGGGGGTCCAGGGAGGCCTCTCTTCCTTTGTGCCCAGGCCTGGGCCTCTGCAGACAGCCGTCCCCCGGCAAGAGAACTCGGAAGACCCATGCAGGAAGAAGTCCCCCAGCTCCCATCGGAGCTCCTGCCCCACTCGAAATGCCATCACCAGTTCCTATAGTTCCACCAGGGACTGCCACCCGGTGCAGAGGAGGAGGGGTCTGGCCACAAGTCAGGCCTCGCGGCCCCCGAGGTCCCCCAAAAAAGTCAGCCAAGAGAGCCCCTTGTGTCCCGCCGGAGTGCCTGCACTTTCTCAGAAGAAGAACCAGCTGGGAAAGGATGCCGATACCACCACCCGGCAGAAGGCAACGCAGAGGAACTGCTCGTCCCCAGCTGACTGTTCCAGGCCCCGAAAACGCAGGGTTTGTCTGCTGCCACACAGGCGAGGGAAGCCTCTGAGGCTGCCTTCCCCCCCTGATCCGGGGTTTCGAGTGACCGCTGAGGACCTGGACCAGGAAAAGAGAGCTGCTCTCCAGCGCATCCAAGATGCTCTCCGAGGGGACACAGAGGCCACCTGCAGCTGTGGCCCAACTTCGCCATCCAGTGCCTTGGCCCCGTCTGCTGCAGTGGCTGCTCCCCTGCCAGCCTCTGACACCCAGGTCACCCCCATGGGCTGCTCCCCACCTTCGCAGCCTCTCCTCTTGGGGTCTCACCCTGGCTGCAGTGGGAGCTCCTTGCCACCTACCCAGGCCCTCTCCATGTTCTCCAGAAAGCGCAGGGCCTCAGTCACCGTCCCCCCAGGCCTGCCAGCACTGCCCGGGAGTAGTGGTAACCCGGGACCCACTGCCCAGGCCCCATTCGGGGCTGTTGGTGGGCAGTGGCCCGGAGCCGGCACCCTTCACAGCTCTCCCCAGCAGGGACAGCCGGCAGCTCAGGCTCCAGACCCACTCCAGGCCCTGAGCGCAGCTCTAGCCCAGCTATCCTTGGGCAGCGGCCCCCAGGCGGGTTATGTGGTTCCCTTACCCGCATCTGCCTCCCGGGGCACCCGTGCCAGTGCCCAGCCAGGTTCGGTTACCTCCACTGCTGTATTCGCCCCTGGCGCAGCCGCTGCCCCTGGCTTGGCAGCTGCCCCCCAGGTGCCCGGCGCCCTATCCCATGCTGGGCCCAACAGCCAGCAGCCCCGCCCCCCAGCTGGCAGCACAATGCCGGCCCCCAACAGCATGGGGCTTTCGGCAGCATCCGCAGGTTTGGGGAGAGGAGATGATGTTGGAGATCTGTGCTCCAGCTTTGGGGCTCTCAGCATCACAGCAGGAACGAGCAGGGCCCCAAGCGGCCCGCAGGGCTCCAGGGCAAGCCTGGGCCGGAACACAGGGGGCCGCCCATTCCAGAGCACCCTGTCGGGGACCGCTGGAGCCAGCACGACGAACCACGCTGTGTCGGGAGCCCCGAGGGCCCCTCCCTCCAGTCACATCCCCAGGCACCCTACCAAGCAGAGGTCCAGCTCAGGTGGCTGCAGCACTGCCAGCAAGGCCGCCAGCGGGGGCGGGGCTGTCCTGGCCTCTCTTCCTAGTGGCCCCGCCTCGCTGGTCAACACAGCCCAGAGCAGCCTTGCCACCAAGACCCCCTCATCCATTGCCCAGCCCTTGATGAGACGCAAAAGCGCCGCGCCGTGGAACAAGCCATCTTCCTCCACATCAGATCCCACTCCGTGGGGGCCCAAGAGGCAGAGGCTCGGCTGAGCCAATAGCTTCTGGGAGAAGCAGCCGGTGTTGCACTTCCTCCCAGGTGACACCGGTGCCAGAAGAGTGTGGAATGGGAGACACAAAATGAGCCCCGACCGTGGCGGGCCTAGAGCAAAACCGGGCTCCCAGCCAGCCAGCCAACATTGGGGAAACTTCCCAATCCCTGACCCACCATTTTGAAGGAAGGGGGGGGCTTGAGCCCTTGTCCGTGATCCCAGGGGCCACGGGCCTTGGGACAATACACGGAGATCCGTGTCCCTTTGGCCTCCAGTCCCACAGCACCCGGGACTCCTGCCGCTGCCCACAGGTTTCCCCTCCCCTCCCCCCATGTTCTTCCCAGAACCTTTAGATAGTATTTATTTTATTAATTAAAGCCTTGTTCTAGTTTCTTTGCATAGCTGTCCTGAGTCTCCTTTGTGGGTCAAGTGTGCAAAAGGTGGGACTCTAATGGGAGTTGGGTGCTCGAATGGGAAGCCAGACACCACCGTTTCCAGGTTCCCGTGGCCCAGCAGAGCGGGTAGGGCTAGAAGGATGGACCCTTGAAGAGTGAGAGTAGATTTTCAGTTTCGGGGATGGGCCTGGGAGAACACTGGCCTGGGGAGGGCAAAATGGGGAGACTCACCCTTGCCTATTGGAAGCGCTGCTTCTCTCCCACTGGGGACCCCACGGAATCTTTTTGCTTCACAACCCTGGGGCAATGGAAAGACACTCCTGGCCTAGAGTATGGGTGTAGCATCAAAGATTGTGGCTCAGGCAAAGGAGGACAGCTTTGCCTTGAGGGTGTGACAGCTCCCTGAACGCTGAGTGACATCCCACTTCACACAAGCACCAGCCTCCCTCAGTGCATCTCTTCCCTCTACCAGGCATTTGGGGTGCTGCTTCCTGATGGCCCTGGGGAGAAGAATGAGGTGCAAACAACTCATCTGTGAGAGGGAAGGTGCAAGGATGACAGCTGAAAGGTCTGTCACCCCAAAAAACTCCTCAGTCCCATATTTTTTAGAGATAAGATAACAACCAACAAAGGAGGAGGTTATACATTAGTCACGGGTCTTGTAGGTCAACCAGAGGGAATGGGAGTCCTCTGTCGACCATAGTCTTATAGGTAAACAGAGGAGGGTGTGCCTGGCCCAGCAGCGTGGAATTGACAGTTGAGCAAGCGCACGTAAAGGGATTATTCTAACACCAGGCTTTAACGACCCTGGCAGGGGTCAGTGACCAGGGCATCCCCAGCAGCTGGGCTTCAAGGACGTGTATCCTCCTCTCCACCGGAGGCCTGCTGCTAGTACAGGTTTTCTCAAGGTCATCGCCAAGCACGCTTGCGTGACCAGTACAATTCCTCATTAGTGATATTTCAAGCAGTCTGTCATTCTGAGGGATGGTTCCGTTTCCCCCTTTTTGTTAATGCAGAAGCAGCAAAATCCGTTTTGCAAGTTCTCTAACCACTCGTCATCAGAAAGATTTCCGTGAGCATCTGAGGACTAAGCGTAAAAAGATTATAACAATAAAAAGTGTCATCATTCCACCTATAATGCCAAGACCAGTTTTTGGATCCAAGCAAAGAGGTTTACATCAGACAGAATATCATTAATCCTTTGGGCAAAACTGACTCTTGGAACTGATTGTAAGGATAGCGAGGAATGGCCTGAATAGTATCTTGAAACTGTTTAATATCCACAATTAAATTACCACCATAATGACTAGTAATATGGCGAAATCTTGTTCCACGGTATTTCTCATTCATTATAGGTTTAGGGAGTAACACAGAAGGAAGAAACATTCTAATCACACAGAAGGTGAAGCCTTATAGTTGGAAGATGTTCTCTCCTATATATATCACGGCTTCTTCTAAATCAGAGACTCTTTCATGAAATCTTTGATCTAGGACTGTTTGTGGATGCCAAGCCTTGCTAGCATTCTCGTGCCATTTTTGCACAAATTGGGTGGTTTGTACGGCCAGATGCAAGGCCATTCCCGCAGTGGTAGCCGTAACAGAAATGGCTATAATTCCTAGAATAGTTCGGTCGGAGGCACAGGTGACAACCCGGATTTGTGATTCTTGTCTGAAGTGTGTGATATGTGTGTGGTGGGGCAGAGGTTGGGGGGACAGTTTTGTGGGACTGAGCCCCTGCTATCTCCAGGTATCTACGTCCACATAGATAGTGTCAGATTTGAGTTACATTGTAGCACACCTAGCTGGTGTCAGAGAATTGTTGGTGAGTGGAACACCCCCTCCCACACCCGTGGTGGAATTGGGCACAGAACCCTTATGATTCCAAATATGAGAATGTACAAAAACAAAACAAAAACCTCACACTTTTTGCTAATTTGGCTAAAACAGAGAGTCTAAAATCAAAGCCTGGTTTACAAATGCACGATGTTATGAGAAATGTTGTTTTATGAAGGTTTCATTTCACAGGCATGAATGATTACACAATTGACTATTGCCCATTGATTGTCATGTCCAGCTGTCTTCTTTCCGCAGAGGTCTGGCTGGTGGGGCTCAAGGGTCCATGCCTCTAATCACAAGCTGACCCCACTGCCAACCAGCCCCAGTTCCTAGGTGAGGTCCAAAAGCCACCTCATTAACATAACAAAAGAAACCTTTATTGCTATCCTCATTGGAAATTACAGAGGTTTTGTGCCTGAAATGGAGACACAGAACCAATAGTTCTGTTATATTTCTATTTCAGAGAAATAGAAAGCAAAGGAATAATCTAAGTAATGTAAAAAAAACCCGTAGATCAGTGAATAAACTTGATGTATTTTTCTAAGTTTTCAATAACTTTCTTTTTGTAGCATGCTTACAACATATTGTAAACGTAAATATAATCTCATTTGGTTATCAGTGATATTTAAAACACAGGGATATGCCAACAATATTAGTTTAAATATTGTCTTAACTCTCCAGACATTTTAGTCCAAGAACATGCATTTTTAAGTATATATGTTGTTTTGAAAATTTAACAACTGAACTAAGAAAAAAACTATGAGTTCTTTCAACAAAGTGAGTATTTTGTTAGAAAAAAAAACTAGAAAAGTTGTATAGTATTATATACCAAAATCTTATCTCATAAAACTTACCAACTTAAAAATTCTTAAGAATTTAAAAGAGTAAAAAAAAATTTAGAAGTGCGCCTGGGTGGCTCAGTGGGTTAAAAGCCTCTGCCTTCAGCTTGGGTCGTGATCCCAGGGTCCTGGGATCAAGCCCCACATTGGGCTCTCTGCTCTGCAGGGAGCCTGCTTCCTCCTCTCTCCCTGACTGCCTCTCTGCCTACTTGTGATCTCTGTCTGTCAAATAAATAAATAAAATCTTAAAAAATTTTAAAAGAAAAAAAATTAAAAGATATCTTTGATACTTTTATTTGTAGCTTCTTTTTATGAAAAATTAATTAAAAGTCACAGGGAGGGTTTTTTCACATGTACTTTTAAAATGACAGAGACTCCAGAAAATAATTATTTGAGATCTCCTATTCAAAGTCGTTTAGATTTCAAATTTCCTGGGACCAAATGAGAGAAGAAAGCAAGACCGTTATATTTCTGAAAACCATCTTTGAATCTTCTTATTCTCTTAATAAAAATATAAGTAGACTGAGTCCATCTCAAGTGGGAAAACATAGGAAGATGGCAGAATTTTCTTCAAATATTCAGAATTAACCAGAAATGTCAAGACTGCTAAGCAACAAACATTGAAATGAGTCAGTTTTAAAGATCTAATTGGTTTTATCAAAATTCATGAATCAGCCAACATCCTATCTAACACTAGAAAGGCATTCCAAAGTCTACAGATAGGGAAAGGTTTTGAAAGCCAAGTCAACTAAGTCATATATATGCTCCAGGTGAAGTCACCTTCCTTCTGAGCATAAAAGGGCATATTAGGGGGATTACTTCATTTTCTTTTGGAGGAGGGAAAGGAGCCATGTGGCAAATTACATCATTGGTGCTGAACAGAAAATTCCACACTGACCAGTTAAGACTATATTTCTGAGGGAGGCTGAAACAGTAATTAGCTTAAGATATTAAGTCTTGGTGGGTCTAGCACAAATGACTCCATTTTGGGCCTACTATTTTTTTTTTTAAACAAAACCTTTATGTGTGCATTCTCAAAGCATGTAGTAAACAGTATACAGTCATGAATTTTCTCCAGGACAGATTGTTTCTTTTTACAGATAAAAGGCCTTTGAACATCAAGAATTGAAAACCAAACTTGAAACAGCCACAGTGACTTCTACTACTTTTTTAGACAAATAAGTAAGCCTCATTGTTGTTACCTTAACTGTATCTGTGACAGTAAATAAACACAAAAATCCCCCTGGATGAACAAAATAGATGTTAGTCTCTGGATGCTGCCTTCTGCCCACGACAGAAACTTTCGCCATCCCCCCTCCTCCCCATCTAGGTCTCTCGTCTCTTCCTCCTCCTCCTCCTTCTTCCTCTTCCTCTTCTTATTCTTTTGCTCCTTCAGATTTATTTACTTATTTGATTGATTATTTATTTATTTTAGAGAGGGTGGGGAGGGCCAGAGTCTAGAGCCTTTAACAGCAGAAATATATATGTATCGAGAGGTTAAAACATAGCCAGGAACCTGTACTATTTTAACTTCTTGTGTTACCCTGTTTGTTTGATATTTTAATAAAGATAGATTTAGAAATTAAATTTGAACTAGAAATTATACTAAGCTCGGGGTGCCTGGGTGGCACAGTGGATTAAAGCCTCTGCCTTTGGCTTGAGTCATGACCTCAGGGTCCTGGGATCGAGCCCCACATTGGTTTTTTTGCTCAGCGTGGAACCTGCTCCCCCCCCCCGCCCCCGCCTACTTGTGATCTCTGTCTGTCAAATAAATAAACAAAATCTTAAAAAAAAAAAAAAAAGAGTAGCCAAAAGAGGGAATCAATCCAAATGTTCATTAGTGGATGAATAAGATATCATATGGCCATATGATGGCATATTACTCAGCTATGAAAAACAATGGAGTAGTGATACACGCTACAACTGGATAAACCTCACCAGAATCATTGTAAGAAAGGCAGCCAGAAAGGACCACATTCCATTTATGAAACGTCCGAACTAGGGAAATCTATAGAGACAGAATGTAAAATAGTGGTTGTCTAGGGCCTGCAGGGAGTAACAGTGGTAGCTAAAGGGTACAGGGGTGCTTTTGGGGTGATAAAAGTGTTCTAGAATTGTGGTGACAGTTGTACAACTCTGTGAATATACTAAAAGCCAATAAATTATACGTTTTAAATGAGTAAGCTATAAGTGAACTGAATCTCAATGAAGCTGTTAAAAAACTCTTTGGGGCAAATGCATCTGCCACAGCAATTAATATAAATGAGCTAAATAACTAAACACAGGTTTTTTTTCCAAGTTGCTCTACCCATCCTGAGGAGGGGTTGGCCAACTTTTTCCATGAAGAGCCAGAGTAAATATTTTAGGCTTGGCTGGCCATAACATAACATAACATTACTGTGGCAACTACTATACTCAGTAGTTAAAGCAGCCTGAGATGACATGAAAATGAATGGGCATGGCTGTGTTCCAATAAAACTTTATTTGAACAACAGGTGGCAGGCTGGGCTTTATCTACAGAATCTCCCTCAACCCAACACAATCACTCTGTGAAGACAGGCCAAGTAATGCCTCTGAGGCAGTAGAGATGGTGAGAAGCCAAATGACTTGTCCAGGTGACAATTTGACAACAGAGGAGACAAGACTTCCAGCCTTGGCTTCACCGGGTGTTGTACTCAGCCAGACATACAGCCTCTCCAGAACACCCTCCCCTCTAAACCAGCTGATGGATCTCTGGCAACTGGTACAGAGCTGGGCCACCACTCAAACAGGCCTCCTTGCTGCAAAATCTCCTCTAACACCCCAGCAACCCTTTCCCAAACCCCTCCTCTTCTGACAACCTTCACTGGCCCGGCCGTTCCTAAGGAGCCACGTTCAAGCTGCCTGCCGGAGTCTCCATGGAGAAGGCCCCCACTTGGGTTTAATACTCGACCATTCCCAAGACTCACAGAATCTCAAAGTGGTAGTGTCTTTGCAGTGCACTCACAGGCCTGGGTCATGTACCTCTCTCCCACTGGGCTTCATTCTTACATTCCTCTTCTCTTTCCTGTTTAACTACCTCCCATGTGCCGGCTACTTCCAAGAGCCTAAACTAGTAAAGTCTGCAGGAGAAAGGAAACAGAGATGGTAGATCGCGTGCCACAGTAACGGGAAATGGCACCACTGACCCAAATGAACGCTCTGCCTCTGCCAATTTCAGTGAACTCTGCACATGTCCCCTTTGGCCGTGTTGTACCTTCCCAGGATGTTGTAAAGGAAACTCTCATTTTCTTTTATGCATTCACAGAGACACTTTCTGCTCCAAACGTCTGGCGGGGTTTGCCACCCAACAGCTGGTGTGCTACAGTTCAATGAAGTTCTGACACTATGTGCCTGGAGATAGCATCAGTTCCCACAAGTTAAGGGCTCAGTCCCACAAGACTGCATTTCCTGCTCCCTTCTGATGCGAACCACAAGCCCAGGTGGTCTCCTATGCTTCCGACTGCTGGCTATAAATCAGAGGCTCCCAGGACCCCTCCTCAGGTTTGATGAATTTGCCAGAGCAGCTCAGAGAACTCAGATAAATATTTAACTTACTAGATTACCAGCTCATTATAAAAGGATATAACTCAGGATCAGAAGAGATGTGCAAGGCAAGGTATAGGGGAAAGGGTGTGGAGCTTCCGTGCCTTCTCTGAGAGACGTAGCAAGCTTTGAGAAAAGCATGCTACTCTTCCAGCATCTCCGAGTGTCCGCCACCCCTGAAGCTCTCTGAACCCCGAAGTTCAGGGATTTTTATGGAGGCTTCATTATATAGGCATGATTGATTAAATCACAGGCCACTAGCAATCAAGTCAACCTCTCCAGCCCTTCTCCCCTCCCCAGAGGTCGGGTGTAGGCCTAAAAGTACCAAACCTCTCATCTTGTGGCTGGTTCCCCTGGCAACCAGCCCCCATCCTTAGGTGCTTTCCAAAAGCCACCTCATTTGCATAACCTCAGGTGTGGTTGAAAGAGGCTTATGAATATATATACTGCTTTCAACTTTGTATCTTGGGAGCAATTTTAGCACAAAAGACCAAATATTATAATAAAAACCTCTTCCATAGCCCTTATTGCTTGTAAATTACAAGGGTTTTAAGAGATGTGTGCCAGGGGATGCCTGGGTGGCTCAGTCAGTTAAGCTGCTGCCTTCAACTCAGGTCACGATCCCAGGGTCCTGGGATCGAGTCCCACATCGGGCTCCTTGCTCGGCAGGGAGCCTGCCTCTGTCTGCCAGTCTGCCTGCTTGTGTGTGCACACTCTCTCTCTCTCTCTCTCTGACTAATAAATAAATAAATAAAATCTTTAAAAAGAAAAAGAGAGAGATGTGTGTCAGGAACTAAAGGGAGACCAAAAGAGACAGTTGACCCTTGAACAACGTGGGTTGGAACTGGACAGGTCCATTTATACCTGGATTTTTTAACAATACAGTAAATGTTATTTTCTATTCCTCCTGATCTCTTCCTTATGATTCATTCTAATTTTCTAAATATGAAGATCTTGTATCTAGCTTACTTTAAGAATCTAAATAAATAGGAATTATTATATATATTATACATATAATACATATAATAAATATATAACAAAACATATATATAATGTATATATATATTACATATATATTATTATAACATCTAACATACAAAATGTGTGTTACTTGACTGCTATCTGTAACACTTCTGGTCAACAGCAAGTTATTACTAATTAAGTTCTGGGGGAGTCAAAAGTTGTATGAGATTTTTCAATGGTGGGGGGTTGTAGTGGTATTCCTAACCCTCATGTTGTTTGAAGAGTCAACTGTATATTTCTTTTTTTTTTTTTAAAGATTTTATTTGTTTATTTGACAGAGATCACAAGTCGGCAGAGAGGCAGGCAGAGAGAGAGAGAGGAGGAAGCAGGGTCCCCGCTAAGCAGAGAGCCCGACGTGGGGCTCGATCCCAGGACCCTGAGATCATGACCTGAGCTGAAGGCAGAGGCTTTAACCCACTGAGCCACTCAGGCGCCCCATCAACTGTATATTTCTTCTTATAACTCACAGTGTCACAAGTGCCCTTCCTTCTCCCTCTTTACTGGCTCTTCATGGCCCACTTTCATGCCCTTCAACTTGGACCACCACAGGGGAAATGCCAGCTCCTTGCTGCATCCAGCTCTCTCCCCCATGTATATAAAATGATGAAACTTAACAGGACCCTCATAGGCAACCTGGTCCTTCAACCCACAGAGGAAAATGAGGCCCAAAGGAAGCGGTCCAGCGCCCAAGATCGCGCTGTACCTCCAGCCAGCATTAGACCCCAGGTCTGTACTTCTGCCACAATGTCAAACTATCTGTAGAGTTCTAGATTTTCTAAAGTAAATAATGTCACAGCATGGTCCCTCACACCCTGCTGTCACCTCTGAACTTGTTCTGTCCACCCAACACTCTTCCTCCTCCTCTCCACTGAACTCCAACTTACCTGTCAAGACTCAGCTGAGGGGCGGCTGGGTGGCTCAGCCACTGAGCATCTGCCTTCGGCTCAGGTCACGATCTGACCTGGGGTCAGGTCCTGCATTGGGCTCCCTGCTCAGCGGGGAGCCTGCTTCTCCCTCTCGAACACGCCCTGCTTGCATTCCCTCTCTTGCTATGTCTCTGTCAAATAAATAAATAAAATGTTTTTTAAAAAAAGACTCAGCTGAAATGTCCTTTCATCCAAGATCCTTTCCAGACCCTCAAAACCCCCAAGATCAGAGTAGGTTCTTCTTTATGTTGTCACAGTTTCTTTGTATTTCCCTTATCACAGCATATCATACATTGTTGTTTAATCAGACTATTATAACCTGCAGTGAGCTATAATGACTATAATGACAGTGCTCATTAGGTAGGACCTCACCTACCTTGAAGACCACCATGCCTCCAGCTCTCAGCACAGAAAAATTAACTAAAGAGTGTTACTACTCTGCACTCATTTAAGGGAGTCATTCCCACTCTTACCCTAAAACCTCTTCCCAGAATCAGTGAAAGTGTTACTACTTTCTTCTAGGCCTTATCAGTCAGGAGAGAAAGGAGGCACCAGGATCAACTCCTTAGGAGAAATGCCAGGGACTGTGATAGGACAGTGGGACCGAGGCCCAGGGAACCTGCAGAGAAACTGTCCAGGATGGAAGACTGAAGACCCACTGAATGCCCCGGTTCCAGGATGCCCAGCCATGGGTACACAGAAAAAGGTCAGGCTGACCGATGCCCTCCACAAACCTGTGAGTCTGCTCTGTGACCTTGGTGTAGTCCTGATCTAAGAACCCAAATTACCCTGTCTGAGAACAAGAACGCTATTTACTTTCCTTATTGGAAAAGAAACCCATAAGCTTTGAGAAAAACTGCACGTGCCAAATGGCAACTACTGTCTCACGCAGTGAGGCGATGCGTGCCCTTGCCTGGCCTTCTATCTTTCCCAATCCCTGGCAGGATCCCGGTGAACTGAGTAACCTCAGGAGCCTGAGCCCTGCCTCGGTGACCCCGCCCTACACAGCCTAATCCCTCAGCCCACCTTAGCCCGCCTCGGGCCCTGGCCCAAAGAGAACGTGCCCTGGCCTCCCTCACCTGTTGGGGGCGCGTAGGCCCGATCAGGGGTCAGTGGGTTTGGCTCCGGCTGGCGGAGGTGGTGAGGGCAGCCCGGGCCGGTTCAGGAGGAGGCTCCTGGCGCCGCAGCTGGAGGCAGCTCCTCCACATCGCCCCCGAGAGCCTGGGGGACAACCGGCGGGAAACCTGAGAGCAGGAAACTGAACGAAGGGATTCCCAAAGCCGCAGGCTGGGGTTGTACGGAAACCTCTCACAACCTCCCCAGAGTCCTCTGCCTCCCCTGGACACCGCCATCTTCCGCCTGACACCAGCGCGAGCTGTCGCTCCTGCTCGCCTCCTGCACACACCCCCAGTCAATCAGTATCACTAACCCACCTTGCCCCGCCCCCTCCATGCTGTGCCTGGGGAAGAAGACTACAAGTCCCAGAGGGCCTCTCGCGCACCCCCCTACGTGATTTCTCCGCCAGCTAATGGGTGGAAGCGCCGCGTGAGCCTGTTCCCTCCCACCCGGTGCGCCTGAGCCAATCGAAAGGGTGGTGTGTGTGCGAAGGCAAGTGGGGAGGAGGACTCAGCTCAGGACGCGGGGAGCGGGGGGGGGCCCCGCTCGCAGGTCCCCGGGTCCCGGTGTCTGCTGGAGCGCTTGGTCCGCAGGCAGCGAGCGGGTGGTCCCCCCTCCGGCCCAACCCCGCGCGTGCGCGCCCCGGCCCCTCCCTCCCTGCCACCCGCCTCGGCTCCCGCGTGGCGGCGGCCGTTCCTTCCCCCACCCCCCCAGCCCTGGCTCCGGAAGACCCCGCGATGCCGGTCCACACTGTGTCCCCCCCACTCCCCGCCCCGCGCCACCCGCCGGCCGGTGCCCATCAACACCCAGCAGCCCGCTCTACAGCAGCTCCAAGTTCCGCGGCCGCCAGAAGAGCAAGGGGAACTCGTAGGACGTAGAGGTGGTGCTGCAGGTGAGCGCCGAGCCGGGCCCGCGGGCCTCCTCGCGGCGCTCACGGGCAGTGTCCGCCCCCGGCTTCTCGAGCCCGTGCCACGGACCAGGCCCTCCCCGCAGGGCCTCCTGCACCAGGCGCTTCACCGCCCGGGACCTGCCCAGCTGGTGTCTCACACTCTCCAAGCCCCAGCCCTGACCTGCCCCTCACACCGGAGCCTGTCGGGAGCAGCTCCTGGCAGACCCTGAACACTGTCCCAGACTCGAAGCCGGTGACCGGCCTGCCTGGGATCAGGAAGGGCGCCCCCCGCCCCGTGACTGGCCACCCTCAGACCTGAGTCCTTCCTCCCCAGGACCTTTCGTCCCGAGATCAGCGCCCCCTCCTCCAGTCCCTCTCAGACGCTGAAGAGCCCTCCAGTGGTTTCTCCTGACTGGGGACCCTACCCGTGGCTGGGCCCATGTCAAATTATCTCAGACCTGAGACAGTCCTCCTCCCCTCCCCTTTCCTAAGTTCCAGGGATCCTCAAACCCTGGGGCCCTCCTCCCAGGATTTCTTCCTTGGGAGAGCCTAGTTAGTCCCCTCGGACCTGGCGACCTGGCGCACACTCCCTCCATTAGCCCCTGAGCCCTGAGCGCCCCCCAGCCCACAACTGATTCCTAGCCTCTGGTAATGACTCCCTCGAGACCAGGCACTCACATCCTGGGTGCTGCTGAGTGGAGCTCCTCCAAGTCTGTGGGGATCTTGCCTCCTGGCCTCCCTCCCCCCACAGCTGTCCCAGTCTCTTCCTGGCCCAGGCACCCAGCTGCCCCTAGCCCCAGGCCTCCCGCTCTAGGCTTCTCATGCTCCCTGCCTCCATTCTTTGGCCACCTCCAGTCCCCTCCCAGTCTCCCCGGCTTGCTTCCCCAACCCATACCTTCATCTTCCTCCTCCTCGGCTCCAGGGGACCCTCTTTCTGTGTTCTTTTATCTACACAACCAGGGCTTCCTCCTGGTCTCTGATAGCCATGTGCTGGGAAATCGAACTCACCCCGTATTATCTCTCACACGGTATTTCATTGCTGTCCCCCCTCAATTTGACCTGGATTTCTAAATACCTGGTGCCAGCCCCTGGTGGCTTTGGAGCGACAGCTTTACCTACTCTGGCCCTTTTCTGCACCTCACCCCTCTCACGCAAATAGGAACACACTTGACATTCTTTTCTCCAGGCAGAGATCAACAGTAGTCCATACTCCTTTTTCTCTCCCTTCCCCGCAAAAACCCTTCCTGTGTAGCTACCCTTGCCTGCCTCAGGATCCACTTTCCTCCTCCCTTTGCCCCTTTTTTCCTTAGTGTGAGGCCCCACCTCCTACAGCCCCTCCCCATCTGCCCTCTTGAAAGGCCTTTTACAGAAACTCTGAGGACCTAGTGTGCCACCTTACTGCTCCCATGAGTGAGGACAGAACCTAAGATGTGTCTTTGCCTTATGTGCCCTTGGCTCTTTAAAAATAGTAAATTTTGGACAGCCTCTCTTCTGAGCAAGTGGGTGTCCCTCCCAAAAGACAATGCAGATACATTTTCTTTCTGCTAACCGTAGAGCACCATTAACCTCTTTTTTCTTACTGTTTTGGGGGAATCAATAGTTTCATCTTTTTTCGGTGGAGGAAACTGCCTCTTCATGTTAATTGTATCTTTGCTCCATGAACTTAACTTTTTCACGTGAGCCGTGGCATTTGTTATAACTGGAAAACTGTTGTGACTGATTCGTTCTTTCTTCATAATTATATGCCTCACGTGGTGATCCCGCTTGTCTTTTGCTTGAAATGTGAGAATTTAGTATAAAGGTAAAGACTCTTTTTTCTTTATTGTGGGGGCAACATCATAAAATTCTGGCAGTGAGGTCCTTGGTGCGGGTCGTGTTTGGAATGATCGTGAATTTGTGCCGATTGTTTATTTTGACAGTTTCTGATGCGGTAGACCAGCAGGGTCACTAAGTGTCAAAGAGAAGTGGTCTTTGACTTCTTCAGCAACTCCCCGCTTCTGTCATTGGTGTGTTGTTTCCAACGTCCTGTCAGGTGCCCGTGTCCTTGTGACCCAATAGAAGTGGTGATTAAGTTGGTGCAGGACTGACTGGTCTCACGGGAGCCCAGAGCAGAAGCCCGGCTCAGACCTCAGTAGGATGTCTGCTGGTGGGAGCTGTGGTCGTGCCCAGGAATGCCGCCCTACATCTGGATTGGTAAGTTCTTTGTCCGTCACTAAGACCATCAGTGGTCTGTGAATTGGCCCATCATCGCCCTGGTTTTTCAGCCAGGACCAGTTTCTTGGACTCAGCCTTTTTAGAATATACATCTGCCTCTTTCCTGCTTGCTTGCTTTGTTTCCTAACAGCTTTGTTGAGATACAGTTCGCATCCTACGCAACTGGCCCACTGAAGGTGTTCAGGTCAGTAGTTTTTGGAGTACTCAGAGTTGGGTAAGCATCACTGCAACCTAATTTTAGCCCCCTTTCATCCCCCCGAAGAGAAACCTCACCTCCTAGCCATCACGTTCCTGAAGATTTGCTTATTCCGGCCATTTCACGTATGTAGAGTCATACACTATGGGACCTTTTGTGTCTAGCTTCTGTTGCCGAGTGTCATGTCCTCAACGTTCGCCCGCGTCATAGGATGTGGCTGTGCTTTGTTCCTTTTTATCATTGCATGATAATCTGTTGTATGGATATACAGCATTTTGTTGAGCCTTCGAGCAGTCGGTGAACATTTGGGTGGTTTCCACTTTGGAAACCATTTAACGATGGAGTGAACGTTGCTTTATGAGCTTTCATGTGGACACATCTTCATTCCTCGTGGGAGTGAAATGCTGGGTCCGATGGCAGCTCTGTGCTTACCACTCCGAGGAGCTGCCACGCCGATTTCCAAAGTGCCTAGCCCAGTTTTCATTCCCACCAGCCCCGCATGAGGGTCCAGTTTCCCACAGCCTTGCTGACACTTTCAACTTACTGCCTGTCTCTTTGATCGCAGTCCTGCTAGTGGGTGTGAAGTGGTGTCTCATTGTGGTTTTGATTGGAATCTCCTTAATGACTAACAATGTTGCACATCTTTTCTTGGGCTTTCTGGAGCCCTTCTTCCTTCCTTCCTTCCTTCTTTCTTTCCTCTTAATTCTAGTTTAGAGAGTTTCCCAAACCTTTGTGAGATTCTGGCTGGGTTTCCCTTGTTGCCGTTGTTACTGTAACTACTCTGTTTCTCCTCTGCCATGCAAGGAGCCAAGACCAAAGTGAAGGCCAGGGTCACAGGGAACGGGTACTAGAAAGAGCAGCTGTTGGACACAGCTGTGCTGTGAGACGTTCTTGCTAAACATTTGCCTTGTTATCTTTCTCATCGAGATGCTGGCCTGGCGTTTGGTGTAAGGTCTCTGCATTGTACTGTGTTTGAGTTCACCAACTGTCATCTAGATGAGTTGGGGCAGAATGGGAGGGATACATGGTTGAACGGAGGCCAGACTGAAATTCTGATTCTTGAGCATGTGATAATCCATGCAAAATGTTAGCCAATTCCCAGTTCGGTTTTTAATCTTATTAGCAGGTATCTTGGACACCTGATAAGCTTTCCAGCAGCTGTGAAACCCCAAAGTGTATTGAATTCAGTGAGAATTGCATACATGAAATTTAAGGCCCCAGGTTAGAGCTGTGTGTCCTTTAAATAAAGTCTTTCACTGAACCGCGTTAGTGCAGATCAACCACTTAGATCACATCCAAGGCCAAGGCCAGCCGATGAGGATATTTCAAGTGCTTTGGCAGTTTTCACATGGGCTACCTTTGTCACCGGGTCCAAACTGTGGGAGCATTTCAGCTTCATTGAAGCCCGTTTGCTTTGGTGCTGACCTCCTCTGGCTGACTGTGCTCATTACAGTTTTTAAAGATTGCTGGAGTATTTGATTTACCGTGTAAACGAAAGTAGTTAAGTCTCCAAATCTGAAAAATACCACAAAACTTTCCTAGTTGCTTAAAATGAGACCTTGCTTAACACTAAAATCTCAGCGTGCCAGTGGCATTGTACTTGGGTTTGCTTTCTTTCCAGGGGTCTGCTTTTTAAGGGAGCCCAAGTTATCATGAAATGTGAAAATCTGCCTGTTTGGGACCAGTCTGTATAGGTTTGGGTGAATTGTATCGGTTCAGGTGCCCTAAGCTGTAAGTAAACCATAGCGACCTCAAAATAATTTAAAGAATGAGTGAACCTAGCACTTCTGATTACAAGAAACTCGGAGGTGGTTTGGTTCCAGGTTGGTCATTCAGGGCCCTCATTCCCTTGTCTGTCTCTCCGCTGCCATCCCTGGCATTTCCCGGCCTGTTTGTCCTCATGGTCTCTAGATGGCTGCCGAGGGCCTGGGCGCTCGTACAGGTACTGCCACTTCCAGGGGAAGAAAGAGGGCCTCCTCAAAAGCCAGCATCTTTCCCAGAGGCCCCCAGGAGACTGACACACATACCTGATTGGTTGGGTCACTCACCCCTAAACTTATGACTCACGAGGGAACAGGGGCACCTGTCTGCCTTGGGTCAGGGCTGACCAGGCCCTGTGGGGCCAGGGTGGGCGCCAGAACAGGATCTGGGCCCTGGCAGCATGGAAAGGTAGGAAATTGGTTATTGGGTAGGCACCCTGCAGTGTCTCAGCAACCCATAAGTGGTGGATACGCAGCCTTAACATCTCCCACGCCTGTTACCCCTGTTCATTGTAGCCTCCCAACTCTTCACCAAGAAATACAGGCGCTCATCTATGAAATGGGCAGAGTGAACACTCAATAATATATTCCGATCTGGGGGTCAGCATTTTGGTTCATAACGGAAATGTTTGCCCAAGAAGTCTTCGTATGAGGTCTTTTCTGAATATGCTGCCCATTTCATAAAGAACTAATGCACAGGGGCGCGTGGGTGGCTCAGTCCTTAAGCGTCTGAACCTTCATCTCCGGTCATGATCCCGGGGTCCTGGGATCGAGCACCCCATCGGGCTCCCTGCTCAGCAGGAAGCCTGCTTCTCCCTCTCCCACTCCCCCTGCTTGCGTTCCCTCTCTCTCTGTGTCTCTCTCTGTCAGAGAGATTTATTTATTTATAAATAAATTAAATAAAATCTTAAAAAAAAAAAAGAACTAATGCAGGATTGTGTAGTGTGAGTGTAGGGGAGGAATACACTCCTGAGACCGGCGGGAGGCCTGTGTACGTGGGCTCGCTGCTCCAGAAAGGCACTTAGGTCTCAAGGTACTCAGCAGAGGAGGTTGAGAGGGTCCTGGGATCAGCTTGCTTGGTCTGAACAGGCCCATGGGTAGGGCGGACTCACGAAAGTCTTGAAGGCCAGTGATCCCTGGCCCAGCTCGGTGGGCACCCACCTCCAGACCTCCCTTAGCCCACCCAGCCTGTGCCCGCAGGACACGTGGATTTCCACAGCATCCCCAGCTTGTCCCAGGGGTTCCTCCATTTATTTTTTTTTCTTTTTTTAAAGATTGTATTTATTTATTTGACACAGAGAGATCACAGGTAGGCAGAGAGGCAGGCAGAGAGAGAGGAAGAAGCACGCTCCCTGCCAAGCAGAGAGCCCGATGCGGGACTCGATCCCAAGACCCTGAGATCATGACCCGAGCCAAAGGCAGAGGCTTAACCCACTGAGCCACCCAGGCGCCCCGGGTTCCTCCATTTGTAACCAGACTGTGTGTCCTTTCCTTCCAGCATGTGGACACGGGGAACTCGTACCTTTGTGGATACCTGAAGATAAAAGGCCTTACTGAGGTAAGCACTCCTTCAAATGAACTAGAACTAGACGGTGGGCCGCACACATGGCCTTCTCGGTGTGAAGGGCCAAGAGCGTGGACCCTGAGGCCCGACTAAAGCTCCCTGTGAAGTTGTACTTCACACACAAAGGATGTAGTTTTGATGTGTCCAGTTGGAAAGTGTACGGATGCACACATCTTTAAAGTTTACAAAGAAGTCACAGTGTTCCCAACACTATTGATTTTCTTCTTAATCCTTTGGTGGGAAAAAAATAGAGTCGGAATATGGCTACCTCTCATCCTAAGTTTAATGGTTTCTGAGCTATGCATTAATCCATCCAGGCCTGAGGTCTTCGACATTCCTTAAACCCCTTCGCTCACTGGAACAATGTCAGGGGATTGCCCAGATCCTAACCCAAGGAGCTACTAGGGAAATGTAGAGGGTTTTTCCTTTCTCTGCACCAAACTTTTAAAATCTCAGAACTCCTGGGAATATGGAGAGCAAGAAAGAGCATCCATTCTTTCCCTGCTAGTGAGTCAGCAGGAAGAGAAGGAGGGGACGGAGCCCAGCCGCCTAACTCCTCCATGAGGGCCTGGGTCTGACCTGGCTGCCGTGGCGGGGGCCTGACCAGTCCTCCCTGTCTCCACGGCCCAGCTCCACCGAGCCTTGGGAAGGCCTGGAGGGACGTCCTTTCTCTGCCCCTTGCTGGTGCCATGAGCTTTCGTTTCTCTTTCCTCATCTATAAAATGAGAATGAAAAATAACTGCTCTGCTACTGTTGTGGTGAACACAGCACAAGGTTTAGCATTGTCAAATCACCACACAGACCCACAACCCGTGTGATGGTGCGTGTCAACTAGACTGGGATAGTAAATAGAGTAGGATAGGAGAGGATATGGGGCGCCTGGGTGGCTCAGTGGGTTAAAGCCTCTGCCTTCGGCTCATGATCCCAGGGTCCTGGGATCGAGCCCCACCTCGGGCTGTCTGCTAGGCAGGGAGCCTGCTTCCCTTCCTCTCTCTCTGCCTGCCTCTCTGCCTACTTGTGATCTCTGTCTGTCAAATAAATAAATAAAATCTTTTAAAAAAAATCTCGTCAGGTACTAACTGATCCAGAACTTTGTCTCTTAGTAGATCTCCCTAAAACAGATAAGCATGACTTAGTTTATACTTTTATTTTATTTATTTATTTATTTAAAGATTTTATCTATTAGAGAGCAAGAGAGAGCATGAACAGGGGGATGGGCAGAGAGAGAGAGAGAAGCAGACTCCTCGTTGAGCAGGTTTGACCTGGCCTGAGTAGATGCTTAACTGATGAAGCCACCCAGGCACCCCTTTATTTATTTGTTTGTTTATTTATTTTTAGATTTTGTTTATTTGACAGAGAGAGATCGCAAGTAGGCAGAGAGGCAGGCAGCGAGAGAGAGGAGGAAGCAGTCTCCCCACCGAGCAGAGAGCCCGATGTGGGACTTGATCCCAGGACCCCGGGATCGTGACCTGAGCTGAAGGCAGAGGCTTTAACCCACTGAGCCACCCAGGTGCCCCTATATATATAAAATATAAATAATATTAATCCTGAAGAGCAATTCCCTTGAAGCCAGTTCTTCTCAACTTTGTATGTCCTTGCCTTCACTGTTCTTACTCGGTGATCATGAGTCATATCAGTAGAACAGGGAGGCATGCCCTAAGGAGTGGTTAAGAATCATTGCTGGAGGGGTGCCTGGGTGGCTCAGTGGGTTAAGCTTCTGCCTTTGGCTCAGGTCATGATCTCAGGATCTTGGACTCAAGCCCCACATGGGGCTCTCTGCTTCCCCCTGCTTCCCCCTCTCTCTCTGCCTGCCTCTCTGCCTACTTGTGATCTCTGTCAAATAAATAAATAATATGTTTAAAAAAAAGAATCACTGCTCAATATACTGATAGTAACATCTCATATGAGTACAAATATATACATAATTACATAAATTTGTATATTTATGTAAATATAAAAATATAACTATTTTCTCATTGATGGAAGCATGAGAAAGTTGCTCTTCTGTTTATGCTTCCGTTGCCATAAATGTGTGATTATTTTACCCCACCTGACCCGAAAACTGATTTGAGATAGCCTATACAATGAAATCAGTCCAACAGTGTAAAGGTAATCCAAAAACTTGTAATAAAGGAAAAGGTCAGTAAAATCATATAAATTCAACAGTATGTTTACTATGTAAAGCACATGACAGTAACACATTACGTTAAAGAAAGATCTAATCCAAATATTTAAGGATGATTTATCATTAGAGTATCATGCAATGTTTCACTGTGCTAATATATATAATATGCATATGTATGTGTGTGTGTGTGTGTGTGTGTGTGTATCTTGGTAGACGTCATAACATTTTTAAAAAGATTTTATTTGAGAGAAAGAGAGAAAAAGCACAAGTGGGGAGAGGGGCAGAGGAGCAGGAGAAGCAGACTCCTTGAGCAGGGAGCCCTACATGGGGCTCCATCCCAAGACTCCCAAATCATGAGCTGAGCCAAAGGCGGATAGATGGTTAACCTACCAAGCCACCCACAGGCCCCATGCCAACATTTTATAAACTTCAAATTTTGCAGTGATTACAAACTTTGAAAACACTAGGCATAAAAGGGAACTTTTTTTTAGCACAACAAAACCTGCATATTTAAAGACATCATATATGTAATGAACAAATTTTAAGACATTAAAGACATTCCATCCCTTGCCAGTTGCTCTTTTGTTGAACTTGTTTCTCTGACTTTTCAGGAATTCCACATCTGGAGCTCTCTATAGTTCACTTTCCAACCTTGGAACTCGGAACTCGTTAATACCATTCAACTAATGATATTCCCTGGTTTGGCCCTGTCACCTTTGGAGGCTAGAAGAGATACATACTTTCCAAGGAGATAATTAGTCATTCAAAAAAATCTCCAATTTGCTAATAGGCCAACTGGAAATTTATGAAAACCTGTACAATTTTAATGGATATGAACAATTCCTTCTTTGTAAACTATCTTCCTGGTTTATTTCTCAATTTGTATATGCATTTTATATTCTTGTTTTTCTAAGAATATGCATATATAGTATACATGTATGTGCACATATTATGTGAACAGAGAACTGTCATAAGTTTGTGATTCTCTAATGATGCTTATGGGTACATTGTTTTGGTTTTATTTTTAGAACATTACTAGAAATATTAAGAATACAGATTCTATTAGGATGTTTCTGACATAGAGTGTTGATCTCTGATCAATAGATCAGACAGACCTTATAAAATAATTTGGGGAAAGGAAGATACAAATGGAAGAAATAAGCAGAATTTGGAGTCCTTGAGATTATAAATAATAATGTCGGTTCTTAATATATTTCTTATAAGTTGTGAAAACAATTTCACTGTGTCTCTCATGGCTATGAATCTCAGTTCTGTTGAAAGCTTATTTTTGCTTTTTTAAAAATTTGTTTTTATTTTCTTTTATGTCTCTTTGTTTAGTGTTTTGATTTCTTTTTCCTTTTTTATTGAATGTTTTCCTTACCTTATAATTACTAAATCTGAATCTCAAGTTATGATATTAAGTAATTGAAAATTTTAAGTCTCTAGTATTCTATAGAGATACATATGACTACAGAAATATGTTTTCAATATTGTTAAGTAAAAACAATTCTTAGGCACAACACAATTTAAATATATATATATATAGAGAGAGAGAGAGAGAGAGAGAGAGACTCAAAGTTTTGAGTAAAAGTCATAGCAAAAGAAGTCCACCAGAGTAGTTGCCAATTATGAAGGGTTGATTTGGGGCCTTGTAATCAGAGATAGAGAGGGAGAAATAGCATAAAATAAAATAACAGAGAAATTGTGCATGAGTTAGTATTTGTGGTAAAGACTGAGTCATTATTCACCCACACCACTGCCTCCTATGAACACAATGGAAGACTGTGTCTTTTAGACTCCGTATGAGTTGATTGCAACCATGGAAGTGACTTCTGAATGATGAAATGAAAAGCAGCACTTTTAGCGTAATCGTTACACCTTGTGCGTAATCACCCCTTTGTTCTCTTTTCTTCTGCTTGTGAATTCAGCATCACAGATGAAAAGAACTTGGGTAATTGACTTACCCCGGAGAGTCTGCCTGGCTCATCACACTGGACTATGACTAGGTGAGAAAGAATCATTTAGGCTGCTAAGCTGGCGAGATGTGGTGTCGGTAGAGTACCTAGCAATAATCACCCTTAACAGGATGATGATGGGGTACCAGGAAGCATATGATTGACTAAAAGCCGTTTCTGTGGGAGAACTGTAAAAGAAAAAGGGAAAAGAAAAACTGAAGAGGAAAGATTCCACACAACACTGTTTTACAAAGCCTCCATACAAATCAGTGTTCATATGTATTATTATATAAGCAAAAGCAGAGAAGAGAATTCTTATTATTTAAAACAGTCACACGTTCAAGTTTTGTCCATATTAGAGTACTGGAACAAAATACTCCTTTCTGCTATTAAAAACCAGATAACCCAAATAAAAGAGTTGTTTTCAGAAACTGGAAAACACAGCATGGGAGTGTGACACATAAGGCAAGAAAAAAAGAGGTTAAAGTCATGGTTACTTCGTTTGCTATCTAAAAACACTTTCTGGATCATGGCACTGGAATGAGAAATCCAATGGTAACTGTGTTGTCTTGTTGCATTGAGGAAATGGAAATTACCTTTGGGGAAGCCTGAGCCAGCTGGTCATGCAAAGCAGAATACTCTAAAGGATGGAGGTAGGCAGAGGGATCCTTCTTAATTGTGGGTGCATATTAATCTGTGCACACAAAGGAGTAACCTTCATCAGGCAAAGGAGGTGAACATTCTCAGGAGCTCTATGCTGGATAAATCAGAGATCACACAGACCTGGGAGTCATTTGGATAACTGGGGTGTTCAGGAGAGACACAGAATGGTTTTATTTATTTTTTTTTTTTAAGCAGGAATGACCTAACCTAGAGTAAAGGTTATTTTAGACCTTCCCTACAAAGCTTAAAAAGAAGTGTCCCAATAGACCAAAGTAGTCAGTTGAAATGTATGTTATCCCCAAATGTATCTATGAATTAAATCAGTCTCAGTCAAATTCCAAACAGAAGCCTTATAGAAACTGAAAAGTACATTTAAAATCCATGCAGAAATGAAGGGAACCTAGAATAACCAAAATAATTTTGAAAAATAAGAACATCTTTGGAGATTTAGACCACTTAAATTCAAGGTTCATTATAAAAGTCAAAAATCATGACAGTGTAGCATGAGCATAACGTTCAGACAGAACTGAATGAGGGGTGCTGGGTTGGCTCAATTGGTGGAGTCCATGAGTCTTTATCTCAGGGTTGTGAGTTCAAGCCCTGGGGTGGGTATGGAGACTACTTAAAAATTAAATCTTAAGAGGAAAAAAAAAAAAAAGATAAAAGTGAATGGGCCAGAATAACAAAACCAAAAATAGAACCACATACATAAAGCCAATTGGCAATTCAGTGGGGATAGAGATCATCTTCTCAACAAATAATGCTGAAAATGGAGGTTAGCCACATACAGATAATAAAATGAATCTCAAATTTTACCTCCTATCATACACAAAAACAAACTCAAAATGAGTCATAGACCTACCTGTAAACCCCAAATTATAAAGCTTCTAGAAAAAAGAATAGGAGAAATTGATTTTCTGTCTGGCAAAGATTTCTTAAATAGAATGAAGAACACATAGTTGGACTTGTCCACCATATAAGAAGTTGGGAAGTTGCCACTGTATTCTAAGAAGAAAAAAAGTGAACAAACTAAAAAGTCAAGAGCCCCTCTGAGATCTTTGAGAGGAGTGAGTTTACAAGCAAGACTGCTGTCCCTAGAATTGGAAAGACAGGTGAATACAGAGAATCATGGATTACTATGGCAAAAATCCACCGGCAGAAAACTAGGAGCAGTATTGGGGTAGAGAAAGCTGAACTTTGACAACTTCTAGAAGCTCAGTATGGACAAGTCTAAGAGACAAAAACTCCTCGGGGACCCAGTCATAGCCCCCCCCACTCCCCACACATTGATCTCTTGAAGTTTTACCAGGTTCTCATGGGACCCATGTGCATTCTGTTTTTCACAATGTTAGCCCTCAGGGGGATTTAACCACACCCTAACCTTCTGGTTCTTTGGCAGAGCCTAACTGACCTAAGAGAAGCAAAATACTCAATTCCATTCCACTGGAGCCATCTGTCTCACCGAATAGTGTAAATTCCTGACCCTCCATAAGATTGAACAAGTGCAGACAGACATTCACTGTGCTTTTGTTTATTTGCTCATTCATCCAACAAATCTTTATTGTCCATCTGATGTGTGCTAGGCACCGTATTCAATGAGGATCTAGCGGCAAAGAAATACAGTTCCTGCCCTCCTAAAACTGATATTCTAGTGTAGAAGAGAGATGGCAAGTAAGTAAACAAACAAATGCACTCTGTAATTTTGTGTGTTAAAATTTTCCATGAGGAAAATCAATTAGGTTAAAAACCTAATTGTAATGCATGAAATGAATTATCAGAAAGTTTTTGCCTTTGGAAGTGATCTGTGTTCATAATGTTTGATATGCCTACTCTGGAGATGGAGGTACATAAAGGCAAAATTCCATGTGGACAGTAAAAATATAAAGCGATTAAAAAAAAAATAACACCCTGAAATGAGTAAGTGATTGAATTCGATTGGGTTAACTATGTGATTTTGTTGTTTAGATATATTATGATACGGTGTTGAAGTGAAATTACTGTGTTGGCATTGAAAGCAAGTTCTGTAGTGCTTTCAAAGGCCAGGTCCTCAGACCCCGTGATAGACAACAACATTGAAATATAAGAAGAGATAATGCTTAAGTCCAGTACATTGGCATAGTGACAACAGTCTAAGTTCTCCTATTCCTCAGTGTACACAGAGGCAAACTTCTGATGAGTCACACGTATGAAATGGCCAGTAAGAACTTGCCAGTGATGAGATTCATTCAAAAGTTGTTGTTTTTTTTTTGTTGTTCTAGAGAGTTAGAAAGTTCTGCAGATAATAAACATGAGGTCTGCTGTTTGACTGCATTGATTAGAATTTCTTAATTAGTATCTTTTCAAGGTGTAAAGGGAAAAATGATTGAAACAAAACCATTAAAAGACCAAAATGAACACATTATTGGACAACTAATTTATTTTAGGGACAGGTAAAGCAGTTTCGTATAGATTATCTCAATGCAAAGAGGAGAAAAAAAGAAAATAATGATGTACATAGTGGTGGATTTTTGTGACTCTAAACCTTTCTTCCACTTATCATTAATCAGGGGTAAAATGAAGGCCAACTCTGGATGTTTGTAAGTGATGTTGATTTCTGTAAGTGTGTCGTGCTGGGAGAATGGGGCCACAGGGTCTAATTTTCAATCCCAGGGATTGTGGTTGCTTGAAGTTCTCACAAACTTTTTCTTCTGACTGAATCATCCATTTTACTACATAAAAACAGATTTTTATCTTGAAAAACCTGTGGTTTAAAAAAAAAAAAAAGGATTACTGTCAGTATCAATTGAAAGGGTGGAGAACAGAAACATTCAGTGAGTTTTTGCTGTTCATTGGGACATAGCTTTATAAGCATATAACCCCCATAAGACAGACCGTGGAGACTAGATCAGATCTGGCTATGAAGTGCTGACTTTTGGTGCAGAAATGAAGGGTAAAATATTTGTCTCCATGGGGACAGATCCATGACTGCACTTTTCAAAATGTCAAGGTTACATTTGAAAAGTAGTTGTAATTTTCTCCCATGTCCTAAAGATAATTCTCTGCTTGTACTTGACACATAAAAATCTGTGACTTAATGAAAATTTTCTTCACAGTATTAGGATAATAATTCCAACCTAACATGGTTTAGAGTAGAGTGCATCTTTTTTTAATCTCCAGATTCCAGTGAATAAAAACATAGTCTTATTGGTGATTTAATCATATTTTGTCTTTTTGACCACTTCATTTGGTAGGCGGTCCTAGTTTGTTTCAGAAACTTTGTCAAATAAGGTATCTCTTTTTGGAAATATTAATTCATAAAAGAAGAAAACACATTCCTATTTGTTTGAGATATTTCTATATAAAACAGCCTACCTCAGATAAATTGAATCTTGCAAGATTAAAAAAATGTACATTTGTGTCTATTTGTGTGCTGTTCAAAGTCCTGATTTTACATGCAATAGCAGTACAGCTAAACATTGCAGTATACTTTTACAACTCTTAAACCATCCAAGTTTATTGTGGTACAAATGTTGAAAATACTAGTAGCTATTTGGAGGTAGATATTAGATGGTGATGTTTAATGAGATGGAATGAATGGCAATGCAAAATAAAATTCTCAAATAATTTTAAGGAAAACTAATTTCAATTTATTAGAAATCTTAATATAAGAATGATTTTTAAAAGTCCATGTAAGGAAATTCTGGAGGATGGTCAGTTGTAGAAAATCAACTAGAAGCATTAAATTAAGATTTCTGTTACCATGCTAGGGAGTGAGAGGACATATGGACAAGATTTTAAAGATTTAAGGAATTTTGCAGATGTCAACAGGTAATTTGCCTTTATGTTGGACAATTATTTTTAGTCCATAAACCATTGATACAGTAAAATGGTACCAAAATTATGGCCTTTTTGCAGAAATGAAACAGTGTATCTTTGTAAGAAATACTCAAACATGAAACATCATTTAGATTCAACTAAATGTTATAAATATTATAATTTGTCTATGTTAAAAACAGACATTCTCACATGGATCAACTTTTTTTCAAGATTTCATGTTTATTGGAGAGGGAGAGACAGGGAGAGAGTGTGGGTACACAAGAGGGGTGGAGCACAGGTAGGGGCAGAGGGAGAAGGACAAGCCAACTCCCCACTGAGCAGGGAGCCAAATGCAGGGCTTGGTCCCAGGACCCTGAGATCCCACCTGAGCTGAAGGCAGCCCCTTTAACAGACTGAGCCACCCAGGCACCCCTTCATGTGGATTATCCTAGGTCATCTTCACAAGGACCTTGTGGAGCAAGTGTTTCAATTTTAAAGATAAGCAGATTCGACTTAGAGAGTTAGAGAGTCTAAGGAACTTGTTCAGAATCTCAGCTACTTGATGGTCAATGTGAACCTTAACTGAGCTCTTCTACCCCAAGTACAGTGCTTTTTCCACTACCTACGCCAACTGAAATAATTAATAGCCTC
Organism: Martes martes; assembly: GCF_963455335.1. NCBI lineage: Eukaryota > Metazoa > Chordata > Mammalia > Carnivora > Mustelidae > Martes > Martes martes. Next base: position 8,642,116 of record NC_137904.1, on the reverse strand, counting down.
ATTTTGGACATCTCAAGAAATCTCTTATTTGTTCAGTCAATATCGACAAGATTTCTAGTATTTCTGACATCTCTGTGTTACGTCGTGGAGATTGAAGAGTTACCTTGACTGGTCTCAAGTAAATTTTATTCTTCTGTATGTTGTTTAATATGTTGTTTTTCTTTGGCTGCTTTCAAAACTTTCAAATGAAGCGTAAATTTGACTGGATGTGTGTAGATGCTATTTTCCTGCATTTACTATGCTTGTATTCTAATGAACTTGAATTTGTACATTTATGTTTTTCACCAAATTTGAGAAATAAGCCACATTTCTTCATCCATTTATTCTGTCCCTTCATTTTTTTTTTTTCTCTCCTGGTACTATCACTGTGTATATGTTAGACCATCTTCAATTTGCGTATATGTTAGACCACCTTCAATTTGCAGTTTTTCTGAGTCTGTTCCTTTTTTTGCATTTAATTTTCTCTCTTATCTAATTTATTTATCTGTCTTAAAGTTCATTTACTTTATCTTCCATATGTTGTCAGTCCCGTTAGGTGAAATTTTTATTTCAGATTGTATTTTTCACTTTTTAATTTCTTTTTTATTCTTCTTTTATAGCTGCTATTCCTTTGCTGAGATTTGTCTTTTTATTCATCATCAATGTATTTCCATATCCGTGAATATAATTACACTGCTTCTTTAAAATCTGTTCTGGGGGTCCCTGGGTGGCTCAGTGGGTTAAAGTCTCTGCCTTCGGCTTGGTCATGATCCCGGGGTCCTGGGATCGAGCCCCACATCAGGCTCTCTACTCAGCGGGGAGCCTGCTTCCTCCTCTCTCTCCCTGGCTGCCTCTCTGACTAGTTGCAATCTCTATCAAATAAGTAAATAAAATCTTTAAAAAAATAAAATAAAATCTGTTCTGATGCCAACATCTTGATCCATCTCTAGTTTTGTCTTCATTGATTGTTTTTTTCTTTGAGTGTGGCATTTTTCTGTTTCGTTGAAATTTGTGTAATTTGCATTTGTGTTCTGGGTATGAATTATACATTGTAGAGATTCTGGATTAGGTTATATACTTTTAAAGAGTTTTTTTTTTTTTTTTTTTGAGTGTTCAGTTTGACAGAACTCAAACTACAATTTTTTCCATGTGGTGCGTGGCAAGTTCAGTCAAATACTTTGATATAATGAAGTCTTTCTACCTTATCTCTCTCTTTTTAGAGATCCTACCCTCACTCCACTCTGCCCCCTCTTAATTTTTCAGCTGTGTAGTTGTCCCAGACTCTGCCCTTCTTGGTTCATCAGTCTACTAAAAAAGTCTTATAACTTCCATATTGTAGTTGCACAACATTGCACTAATGGTGTCTGCCCTCAGGCTCTGAGTTTTAAAATTAGGAAGCTTATTCTCTTCCAGCAAGTGTTGACTTCCCTGTAACATCTCCCTGCTTTGCCAGTCTTCAGTGTCCTTAGATAACTGTCTTTCTGTACACATTACACTGTAGTTTATGGAATCATATAACATGTGGTTTTGTACCTGGCTTCTTTTATTGTGTTGAAATGATTCTTTACATATTGTAGATACAAATCCTTTTCATATCTATGGTTTGCAAATATTTTCTCCCCAACTCTTTTTAGCCTTTTACTTTCTTACGAGTGTATTCTTCAGAACAATAGTTTCTGATCTTCAAAGTGTTGAACTTGACAGGTTTTAAAAATACTTTGTGGTTTTTAAAATTAAACTTTTATAGAGCAGTTTTAGGTTCATAGCAAAATTGAGCAATGGTACAGATATTTCCCACATACCCCATCCATCCCTCTTTGTACACATTTTTTGACAAGAGTGGTATATTAGTTACAATCTGTGAACCTACACTGACACATAATTATCACCCAAACCAACCATTTACATTACAATTCTGTCTTCTATTGCATATTCTATGATTTTGTACAAATGTATAGTAACCGCCATTATATATATGGAGGTATGTGCATATATCGACCATTATAGTATCATACAAAATAGTTTCAGAGCCTAAAATCCTCTGTGTGCTGCTTATTTATCTTTCCCTCCCCCCTCACTTCTAGAAACCACTGATCTATTTGCAGTAAACATTCTGGTGTCTGGATGTATCACAGTTTATTTGTCCATTCACCTTATGAAGGGTATCTTGGCTGCTATCAATTCTGGTAATTATGAATAAGACATACACATTTGTGTGTAAGTTGTTCTGTAGGCATTGCTTTAAGCTTGTTTGGGGAAATACCAAGTTCTCTAAGGTATTTATTTTAGAAATATTTAGAAATGTTTTATTTAGTAATATTTTTAATATTTCTTGCAAGGCAGGTCTGCTGGCAAAGAATTTCTGTAATTTTTGTTTTGTTTCGTGTTCTAGCCTTAATATGGAGAGTGGGGGGGGGAGGTGATTCATAGGGGGAAGAGGGAAGGCACAGAAAGCGAATAGGGAAATACTGATAAACCAGCCAGTTGAAGACAAAGTAGAAGGGATCAGGCACTGCTTTGCCATTTCAGTCACTATGACCAGTGACCTCATCTGATGGCAATTTTCTGCTCTTTTTTCTTTATCTCAAACTTGCAAATGAGAAAACTAAGGCTCAGAGAAGCTAAGTGATTATATCAAGGCCATTAAGCTTCCCTGTGGTAGAAATGTGTTTTTCACTACATTTTGCTAAGCAATATGTAATCTGACATTATAGTGAACATATGACCAAAGAAATTATTTTCATAAAAAAGACGATTCTATCATGGGATATTTTCACTCTTAAAAATGTGTCACTTATTTTGCTATGTGATTTTAGAACCTCTCATTTTCCCTGAGTATATATGTAGGTTCTTTATATAGCTTCTAAAGCATTCTATGTCTACATCATTCCTGTTGAACTCCACAATAAACCTGACAGGCAGACAGAACATCTCTTCATCTGATAAACACCATCTCTGAGAGTTCAAGTGACTTGCCCAAGATAATACTGCAAATATCTGAAATAGGCAAATTCAAAAACTGTTTTCAGAATCAAGCATCAGATGATATTCTACTATATATCTTAACATTTTCATTAGATAATATACTAAAGTTCTCTGAAGTATATATTAAAGTTCTCTTCTGATATTTACCTTTGGAAAACTCTGATGTTTCCACATATGTAATTAATATGCACTTTGTTTCAAGCAATTCTAATTTTTATTATGTACTTTTGTTTTCATCATTTCTAATTTTATGTGATTTCAAGATAATTTGAAAATACATATTTGGAGTTCTTAAAAGCGAGTTAGTTGGTTACTCGCTAGCAGTGACTGCCCTTATCCAGCATTGTAGCTTTTACAGATCTTCCACCTTCTCTCTTAGCATGGCCTTTCCATAAAATTAGTGTATATTGTCTGAGAACTGTTATTATTTCAAATGAAACACATATATTGAAATATATCAGGAGGCTCTGGATTGTCAGTGTTACAATGTAGTGATAGCAGTTGTGAACTTTAGTGACTAAGAGTACATCTTTGGAAGCTTATAAAAACAGATAGAAAAAGAATGAACAATAATAATTTAAATTCCCCCATCTAACCTTAACATGAATATTATCAATATTTTCAATGTGTAATTTTGTTCATTATATTGATACGTAGTTATATCAGATATGAATTTCCTGTATTAAATAAATGTGCCTCTACCAAACAATGCATATTATTTTTAGTCAAGAATTTAAGATAGTTTTTCTAGGGTATTTTGAGTCTACACAATTTTTGCCATTGTTGCTGAATTCAAAAACTGATATTCTTTCAGATGTTTTCCCATTGTAATCTTCAAAATGGGAAATAAATAAAGCCTAAGTGGAAAGATAGGGTTTCTTTGAACCAGAAATCCAATTTGAAAAATGGAGTGGACTTTTGCCAGGCTAAAATGAAAGGGGGGACGTGGGAGTCTTTCTGAAATACAATCCAAAGAATTCTATGATTTCTTACTATTGGTTTGACTAACTTTAATTCCCATCGACCAAAGACCACCAGGTCCACACCTGTGGTAAAAGTTATTACTGGATGCAGCAAAAGAGTCTACACACAATGGAATTTGTAGGGTACCACAAAAGAAAGAGAATGAAGTCAGGGAAAGAGAACTTCTGGAGTTTTGGGTGCTGGGGTCAAGGGATGCCCTTGGGAAGCATTGGTCAGATGGTGTCAATGCAAGGGTTGCGGGAACTGTCGGAGGTCTCTGTCTTTAGGATTTGTGAGCCCCTGTAGAATCACTGTTGATCAGCTTGTGGGTAGTCTTATCTAGATCACACGGGTCTAAGTAAACTGGTGTTAAAAGAATGAGTTTAGATAATGGGTGATAAACATGATTTCTCTGGCACCTTCTATCTATTTTATGATTCAGCATATACTTTCAAGTTGTGGTTTGTGTTTCAGTTTTCACTGCCACTATGTCCCCAAATTTTTTCTCTTTCTCACTACTGACAAAATTTATCATTGAGGGTAAGTCATTTATTTTTTTTTAAAGATTTTATTTATGCATTTGACAGACAGAGATCACAAGTAGGCAGAGAGACAGGCAGAGAGAGGAGAAAGCACGCTCTCCATGGAGAAGAGAGCCCGATGTGGGGCTTGAGCCCAGGACGCTGGGATCATGAGTTGAGCCCAGGACGCTGGGATCATGACTTGAGTGGAAGGCAGAGGCTTTTACCCACTGAGCCACCCAGGTGCCCCGAGGGTAAGTCATTTAAATTCCCTTTAGTCAATCAGTGCTTTCCTTTGTATAATAGAAATCTTTCCATTGACATTCAACAAACCCCTTCTACTTCTAAGTCTGAAATACTGAAGCCCAGACACTAACACTTAAACATCTATCTTTAAGCATAAAGAAGGAGCTGAACTTTGTATCAGGTAAACTTTATCCATTATCATCTCAAATTCCACATTGGAAAAATTATAGAAATATGATTTTTAAGTATAAAAAACAGAAAATGCCAAATCCTTATTTCCCAAATACTCACTAAACATATAAACATAAATTGAAATATAAAATTATGGGTGCTTTCATACACTATGAGTTTAATAGTAAGTGCACTCTTGTTAAGTAAAAAAAAAATATGATTATAATGAAACTGTTGACTCAAAATGAATATTCATCACCTTTGTCAGAGATCAAAAGAATCAAGGCAACCACAGATGAAATTGAAAACACACAGGTGCATTGTTTTGCTAGTTAGGTGTTTTCATCTGCTCAGGTTGTCAAAACAAAATACCATAGACTGGGCAGCTTAAACAAGAGAAATTTCTTTTTTCACAGTTCTGATGTGTGCGAGTTGAAGATCAAGGTGCCAGCAGCATTTAGTTTCTAGTGGGAGCTGGCTTGCTGGTTTGCACATGGCTGCCTTCTCTCCAAATGCTTACAAGCATAGGTATCTCTCCTCTTCTTAAAAGGACACCATCCCCGCTGAACTAGGATCCCCACTCGTATGGTTTTATTTAACCTTTAGTACATTGTCACTGGCCCTGACTCCAAGTCCAGTAAGTCACTCTGGGCCTTAAGACTTCAGCTTATGAATTGAGGCACAATTCAGTTAAGCACTAGTAAACCCCAAATAAATAACTTGCCTTCAGCAAAATACTATAATCTCTATTAAGAATATAAATGTTGTGTTCCTTTTACCTCATGAAAAAATAAATCTATATAAAATGGAGGGATTTCCATTACCTTCTCATGGCAACCCTTTATCCTTCCATTGAAAAGAGGTCCCTTATGAGGACAGTGAGAAATCCCTCGAACTGGACTGGGAAAATCTGCCACTTCTCTGTGTCAATCCCACCTCTGACCTCTTTAGAGATTATCTTGGTGGGATACCTGATGGGGTTGTCTTTGAGTGGTCTGACCTTCAGCACTTCCTTAAACTTGGACCTAAAAAGGATCCACTTCCAGCAGTTTAAACTGAAGTGAAGCAAACTACCAAGATTGAAAAAAAAAAAAAAAGACAGTTTAACTTTAAAAGCAATTTTACTTAAAAGTTCCAGTTTTCCTTTAAGACTTATTACAGCCTAATTTAAATGAACAGATTTCTAGTTCACTATCAATTTGCTAATTATTGACTAGAGAGTTTCCTGGTTTTTCTCCTATTTCAAATAATGTAAAGGCTCCATTATTTGTAGATATAAATGGCTAACAATTTCCAAATCCATTATTTCATTTATTTTATTCAATATAGTTGGACTTATTTTTAATGAGCTTTCAAAAAAAATTTCTAGCTCACTGCTTGTATTTGCAGTTGTATTTCTTTTATTAAATAACTAAATTTATGATGTGGCTTCATTAATTTGATTTATAGCTCATTAATACATCATAAATAGGAATTCTCTAAATACTGATCTCTTATCCTTCCACTTGACCCAAAAGAGGTAAAAGCAAAATAAAACAAAACAACAACAAAAACACTTAATTCCCACTGCTAGAAAGAGGGGTATATTTTACCGTATTTTTTTTCCTCGTAAGTGGAATGACACATGTTGTTTTAGCAAAGACATCTTTTATTCATTCCTCCCTTTCCTTTTCATGATTATGATACTCTCTCCCCTCTCCCTTAGGTGAGTCGATACTAAAAACTCGGTGTGTGTTCATATGTATTTTTCTCCTTTTTTGGACTATGTAAAGCTATGGAGATGTGTATTAGTCTATGTCCTCATACACACATATACGGAGTTGGGTTTCTTTGTTCCTGTTTTTATTTTTGTTTTTCATTACCTTGACCAACTCTATAAAAGTTATCTTTAGAGGCACCTGGGTGGCTCAGTTGGTTAAGCAGCTGCCTTGGGCTCAGGTCATGATCCCAGGGTCCTGGGATCAAGGCCCACATTGGGCTCCCCGCTAAGCAGAGAGCCTGCTTCTCCCTCTCCCTCTGCCTGCGGCTCTGCGTACTTATGCTCTCTCTCTCTCTCTGTCAAATAAATAAATAAAAATAAAATCTTTTTTTTTAAGTTATCTTTATATATAAGTTCTTACAAATTGGTCCCTTTGTTTCTACAGAATAGATTTTAGGAAAGGAATAGGTATTTTTTTCTTAGTAGATATTGTCAGATTCTCATTTTACAGATCAGTAATACTGAGGCTTTTTAGAACAGAGGGCTGAACTCGGTTAATCACATTACATTTCAGCCAGCAATCTGAGACTCCCCTTTCGCCTCGTGTCCATATCAACATGAAATCTGGAGCATTAAACTTTCTCTCTGGTGAAATCATTATATTGGTTTCTATTTCCCTAGTAATTAGTCAATTTCCTTATTCCCAAGGGTGTTAGTCATTTGGATTTGCACTTGGTATATTGTGTATTCATATCTTTGCCCATTTTTAGACTCTGTGTTTTGCCTTTTTTCCTGACAGTTTGTAAGAACTTTGTGAGTATTACTGAAATGAACTCATGGCCTGCTATTTGCATTTTCATGTTTTCCAGATATATCACATCTGTCTTTCTTGGTATATCTTTTTTTGCATATAGATGGTTTTAATTTCATTTAATAAATTCTGAATTTCTAGATACTCTAGGTGTCTAGCATTGCACATGAACTATCTAGATTTTCTTGCACTATTGCCAGAAAACAATCAATGTTTTAATTCAACTGGTGTTCATTTTTGTAAATAGTGACAGACAGACAGGGATCCCGTTTTAGTGCCTCCTAGGTCAATGCATTGCTGTTTCAGCGCTGAATATGAAATTTGCTAGTCTTTTCCCGTTGAATGCCTCTACCACAATTCTTGTGTTAACATTATTATTTTGACAAGGTATGCAGAATCTGATGCTTATCGGACTGAGCTACCCAAGTGCCCCTCAATTCCTTTATTCTTAACAACTGATTCTCTTTCTCTATTAACTTGTTTTGTCAAAAGTGAGAAAGACCAAGAAATATGTAGAAAAGTCCGTGATTTGTCTTCATCTTCCCTTCCATGCATTTCTGCCTTTTAATGTCTATTTCTCCTCTTTGCTTCCTGAGAACCTTCTTTCTACTTCTTCCCACCCTCCACTGGTATCACTCCAGCCTCCTGTCAAGCCCACCTTTCTTAATTCCTCTCAAATTAGTCATGTCCTAATACCTTTCTATATGTTTTCCTATCATGAGATAGGTTGATATATAATTTTGTACTCCATTATAATTTTTACAGTGATCCCCAAAAGTAGGTATTATTATTATTATCAATGTTACTGAAGAGGCTATACAACCTGTCCAAGGACCAAAAAATGCCAAAAAATGGTAAAGCCTGTATTCAAACACAGACATTCTGATCATAAATGTCATGTGTTTTTTGCTGTCCTTTACTTGTAAATGACTGTTTTGTTTGATTGACTAATCTGAGTTAGGGTGACAGTGATTAAGAATCAGTAGATAATTTTCAAAGTTTATCATGTCAAATGCTTTTTCTACATCGATTGAGAAGACCATGTGGTTCTTCTCTCATTGATTTGTTCTGTTACATTGATTGATTTGTGAATGTTGAACCACCCTTGCAACCCATGGGTAAATCCCACCTGGTCATGGTGGATAATCTTTTTAATGTACTGTTGGATCCAGTTAGTGAGGATCTTGTTGAGAATCTTGGCATCCATGTTCATCAGGGATATTGGTCTGAAATTCTCCTTTTCGGTGGGGTCTTTGCCTGGTTTGGGGATCAAGGTAATGCTGGCTTCATACAAAGAGTCTGGAAGTTTTCCTTCTGCTTCCATTTTTTGAAACAGCCTCAGGAGAATAGGTATTATTTCTTCTTTGAAAGTTTGTTAGAATTCCCCAGGGAACCCGTCAGGTCCAGGGCTCTTGGTTTTGGGGAGGTTTTTGATCACTCCTTCAGTCTTGTTACTAGATATTGGTCTATTCAGGTTGTCAGTTTCTTCCTAATTCAGTTTTGGAAGTTTATAGGTTTCCAGGAATGCACCCATTTCATCTAGGTTGCTTAACTTATTGGCATATAACTGTTGATAATAATTTCTGATGATTGTTTCTGTTTCCTTGGTGTTAGTCATGATCTCTCCCTTTTCATTTACAGTTTTATTAATTTGGAACTTCTCTCTTTTCTTTTGGATTAGTTCGGCAAATGGTTTATTGATCTTACTGATTGTTTCAATAAACCAGCTTCTACTTTCGTTGATGCATTCTACTGTATCTCTAGTTTCTATCTCATCGCTCTCCGCTCTAATCTTGATTATTTCACTTCTTGTGTATGGGGTTGGTTTAATTTGTTGTTGATGCTCCAGTTCTTTAAGGTGCAAAGTTTAACTGATTTGACTCACCATTTCATAGATTTATTTGGTCACAGAAATGAGTCTGAGTATGTGTGTGTGTGTATGAACATGTGTAAAGCAATTACTTTAGATCTCAGGAAATACTTTTTATCTCAGGACATACTTTTAAGTTATCACCTCTATCAAAAAAATATCATATTTCAAAATGAGGCAAATACGTTTAAATGTGGAAATATTTCACATGCCATAGGAGAGTGACTGAGAATCTAGAGTAAAGACCAGAGGTTAGAGTTATTATTTATAGGAATATAATGAATAATAAAGATCTATTATTTACCAGGGCCACCTAGGGTACTCAGAATGTCACTGGACATCTCAGATGTACCCTTGCTTTACAATTCTAAGTACTCAAATATTAGATACTACCTTTATTTTACGTAGAATAGCATGCACTCTTTATGGCAAGGCATCATGAACACGTGCATTTTTATTAGAATCTCCATATATAGCAAATAAAATCACAGAGTACACAGTTATATATACTTCTCAGATAAAGAACAAATGTTATTTTTAGTATAAGCCTGTGCCACGCAATACTTGGGATTCATGGATACTAACAATTATCCATTTTTATCTGAATTTAAATTTAAATAGGTATCATGTACTTTATCTGGCAACTATTTTTATATATCTAACACTATACTCAAATCAGTGTTCATATTGATGTTCAAGAAAACAGCAACTCCTGACAGCTACACAGGATCATCACATTGCATTAGCCTTTTTTTTTTTTAATGTTGCAATAGAACCCATATAACATAAAGTTTACTGTCTTAACCATTTTCAGGTATGCAGTTCAGTAGTGTTAAGTGCATTCGCATTGTGCCACCAATCTCCAGAGCTCTTTCCATCTTGCAAAACAGAAGTTCTGTACCCACTGAAGAACCTGTCATTTCCCCCTCACTGTGGCCCATCAATCAGCATTCTACTTTCAGTCTTTTTGAATTTAACTACTCTAGGAGCCTCTTATAAGTAGAATCATGAAGTATTGGGTTTTTTGTTTTTGTTTGTTTTTGTTTTCTGATGACTGTCTTATTTCACTAAGCATAGTGTCTTTAAGGTTTACACATATAGTAGGTGTCAGAATTTCCTACCTTTGTAAAGGCTGAATAGTATTCTACTTTTAGTTATCTTCACCTGTAAATAGATATTTGGATGGCTTTTACCTTTTTTGGTTATTATAAGTAATGCTTCAGAGTTGGTGTCTTGGTCCCTTTGAGCTACCATAACAAAAATCCACTGACTGGGTAGCCTATAAACAGCAGAAATGCATTTCTCACAGTTTCAGAGGCATGGTTGGGGGAGGGCTCTCTTACAAGATGCAGACTTCTCATTGTGTCCTTCCATGGTCGAAGGGGCTGGGGAGCTCTGTGGGATCTTTCTTATAAAGGCACTAATCTTGTTCATGAATATTCTACCCTCAACCTATTTACCTGCCAAAGGCCTCACCTCCTAACACCTCCCCATTAAAATTCTAACATTTAAATATTGGGAGATCATAATAATTTAGACCATAGATTTGATTTTTCCTCAGGCTCTTCTTCTTATCCTATAAATGGCCATTTTCTCCCTGTATTGTCTGTCTACTAAGTAAATCTGTATCCTCACTGTCTTTCTTATTAAAACACCAGTCACATTAAGCTAGGGCCAAACTCATTTAAATTTAATGATCTCTTTAAAGACCATATCCAGATACAATCACATTCTGAGCTACTAGGAGTTAGGAATTTGGAGGGACATAATTCTGTTAGTAATAGGTATAAAACCAAAAGTGAAATTCCTAGATCATATGGAAATTTTTTTTTGAAATTTTGTTTTTTTTTTTTTTTGAGGAAACTCCATACTGGTTTTCATAGTAACTACCCCTTTTTTATATATCTATCTAACAATAGTGCATAAGGATTTGCTTTTCTCCACATCCTTCACCACACTTGTTATTTCTTTTTTTGATAGTAGACATCATAGTGGGTGTGAGGTGCTATCTCACTGTGGTTTTGACTTAACATTTCCCTAATCTTGAAAATCTTTTCATGAACTTATAGGCCATTTCTGTATCGTATTGCAAAAATGTCTATTTGTGTCCTTTGCCCATTTTTTGTTTTTATTTTACTTACTTATTTTTTAAAGATTTTATTTATTTATTTGTCAGAAAGAGATAAAATTAACACAAGCAGGAGGAGCAACAGGCAGAGGGAGAAGCAGACTCCCTGCTGAGCAAGGAGCCTGATGCAGGGCTTGATCCCAGGACTCTGGGATCATGACCTGAGCTGAAGGCAGACACTTAACACACTGTGACCTTTTTTTTTTTTTTAATTGGATTGTTTTGTTGTTGAATTGAAGGAGTTTTTTTATGTGTTCTGGATATTAAACCTTTATCAATATATGATATGTAAATATTTTCTATCATTCTGTAGTCAGCCTTTCACTCTATTGATTATGTCCTTTATGCACAAAAGTTTTCAATTTTGATGGATTCACTTTTTCTATGTTAATTTTTGCTGCCTGAGCTTTTCCTGTCATATCAAGGAATTCATTTCCACGTCCTATAGCATGAAGACTTTCCCCTGTTTTCTTCTAAAAGTTGTATAGTTGTAGCTCTTACATTTAAGTTTTTGACTCATTTTGAGTCAAGTTTTGTATATGGTATAAACTATGTGTACACTTCATTGTGTTGCTTATGAATTTGCAATTTCCCTAAAAGCATTTGTTAAAAAGACTCTCCTTTCCCTGTTGAATGATCTTGGCACCTTTGCCAAAGATCTTTTGACCATTTAGATGAGAGCTTATTACTGGATTCCCTGTTCTTCCCATTGACCTATAGGTCTGTCTTTGTTCGAGGACTATATTGCTTTTAGTACTGTTGTTTTATGATAAGTTTCAAAATCAGGAACTGTGAGAACTCCAACTTCATTCTTTTTCCAGATTGTCTTGGCTATCCTTGTTCTCTTGAGATTGCATATGAATTTTAGGATAGCTGTTTTTATTTCTGTAAAAAAAATGCATTGGGACTTTCATAGAGATCACATAAGTCTACTTTTTGATGGATAGTTATTCTGTTCTTACTCCAATACAGTTCTTAGTATTTAGAGTCATTTCTAATTTTATTAGTTTGAATATTATCTCTCCGTGGGAGGTAATGTTAAAGATGCTACCGGGCAGCAAAAAGCAGCACTTCTGAGACAGGATAGCATAAAGAGAAAAAATAAAAACCTTAATTTACAAGTAACAAAAGTTTTTTAAAAAGTGGAGATATATGTATGTATGTATGTAAAAGTCCATGCAACCTACTTGACCTGTTTGGCACTCAAACACAACGCCCAACAAATGCCGAATACCCAAGGACGCAGGAAATACTCATTGAGATAAACCCCATTCAAGACCATAAAACAGGTCTCAAGAAATTTTATAAAAACAGCTTAGGGGCACCTGGGCGGCACCATCAGTGAAGTGCCCCTCTTCCCTCTATCTCAGGGTCTTGGGACTGAGCCCTGAGTCAAGCTCTGGGCTCAGGGCAGAGTCCACTAGGACTCTCTCTTTCCCCCACCCTTCCCCCCTCCCCCGCTCATGTGTGCTCTTTCTCTAAAACAATTTTTTTTAAAAAAATTTAAAATGGTTGAGAGTGGGAGGGGTGGGGAGAGAAGTGGCCCCGGGGGGAGCGGGAGGAGCCCGAGATGCTGCCCGCCCTCCCACGGCCAGCCTAGCTCAGCCGCCGCCGCACGGAGAAGCCCAGCGCTGGGAGCCTAGGCGCGGGTCAGCCGGGCTGCGGGGGGGCCAGAGCGCCGCGCTAGCAGCGAGTAGCGCCTCCCGCAGCGTCCGAGCGCGCTCTCTTGGCGGCCGGGGGACCGCAGGCCAGTCCAGGGATGCGGCGAGCGCGGTGCCCAGGGGCCCGCCCCGGGCAAGCAGGATCAGCATCGAGATCCCTGCGGGACTGACGGAGCTGCCGCAGGGCTTCACGGTGGACGTGGCGAGGCACCAGCCTGCGGACCTGCTGGAGTTCGCGCTGCCGCACTTCACGCGTCTGCAGCAGCAGAACGAGGGCAAAGGCGCCATGGACTTTGGCCATGAGGGCGGGACCTGGGGGGGCGCGGGCACCGCCGCTGGGGACTGCATGCCCAGTAAGGGGGTCAACTTCGCGGAGGAGCCCATGCCCACCGACTCAGAATGGCGAGGAGGAGGAGGAGAAGGCGGCTGCGGACGCCAGGGACTTCAAGGCCCTGGTAATAAACCCATTCACCGGGGCGCCTTGGTGGCTCCGTGGGTTAAAGCCTCCTGCCTTTGGCCCAGGTCCTGATCCCCGGGTCCTGGGACCCAGCCCTGCATCTGGCTCTCTGCTCAGCAGGGAGCCCGTTTTCCTCCCTCTCTCTGCCTGCCTCTCTGCCTACTTCTGATCTCTGTCAAAGAAATAAATAAATAAAATCTTTTTTAAAAACCCTAAATATTCTTGGTGTTCATTACTACCCCATGCGTCTCCATTTTATTTTTACTTATTTAATTTAAAGAATTGATTGATTGATTGATTTGACAGAGAGAGAGAGACCGTGAGAGTGGGAGCACAAGCAGGGGAAGTGGGAGAGGGCGAAGCAAACTTCCTGCTGAGCAGGGAGCCCCAGGCAGGGCTTGATCCCAAGACCCTGGCATCAGGACCCCAGCAGAAAGCAGATGCTTAACCATGGAGCCACCCAGGTGCCCCACTACCTAACCTATTAAGTAAGTTTTATTAATCAACACGTTTTGGGGTCTGCCTTCTGTGTGTTAACACGAACACATTGTGCTTTCTTTTGCTCTTTCGTGATCACTGAGGATGTTATGAATCTTTTCATGTGTTTATTGGCTGATTTTTTTTTCTCTTTGGGATATTTCTGTTCAAGTATTTTCATTGTTTTTAAGTTACCTACCCTTCTCTATTTATTGATTCATAGTTATCCTATATATTTTTGTGTACAGTTACTTAGTTGGTATATCGGTATAGCCTTTCATAGTTTTAGTCTTGTCATTTGGTGGCCAAGAAGTTGGTTTTTTTTTTTTAACCTTTTAATGAGTAGAGTACGACTTGCCAACCTTTCTTATGCTTCATGTTTTTGGTGTCTTGTTCAACTAATCTTTGCCACCTCCCCCAGATCATAAAAAATATTTTTCTATTTTACCTTCTAGAAAATTTGTGATGTCATCTTTCATATTTAGTCTACATCAGTCTGGAATTGAGTTTTAGGCAATTTTGTTCCATGTGGATACTCAACTAGTTTAGCACTGCTTTGTCAACGTCGGCCCTTTTTTGTTTGTCTGTTTTCTCTGGTCATTACAATAGACTTTTTGTAGTAAATCCAATCCCATCGGATTCTCCTCTCACTCTCTTTCTCCCTCACTCTTGCTCTCACTTTATTCTTCAAATTTCCTGGGTAATTACTAGTCCTTTTCATGTTCATGGAAATATAAGAACTGGCTTCTCAATGTACACAGGCACTTGCTAGATATGAAACTGGGATTGCATTGCATCTCTAAATCAAGATGGGGTAAATTGGACCTTTATAATACCGATGATCAAATCTATGAACCTGTTCTATGAACATATGTAACATATTACCGTATTTGACATCCCATTTATTTAGATCATAAATTCCCCTTAGTGATATTTTATGGTTTTCTGTGTGGAGACTTTCTGTGTAGAGATTGTATAAAGTCTTTGGAGAGATTTAAGTCCTAGTTTTGGTGCTCTCATAAATATGACTTTCAACGTTTGTTTGTATTTCACAGAATTCCAGTGAATTTTTCTTAATTTTTAACTTATATCCTATGACCTTGATTAATTCACTTCCTGATTCAAATACTTTGTACATTCTTTTAGAATATCTTTCTATTCAAATTTCACTCATTGTATCCAGTTGTTATACCTTTAATGTTTCCTCCATAACTTATTATACTGCCTAGGATGTCCACTTCTAGGTTTGTAGATTATTTGTTCAATTTTAGGTCTTCAGTATTACAAAATTTTATGTCTGCTTGGTGAGCTTATTATTTTTCTCTTAAAAGCAGCACATCATTATGTGTGTTTGTGTGTATTGATGCAATCTAACAGATTTAATCTTTTTTTTAAAAGATTTTATTTATTTGACTGACAAAGATCACAAGTAGACAGAGAGGCAGGCAGAGAGAGGGGGGGAAGCAGGCTCCCTACTGAGCAGAGAGCCCCATGCGGGGCTCGATCCCAGAACCCTGAGATCATGGCCTGAGCCGAAGGCAGAGGCTTAACCCACTGAGCCACCCAGGTGCCCCCAGATTTAATCTTTTAATTAGAGTATACAACCCATTTACATTTTGTGAAATTACTGAGCCCCTAAATTTTTGTCCATTGTCTTGCAATTTTTTTGCTTCATCACTTTTTATGTCCCTTTTTAAAAATACATTTTTTTCCTTTGTATCTTTAAAATGCTGATAAATGCTATCAGCCTCTAAATCTCTGGTCACTTAAAGTACATACAAAATGAGAAATGAGAATGTAGATTTACAAATAATAACCATTTAGCTTTTATAGATCCTTCTTTTAAAACACTAGAGAATTGACATTCAAAAAATGAAACAAATTCAGAAGGAAGGAGTAGGATGAAAGTCACCTTCATCAGCACATAAACAGATATTAAATACCAAAAAGACCTGTAAACTCCAAAAAGATGCGAACTGTTTTCCAAAAGATGGCAGACGACTTTAGGTAACAATAACTTTCATGGAGATTTAGGAGGTAGAGGTGGTAGAGTTGTTCAGTAGGCACCAAAAGCATGCGAATAACCTTGTAATGAAAGGAAGGAAGACTGAGATTCTAAGCAAAAATGTTTTATTAGAAAAAAAAATGTATATATATATAATACATAAAAACTACCCCAGTCCTAAACCCCAGCACCTGGGAGCATGACCTTATTTGGAAATAGGGTCCCTGTTGATGTAACTAGCTAGGATAAGGTCATATTTGAGTAGGGTGGGCCCCTAATTCAGTAGGACTTGTGTCCTTCTACGAAGGGAAACTTGGGATACACAGATATGCACTGAGGGAGAATGCCATGTGAAGAAGCCCAAAGCCAGGGCAATACTTCAAGCTGGGAGAGAGGCCTGGAACAGATCCTTCCTTAATACCTTCCAAAGGAGCATGGCCTACCAACACTGTAGCCTCTAGAACTGTGAGACTGTCCATTTCTGTTGTTTAAGCCACTAGGTTTGTGGTATCTTGTTATAGCAGCCCTAGAAAACTAATACAAACCTCGTTAGAGGAAAAGAAACCAACCATAAGCACATGGGGAATTGAAAAAAAATTGAAAAAAAAATTGAAAAAAAAATTGAAAAAAAAAATATATATCACTGTTTAAAACATTGAAAAGGAACACACATTTGTGAACCCTGTGAAAAGGAAAACAAGCAAACAAACAAACTGAGCCCCAGGATTCACTCAGCTTTGCACCTAGAGGAGTTCTGGATGGTGGGGGTATGGAGGAGATTCCAATGCAACGATGGGAGTCTCCCTGGTGTGAGGAAAGAGAAATTGGAATTCAGGAAGGCTGGAGTGATGACAAGGTCATGGGTTCCAGAAAGAAGGAAGTCAAGTAGAAAATACACACTGTGGAAATACACACAGTGTGGAAATACACACTGGAGTCCTCTTGAGTCCGTGCTCAATAGGAAGCCGTGTGTGTATAAGAAAATGCCCCAGATTCCAACAAAGAGTAAAGGGAACTGAACCGGATGGTTCCCAAGACTCATACAAGGCTAGAGGTCATTGGAGTTCCAACCAGCCAGAGTGAAGAGTTCTTCGGGATAAGTCAGAATATTCAGTAGAGACCCAGTAAGGATCATGAGTTAGTAGCGGGACTCAATGATCCCTAAAATAAAGGTGACTCTACAGATTCCTTAAACAAGTTGAAGAACAATTTTAGAAAGAGTCAGAATGACCTCCTTATATCTCACTGCCCATGTGACAGCCAATAATAGAAGGAAGATAGATAGCATCCTACAAAGAACTCCGTTCATGGAAAGGAAGGCAGTTGAAAAGGGAAGAAGGAACAGACAGGAAAAAGAAAACACGACTAGCGAGGTGGTAGACTTCAACTGAAACATTTCAACAATTACCTTAAGAATTAGCTATTAATATTCTGTTTAAATAAAAGACCTAAATATGTCAGTGAAAAATAAACTTTAAATAGAAGGATGCAGAGGATAATATAGATTTTGTGAAAAGAAAAATTATGAACAGGGCTGTACCGTACACATACTAATCCTAAAAGGCTGAATTTAATAGGTCTTGACAATAGACAGTAGAAAGACAACACGTATAATGAACAGAGAAAGACAATTCAGAACAACAAAGGATCCATTTAGAAAGACACTGCCATCGTAAAGGTGTCTGGATCCTATTAGAAAGCTTCAAAGTCCATGAAGCAAAAACATCCTGAAAAAAAAAGAAATTGACAAATCCACAATTCAGTTGGGAGAATTCAACACCCATCTGTCAATAACTCATAGAACAAGCAGATAGAAAAATGGGAAGTCAATAGACCTAAAAATCCATTCAACCTACTTGACCTGTTTGGCACTGGAACACAACGCCCAACAAATGCAGAATGCCCAAGGACGCAGGAAATACACATTCAAGCCCATAAAACAAGTCTCAAGAAATTTTCTTTAAAAGGTTTTATTTATTTGAGAGAGAATGAGTGAGAGAGAGCATGAGAGAGGAGAAGGTCAGAGGGAGAAGCGGCCTCCCCAAGGAGCTGGGAGCCCGATGCTGGAGGAGATCCTGGAAGTCCAGGGTCATGACCTGAGCCCAAGGCAGTCGCTCAACCAACTGAGCCACGCAGGCGCCCGTCTCCAGAAATTTTTAAAAAAAACAGCTTGGGGGCACCTGGGCGGCACCCTCAGTGAAGGGCCCATCTCCTGGTTCTGGCTCAGGTCCTGATCTCAGGCTCTTGGGATTGAGCCCTGAGGCAAGCTCTGTGCTCCAGGCAGAGTCCACTCGGACTCTCTCTTTGCCCTGCCCTTCCCGCCTCCCCCACTCACCTGTGCTCTTCCCCTAAAACAAAAAAAATCCTTAACAAAAATGAACAATGAGGCCAACTTAACTCTAATACCATACTCTACTAGCAAAACTGGTGAAGAAATTTTAAGGAAAAAGAAAAATGGCCAAATGTCCCTCCAGAAACAGACTCAGATACCCTTAACATACATTAACAAATTGAAATTAGAAGTGGTCCCAACATTTGCCTATGTTTTCTGAAAACTGTTACAAAACTGGTATGATTTCTCTCTCAAATATGTGATAGAATTCACAACTCAAGCCTTCTTGGGCCTGGAGTTTTATTTATAGGAAGGTTTTCCATCATAAATTCAATTTCTTTAAGAGATATAGGGCTATTCACATTTTTCTTTTCTTCTGATAATTTTATAACTTGTACTTAAGAAGATTTTCATTTTAGTTGAATAATTTATTAGCATTATATTTATAACATCCTTTATTACGCTTTTAAAAATTTAGAGACTCTCTAGTAATATCCCCCTTTTTATTCTGGATAAAAGTGATTTTTCCCCTCTTTTATCCTGATCAATATTGCTAGCAGTTTATCAATTTAATCTTTTGGAAGACCCAGCTTTTGGCTTTGCTGACTGAATCAGTCAGGGTTCAGTCAGGAAACAGAAACCACAGAAGCTTTAGGAACAGGGAAAATGTAACGTAAAGAATTATTAGCAAGTAAAGCTGATCAACGACGACAAGGAGTTAAAGAGGAGTTAAGGCTGCACCATCCAGTATGGGAGTCACTAGCCACTCGAAGTGGCTTCGAACACTTGAGACTTAGCTAGTTGGAATAGAGATGTGCTGTCAGAATAAAATATACACTGGATTTCAAAAGACTTCATATTAAAAAGAGGTTAAAATAGCTTAAAATTTTAATAGTTTTATATGGAAAGGAAAATATTTTGATATACTGCATTAAATAAAAATATGTATTTTTTTAAAATAAAATATATTATTAAAATTTTTTTAAAAAATGAACAATGGTTGAGAGTGGGAGGGGTGGGGAGAGAAGCGGGCCCTGGCGAGCGGGAGGAGCCCGAGATGCTGCCCGCCCTCCGGGGCAGCGCTCGCACAGCCGGCGCCGCTGCAGCAAGCAGGGGAGCGCCAGGAGCGGCAGCGCGTGCCAGCAGGGCCTCCGGGGCCCAGAGCGCCGCGCTAGCAGCGAGTAGCGCCTCCAGCGCCCTCGGAGCGCGCTCGCTTGGGGGCCGCGGGGCTGCAGGCCAGTCCAGGGAGGCGGCGAGGGCGGCGCCCAGGCGCCCACCGCGGGGCAGGCAGGATGTGCACGGAGATCCCCGCGGGACTGACGGAGCTGCTGCAGGGCTTCACCGTGGAGGTGGCGAGGCACCAGCCTGCGGACCTGCCGGAGTTCGCGCTGCCACACTGCACGCGCCTGCAGCAGGAGCTCCAGGGCAAAGGCGCCGCGTACTTTGGCCAGGAGGGCGGGACCTGTGGAGGCGCGGCCGCTCATATCTAATCTTCAGAAAGGGAGAATTGCCGGTGCCACCAGCCGGCTTCTCAGGCCCTGGCGCCTTGGGGGAAGGAGCTGACGACAGTGGTTGGGACAAGGAAGGCTAATTTCACCAGGAGGACCCAGCGGCGCCTCTCCCCCGCTGACCGCCAGGGGGCGTGCCGGCTGGCGGGAGCAGAGCCTTGGACACGTGACCACCGGCCGCCTTTAAGACCGCTGGCCCTGGCGGCGGTTACCTTGGGGCGGGGCTTGGGTGACAAGGGCGGGCAGGGAGCACGTGGAGGAGAAAGCAGTGGCTGCCAGAGGAGTCCAGGCCGTGGGAGGGCAGGGCCTTTGAGGCGTCTGAGGGCGCACTCTGTGAGTCGGGGTTGGGGGTCCTGGTGTGGGAGGGCCTGGTGCCCCGCGGGGGGTTGGGAGCGCTGGCCGCACCCAGGAAGGGGCCCGAGGCCCGGGCGGCCTCAGAGAGACCTAAGCTGGAGGAAGGAGCCGCGCCTCCGTGTTGTGTCCCCTTCCCCTCCCCCACAGACCCCCACACGTTCCTCCCCTCCCCTGGGCCCCGGCATCAGATGTGCTGGCAAAGTTTGCAGTTGGAGCAGGCCCATACTGAAGGCCCCCAGCTGAAGAGAGTGGTTGGGACTGAGGAAGGCTAATTTCACCACGAGGGCCCCAGAGTCGCTTCTCCCTGGCAGACCGCCAGGGGGCGTGCCCCCCCTCCCCTGCGCCGCAGAGCCTTGGACACCTGCCCACTGGCTGGCCCTCCCGCTTTTTGGCAGCTCACCCTCTTGGCAGTTAACTTGGGGCGGGGCTTGGGTGACTACCATAGGTTGGGAGCACAGGGAGGAGAAAGCAGTGGCCGCTGGAGGCTGGGGAGGTGACTGAGGGGTCCAGGCGGTGGGAGGGCTGGGCCTTTGAGGCCATCAGAGGGAGCACTCTGTGAGCCAGGGGCGGGGGTCCAGGTGTGGGAGGGCCTGGTGCCCCCCAGGGGTCGGGGGCACTCACCCCACCCGGAAAGGGGCCCGGGCGGCCTCAGAGAGACCTAAGCTGGAGGAAGGAGGCAGCACCTCTGCGTTGTGTCCCCCTCCCCTCCCCCACAGACCCCCACACTTTCCACTCCTCCCCTGGGCCCCCGCATCAAGATGTGCTGGCAAAGTTTACAGTCAGAGCAGGCCCCACACTCAAGGCCCTGGGCTTGAAATCTTAGCAATGCTTTTTCCACCTGGAGGAACCAATCCTTAGAGAGGTCTGCCTCTTTCCAGCGGTGTGAGCCCGCTAAGTCATTTCAACTCCCAGAGCCTGAAACTCCATTTTGTCAGAAAAAATGAATGAGAGACTATGTTAGAAGGCTGTTAAACTTGTAAACGATTGCTGCCTTTCTCAAGCCCTCTGCGGCAGCTGCATTGAATATTTTACATAGGTCATCTCAACCCCAGAATTTAGGGTTCTCACTTTTATCCTGCCTGTGAGCAAATATGCACTCTGAGAGTACAGCGACTTGCCCAAGGTCTCAGAGCAAGTGAGTGGTGGAACCAGGACTGGGTGCTAGGAGAGGCCGACTGCAAAGCCCACGCTTTGATCCACTAAGCTGCTTCTTCTGTCCTTATTTACATTATAAGAATTGTTGTTAATGCCTGCGTTATCATTTTGCTTGCTTGTGGGAATATGGATATATACAAAGTGAGTTACAGGGCTCTAAAATTATTCCTGGAAAGATGAGAGGCCCTGGCATCAATATGCTTCCGATTTGGTACAGGCTTTCCCAGAAGTATAGAATTCTTTTTGTTCCTGTGGAAAGGAACCAGAGCTGATATTGCACAGTTCATTGATAGGTTCATGCACTAGGAAATTAAAATGGGAAACAGTGAACTGCTGATGGTTATGGTCAATATTTCTCTAAAGGAAACTCCACAAAGAAGAATGTCAGATGCAGGGGAATACCCGCTAGAAGAAGCAGAAAAAGATGAAGAAACAGAAGTGGAAGAAGGGTGTAATCAATATGATAGAGAGCTGGAAAGTATGCAACAGGAATTAAAAGAAGATGACATGTTAGTACAGAGAAAGGCTCAGGAGGAGAAGGAAGAGGAAGGAGAAGAGGAGGAAGGAGTGGAGGAGAAAGGGGAGGAGGGAGAAGAGGAAGAAGGAGAGGAAGGAGAAGTGGAGGAGGAAGAGGGGGAGGGAGACATAGAGGAAGAGGAAGGAGGGAGGAGTTGAGGAGGAAGGGGAGGAGGGAGGAGTAGAGGAGAAAGTGGAGGTGGTGGAGGAGGAAGAGGAGTTGGGGGGGAGGAGTAGAGAAGAAAGGAGAAGAGGGGGAGGAAGAGGAGGAATGGGAGAAAGGGGAAAGAGGGGAAGAGAAAGGGGAGGAGGAAGACAGGGAGGAAAGGAAAGAGGAAGAAGAGGAGGAAGAGGGGGAAGAAGATGGCCAAGAGGAGGAGGCTGCCAGAGAAGAAACAGAGGAAAAGGCTGGAGAAGCAGAGAGGGAGGAGGCTGCCATTCAGGAGAAACCACAGCGAAGCCTGAAGAAATCACCAAGTCCATGACCAGTTTGGAGATACTTACACTGACTGATTCCCAGTCAGGCATGTCAGGAACTTCCCTAGTAAGTAGTAATTTTAAGTCATTCATCTATTCTTCCTTTCATTCATTCATTCATTCATTCAGAATCATGGAATGCTTACCATTTGCCAGGCTACGGGGAAAATACAAATAAGATACAGTCCATTCTCTTAAGGAGCTCTAGGGTGGTTAGGGAGGCAGACTGATACCTGAACACCATAAAACAGTATCCTAAGTGCAGTGATTGAGTGATGCGTGGGAGATATTTAAAAAACAAAAATGAAGGACACTTAGCCCAGGTAGGAGGATGGTCAGGGAAGGCCTCCTGGAAGAGGTGTGCAGGGGAGCTGCCAGAGAGGGTTCCTAGGGGTTAGTTGGAATGCACTTGTCTTAGAACAGAGTCAGCATAATCACAGTAGTGTAGGCTCTCCCCCCGAAGGAGAACTCAGCTGAGGTCCAAGGAGAAGTGACTGTGACTCGCCCATCCTTGGAGATGACCAGGGCCACTTAGAAGAATGGTTTTGCTGTGTGGTTCTGCTCATAGGCCACGAATAAACCTGGCACATGCATGATTCATGTTATTTAAGTACAAAATGTCCCAGGCTCCTTTTAATTTTTTTAAATTATTATTATTTTTTAAGATTTTACTTATTTATTTGACAGAGAGAGGGAGAGAGAGCACAAGCAGGGGGAGAGCGGGAGAGGGAGAAGCAGACGCCCCACTGAGGAGGCAGCCCAATGTGGGGCTCGATCCTAGGCCCCAGGATCATGACCTGAGCCAAAGGCAAACACTTAACCGACTGAGCCTGCCAGGTGCCCCCCAGGCACCTTTTTGAAACAGATCACAGTTCCAGTGTGAGGCAAACACTAAGGCTGGCTGAGTTGGAACAGAAAGAAAAGTAAAGGAGGGAATGAAGCAGCTATACACTGTATTTGGAATCCCAATCTTTTATTTCTTTTTTAAGAGAACCCTTAGCGAGTCAAAGGATGCCTTAGGATCAGAGCATTTGGAAACAAATGAGCCTTTAAGAGACTTGAGCTCACAAGGAGAATTTCTTGATTTGGATCAAACGGGTTCCCAGGAACCAGAGATTAGTTTCCCTGAAACACAGCCCTCAAGCGAGCTTGGGGAGAAAATCGACCAGATGCCCCAGGATGAACCGGGACGGGAAAGGAGAGAGGAAAAAAGATGATCAGACTTAAGTGAGCGATGAGAGGAAGAATTCCAGTCCAAAGCAGAGATCCCCGAGAAATCACTGGGGTCTACCAGCGAGGACATGTTGTTTCGAAAGGATGACCGTGCCAACGTGTATCCTTTGGTAAGGGAGTGTAACATGGTTTTTAGTGTCCTCTAGTGCTTTAAAGGCATTGTTAAATAAGGGATTTTATGCATATGGAAGAAAAAATACCACCAGAAATATTCTTTTGAACTAATAATAGACTCGTATGTTTTAAAGTTCAGTTCAGCGCTCTGGAGGGACATGTGCGACAGGAGTGCTGCCTCTGGGCCTGACATCCGGGTCGGACAGTGTTGCTCCCCAGGCAGGAAATTCCGGATGTGGTTTGTCTGTTACATAGGGTGCCCTTTCTTGTGGGAGACTCAAGGTCAATCTCTCCCTCTCCTCCCCATCCCCCTTCTTTCTCACTTCCTCCTCCTGCTCCTCCATTCCTTTCCCCTTTCCCTCCTCTCCTCACCTCTTCTGCCTTAGATGGCTTGATGCCTCTTCACAAGCTCCTAAAGCCATTCCAGGCTCCTAAAACTGCACGTTCGGAGATGGACCAGAAAGCAAAAGGTATGAAAAAGTGAAAGCCACTGAGAAAGGCACCAGGGGGTCGACTGGCATCTGCCTTTGCCACACAAATGTTACCATTGACCAAGAGAAGGACGAGGAGGAGAGTTTTTCCCTTCTCCCTCCATGTGCCACTGAAACAGCTCCCTTTTTCCCTGTAGATTCAGCCTTTGGAAGATTTGTAAGCGATCAGATGCACGTAAAGTGTTTGATGTAGTTCTGACACATAGTGAGCACTGGACGGCTGTTCACATCTAGATGATGATAGCGGTGGTGGTGGCAAGGATGGTAGTGATGATGAGGATGATGGGAAACTCCTAGTGGGAGATGCAGACAACTGACAGCCTCGTTTCTGTAGACTGGGTTTACTTTGAGCAGTGGAGTTCAAGGTCAAAACATGGGCTTGCCCAGTCTGAAAGACAGAACCAGTTTTAGAGCCCATGAAGTCTTTTGGCTTGTTTAGCCAGCTAGCACGACATCCGGGGGTATCGCTAATGAGAGCAAGTGTCCTGTGTGCCAGGGGTTTGGGTCCCCCATTAGCCTTGGGCTCACTGCACAACTCAACTCTTCTAGACCACCTCCCTCCGCAAATTTGTTTAGCTCCTTGGGGACACCCTTTCTGTTCCTTTCTCTTTCCATTCCTGTATTGGTTTTTTTCTTTCTCTCTTTTTAAAGATTTTATTTATTTGACAGAGAGAGAGAGAGAGATCACAAGTAAGCAAAGAGGCAGGCAGGGAGAGAGGGGGAAGCAGGCTCCCAGCTGAGTGGAGAGCCCGATGCGGGGCTCGATTCTAGGACCCTGACGTCATGACCTGAGCCAAAGGCAGAGGCTTAACCCACTGAGCCCCCCAGGTGTCCCCCCTTTTTTTCTTCCTGTTAAAATGAATAAGAGCTCTTAAAGAAAAAAAAAGAAATTAAAGCAGGGGCACCTGGGTGGCTCAGTTGGTTAAGTGTCTGAGTCTTGATTCCAGCTGGGGCTATGATTGTGATCTCAGGGTTGTGAGCTTGAGCCCCGCATGGGACTCTGCACTGGGCATGGAGCCTGCTTGGGATTCTCTCTGCCTCTCTCCCTCTGGCTCTTCCCCCTCTAAAAATAAATAAGTTAAAATAAAAAAAATAAAAATTCAGGCAGATTCCTCCTCTCGCACAGACCACGCCAAATCCATTTCCTGGAAGTGACTACCGTTCCAGTTTGGTGTTACTGTATATCTTTCCAGACCTTTTCCTGGACACCTACGGACATATCTGTGTGTGTGTACACACACGACACACGCTAGGTTTTGTTTTCTTTACCAGTCAGATCTTCTGCATGACCACTTAGTATGTCTCAGAGGGTTTTCTGTATCAGAGCATGTAGAACCACTTCCTCACTTTAAATTCAACCAGTGCCCTGTTATGGATGGCCATTTTCATTACTTCTGATTTGTTCTCACCCAAGGGGCTTCAACAAGTATGTTCCTGCCTCTCTCTCTGCCTGTGGCATCCCCCTTTTCCTTTGGGGTCCCTGCCTTAACCCAGAGGCCTGGAATAATTCAGAGTACTCCTGGTAAGTAGGCATAACCCTGGATACCGACTTCCACCAAGAAAACAAGGTGTCATGCATTTATGAGAAGGAATCTTTGATGATTGTCAAATGCAGTGAAATCTGCTTTGGACCCTAGCGTTTTCTGTTCACGTTTGGAAGGTTGCTGTGAGAGCCAGCTAGCTCCATGATCATTCACCACGAACGGTAACACTAGTGCCCAGCATCAGCTGATACCGTGTGCTTTCAATGAGTGTGAGCGCTGCTGGAGGAAGGAGGTCCTGTTAATACTGAGTGAGTCAGTTGCTAAAAGTCTCTAATCACTTAGCCATCCCTTTAGATGCTACCACATTCTATTAATTGGCCTCGGTTAATTTTTTAAACAGAATGTTTTTATTTTAAGGAATGTCTACACCCAGCATGGGACTGGAACACTCCGAGATCAAAAGGCATAGATAGGCTTTACTGACTGAGCCAGCCACACGCCCCTAATAGGACTATTTTTTGGAGCAGTTTAGATTGATAGCACATGAAATGACAAGTGCAGAGTTCCCATATACTCCCTTGTACCCCCCACCAGGTTCCCCTTTTGTTAATATCTTCATTAGTTGGGGACGTTTGTTAGAGGTGATGAGCCCATGTTGACTGTTACTATTAACTAACATCCATATTGTACTTTAGGGTTCACAACTGATGGTGTGACATTCTCTGGGCTTCGGCTAAGGTATGATGAGGTATATCCACCATTGTAGTGTCCTATAGACTTGTGTCATTGCCTTCAAATCCCTCGTGCCCCACTCTCCATCCCTGCCTTCACCCCCTCGCTCCCCGGCAACCATTTTTTCCCCCTGTCTTCATAGTTTTGCTTTTCCAGAATATCATGTAGTTGGAATCATACAATGTGAAGTCCTTTTTTTTTTTTTTAAAGATTTTATGTATTTATTTGTCAGAGAGAAAGAGGGAGAAAAAACACCTGTCGGGGGAAGGGCAGAGAGAGAGAGAGAGAGAAACAGACTCCTGGCTGAGCAGGGGGCCCAATGCAAGGCTCGATCCTAGGACTCTGGGATCATGACCTGAGCCGAAGGGAGACACTTAACCAACTGAGCCACCCAGGTGTCCCCACTGTGAAGTCTCCTTAGGTTGGCTCCTTTCACTTAGCAAAATGCATTTCAGATTTCTCCATGTCTTTTCCTGGCTTGCTAGTTCATTACATTTTATTTCTGAATAATACTCTTATTGTATGAATCCAGTTTTTATAAACTGTTTTAATCACATCCTTGATTTTTATAAAAGACTTTGCACACAAAAAATATGCATAAGTAAACTACTGTTGAATTAAAAGTAGTAGTCAGATTTATAATACCTCAAATTTTTCATTTCAGAAAATTTCTATCTTGGATTTATTCCTGGGAATATGGATTTTTTTAAAGATATTATTTATTTATTTGACAGATGGAGATCACCAGTAGGCAGAGAGGCAGATAGAGAGAGGAAGGGAAGCAGGCTCCCTGCTGAGCAGAGAGCCCGATGTGGGGCTCGATCCCAGAACCCTGGGATCATGACCTGAGCCGATGGCAGAGGCTTTAATCCACTGACCACCCAGGCGCCCTGAATATGGAATTTTTAATCATGCTTAGGGAATTTTGTCTCTCTGTGCTTTATTCTTCCTGGGAAAATGGTATATGAGGACCAAATACAAATAGTCCCAGCTGAATAATTGCCTTTCTTAAGGAGTTCCTTAGTGACTATACTGTAACTTGACCCTTCCATATATTTTCATGAAGTAAACTGAATTTCACAATATTAAGTGCTCACTGTGTGTCAGTTACTGAGCAGTCTAGGTTCTGGGGATGAGGAGGATAGGACGTTCTTTGTGTTTACTGTTGACTTTCTTTTCTTTTTTAAGCAAGGTATAATTCACGTACCATTAAATTTACCTTCTTAAAATTTAAAATTGTGGTAAAATACACATAAAGTGTATTTTATTTATTTATTTATTTATTTATTTATTTATTGCCATCTTTTAAAAAAAGATTTTATTTATATTTTGACAGAGAGAGACACAGCAAGAGAGGGAACACAAGCAAGGGGACTGGGAGAGGGAGAAGCAGGCTTCCCAAGGAGCAGGGAGCCTGGCAGGGGCTCGATCCCAGGATCCTGGGATCACGACCTGAACCGAAGGCAGAAACCCAATGACTGAGCCCCCCGGGCACCCCTCATCTTTATTTATTTATTTATTTATTTGAAAGGGGGTGGTGGGGAAGGGCAGAGGAGAGTCTTAAGCACACTATTCCTGGAGCCCAATGTCGGGCTGGATGCCACAGCCCTGAGATCACAACCTGAGCCAAAGCCAAGAGTCAGTTGCTGATCCACTGTGCCACCAGGCACCCCTAAAATTTACCATCTTAACCATTTTGAAGTGTACAGCGTCGTCATAGGTACATTCACACTGTGGTGCAACCAACGCCTGAAACTCATCTTGTGAAAAGGAAACTCCCTACCCATTGAACAACTCCCCGTTCCCCAGCCCTGCCCCTGGGAACCACCATTTCACTTTCTGTCTCTATGGATCCGACTCCTCTTGGGACCGTGTCTGTGGAATCCGACCGTATTTGTCTTTCTGTGACCGGTGGATTTCACTTACGTGATGTCCCCAAGGCCCATCCACGTCGTAGAGCGTCTGGTCTCCTTCCTGTGGAAGCCTGAACAACACTCACATGTTGTTCATCCATTCGTCCGTCACAGGACACTTGGCTTCCTTTTACCTTCTGGTTTCTGTGAAGTATGCTGCTCTGAACATGGGCGTGTGAATGCCTCTTTGAGACCCTGCTTCCAGTTCTTTGAGCTAGGTGTCCAGAAGTGTCATTGCTGCGTGATACGCTAACTCTGCTTTCAGGGTTTGGGGAGCTCTCCCTGGGGTTTTCCACAGCCGCTGCACCATTTCACATTCCCACCAAGAGTGCCCAGTGGTTCCAATTTCTCCTCATCCTCGTAAAATTGACCCCTTTAAAGCATACCATCCATTGCTTTTTAGCATGTTCACAAGAATGTGCAGCTGTCACCACTGTCTAATTCCAGAACATTTTCATCCCCCACGAAAGAAATCCATATCCCCTAACTGTCACTCCCCGACCACCTCCCCCAGGTCCCCAGCAGCCACTGGGCTCCATTCCATCTCTATGGATTAGACGGACCCTGCACTGCGTGTGGCCCCTTTC
The DNA here is from genome assembly GCF_963455335.1 of Martes martes. Taxonomy (NCBI): domain Eukaryota; kingdom Metazoa; phylum Chordata; class Mammalia; order Carnivora; family Mustelidae; genus Martes; species Martes martes. Next base: position 8,613,247 of record NC_137904.1, on the reverse strand, counting down.
ACTCAGCGTCATGGATTTGAGGGTCCTCCACGCCCTAGCATGTGGTTGAGGACGTTCTCAAAGTGATTTCCCTCACTTTGGACTGATGATGTGAAATCCTTCCCCTCCAGAGACGGCACCAGGAGTGCCTGGTGTCACAGTTCTGGGCTCCGTGCACTCAGTGTCTTGCTGGTCTTGCCTTTGTCTTCCAGACCATGACTTGGTCTTTCGGAAGGAACAGTTCTCTTCCCGTTTCCTACATTCAGGATGAAAACCAGCGAGTCCTTCTGTACATCTGTGCTCACACTGAGGTCATCTATGATGTCTTCAAGAATACTCAGCACCATCTTCAGATACGCAAGTTTTTGTTGCTTTTTAAGATTTTATTTATTTATTTATTTATTTATTTATTTATTTAAGAGAGCAAGCAAGAGAGAGCAATAGGGAGAAGCAGACGCCCCTGCTCAGCGGGGACCTGACGTGGGGCTGGATCCCAGGACCCTGAGATCAAAGCCTTAGCTGAAGGCAGACGCTTAACTGACTGAGCCACCCAAGAGCCCCCAGACACATATTTTAATAAGGACCTTCCTTAAGTCAATGCCTAGGTCAAAAACATCACAGAGGGTTTCCCAAAAGCCTAGTCCATACTCAGGGATCCATGCCATGTAGGTGCAGAATTTGCTCTCTAGATGTCCAGAAACACACAAGCCCAGCAAGCAGCCCTTCTTGGAGCTTAGTTGAATGTGCGGCACTGAGCACAGTGCTGATGGGAGGGAGAGGGGGCAGTTTGTGTCTGCAGAGCGAGGAAGGAGCAGCAGGCAGACGGGCTGAGAAATAGGGACCATGCCAGGCAGCTGTCCAGCCTCCTGCAGAGTCAGGTGGCTGGGGGTGGCCTTGACCACCCATCCATCCGTCCATCCATTTGTTCATTGATTCCACAGGTATTTATCAGAACCTCTTTGTTTCAGATTCTGGGTCTGTAGTCATGAACAAAACAGATCTAGCCCCCCCCCCCCATGGAGCTTATAGTCTCATAAATACACAACTACGAATTACAACAAGGACTCCAAAGGAAATGTGGGCTGCTGCAGGAGAGAGATCAGGAGTGAGAGATGGCCCTCCAGTTGGTTGCGCCGGCAAACATACCCTTGGTGCTGAGATCTGACTGACTGAGGAGAATGAACCAACCAGGGGCAGTTTGGGGAGAAGCAGTCCAGACCCAGGGAGCTCCAGGTTTGCAGGCTGGTATGACTGACACGTAGTGAGCAAGGGAAGAGGAAGGAGGAAAGAAGTGGGCTATTCCCTGGCAGGGAGCACTAGCATCTTGCTTGTTTCCAGAAGGTTCCCGAGTTACTGGGAAAGGATTGTGGGGGAATGGGAATGAAAGCGGAGAGACCAGCGGAGAGGCTTTTGCTCCAGATCTGCTCAGTGGCCTGAGTGGACACTGTTTAAGGGAGATGAGACCAGCAGGGCTTCAAGGGGGCTGGAGGTGGGATAGAACCGCAACATTTATTCCCCACCTGGGTTCAGAGTTGGGCACATGCCTAGATCTGTAGGGAGCCCCTGTCTTTGGGGGAGTGTGGCTTACCCTTCGGGGGTTTTGGGGGAGAGAAAATCGGAAAACCACTGGTTATGGAGAAATGCCAGGGAAAGGCCGTAGGAGTGGAATTGTCAGCCCGATGAACCTGGAAGGGGAGCTTAGTTCTCTGTGGGGCTCCAGCCTCTCTGGCCATCCTGAATGTTTCCGAGCATTTTCTCTGCATTTCTGCAGGCCACGCTAACGTGATCTCCTGCCTCTGCATCAGTGAAGACAGGCGGTGGATTGCCATGGCCAACAAAGGGCCCCACTGCCTGATAATCATCTGGGACTCCTTCACAGGGTAGGCGTGGCGCAAGCCTCTTTTTCCCTACTCAGTGTAGCGTATCTGCAACAAAGGAGAAATGCCGGTCTGGGCATGCAGAAGCCAGCGGTGGGATGCCGGGTGAGGGTGAAGCGGCCTGGGGAGGCTGGCCGTCCTGTTGCCTTGAGGCCCGGTCAAGTGACATTACCTCGTGAATTTCCCCAGTTACAATTCTTGGCTCTTTAGGCCTAGAAACTTGGTGTGGTGATGTCCCAGAGTAGATGAGGGAGGTTAACACTAACCCAGCTTGGAGGCCCAGAGAAGTGAAGTGATTTTCCCCATCTACAAAAAAAGAGGCTGATCATACCCACTGTTTTAGTTTCCTTGGGCTGCTCTAAGAAATTACCACACGCTGGGGCACCTGAGGGCTGAACAGGTTAAAGCCTCTGCCTTTGGCTCAGGTCATGACCCCAGAGTCCTGGGATCCAGCCCTGCAATTGGCTCTCTGCTCAGCAGGGATCCTGCTTTCCTCTCTCTCTCTGCCTGCCTCTCTGCCTACTTGTGTGTTCTCTGTCCATCAAATAAATAATTAAAATGTTAAAAAAAAATTACCACATGCTGAGGGGCTTAAAATAACAGGAAGTTATTCCCTCACAGTTCACGAGGCTGGAAGTCTGAAATTAGGGTGCCCAAAGGGGTAGTTCCTTCTGGGGCTCAGAGGGAGAACCTGCTCCAGGCCTCTCTCTCAGGTGCTGGTAGTGGCTGGCAGCCCGTGGTGTTCCTTGGCTGGTAGACTAATCACTCTAATCTCTGCCTCTGTCTTCACGTGGCGTTGTCCCCTGTGTGTCTGTTTGTGTCTGCACTTCTCTGAGCTCAGCAGTCATTGGTTTTAGGATCCATCCTAATCCACCCTCATCTGAACTAACACATGGGCAAGGACCCTATTCCCATATAACGCTCACATCCTGAGGCTCTGGGTGGACCTGACTTCTGAGGAGGCCCTCAACACACTGCACTTACCTTACAGGACTGTCAGGAAGCCCAGTAGTGCACAGTACATGGCCCATGATAGATGTTCATGTGCGTTTTCTTTCTTCATTCCTGGTCCTAGAGGCAGAGTGCAGTGCTAGATTAATTGATAAGATTGTGAGGCCCTGGTTGGCTTGTGGGGGTGGTGACATGGGGGTGGATGAGTCCAGTTGGGGACGATTAGGAAGAAGTTGTTTAAAGCTCTAGGGTGTTCTGGAATGTTAGGTTGAACGTTCTAATATACAGGTCCCCCAGATGACTGGTGACCTCCTAGGGCCCTGTTACTTAATCCTGGTCCTCATCTTACTAGACGTCTCAGTGGCATTTGACACTTGTCATTTCCTTGGCTTCTCTGATACCACATCCTCTTGGTTTTCATCTGCGTTCTGAGACTCTGCTTCCTCTGGCCCAAGATGGTGAGGAGGACGCGGCTGGTCCTTTTCTCCAGCCAGGAGGGAACAGACCTGGGGTGGTAACCACACCATCTTCATCTCCCTAACCACCTCATCATTCCTCTTTTCATGGATGAGGAAGCTGCTGGAGAACATTCCACCGGGATGTCCCGGGGACATCTCCTGCTAAAATGTCCCCAAGCCCTGTTGCATCTCCTCCCGGAGGCCTTCTGAACCCGCCTCTGCTGGCCCTGCCCACCCACTCCCGCCTGGCCAGCCTCCTGCTCTGCAGCTTCACTCTGCAGCCCAACCTCCAGGATGGCGATTTAGAATACACCTAACATGAAATTGACCATCTTCACGTTTTTAGAAAAGATTTCCTTATCATTTATTTAAGAGCAAGAGAGTATGAGTCGGGGAAGGGCAGAGGGAGAGGGAAGGAGAATGCTCAAGCAGACTCCTCGCTGAGTGCAGAGCCCAACATGGGGCTCGATCCCGGGACCCTGAGATCATGACCTGCACCAAAACCAAGAGCCAGCCGCTCTACCAACTGGGACATGCAGGCCCCCCATTGTAAAAAATATATATTTCTTTAATTTAAAGATTTTATTATCTGCTGGACGCAGAGGCTTTAACCCACTAAGCCACCCAGGCGCCCCAAAATATGATTTTTAAACGTCTAATTTGGTGGCATTAATTACATTCACAATGTTGTGCGACCACCGGCACTATTTCCGGAACATTTTCATCACCCCAAACAGAAACTCTGTGACAGTGAGCTCCCCATTCTCCTTCCTCTCGACCCCTCATCAACTTTCTGTCTCTATAGGGTTGCCTGTCATCATTTTATGTCCGTGAATCATACGTGGCTTTTTATGTCTGGTTTTTCTCTCAGCATAACGTTTTCAGAGTTCTCCCGTGGTGTGGCATCAGTTTTCAAGATTCTATCACATGGATATACTGATTCTGCTTATCTACTCATCTGTTGATCTTTAATAATCTTTTAATTGAAAGCTAACGTCTCCTCTGGCCACCATCTCCAATCTTTGCCCTCTTCCTGGAGGGAGTCCATTTGGTGTGTTTCCTTCCAGAACATTTGCTGTTGTCCTAAATACAGATACATGGACATCAGCGTGTAGCATCGTGTGGTTGTTTTCCACAGCATTTTGAGTGTGACCTTTTCCCAAAGGCAAAATCTGTTTGTGTTACTCCCCTGCTGAACACCCTTCAGAGGCTGCCTCTTGCCGACCCAGCCTGGGATAGAGGGAAAAACGCATCTTGCATCCTAGTCACGGGAACTCGTCCCCCAGCAAGTGGAATTCCCCTTCCGTGTGCCTGGCTGTCCCCTGGGGCTGTCACATGCTTCCAGCTGCAAGTAGTGGGATATCCGACTTACACATGAGGGAAAGTTGTTCTATCTGGTGACAGAGTCCACAGGAGGAAGGGTGGGCCCGTCACGTGTGTCTCTTCTCTGAAACTGTTGCCCATAGATAGCTCCCCTTCCCCAGGTGTGGCTGGCCCCCTAAAAAGGCTTTATTCTTTGCTTTTTTTCTTTTCTTTTCTTTTTTTCTAAGATTTTATTTTTTTATTTGACAAAATAGAGAGCAAAAGTAGGCAGAGAGGCAGGCAGAGAGAGAGGGGGGAAGCAGAGTCCCTGCCGAGTAGGGAGCCTGATGTGGGGCTCGATCCCAGGACACTGGGATCATGAGCAGAGCTGAAGGCTTAAGTGACTGAGCCACCCAGGTGCCCCTCTTTGCTTTTCTCTTGCTTGTAAAGCTGTCTTCCCGACTAGACTAGGGGTGACTCTGGCAGCGATTTTTTTCTTCTTTTTAGCTGCAAAGTAGAGTGTATCTGTGGTTAACAATTCAATATGTCAATACAAGTTTTATGATATAGTAAATGATGACTTTGGGACCCGGAAAAGGTTATTTGGTTTTAGAATTAATATTCACTTTATTAAAGTTATAAACTAAGAACCATAGTTTTTCCTTAAGCTTCTCATTCAACTTAAAAATCTTACTCCTTTTATAAATCTAGCAGATTTTTACAGTTGCCTTTAAGGGTGTTTAGATTAATGTTTGACCCAACTCACAAATTTGAATATTAATTCCTTTTAAACATTTTTAAACTGCACTTAGAAATCGAATATATTTGGTTTTTTTTTTTTTTTCGAATATATTTGGTTTTATCTCTAAGTTCTTTAGTAGTCTGATTAAAAGATAAACCCTTCACACATACTTAGGGAATTCTTGTAAATCTAATAAATTAGACCTAACTATGGCAAATCTTAAATTCTCACAAGTATTCTAATATTGTTTATAAACCAGTGTGATTTGAATGGAAGATCACAAGTCTGAACCAATGACGGGCTTTAAATTAGAGTCACAGATTTAATCCATCAGAGGCTCTGATATGTTAAATTCTTTGAAACATCACCCATTCCTAAGCAAAATAAACAGATTCTCTTCCCACCATTATGCTTACAGACCAGGCCCGGCTGACATCACTGGCTCTCTGTTTAATTCTGGAAAGCCACAGGGATAAGATGCTTTTCCCCACTAAGGACATCACGGTGGCATTCACAGCAATGTTAGGACCACCTTCTCTCAAATGATTTTGGGGGCTAGTTCCCAGGGGGATGAAGTCTTCTCCGGTGACAGAGAAGCAGCCAGGTCCTCAGCTGGGGCACAGACTTGGTCCCAGCCAGTTGGGGCACTGGAGTGACCTTCGAGGCCTGCCGATATTTCCTATAACAAGGGCTCTGCAATGAAAAACAACGGAGAACCACCAGCCCGTGGTCCTGGATCAGGACGTCCTACCACCCGGCCTTCACTCCCCCGACCCCCGTGCTGCCGCTCACTCACATCACTCACAGCCTTGCTTCTGTTGTGTTTCTCTGGCTCGCTTAGATATTTAAGTATCTCATTTAATTCTGCATGTGACAAAGATTTTCCTGCTTCTTAGGGTTCTACAGTCTTGTCAGGGACACAGTATAGTAGTGAATGAGGGAAGGAAAAGTGAGTCCTTCCTTACCCAGACACGTCTCCAGAGTCACCCTTGTTTAGTTTAGAATCTGTTCCTTTAGACTCTTCTGTGCACAGAAATGTGTGCACTCTCTCAGCTTCTGCACTTTGTGGTTTCCTCACTTGCATAGTTACCACAGGGTTGATTTATGGGAAGGGAGCCAGGCGGTCCATGCTATTCACCGTGTTGGCAGGAATCAGAAACTCTTTCCGGTATTTGGCATCACTCCAAGTTACCTTGTGGCCTTGTCAAATTGAGATATGTGTATGCAGCAGTTTTTGTCCACAAGGACACAGGGTAAAGGTTATTAGTGAATATTGTGCTACTTTTGCTTGTTCCAATTTACAGATGATGAATTATAATAAATAAGACTAAATAAGAAATGGGGACGCAATTGAGACCATTAATTTTAACGCTCAGGGTTTCAATTCTACTCCTATTGCTTACAAAGTGCTGTTGTCTTTTCTGTTTTATATTCCTACTCAGCAATTTAATATAATATAAATATTATTTATTTTTAACGTTTAGCTTAACCAGAGAAAAACAGAAAATTTTTCATAATGTAATATATTTCCATATTTTGTATTTCAGAACCATCTTACTTTTAATCCAACAAATAATCAAGAATTGGTGAGCAACAGTAAAACACAGGCAATATATTATTTGTGGGTAAGTAGAAATATTTTGATTTGTCTTAAATGTAGGGACAAGTATATGTTCATTCCCCAAGTACAGATGTTTTGGTAATGTAACAGTACAGTACCTACTTAGGAAGCAATAAATATGTATTAAAATGTTTTGATTTAATTCTAGCATTGACTTTAGTCTCATTGGAAACTAGTGTATTAAATCAGAAGCAGATAATTTAAATTTCATTTAATTTTTAAAATAATGAGGTGAATATTTATTTGAATGTATTTAACATGTTTAAAAAATACAGGGTTTTTCAAGACCTTGGTTTTTACCCCCTTTTAGAAAGGAATTAGCAAACAGATCAGCAATGTATCTACTGACACAGGGCAGAATCGTGAGATTAAAGAAACATTAAAGTTAAACATAGAATTACCACATGACCCAGCAATTCCTAAATCCAAAAGAATTTAAAACAGGCATTCAGACAAATACAAACATACAAACGTTCATAGCAGCAGTATGATTGTCAGTAACCAAAAGGTAGAAGCAAACCACCTGTCCCTCAGCTAATGAATGCATAAACAAAATGTGGTCCATCCGTACAATGGACTATGATTTGGCCACGCAGAGGAAGGAGGCACTGACTCCCACTACGACATGGATGAACCTCGTATACATCATGGTAAAGGAAAGAAGCCATATACAACAAGCCAGGTGCTGTATGAGTCCATCGATGTGAAATGTCCGGAAGAGAAGAGTCCATTGAGACAAAGTACAGAATGGTGGTTGTTGGGCCTGGGGGAGGGGCGTGCATGATAACTTAATGGAGGGGTTCTTCCTTTTGGGGTGATGAAAATGTCCTGAACTAGACAGAGGGAATGGTGCCCAGCATTGTTAGCGTACTAAGTGTCCCTGAATTGTACACTTTAAAATGACTAATGGTTGGAATGCCTGGCTGGTTCCGTCAGTGGAGCATGTGGCTCTTCATCTTGGAGTTGTTTGGTGTAGAGATTACTTCAAAATAAAATCGCTATTTATTTATTTATTTATTAAGAATTTATTTATTTATTTGACAGAGATCACAAGTAGTCACAAGAGGCAGAGGGGGAAGCAGGCTCCTTGCTGAGCAGGGAGCCCGATGTGGGGCTCAAACGCAGGACCCTGGGATCATGACCTGAGCCGAAGGCAGAGGCTTAACCCACTGAGCCACCCAGGCACCCCTCAAAATAAAATCTTTGTAATTAATTGAATTTAAATTTTAAAAATATTTAAGGCATAAAATCTTTTAAAAAATAATAAAATGATTAATGGTTAATTTTATGTTATGTGAACTTTACCTCAATTGGAAATGCAAAACAAAAACAAAAACACTGATTCAATCACCAATTTTCAGGGCTAGTTGTTACTTCTGGTTCTTATTGTAGCTTTAATGCCTTAGAAATGTAGCATTCAGATTTTCATTTAGTACCATTTAAGGTCACAATCGTTTGTGGCTTTTTTTTTTTTTTTTTTTTTTTTACATATTTGCTTTTCTTTCAGAATGCTTTCAGATGTTCCTTGAGGCAGGTTCTCTTATCTGAGGAGGTTGCAAAGCTCTGACCCTGTTTAGATGCATTCCTTTTGATTTTTGTGGTTATAGTAGTTCTTTCTTTTGGAAACCAGGTCTTTTTGTAGTAGTGATTCTTTTTTTTGTACCCCTCAGTATGAAGAGGGAGATATAGTTGCTCACAGTGCCCCACGTTGAACAGAAAAAGTGAGTATGCTTCCTGCATTTTTATATGTCAGAGTTGTGGAGAGTAAATATGTGTAAGCTTAGTCACTTCGGGCTACTCTTTGTTTGTGTTGATAGTACACCATGGGCAAATCATTTGACATTTTTACTTGGGTCCTTTACCGTATTGAATTGTCAGCGGAAAATAATGGAACCATTGTTCAAAATAAAATATTATGGAAAAGAAATTTGACTACCCTGAGAAAATACCCCCCAAAAAGTGATGGCTTCACTAATATATGTGTGCATATGCCAAAGAATGAAAAGTTATTTCGTAGTGATGTAATGAGTTGAACGTGAGTGGCTCATTTTTAGGCTACCGGGTTTTCAGAATAATAAAACATGATCTTAGGTATTTAGATGTTTCAGAGCCAGTATAAAGGTGGTGCGGCAGGTGTTGGAGGAAACAGGTTATCTTGCCTGCCTGCTCACCTGGAGCCATCGTCACATCTGAGGTTGACCTCGGGTCCCGTCTCCTGCCACAATTTCTGCATTTGTCACCCATGTAATCTGCCCTCAGTGAGCACCTTAGGGTGTTTCTTCTGCTTCCTTTCTTCAGTCTTGGTAGGATTTATAGAAATTTATTTTTAAGAGGGCATGCAAAAAAGAAAAAATTGAGATGGATGCATATAAAGATGATTCTGTCCAAACCTCTCTTTCATAAATCAAAGTTATCAAACAATAAAGTCAATTCTCATTATGTGTGGCCGTTAAGTTTCACAAAGTCTCTGCAGACCTCAGCGAGTACAAAATCATTGCTCCTAGGAGAAGGACAGGATTAGGTTCCTGCCAGCCTCGGGTCATAACAGTTTCCGGGACAGATAGATACATAACCTTGTCTTATGTGTGTTTTCATTTGAAGACACCGTATTTAATACATAATGTTGATGCATTAGCGCCGACTCACAGCCAGCAGCTCTGAAACGCATGCCTGAATGACGTTTGTCTAACTCAGGTATATTCTCTGGAAGGTCCATCACTAGACTGCCTTTCAGTACCGTGTTTGCGTTAGTTTAAACACTGCCCTCAACGACAAAAAGCACCTCAAAAACGTGACCCACGTGGCACTCAGCAGCCCCTGGAAAGACACTTGTTTACAGTTTGAAAGCTGGAATAGAAGGCAGAGCATGTCCTCACTGGACTCAGCTAGGAACGTGTGCACAGGGAGAGTCAGATGTTTGCCACTCCGCATTTGCACGTGTCTGCAAACCATCATGAAAGGGCCACAAGGGTTGATTTGGGGGTTATAAATTTTAGCGAGTAGGTGAGTTTGCAAATACACAAACCACAAGCCATGACAGTGCCTTGTATGGAAGTAGAGCAGCTCTTAGGAAGACCTTGATGCCTTCCCTTGACCAGTTGTTGTTTTTCTGACCCGCCTGTGTTCAGGGCAGAAGAGGTGAGCCCTAGGGTCTTCTCTGTGTCGTTAGAGAAGGGGGCAGCAAACTTTCTGTATCACGTGACAAATGAAGGCATTTCTTTGATCGATTCATTCGCTGTACATTCACTGTGGGGCTCCACTCACCACTCTGGGTTCTTTCTACACTTTGTCTCCAGGACATTGCCCGAGAAAGATGGCTCTCGTGCCTTATTTTATGTAGCACAGATTTCATGAGGTATCAGGGGCATGTCTGTGTACAGTACTTAATTTCTACGGATGGGAAAATAGTTTATGGGGAAAGTTTATAGTTATAAGACTGGGATAATTATTTTGTGATATCTTACAACTGGAGCACGCTTTTGCACAAGAAAGGCATTAGTTTCTTTTATCAGTCTCTGAAACCTCGGTAAGAGAAGTTGAACAGGTATAAATAAGTGGTTAAACACTTTTTCATTTGCTTGAAGCAAACAGTTTACTGAACCCCGTACACAGCCCTTCACTTGCTCCTAGCAAACCTTCAGAGGTTCAGAACGGCCTGCACCACGGCAATTCATGGGGAAGAGATTTCTTGGTGATTAGTTTTTTGATTTTATCTTTTTTCCTACTGTAAATCAATGTAATATTATAAAATATGCCATACTGACAAATGCTTTGTTTTCTATTTATCACCAACGTCATGTGTAATCTGTCTTCTGAAATGCAGACATTCAACAAGCTTGTGGGAAAATTTAGCCAGTCTGTCATTTGAATTGAACACAAATACTTTCCACAACAATGGAAGGGAAGCTGGTTGTCTGCGACATCCACCATAGCCTACCTCCGCCTCTGTGGGCTTTCCTCAAATCAAACCTTGTAAATTGGTTCATTTTCAGAAGGAGGGCATCATTGTGCTCACTCTAGTTGATCTGTAATTAACTTAATAAAAAAGCAGCCATCAGTGATTACCAAAGTATATTACAACCTTTTTGGGTGTATATACATATTTTGTATATGCAGTGAATATTTCTGGAGAAATTCCTTATTAACTGGGAATGTTTGGTGCCTCTGAGGAAAAGAACAGAGAAGCGGGATCAAGGGTGGGGGTGGCTTCACCTCTTCTTATGATCTCATTTGTACTAATTGGTTTGCTTTTTAATTTTTTTTTATTTTTATGAACATATAATTCATTATTACCTCCACTGGTACAGGTCTGTGAATCGCCAGGTTTACACACTTCACAGCACTCACCATAGCACATACCCTCCCCAATGTCCAAAACCCCACCACCCTCTCCCTACCCCCCTCCCCCAAGCAACTCTCAGTTTGTTTTGTGAGATTAAGAGTCTCTTATGGTTTGTCTCCCTCCCGATCCCATCTTGTGTCATTTTTTCTTTCCTACCCAAACCCCCAACGTTGCATCTCCACTTCCTCATATCAGGGAGATCATATGAGAGTTGTCTTTCTCCAAGTGTAATACCCTCTAGTTCCATCCATGTCATCCCAAATTGCAAGAATTCATTTCTTTTGATGGCTGCATAGAATTCCATTGTATATATATATACCACATCTTCTTTATCCATTCATCTGTTGATGGACATCTAGGTTCTTTCCATAGTTTGGCTATTGTGGGCATTGCTGCTATAAACATTTGGGTGCACGTGCCCCTTCGGATCACTACATTTGTATGTTTAGGGTAAATACCCAGTAGTGCAATTGCTGGGTCATAGGGTAGTTCTATTTTCAACTTTTTGAGGAACATCCATGCTGTTTTCCAGAGTGGTTGCACCAGCATGCATTCTCACCAAGAGTGTAGGAGGGTTCCCCTTTCTCCGCATCCTCGCCAGCATCTGTCATTTCCTGACTTGTTAATTTTAGCCATCCTGACTGGTGTGAGGTACTATCTCATTGTGGTTTTGATTTGTATTTCCCTGATGCCGAGTGATGTGGAGCACTTTATCATGTGTCTGTTGGCCATCTGGATGTCTTCTTTGCAGAAATGTCTGTTCATGTCCTCTGCCCATTTCTTGATTGGATTATTTGTTCTTTGGGTGTTGAGTTTGCTAAGCTCTTTATAGATTTTGGATACTAGCCCTTTATCTGATATGTCGTTTGCAAACATCTTCTCCTGTTCTGTCAGTTGTCTTTTGGTTTTGTTCACTGTTTCCTTTGCTGTGCCAAAGCTTTTGATCTTGATGAAGTCCCAATAGTTCATTTTTGCCCTTGCTTCCCTTGCCTTTGGCGATGTTCCTAGGAAGAAGTTGCTGCAGCTGAGGTCGAAGAGGTTGCTGCCTGTGTTCTCCTCAAGGATTTTGATGGATTGCTTTCTCACATTGAGGTCCTCCATCCATTTGGAGTCTATTTTTGTGTGTGGTGTAAGGAAATGGTCCGGTTTCATTTTTCTGCATGTGGCTGTCCAATTTTCCCAACACCATTTGTTGAAGAGGCTGTCTTTTTTCCATTGGACATTCTTTCCTCCTTTATCAAAGATTAGTTGACCATAGAGTTGAGGGTCTATTTCTGGGCTCTCTATTCTGTTCCATTGATTTATGTGTCTGTTTTTGTGCCAGTACCATACTCTCTTAATGATGACAGCTTTGTAACAGAGCTTGAAGTCTCGAATTGTGATGCCCCCAAATTTGGCTTTCTTTTTCAATATTTCTCTGGCTATCCGAGGCATTTTCTGGTTTCATATAAAATTTAGGATTATTTGTTCCATTTCTTTGAAAAAAAAAAAAGGGATGGGATTTTGATAGGGATTGCATTAAATGTGTAGTTTGCTTTAGGTAGCATAGACATTTTCACAATATTGGTTCTTCCAATCCATGAGCATGGAACATTTTTTCATTTCGTTGTGTCTTCCTCAATTTCTTTCACGAGTTCTTTATAGTTTTCTGAGTATAGATCCTTGCCTCGTTGGTTCGGTTTCTTCCTAGGTATCTTATGGTTTTGCGTGCAATTGTAAATGGGATTGACTCCTTAATTTCTCTTTCTTCTGTCTGGTTGTTGGTGTAGAGAAATGCAACTGATTTCTGTGCATTGATTTTATATCCTGACACTTTACGGAATTCCTGTACAAGTTTTAGCAGATTTGGAGTGGAGTCTTTTGGTTTTTCCATATATGGTATCATATCATCTGCAAAGAGTGATAATTTGACTTCTTCTTTGCCGATTTGGATGCCTTTAATTTCTTTTTGTTGTCTGATGGCTGAGGCTAGGACTTCTAGTACTATGTTGAATAGCAGTGGTGATAATGGACATCCCTGCCGTGTTCCCGACCTTAGTGGAAAAGCTCTCATCTCAGTGTTTCTCCATTGAGAATGATATTTGCAGTGGGTTTTTCATAAATGGCTTTGATGATATTGAGGTATGTGCCCTCTATCCCTACACTTTGAAGAGTTTTGATCAGGAAGGGATGCCGTACTTTGTCAAATGCTTTTTCAGCATCTATTGAGAGTATCACATGGTTCTTGTTCTTTCTTTTATTAATGTATTGTATCACATTGATTGATTTGCAGATGTCGAACCGACCTTGCAGCCCTGGAATAAATCCCACTTGGTCATGGTGAATAATCCTTTGAATGTACTGTTGGATCCTATTGGCTAGTGTTTTGGTGAGAATTTTCACATCTGTGTTCATCAAGGATATTGGTCTGTAATTCTCTTTTTTGGTGGAATCCTTGTCTGGTTTTGGGATCAAGGTGATGCTGGCCTCATAAAATGAGTTTGAAGTTTTCCTTCTATTTCTATTTTTTTTTTTTTTGGAACAGTTTCAGGAGAATAGGAATTAATTCTTCTTTAAATGTTCGGTAGAATTCCCCTGGAAAGCTGTCTGGCCCTGGGTTCTTGTTTGTTTGGAGATTTTTGGTGACTGTTTCAATCTCTTTACTGATTATGGGTCTGTTCAGGTTTACTATTTCTTCCTGGTTCAGTTGTGGTAGTTTATATGTCTCTAGGAATGCATCCATTTCTTCCAGATTGTCAAATTTGCTGGCATAGAGTTGCTCATAATATGTTCTTATGATTGTTTTTATATCTATGGTGTTGGTTGTGATCTCTCCTCTTTCATTCATGATTTCATTTATTTGGGTCCTTTCTCTTTTCTTTTTGATAAGTCTGGCCCGGGGGGTGGGGGGGGGCGGTTATCAATCTTATTAATTCTTTCAAAGAACCAGCTCCTAGTTTTGTTGATTTGTTCTATTGTTTTTCTGGTTTCTATTTCATTGATTTCTGCTCTGATCTTTGTGATTTCTCTTCTCCTGATGGGTTTAGGTTTTCTTTGCTGTTCCTTCTCCAGCTCCTTTAGGTGTAGGGTTAGGTTGTGCATTGGAGATCTTTCTTGTTTCTTGAGAAAGGCTTGTATCGCTATTTATTTTCCTCTCAGGACTGCCTTTGCTGTGTCCCACAGATTTTGAACCATTGTGTTTTCATTATCATTTGTTTCCATGATTTTTTTCAATTCTCCTTTAATTTCCTGGTTGACCCATTCATTCTTTAGAAGGATGCTCTTTAGTCTCCATATATTTGGGTTCTTTCCAAATTTCCTCTTGTGACTGAGTTCTAGCTTCAGAGCATTGTGGTTGAAAACATGCAGGGAATGATCCCAATCTTTTGATACCAGTTGAGACCTGACTTATGGCCCAGGATGTGATCTATTCTGGAGAATGTTCCATGTGCCCTAGAGAAGAATGTGTGTTCTGTTGCTTTGGGATGGACTGTTCTGAGTAGATCTGTGATGTCTATCTGGTCCAGTGTGTCATTAAGGCCTTTATTTCCTTGTTGACCTTTTGCTTGGATGATCTGCCCATTTTAGTGAGGGGAGTGTTAAAGTCCCCTACTATTTTTGTCTTAGTCGATGTGTTTCTTTGATTTTGTTCTTAATTGGTTTATATAGTTGACTGCTCCCATGATAGGGGCATAGATATTTGAAATTGTTAGATCTTCTTGCTGGACTGACCCTTTGAGTATGATATAGTGTCCTTCCTCATCTCTTACTATAGTCTTTGGCTTAAAATCTAATAGATCTGATATAAGGATTGCCAACCCAGCTTTCATTTGATGTCCATTAGGATGGTACATTGTTTTCCACCCCCTCACTTTAAATCTGGAGGTGACTTTGGGTCTAAAATGAGTTTCTCATAGACAACCTATTGATTTTTTTTTTTAATCCATTCTGATACCCTGTGTCTTTTGACTGGGGCATTTAGCCCATTTACATTCTGGGTAACTATTGAGAGATATGAATTTAATGCCATTGTATTGCCTCTACGGTGACTATTACTATATGTTGTCTCTGTTCGTTTCTGGTCTACGATTTTTAGGCTCTCTCTTTGCTTAGAGGACCCCTTTCAATATTTTCTGTAGAGCTGGTTTGGTGTTTACAAATTCCTTGTTTTTGTTTGTCCTGGAAGGTTTTTATCTCTCCTTCTATTTTTAATGATAGCCTAGCTGGATATAGGATTCTTGGCTGCATGTTTTTGTCATTTAGTGCTCTGAATATATCATGCCAGTTCTTTCTGGCCTGCCAGGTCTCTGCGGATAATTCTGCTGCCAATCTAATATTTTTACCATTGTATGTTACAGACTTCTTTTCCCATGATGCTTTAAGGATCTTCTCTTTGTCTCTAAGACTTGTAAATTTTACTCTTAGATGACAGGGTGTGGACCTATTCTTACTGATTTTGAGGGGGGGGGTTCTCTGCACCTCCTGGATTTTGATGTTTTTCTCTTTGCCTTATTAGGGAAATTCTCTACAATAATTCTCTCCAATATACCTTCTGCTCCCCTCTCTCTTTCTTCTTCTTCTGGAATCCCAATTATTCTAATGTTGTTTTGTCTTACGGTATCACTTATCTCTCAATTTCTCCCCTCGTGGTCCAGTAGTTGTTTGTCTCTCTTTTGCTCAGCTTCTTTATTCTCTGTCATTTGGTCTTCTATATCACTAATTCTCTCTTCTGCCTCATTTATCCTAGCAGTGTTCCTCCATTTTTTTTATTGCACCTCATTAACAGCTTTTTTTATTTCAACTTGGTTAGATTTTAGTTCTTTTATTTCTCCAGAAAGGGCTTTTATTTCTCCAGACAGAGTTTCTCTAGTATCTTCCATGCCTTTTTCAAGCCTGGCTAGCACCTTGAGAATCATCATTCTGAACTCTAGATCTGACATATTAACAATGTCCATATTGATTAGGTCCCTAGCCTTCGGTACTGCCTCTTGTTCTTTTTATTGTGGTGAGTTTTTCTGCCTTGTCATTTTATCCAGATAAGAATATATGAAGGAGCAAATAAAATACTAAAAGGGTGGCAAAGACCCCAGGAAAATGTGCTTTAACCAAATCAGAAGAGATCCCAAATCATGGGTGGAAGGAAGGGGGTAAAAAGAAGTTCAGAAAAAAAAATTAAAAAGTAAACAAATAAAGAAAAAATATATATATTAGACTGTCGAATAGAACAGCGTCACCCACTTAATTTTGGGAGTATTTTGGTCTCTTAGAAGAAACTACCTCCCAAAATATTAAAGAATGAAAAACATATATAAGGGTAAACACAATGAAGAGATGGAATATGAGTATAAAGATGAAAAAAATTTTTTTAATTTCTATAAAAGGAGTTGATAAGGATAAATTGGTTGGGAGAATAAAGAAAAAGAAATTGGAGACAATTTGCTCAGGCTGGAGACTATAACAAAGCCCTGTGCTAGATTTAGAGTGTATTTTGATCTATTAGAAGAAGTTGTAACACAAATTTTTTTTAGAAGAAAAAACTCTATGTGTAAATAAAAAATAAGGTTAGATAGAATGAGGGATAAAATATGACTTTATTAATGAAGTTTCCAAAAAAAATTTTTTTTAAGATTTTATTTATTTATTTGAGAGAGAGACACAGAGAGAGAGCATGAAAGGGGAGAAGGTCAGAGGAAGAAGCAGACTCTCTGTGGAGTTGGGAGCCTGATGCGGGACTCAATCCCGGGACTCCGGGATCATGACCTGAGCCAAAGGCAGTTAGTTGCTTAACCAACTGAGCCACCCAGGTGCCCAAAAATATATATATATTTTTTTAAATGAAAGGTATTGTTAAGAGAAACTAGTTAAAAACGTTAAAAGAGGAAAGGGTAAAAATTTTAAAAAATTAGCAAAAGAAAAAAATAAAATTAAAAAAATGTATTAACTTTGCAAGACTAAAGAATCATGGGGAGAAAGCCATGAATTCCATGCTTTGCTATCTCCTCCTCTGGAATTCCGCTATCCTCTTGGTACATGAACTTGGTCTTGGCTGGATTTCTTGTTGGCCTTCTGGGGGAGGGGCATATTATAGAGATTCTCAAGTGTCTTTGCCCAAGGCGGAAATGCACGGCCCTTATCAGGGGCCAGGCTAAGTAATCCGCTCGGGTTCACTATCCCTGAATGCTTTCCATAGAGTTCCAGAGGTCAGGAATGAAAATGGCAGCCTCCCAATCTCTGGCCCAGAGGAGCCGAGAGCTCGGGGCCCTACTCCTCAGTGCGCCCTCGGAGACAAGCGCTCAATCTCTCCCGTCTCCCTGGTTTCCAACCTGTGACCGAGCTTCTCTGTGTCTGGCACACGGCCCTGCCTGGAGTCTCCGAACCCCACAGATCCCTGAATTCTTCCAGGGGGGTCTCCCCGGATCTTGTGTGGCCCCTGCTCACAGAGCAGTGGCCTGTGCCACGGATCGTGATAAGGGAATCCCGAGGTGAGAGCTCGCTCCTCCACTCCATCTCTGTAGCCGGCTTCCCCACTCTAATACCTATGAGCTCTGCAACACTCAGACAGCCCCAATCCTTCTGTGAGCCTGAGGGAGCTGAGGCCACGCTCTCCTTGCATGGGCTTCACACCAGCTTAGCCTCTGGAGCAATGTCACTCAGTGGAGCAGACTTTTAAAAGTTCTGATTTTGGGCTGCATTGCTCTACTTCTTGCTGGGAGCCGGCCCCTCCCCCCGCGGTCTACCTTCCCGTTGCTTTGGATTCACTTCTCCGCTGGCCCTACCTTCCAGAAAGTGGTCGATTTTCTGTTTCTAGAATTGCTGCTCTTCTTCTCTTCAGTCTCCCGTTGGATTTGTAGGTGTTTGGTATGGTTTGATAAGCTCTCTTGCTGATCTCCTGCTATCTGATGTTGTCTCAGCCTGCTACTTCTCCACCATCTTGACTCCTCCCTGGTCTGCCTTTTTTTTTAATCATGGCCATGTACTTCTTTTAAAGAACCCCTTTGTGTTGGTGAAACAAAAACTTGGTTTTTTCCTTCCACACTAATTAGAGCCATTTTAACCCTAAATATTATGTACTTTAATTTTAAGGAAATGACATAAATAACTATATTGTTTATTGTGATTACACAACAACACTTACCCATTATGAAATGATGAAATACAACAGAACTTTATAAAGTTTGCTGACTGGAGAGGCTGTGGGGGCTCAGAGAGGGTCATTAAAGGCCTTAGTCTCAGACGGAAAGGGGTTCACATTCCAGACGCATCCCTTCCTTGCTGAATGACTCGGGGCAAGGGACTTAACTTGGCTGAGCCTCCATTTTTCCACGTGCAAAATGGGCATGACGACACTCTCCCTCAGAGTGATTTTATGAGAATTTTTGTGAGACAAGCCACTTAAAACTCTAGCACCTTGTCTGGCACAGGGGAGTTCTAGATGAAATCGTCGTTATCAGTATGCTTGAGAAGTTCCCGATAGGGACGGAGGACTCTGCCTCATGACAGGGACCATGCACATGTGTTTGGAGTCACTGTGCCATCTGCTTTCCAAAAGCCCTGCTTTTTTTTTTTTTTTTTTTTTTTTTTTTTCATTTCTTTTAATAGAGAGCGGTGAGGTCCTGGCATGTCTTTACAAAGAGAAATGCAAATTGTCCTCATTCAGGGGTGCAGAAAATACAGTAGAAGAATTGCAGCTGATGATGAATCAGCCTTTAATTAGTTGGGGGGCTAGGGCCCAGTGAAGACCAGGCCTGTGCTCCCCTCTCTCCGTGGTAAATAAAACCCAGCCAGGACCAGGGAGCCCACCAAGGATCTGGAAAACACTTGGCCTGTTTTGCCATTTCTTTCCAGCAGAGGGCAGTGAAAGACGTTCTTGCCAATTACTCTGCCCACCTGCCTTGCTGATCAATCAGAAACTGCATTTAATCACTTTGCATCTGTAAGAGGAAATTCATCCCCAATCCTGCCCCCCCCACTGTGATTAGACTTATGCCAGAAGCTTAAAAAAAAAACCATTTGGGATGGATCTGAGAACTGGAAATAAAAGCCATTTTGTCACAGGACACTGCCTTTGGCTGTGACCACTGGGCAGGGTTTTATATGGCTCTGAGAGCAGTGCCCTCCTGTAAAGTGGATTGTGTGCTTTTGCCAAGCTGTGTGATTTCAGAGGGCTGGTGGACGGACTCTGGTGTCCTCTGTGGTCTCGTGGCAGAGAATGTCAATCAACTCCCACTGCCACTGCACGTGACTGATGGGAGAGTGAGACAGAGCGTGTGCTTTGCATTAGATACACCTGGGTCCCTGCACAGTCTAGCCACAGGGCCTGATGGGGCTGCCGTGTGTAAGTCATACCTCTACTGAAGGGACATATTTCTACTGAACGATTAGTGCTTGTTTCACTGAAATTCAAATTTCACTGGGCATCCTGCATTTTTTATTTGCTAAATCTGGCAACCGCAGGCCTTGAGCAAATTTCTCAACTTCTCTGAGCCTTAGTTTCCCAGATGTAAAGTGGAACAACTGTACAATCAGCCTCGTAGGACAGTATTAAAGTGAAATTTGTACAACACCTGGAGTCCAGAGCCAGACACAAAATGAGCTGTTCAGGAGATGGTACTTACTACTGTTAATTCCCAAACAGATGTTTTTCCCCATTTCAGCTATATTGTCACAGGTGATCATAGAGGTAACATTAAGTTCTATGATCAGACCCTGTCCATTGTTACCTGGTAGAGCAACTTCAGGCTGAGCTCCATAAGGACCCTGTCATTTTCCAAGCCCCAACAGCTCCCCCCACCGCAAAATCAAATTATCCTCCAGAATGCGCTCTAAAAGGTGACCTTTTTATTGTAAGGTAACTTGTTAATGAATCTAGGACACCTGGATGGCTCAGGGGGTTAACCCTCTGCCTTCGGCTCAGGTCATGATCCCAGGATCCTGGGATCGAGCCCCATATCGGGCTCCCTGCTCAGCAGGGAGCCTGCTTCCCCATCTCCCTCTGCCTGCCTCTTTGCCTACTTGTGACATCTTTCCCTCTCTGTGTCAAATAAATGTCAAAAGTCTTAAATAAGTAAATAAATAATAAAATGAATGATAAATAAATTAAAAAATAAAATTAAAAGAAAATTAATTTACAAATAAAATATGAAAAATTAACAATAATCATAAAACTAATAATAAAATAAATAAATTGATAATTGCCCAGGTTACATTTCAAAGCAGAATTTTCAGGACACCCGACTGGTTCAGTGTATTAAGCATCTGCCTTCTCGGGTCATGAGGCCGGCGTCCTGGAGTGGAGTCCCGCATTGGGTTCGCTGCTCAAAGGGGACTCTGCTTCTCCCTCTGCCTCGGTCCCTCCCCGCTGCCTGTGCTCTCCATCTCTCTCTGACAAATAAGTAAATAAAATCTTTAAAAAATTTTAGGGCAGAATTTTAGAAATAACCTCTAAAAAGACGAGCTGCCCAGATGGCTCATTCGGTGGAGTGTGTGATGCTTGGTCTCAGGGTTGTGAGTTTGAGTCCCGCCCTGGGTGTAGAGATGAATTCAGGTATGAGAAATAACCTCTAAAAACAAAGAATTTTGTCATTTTTCTCTACGGATAGATAAAAATCTATACCCACATATAAAAACATGTGAGCCATGTTATGTTGAGGCTCCCATTACTGAACAATTGGAAAGCATGTGCAAATACAGAGGATCTTTGGTCAAAGCAAACTGTTGGACTGTTACCGATGGGATCACAGTTCAGGATTTCAGAAACCCACCTCCCAGGCTTCCCGTACAGGGTGGGGGGTCGTCCTGCTGCTCCATGGCCACAGACTATCCAGAAAAACAGCTGGCTCCTGGCGTGGGGGAAATCGTTTTCAGCAGCAAGGCACGAGGGAAAGAAATTCTCTTCCCAGGCCAAGTTTTCAGCCTCCTGAGCCCCCAGCAGCATGTCTGCGGCCTCGGGGGAAGTCCTTGCTTGAAGTTTCTCTGTGTGCCCCTGGTGTGGGTTGGGGCCTGAGCAGATGAAAGCTCTGGTACTAGGCCAGCCCTGGACACTGGGGACGGTAGATGCCACCCACTCGTGCAAGCAGGAACAGGGTCCCACCAAACAGCTATGCAGATGAGGAAGGGACCGACTAGGACACAGCGGGGGTGACCTGCCCACTGGGGACCTGACATGCAGCCAGGAGGAAGGGCAGGATCTAGATGGCCTCACTGTATCCCTGGGTCGCTGCTCCTCCCCTCTTTCCTATCTACCTTGTGTCTCTGTGTGTGCACGTGCATGTGCGTGTGCGTGTGCGCGTGTGTGTGTGTGTGTGTGTTGTCAGTCCCCTCTGTTCCTCTCCCCTCCCGCCTCCCCCTGCAGTGCTGTCCCTTCTCTGCTTCTCAGTCTGCTGCCCCATCTTTCCCGCCTACCTGCCACTGTGTCCAGGGCAGTCAGCGTCATCTCTCAGGCCCCAGGCCACCTTTCTTGCATGCTCAGGCCAGCCTCCTTAAAGCCCAAGCCGTACTTCCTGGGAGAGTGGCAAAAGGGGGCCCTGTGGGGGACAGGGGTCCACCTGGCCTATGGGCCAACTGCAAAGGTAGCTGTCGGGGTCGGGGCCAGGGTGCAGGGAACGGGCCCCGCTCAGGCCCCAGTCCCAGTGTGGGGACTGCCCAGCACCTTCTCCCCCTTACCACCCTTCTCCAGCAAGCTCTAAGGCCTATACAGATGAGGGGAGGTCAGGGCCCGAGTTCTAGCCAGGCCTGCAAGCCTCTAGGACCCAGCTCTCAGCATGGACTCAGGCTGGCACCAGCCGACCCGCTGGGTGACCTGAGACAGGCGGTGAGTCATCTGCGTGTCTCAGCGTCCCCAACTACGGAACAGGGAAGAGAAGACTCCCTCCTTCTTAGTGTGCCTCTGAGGACTGGATAGGGATGAACAGACACGAAGAACTTGGCACGGCGGTTGCCGCAGTCAGTGGTGAGAATTCGGTTCTGAGTGGCAGCAGCAGCAAGAGAGAAAAGCCCAGAGACCACCAGGATCGCAGCTGTAGCTGACCAGGGGGCTTACCACCCATTGCTGTGCGGACCCACACGCGCCAGGGGACCGCCGGGGTCTCTGTGAGAGGGTGTTACCAGAACCGATTGCCCTTTGGGTTTCAGTGGGTGCTTGTGGGGATGGTCCAAGGAGACTCCACACCGGGTGCTGTCAGAAAGTAAGGAAAGTTCTGTCAACAGAATCCAGTCTGTGGGATCGTCAGGGAAAGTAGAGGAGAGACTCAGCTGTAGATGTAACCCCAGACGTGGGTGTGCCAAGTGTACACGGAGAGCATGGCAAGGGCAGGCCAAGGGCACTGGAACAAGAATGGTGGACGAAAGGCAAGACGGAAAGCCCACTTGGACCTCCGCTCTGTTGCTTCATTGATCAAAATGGGGAAAGAACCCTAAAGGTCTTCAGAGCGTCTCCTAGAGGCCAGAGCCGCACAACACTGTGAGTCCACTGTCCAGGATGTCACCCAGAACCAAAGGGCCTGACAGCCAGAGAAGAAGGCAATGCAGGCACATGCCGAGGGAAGATAGGATGCATGCAGCCCTGCAATGCCCGCCTGACGGGTCTGCAGGGGGCGGCTATGGGACAGAATCCTGTCCCTGAGGGCTGGGTGCCTGGCCAGGGGAGATGGCTGGCCCCCACTGCACCCCCATTCCTCTTCCTCAGTTCAGCCTTCAAGCCCGAGAGATCTGTGAACCCCCCGAGGGTGGGGAACGAGGGAGTCGACCCTTCCTGCAGGCCTGATTCATGCACTGGGCGGCGGCCCAACAGAAGCTGTGCACGTGCACAGGGGTTCCTGCACACGCGCTCATTCCTCAGGTTCCAGGTTCCAAAGCTGTGTCCTGGCAACAGGCCCCGGATCGTGCTCTAGGCCTTCTGCCGCGACTTGGCAGC
The DNA here is from genome assembly GCF_963455335.1 of Martes martes. Classification (NCBI taxonomy): domain Eukaryota; kingdom Metazoa; phylum Chordata; class Mammalia; order Carnivora; family Mustelidae; genus Martes; species Martes martes. Next base: position 8,590,085 of record NC_137904.1, on the reverse strand, counting down.
TGAAGGAGAGCGCTGCGAGCCTAGTTCGCTATCCTCAGCATCTGGCCTTACCGGACTGCTCTATGGGCACCTCCTTGAGCAGGACGTGCCCCTCCCCCCAGCCCCCGGCTCTGCGGGGTTCCCACCTGCCAGGAGGGCCGGTCCGCCCCCACCCCGCTCACTGTGGCCGCAGACTACTCTTGGCGCCCAGGGCTCGTCTGGCGGCCCACGCCCGGGGGTCCACTCGCAGGCGGTCCTCCAAGTACCCTGCGAGGTGGCAACCGCGCTCAGTCGTAGGAGGTTGCAGAAGGTACTCCTTGATCCTGGAGACCCGGCGCTTTCTTCTGGGGCTCCTCGCCTCTTTCTGCAGGTGGGGCTCCCGGGTGAAGGCGATGCTCTCGGCTCCTGGATCACAGGTGTCCTGCCACCGCTGCTGTGAGTCCATCGTGGACACGGTCCCCCCCTGTGTGCTGCAGAAGCGGGTCATCACCAGGCTGCCACCCTCAGAACCCAGGAATGTCCACGATGTCCCCACGGGGGAGAGGGTATGCAGAGACCCCAGAGAGAGCGGCAAAGGCACGGCACAGGTAGAGGAAAACCCTGCACATCCAGAGGGGCAAGAGACTCACAGGAAGGACCCTAAAGGCGCTGGGGCCCCACAGGGGGCATTTAGGCCGCTGGGGGTCCAGGGAGGCCTCTCTTCCTTTGTGCCCAGGCCTGGGCCTTTGCAGACAGCCATCCCCCGGCAAGAGAGCTTGGAAGAACCATGCAAGGGAAAGTCCCCAGCTCCCATCAGAGCTCCTGCCCCACTCGAAATGCCATTACCAGTTCCTATAGTTCCACCAGGGACTGCCACCCGGTGCAGAGGAGGAGGGGTCTGGCCACAAGTCAGGCCTCGCGGCCCCCGAGGTCCTCCAAAAAAGTCAGCCAAGAGAGCCCCTTGTGTCCCGCCGGAGTGCCTGCACTTTCTCAGAAGAAGAACCAGCTGGGAAAGGATGCCGATACCACCACCGGGCAGAAGGCAACGCAGAGGAACTGCTTGTCCCCAGCTGACTGTTCCAGGCCCCGAAAACGCAGGGTTTGTCTGCTGCCACACAGGCGAGGGGAGCCTCTGAGGCTGCCTTCACCCCCTGATCCAGGGTTTCGAGTGACCGTTGAGGACCTGGACCAGGAAAAGAGAGCTGCTCTCCAGCGCATCCAAGATGCTCTCCGAGGGGACACAGAGACCACCTGCAGCTGTGGCCCAACTTTGCCATCCAGTGCCTTGGCCCCGTCTGCTGCAGTGGCTGCTCCCCTGCCAGCCTCTGACACCCAGGTCACCCCCATGGGCTGCTCCCCACCTTCGCAGCCTCTCCTCTTGGGGTCTCACCCTGGCTGCAGTGGGAGCTCCTTGCCACCTACCCAGGCCCTCTCCATGTTCTCCAGAAAGCGCAGGGCCTCAGTCACCGTCCCCCCAGGCCTGCCAGCACTGCCCGGGAGTAGTGGTAACCCGGGACCCACTGCCCAGGCCCCATTCGGGGCTGTTGGTGGGCAGTGGCCCGGAGCCGGCACCCTTCACAGCTCTCCCCAGCATGGACAGCCGGCAGCTCAGGCTCCAGACCCACTCCAGGCCCTGAGCGCAGCTCTAGCCCAGCTATCCTTGGGCAGCGGCCCCCAGGCGGGTTATGTGGTTCCCTTACCCGCATCTGCCTCCCGGGGCACCCGTGCCAGTGCCCAGCCAGGTTCAGTTACCTCCACTGCTATACTCGCCCCTGGCGCAGCCGCTGCCCCTGGCTTGGCAGCCGCCCCCCATGCTGGGCCCAACAGCCAGCAGCCCCGCCCCCCAGCTGGCAGCACAATGCTGGCCCCCAACAGCATGGGGCTTTCGGCAGCACCCCCAGGTTTGCGGAGAGGAGATGATGTTGGAGATCTGTGCTCCAGCTTTGGGGCTCTCAGCATTACAGCAGGAACGAGCAGGGCCCCAAGCGGCCCGCAGGGCTCCAGGGCAAGCCTGGGCCCAAACACAGGGGGCCGCCCATTCCAGAGCACCCTGTCAGGGACCGCTGGAGCCAGCACGACGAACCACGCTGTGTCGGGAGCCCCGAGGGCCCCTCCCTCCAGTCACATCCCCAGGCACCCGACCAAGCAGAGGTCCAGCTCAGGTGGCTGCAGCACTGCCAGCAAGGCCGCCGGCGGGGGCGGGGGTGTCCTGGCCTCTCTTCCTAGTGGCCCTGCCTCGCTGGTCAGCACAGCCCAGAGCAGCCTTGCCACCAAGACCCCCTCATCCATTGCCCAGCACTTGGTGAGACGCAAAAGAGCTGCGCCGTGGAACAAGCCATCTTCCTCCACATCACAGCCCACTCCCTGGGGGCCCAAGAGGCAGAGGCTCGGCTGAGCCAATAGCTTCCAGGAGAAGCAGCCGGTGTTGCACTTCCTCCCAGGTGACACCGGTGCCAGAAGAGTGTGGAATGGGAGACACAAATCGAGCCCCGACCTTGGCGGGCCTAGAGCAAAACCGGGCTCCCAGCCAGCCAGCCAACATTGGGGAAACTTCCCAATCCCTGACCCACCATTTTGAGGGAAGGTGGGGGCTTGAGCCCTTGTCCGTGATCCCAGGGGCCACGGGCCTTGGGACAACACACGGAGATCCGTGTCCCTTCGGCCTCCAGTCCCACAGCACCTGGGACTCCTGCCGCTGCCCACAGGTTTCCCCTCCCCTCTCCCCATGTTCTTCCCAGAACCTTTAGGGAGTATTTATTTTATTAATTAAAGCCTTGTTCTAATATCTTTGCATAGCTGTCCTGAGTCTCCTTTGTGGGTCAAGTGTGCAAAAGTTGGGACTCGAATGGGAGTTGGGTGCTCGAATGGGAAGCCAGACGCCATCGTTTCCAGGTTCCCGTGGCCCAGCAGAGCGGGTAGGGCTAGAAGGATGGACCCTTGAAGAGGGAGAGTAGATTTTCAGTTTTGGGGATGGGCCTGGGAGAACACTGGCCTGGGGAGGGCAAAATGGGGAGACTCACCCTTGCCTATTGGAAGCGCTGCTTCTCTCCCACTGGGGACCCCACAGAATCTTTTTGCTTCACAACCCTGGGGCAATGGAAAGACACTCCTGGCCTAGAGTATGGGTCTAGCATCAAAGATTGTGGCTCAGGGCAAAGGAGGACAGCTTTGCCTTGAGGGTGTGGCAGCCTCCTGAACGCTGAGTGACATCCCACTTCACACAAGCACCAGCCTCCCTCAGTGCATCTCTTCCCTCTACCAGGCATTTGGGGTGCTGCTTCCTGATGGCCCTGGGGAGAAGAATGAGGTGCAAACAACTCATCTGTGAGAGGGACAGAGCAGGGACGACAGCTAAAAGGACTGTCACCCTGAAAAACTCCTCAGTCCCATATTTTTTAGATATAAGATAACAACCAACAAAGGAGGAGGTTATACATTAGTCACGGGTCTTCTGGTCAACCAGAGGGAATGGGAGTCCTCTGTCGACCATAGTCTTGTAGGTAAACAGAGGAGGGTGTGCCTGGCCCAGCAGCATGGAATTGATAGTTGAGCAAGCGCACATAAAGGGATTATTCTAACACCAGGCTTTAACGACCCTGGCAGGGGTCAGTGACCAGGGCATCCCCAGCTGCTGGGCTTCAAGGACGTGTATCCTCCTCTCCACCGGAGGCCTGCTGCTAGTACAGGTTTTCTCAAGGTCATCACCAAGCACGCTTGCGTGACCAGTACAATTCCTCATTAGTGATATTTCAAGCAGTCTGTCATTCTGAGGGATGGTTCCGTTTCCCCCTTTTTGTTAATGCAGAAGCAGCAAAATCCGTTTTGCAAGTTCTCTAACCACTCGTCGTCAGAAAGATTTCCGTGAGCATCTGAGGACTAAGCGTAAAAAGATTATAGCAATAAAAAGTGTCATCATTCCACCTATAATGCCAAGACCAGTTTTTGGATCCAAGCAAAGCGGTTTACATCAGACAGAATATCATTAATCCTTTGGGTGAAACTCCCTCTTGGAACTGATTGTAAGGATCACGGGGAATGCCCTGAATAGTATCTTGAAACTGTTTAATATCCACAGTTAAATTACCACCATAATGACTAGTAATATGGCGAAATCTTGTTCCACGGTATTTCTCATTCATTATAGGTTTAGGGAGTAACACAGAAGGAAGAAACATTCTGATCACACAGAAGGTGAAGCCTTATATTTGGAAGATCTTCTCTCCTATATATGTTACGGCTTCTTCTAAATCAGAGACTCTTTCATGAAATCTTTGATCTAGGACTGTTTGTGGATGCCAAGCCTTGCTAGCATTCTCGTGCCATTTTTGCACAAATTGGGTGGTTTGTACGGTCTGATGCAAGGCCATTCCCGCAGTGGTGGCCGTAACAGGAATGGCTATAATTCCTAGAATAGTTCGGTCGGAGGCACAGGTGACAACCCGGATTTGTGATTCTTGTCTGAAGTGTGTGATATGTGTGTGGTGGGGCAGAGGTTGGGGGGGCAGTTTTGTGGGACTGAGCCCCTGCTATCTCCAGGTATCTACGTCCACATAGATAGTGTCAGATTTGAGTTACATTGTAGCACACCTAGCTGGTGTCAGAGAATTGTTGGTGAGTGGAACACCCCCTCCCACACCCGTGGTGGAATTGGGCACATAACCCTTGTGATTCCAAATATGAGAATGTACAAAAACAAAACAAAAACCTCACACTTTTTGCTTATTTAGCTAAAACAGAGAGTCTAAAATCAAAGCCTGGTTTACAAATGCACGATGATATGAGAAATGTTGTTTTATGAAGGTTTCATTTCACAGGCATGAATGATTACACAACTGACTATTGCCCATTGATCGTCATGTCCAGCTGTCTTCTTTCCGCAGAGGTCTGGCTGGTGGGGCTCAAGGGTCCATGCCTCTAATCACAAGCTGACCCCACTGCCAACCAGCCCCAGTTCCTAGGTGAGGTCCAAAAGCCACCTCATTAACATAACAAAAGAAACCTTTATTGCTATGCTCATTGGAAATTACAGAGGTTTTGTGCCTGAAATGAGACACAGAACCAATAGTTCCATTATATTTCTATTTCAGAGAAATAGAAAGCAAAGGAATAATCTAAGGAATGTAAGAAAAAACCCCAGATCAGTGAATAAACTTGATGTATTTTTCTTAGTTTTCAATAACTTTCTTTTTGTAGCATGCTTATAACATATTATAAACGTAAATATAATCTCATTTGGCTATCAGTGATATTTAAAACACAGGGATATTCCGACAATATTAGTGTAAATATTGTATTAACTCTCCAGATATTTTAGTCCAAGAACATGCATTTTTAATTATATATGTTGTTTTGAAAATTTAACAACTGAACTAAGAAAAAAACTATGAGTTCTTTCAACAAAGTGAATATTTTGTTGGAAAAAAAGGCTAGAAAAGTTATATAGTATTATTACCAACATCTTAGCTCATAAATCTTACCAACTTAAAAGTTCTTAAAAATTTTAAAGGTTAAAAAAAAATTTAGAATTGCGCCTGGATGGCTCAGTGGGTTAAAAGCCTCTGCCTTCAGCTTGGGTCGTGATCCCAGGGTCCTGGGATCAAGCCCCACATTGGGCTCTCTGCTCAGCAGGGAGCCTGTTTCCTCCTCTCTCTCTGCCTGCCTCTCTGCCTACTTGTGATCTCTCTCTCTGTGTCAAATAAATGAATAAAATCTTAAAAAAAAAAAAAAAGATCTCCCGTTAAGCATTAGTATGTATGTCCCAAGCACCAGATCACTCTCCAAGCTGAATAGCCAATCTGTGGCTACTATCAATATGGGTCAGCTAATGACATAAATACTGTCCTCTCCTGGTGGGCTCTGAATGGTTTTGCAAGGTGTTTGGTCAGTGGGAAGCTTGAGGACAGTGGCGTGACTGTATGCTGTGGGTCAGATCAGGCAGAGATCGTCAGTAGTACACAAATATTCGTTTCTGGGAGGTCAATGCTTAAAAGATCTGAGGGTCAAAATTGCACCTGCAGAAAGTTTACTCTCAGAAGCTATGAATCTCTTGGTGTTAGAGTCCTAAAGAACTTTCACCTCATCCCCCAGTGCCCTCACCGAAGATGTAGTGAGTTAGCAATACATATTTTTTACTTGTGATACTGTGTGCATTTTCTTAAAAGGCTTTGGCTCTTTGCAAATCTGCCTTCCTAAAGCTAATCATGTGTAGATCCCGGATTCTTCTAGAATATCTTGTGGACAGGGGGAATCTGTGCTGAGGGTAAAGCAAATCTGGGGGTTATAAATTCAGTTTCCACTTCTGCTTAGTTTTCTCACCCACAAAAGACAAGTATTCATTAAGAGTAGGGGATCTTAACATGCCACTCACAGTAATAGATCATCCAAGCAGAAAATCAACAAAGAAACAAGAGCATTGAATGATGCATTGGACCAGATGGACCTCATAGATGTATACAGAACATTCCACCCTAAAATAACAGAATACTCATTCTTCTTGAGTGCACATGGAACCTTCTCCAGAATAGACCACATACTGGGTCACAAATCAGGGCTCAACCGACACCAAAAGATTGAGATTATTCCCTGCATATTCTCAGACCACAGTGCTTTGAAACTGGAGCTCAACCACAAGAAAAAGTCTAGAAGAAATTCAAACACCTGGACGCTGAAGACCATCTAGCTCAAGAATGTTTGGATCAACCAGGAAATCAAAGAAGAACTTAAACATGGAAACCAATGAGAATGAAGACACTTCGGTCCAAAACCTATGGGATACAGCAAAGGCAGTCCTAAGGGGGAAATACATAGCCATCCAGGTCTCCCTCAAAAAAATAGAAAAATCCAGAATACATCCACTCTCTTTATACCTTAAAGAACTGGAGAATCAACAACAAATTAAGCCAGCCCCACACAGAATCAGCTTGAAGTCAAAATTGTGAAGTGGATAGAATATAAAGTTAGAAGTCATTTTCTCCAAATTTCCCTTAGCTTGAAAATTCTATCTCATTATAAGGACTTACCAAATTCATTCAGTTATGTAATTACTTAAAATAACCTGGATGCATCCATGTATCCCTGCAGCACTGAAAATCTTGATAATTTGTTTTTAGAACCCAAATTTTATCTTGTATGTTGAACAGTTTAAAGATTAACCATCACATAAGGTTTCGAAAACAAATAGGATTTGATTGGCCTCAGTTCTGTCATCTGTAAACTTAAGACTGCAACAATTACTGTAGAATATAGATTAAATTCGATTATAAAAGTAACAGTCCTCCTGAAACCAATATTGCACTACGCGTTAACTTACTAGAATTTATTTAAATTTTTTATTTGAATTCAATAAGCCAACATATAGTGCAACATTAGTTTCAGATGTAGATGTTAAAAATTCATCAGTTGCATGTAACACCCAGTGCTCATCACATTACAAACTAACTAGAATCTAAATAAAATTTGAAAAAGCAAAAGTAAAAGTATTTTAAGAAAAACAAACTAAAAAGTTTGTTGTTAATTGCTTATATGTGTGTGTATATGTAATTATACATATTATTTAATAAAATTACACATATATTTATATGAAGGTACCTGTGGTTTTAGTAGCTAAGCTAAAATATTTCTATTTATGGCAGCAGGAAAAAAACAAAAACAGTCCCCCCTCCCCTGCAGAAGTAACAGTCATTCCGCAGGTAGCATTGCAAACTTCGAGTACACATTCCAAAGTTTTTAAAACCACATGGTAAATCTTGCATTTTGAAATGACAGATCTTCCCATGTGGCAAAGCCCTCTCCGTGGAAGTTACTTTCTTGAAGACTCATCTCAGCAAATGCTGTAATTTTCTCCCAGCTGGCCATTTCTGATCCCCTTCATGTGCACTTTTCTTTGATGGAAAAGTTCTCCTCTGTGGTACAGCCTCAGAGATTTAGAAGTTCAGCTCCTGAACAATTGTTTCTCAGAAATATTCAAAATGCATTTTAAGATGATGGAATGTCTGTCTCCTTCTTCCATCTCCTCATACAAGACAATGAGACAGCGGAGAGGTCACCGGGGGCCCAGCCGCTTTCATCATCAGAGTGGCGGCTTTTGGCAGTGAGCTTGGGGCTGGTGTGGCGGGAACTCTGCTCTGTCGCCTGGCCAGCGGATGATTTGGTTCATGAGCACATGCTCCCATTAGAGTGCCTGCCTTTGGACAGAGCAAACCTGTATGCATTCTAATTGCTCTCCTTGATGGCTTAGGCTTTCTCCTGTCGCCTTTCTTCTAACAGGATTTCAAACTTGCGCAGCCCTGCGTAGAAGATCCCCATACAAAGCCATACCGAGCCATAGTGCTTTCTTGGAGGTAGCCTGATGGGTAGCGAGAAAAGGGCACGAGGGCATGAGAAGACCTGTGCTCTTACCCTAGTTCAGCCATGCGAGAGGCATAACGAACAAATCGCTTTGCCTTTAAACTTCTATTTCCCTATTAGCAAAATGAAGATTTTGAATGAGGTAGTTCTGAGATCCATGTTAGCTTTCAAATCAAAGTAACTTTTTCTTTTATTGCAAAGCCTTTAGAAAATTAGAATCTGTCCATTCTCAACTCTGACTACAAAACTTGCCCTGCTGTATACGTTTTTAGATTCTATTCTACGAAACTTCTGCATGATTAGATAAATATAAACCCAAATCTATAATAGGCAGTTTCAGTGAGGTAAAAATATCCTTAGGATCATGCTACTACAGTTTAGACTTCCTTTCTTTTTCTTTTCTTAGACTTCAGCAATTTTAACAAAGCAGGCATCTTTTAAACAGTGGTGACGAGAAAATAGACACTCAAACACAATGTGTGGAAGGAAAGACTGGCCGATTCATCCTAATGTACACAAAGCTTAGTACTGAGTATGAGGACTCAGCCCTAAGGAAGCACCCTGAAGCTGAGTGAGCTACAAAGTCAGGGTGGTTAAAGACTGCATTATTGTCATGCAAAAATGATGACTACAACAGAAAAAGACCAACAAAGTGTATCTGAAAATTTTGTAAATGATGATAACATTTTTACATAGAAGGAGGGCAAGACTTATTCGGTAATGATGCTAAGAATAATAGCTAATTATTTGGGAAAGCAGGCAACTAGAATCTTTCTTCAGACCATCCCCCATTCTTAAAGGTAAATGGGTCTGGGAATGTGAAAAATGAAGCCATAAGGACTAGAAGCAATTGAAGGAGTATTTATCTGCTCGAGGGATGAGAAAAAGGCTTCTAAGGACCACAAGATCGATAGATTTGTAAATGTTAAATCTGCTCTGTCAAAAGTCAGCATGAAACAATGAACCAAGACCAATGGATGTCCATTCATGTTGTGGGTATCAGCCGTAATGCTTTCTATCACTGATTAGTATTACCCTGGAAGAGTAATCAGAATTCTTATGGACAAAGTTACTGAGTGCATTTTAGAACAAGGGGTGTGTGTGTGTGTGTGTGTGCGCGCGCGCGCGTGCGTGAGTGTGTGCGTGTGTGTATGTTTCTATGTTTTCTTTCTCTTATGTGAATACCTAGGAGTTGACTTTCTGGGTTATATGTTAGGTGTATCTTTTTTTTTTTTTATTTGTAAGAGCATATCCAGCCTTTTTCAGAATAGAATACCATCGTACACTTCCACCAACAAGAATAGAATACCATCGATACCATCATACACTCCCACCAACAATGCTTGAGTGTCCTCTTAGCTCTACATCCTTGTTAACATCTTGTGCAGGAGATCTGGTCTTTCTTTTTACATGTTCTAATGGTGTGTGTTTTACTGTGGTTTTAGTAGGCATTTCTCAGATTACTAATGATGCAGAGAACATATGTGTTTATGGGCATTTGTGTACTTTCCTTATGGACAGTGTCAGTTTAAATATTTCACAACTTTATTCTATTTTTCTTGTGAGTTTTTAAAATACTGTGCTGTTAAGGACTTTATGTCTATCTAAGGTACCAGCTCTTTGTCAAATACATATTTTATAATGATTTAATTATTTTCTCCAACTCTGGGACTTGCTTATTCATTTTCTTAATAGTGCCCTTTGATAAATAGAAGTTTTGCATTTTTAAAAATATGTGTAAAGTCTGATTTAACATTTTTTAATTATAATTAATCCCTACAACTTGTCTAGGAGAACTTGGCTGGCTAGAAAATTATGAATGTTTACTCCTATATTATTTCTCTAAAGCTTCATTATTTTATCTTTTACATTAGGTCTTTGATCCACTTTGACTTAATTTGTGTGTAAGGTGTGAGTTAGGGATAAAGTTTCTTTTCTTCTTCTCCTTCTCTTCCTCCTTCTTCTTCTTCTTTTTGGTGGATATCCACGTAATCCAGCATCATTTGTTAAAAATATTTCCTTTCTCTGTAAGGTTATATTTGGCACTTTTGTCAAAAATTGCATGTATGGGTCTATTTCTGGGTGCTTGGTCCTAGTCCATAAATCAATTTGTCACTTCCTATGCCAACTTCCCTCTGTTTTAGTTTCTGTAGTTCTAGAGTAAATCTTGAAGTTAGATAGTATGAAACCTCTAGCTATTTATTCTTTTTTTTTTTTTTCCCCCAAGCTTGCTCTGAGTTTTGGTTTTGGTTCCAAGTCCCTGTGTGTGTGTTTCTTAATATATATTTTAGATCATCTTTCCATGTCCATAAGAAAATCCTCCTGGGATTGGCAATGCTTACATGTACTACCTTTTCTGAATTTCTGTTTCTCTACTCCCTCACATTTGCCCCTTGCAGTCACCTCAAGAAGAAATCGTGTAAATCCAGCTCCTTGTCTCAGACTCTGTTGTGTGCACATGAAGGTGTTCTTCACATCCACTTACCTCCACTGGTCTTATGTCATACTTCGTGTGTGCTTTCTCTAGCTTAGTATTTCTAACATATCATAAACATACTTTTTTAAAAAGATTTTATTTATTTATTTATTTGAGAGAGAGCGCACAGGAACAGGGGAGAGCGGTAGAGAGTAGGAGGAAGAATCAGACTCCCACTGAGCAGGGAGCCCAGCATGGGTCTCATGCCCAGGACCCTGAGATCACAACCTGAGCTGAAGGCAAATGCTTAACCAGTGACCATACACTTATTTTTAAAAAGACTTACTGAAGTCTTTACCAGAAGTGTAGATTGGGTTAGAAGTCACAAGTCATTGGAATACACCATTGCTAACTACTGTATATATATACATGAAAAATTTACTATGATATGTTTTTACATTTTAAAAAATGAACATATTTCTATGTGTTCTACCTACTCACAAATGTTTCATACAAATTTTGTATTAAAGTAAGATGGTCTCTGTAACATGATTTTAAATTGTGATTTGTTAGTACAAATATAGGGGACTATGGATGTAAGTAGTCATGATAATAATTTGTTTTCTATATATTACCTATAACAAGCAAGTATTTTTAGTGTGCTATTAGATTTATTACCTCATGGGTTTTTTTTTTAACTTGAAAAATGAGTATCCTATAATATGACAGGGTCCCTTCCAATGTCAGAAATACTGCCCCTCTCCTACCTAAGATCTTCATGTGATCTAAGGTACTATTGCTTCTACAATCATTATAAGACATGTCCATAAAAGCAGGAGATACATATATTTTCACTGTTTTTCTTTACCGAAATTTGAAACAGTATTGTGAAGATTATACATGAGTGTGAAGTGTTGAGTGATTTGCAGTGATTCATTTTGGATTCGGGGTCTGTGACTTCCTTTCCTCTATGGACCCCATATTGCTGTCTAACAGATCAGCCTCGTACATGGAGGATGTCGGGCACATGAATTTTCTTTTCATCCAGCTTAAATGTCTTTTATTTTATTGTGATTAGCTGTAACATGACTAAACAGCCTCTGTTATGAAGCAGAAATATTTATAGACTGTTAAGTGTAAAAGGAGAGCTTATAAATTCACAAAGATTATAAAAGCAGCTTCCAAGTTGTACTCTGGGATCGACGTACTCTGAACCAAAACTAGTAGATTAGCTGTGATAGAGAAAGAGAAACCCAAGACAGCTGAAGGATTGCTGAGAGTGCACTTAATCCAGGTAATTTACGGGACAGGGAGTTAGCCATTTGCAAATTAGGTTGTTGAGATATTGTCGGTGACCTCCAAGGAACAGCGATTGGTGAGTCTGTGAGAACGCAGGTGAAGTATCACCCTGTGCTTCATTCAATGTGGATTCTCCCAGAGTGAGCCCTATTGGACTCACAGATTTTGTTTTTCCTTTACAGAGGGTATAAGGAAAGTATCCATATAACGGGGTTGTTAAATTAAGCATGCATCAAAATCACCTGGTGGGCTGGTTGCAAACAAGACAAAGCAGAGTGTTGGGCTTCCGTTCAGGAGGGTCGGGAGGTCTGGATGGGGACTTAAGAATGTGTTTGCCACACTGTGAGGTGCTGCCGCTGCTGCGCTCTTCCAGCAGCCACACATCGAGAACCCCTGGATTAGTCATGGTGCCCGACACTCGCATAACCGTTTGACATTGTCTTCTCTGCAGCCATCTGGGGAAGCCTGGGTGTGACGTAAGGACACTGTCAGGCCGCATTGCTTCTGTCATCTCCAGCCCCAACTGATCCAACAACTTCTTTCAACTGAGCTTATGTTAACTGTGCTGTCGGTGACCAGAGGAAGCCTTGGGGCACCCTAGCTCTTTTCAAGGTGTCCAGTTGCATCATGCATGCACCCTTTTCTCTAACTTCAGAAAAATGGAATTCACTCTAAGTGGTTTAGGTAGAAAATAAATTTCCCAATGATACCCAAGTGAACGACAGAATTGTTAGGATGGCCAAAGATTTATACTTAATGATAAAATGGCAGGGATAATGTTCAAAACCATAACACCAAACTGGCCTAATCTGTGTCCTACTGGTGTGGCTGAACTTGCAAACCATCCTCATTCCCAAGGCCATATGGCACTATGAGCCTGCCTTTGAAATCTTTAGTGTGTCCACAGCTGCCATTCCCACTAGAGAGTAGAATCTCCCCACGGAGCCTTTTTCCTAAAGTTGCTCACGTCTGCACTGAGGTCTGTGGGTCCATGTGACCCTGGGTCACAAACCTGTATCCTAACCAAAAGTGAACTAAGAAATACATGTTTTTGACTCTACCTTGGAAAGGCATAACTTAGAACGTGAGGGGCCTATCCAAATGTATGGAGATGATCCAAAAATGTCAGATGACCTTCTCAGTGGTTGTTCTGATTTATGGTATGTTACGAATGGTGCCAGACCTAATGTGTTAAGACAACGATGAGATATCTTTCATGTTTCTGTGGCTAAGCTGGGATGAGCTAGGTGGTTCATGCTTAAAGTCTGTTGTGCATTTATACTCAGAAGTGGTTGGGGCTGTGCCCATCTGAAGGCTGGACGAGGCTGGATGTGCAAGAAGGTCACTCCCATTGATGTCAGTTGGAGATGCCTATCTGCCGAGCAGTCGTCTGGGAATGTCATCATCATGATGGCTGATTTTAGGAGAACACAAGTGAAGAGCAGGTGTGGGGCAGGAATAAGAAGAAATGTCCAGGATAGTCCAGAGGACTATCCCTGTATTTGGCACAGGACCACTTCCATCATTCTCTTTGGATCACAGGACCTGCCCAGATTCAAAAGGCAGAGCTAGGGGCTCAGAAGAGCATGAGGGGCTTGAGTTGTGGTCCTGGCCATCTTTGGAATACACAGTCTCCCAGGGTGCTGCTTGATAGTGGACAGACGGAGCATTTTTGCAGCTAATTCAAAAAGGAAACAATGCCCACCACATGTGTGTGTGTGCATACACACACCACACACACATGCACCTCGGTATTGAATCAGGTATGTTCCAGTGCCGTTTTCAGATACTGAGGTAATTGTCTTTACAGCCTACTTCTATACATGCAAGACAAATTTAAGATCTCTCACTGTGATGGAAATAGGATGAGGATGAGATGCGGGCCTTCCCTCCCAGCCACAGGTGTAAAGTCAGGTTTATCAACACAGCTTTCCATACTGATGCAGTCTAATGATGTACATCATTTCTGCCTTTCCTTTTTGTCCTAAGTCAATTTTGGGGGGAAAAATGTTTATACTGCAAATATGGGGTTACACTGGACCATCAGATCGGTGCTCTTTTTTTAAAAAGATTTTATTTATTTATTGGACAGAGGGAGAGGGATCGCAAGTAGGCAGAGAAGCAGGCAGAGAGAGGGGGGGGAAGCAGGCTCCCCGCTGAGCAGAGAGACTGGTGTGGGGCTCCATCCCACGACCCTGAGATCATGATCCCAGCTGAAGGCAGAGGCTTAACCCACAGAGCCACCCAGGTGCCCTGGTACCCTTGCTTTGAAGTCAAACCCTACAAATTGAATATCCTCATGAATTAGTAGTTTGCTATAAATAATAAGTTGCATGTTAGGATTGACCTTTAAAAACTAAGGCATCCGTTCATTCTGTGACTTTGTTGCTCAAACACAGAGCTAGTTTCATCTTAGACAGACAATTGTGTATAATGTCAGGACCATATTTCCCTCTGATTAGATCAGAGAATAATGATCCTCATTACTCCATCGACCTCTGAAAAAAGTGGTAAAAGTGGGTACTGTCACTGGCTGTCCCTGTTGAGAATCTTTATAGACACAGCTTTGCTGTGGAGTTGCTGTCAAGCTCAAAGAATTCCAGACGACACTCAAGGTTTCTTCACACTTGATTACCCAAGGCATTCCTGGACACCCACTAAGGTTATTTACAAGCCCTCACTGAGATCACTTAGAACTCCTTCAAAACCCAAGAGCTTCTTCGACTCTTTGGAAACTGCTTCCAAATTCCAGCAGTCGCAAAGAAGTTATTTCTTTTGAATACTTGTCAAATAATTTAGTGCAGTCATGAAAGTGGATGCAGATGGGTATATTGAGTTGTACTGAATGAAAACTGTCTTACATATGGAATTAAATTAAATAATGTAAATGCTGGGACTTTTCATTTTGCTGTCTGTCCCCTCACAATATGGTATCATTTTGATGTGAATGAAAGGCTCCACCACTCTTAAAGTAATAATTTAAAAATATGAGGATTGAGTTTTAGGATTTGATGAGAGGGAGAAGATTGTGAGTCTCACCTTCTTATGTGTAAACATTTACTTAAGTCCTCTACTTTCAAGATGAATGTACCACCCTCAGTTAGTCCTGAAACATTAAACTCTAGGGTTCCTAGAATTTGCCTTGTCCATAAGATAATTATCTGTTCTTCTGCCGAAAGAGAGGACAGAAGCTGGCATGATGAGCTAAGGAAGGGGAGGGCCAGCTAACTGCTTTCCAAATTTTCACCAGATCTTTCTGTTTATAGCCCGGCCTTCTTACTAACTTCCAGGGAATTAGGAGTTCTTCAACAAAAATGCAGTGGCTTCCCAGCCTTTCCTAATGTCATTTGGCTTTTTAGGATCTACTGAATCAGTTATTAATCTATCATCTCCTTTCCATATTACTGTTTTTCTTACTGTGTTTCCTCTCAAACTGCATGTTTTTGTTGAATTGTTTTCCTTTCAAAATAGCTGATTACTGTATTTTAGGGAGATTTAAGAAATAAAAATACAAAAACACTTTTTAAGGTAGAGAGAGTGCTCCACTATAGTGATGGGCACATGTCATTATTCATTAATCCAAGTCCATATTATAATGGACAACACAAGAGTGACCCTGGTATAAACTTATTGACTCTGGCTGATAATCAGGTATCACTGTGGGTTCATCAGTCATAACAAATGTACCATATGGTGAAGGATACTGACAGCGGGAGAGGCTGCTCAGGTGAGGGGCAGGGGGACATGTGGGACTGTATCTGCCTCTCAGTCTTGCTTTGAACCTAAAATTTTTCTAAAAATTAAGTCTTAAAAAATACAAAATCCTATGATCAATTCTCCATTCTAATCTTTTTGTGTGGTTTTATACTTTGGCCTGCCCTTGACATAATTCAGAATATTCAATCTAGCAGACTGAATGACTGCCAAGGTGCATGATAAAATATTTATTTGGTAAAAAAAAATAAATAAAATCAACATATCATGTTCATATAAGGAAGACGTGCTGAGTCAATATATTTAAATCATAAAACTAATTTTTCACTTATTTCCAATTACAGATTTTTTAAATTTTCCAAAATATAAATATACACTTTGCATGCCACGTGGTTATTAAAAACTAAGTAGCGAAGGGGTGCCTGGGTAGCTCAGTTGGATAAGCATCCCACTCTTGGTTTCAGCTCAGGTCATGATCTCAGGATCATGAAACAGGCCCCAGGTGGGGCTCAGAGCTCAACACAGAGTCTGCTTGAGATCATTTCCCTCTCCTTCTCCCCCTCTGCTCATGTTCTCTCTCTCTCAAGTAAATAAATCTTTTTAAAAAACTAAGTAGGGGTTGTTTCGTAGAGAAGAAAATAGATGACTCCAGAAATCATTTAAAGAAACCAGAACCATGATTCAGAGAGTTGACTTTTGGCTGCATGAAATGTGATAAGACATTTGGAGAAAGTTTGAAAACTGAATGGTAGCAGTCTCATGAAGCAAACAGTAAGGATTGTTTTTCCTTGAGAAGAGAAAAGAATAAAATGATGAAAGAAAGGATTACATCACGCTTTGTGAAAGACATAAACATGTGGTCAAAATTTGGGACACTGTGGAGTTACAACAGCTGCCATGGTGACAATATGGAAAGAGCACATGACTTGACTCTATCGGAACATGAGTGATGCTCTTCACGATACAGGATGCGTGATGTTGGCCGAATCATACTCTCCCTTTACGCTTCCAGGGCTTGGCTGATTATCCGTAGACCCCTTTGAGTTATGCCATGAAGACTGAAAGGATTAATCGAATTTGTCTTGGACTGACTCAAAACATTCTTAGCTTAGATCCTGTCCATAAGCTACCCATTACCCCATCAGAGGAATCAGCATACATACTAGATGTTTAATATCAAGAATCAGTAATTCCTCATCGAATGTCCATACACTCTTGTCTTCGTCAGTTTTCCATTAGCAGAATGTATAGTAAACCTCAGAAGGGACTGCGTTCCCCACATGCCGCTTCCTAACTTTGATGAGGTCACTAGCTTTAGTATTTTTCCCTTCTGGACACCTGCCCCGCCTGAGCACCAGATTTCGTCAGTTCTTGGATTCTGCACATTCAAACTCTCAGCTCCGCCCTTTGCTCTTCACCTTCACTTTCAGTGCCCATGGCCAGCTTCTCCTCCTTGATTTTTGTTCTGCTGAAGTACTCGCGTAGGAATGGTTAGACTCGGAGCCTCCAGTCTTGCTTTCTACATAACCATGAGAAAACCTACCTAAAAAATGTGTCTGTATCACTGTCAAAGTTATATAAGATAAAACAATGATTTCTTTTTAAATTTAAAGGCCATGTGCCTTCGCATGACATAGCAGGACCTGGGCCGTCCGGTCACCGATCCCCTTTACATTAACCAATGATATATACTTTCCTGTCTGATCATAAAGGACCCACCATTGGGTTCCCTCTTGTTGGAATGCCAGCTCATGTGTCTTTGGTCTGTCCATCACCTACTCATCCTGTTTCTGAAGACTTGGCCCTGGCACCATTTCCAGAAGTGTTTCCCTTACTGCCCATTCCTCAGTCTGAGTTGGGTTCTGTCCCATTCTCTATTCCCACTAAACACCAAATATCACTCTAACAACACCTTAATATAGTTTATCACCTCCTGTTATATCCGGCTAAATGACCAATCTCAGGCCTTCTGCAAGCAGGGACCGTGTGCTGTTTTTACCACGGCATTCACAGCCCCTAGCGTAAGCCATTAATAAGTACTCACTGAAGAAATACATGATTTTGTCCTCCCCCAGATCATTTGGAAGAAACTTTACATTCTTAAAATGATATTTGGTACCCTTTGTAAGTGGTCTAGAAAATAATTGACAGAGAAATGTTACATCAAAAAAAGTAACTTTGGGCTTCTGTCTATCGATTTGCTAAATTTCAGTTTTATACCCACATGCAGCATGCAAAAGTGCATTAAGCAGAAGTAATTATCAAGGAAAAAAATCTTCATGACACTTGGAAAACGGGTTTCATTCTGGACTGCCACTGTAGGTGTAAGGACCGCAGCAATGGGGTTTTGCAGTGTGGGAGGGAGCTTGGGCTCTACTCTGAAAGCAAGGGAAGGCAGGGGTGGTCAAAGCCAAGGAGCAGGGTGTGATGGGTGCTCAGAAAATTACTAAAAGGAAATATCACAGATAGGAGGGATTCTGCATAAACTGACTTAGCAGGAAACTTGCCAAACTTGGTCTCTTGAGGACATGCCCAAGGATGGTACCTCATCAAAACAGGCTCAGGGAGGCCGTACAGAGTAGTTAAGGAGAGGGTCAATATCCGTGGCAGTTAATGGAAAATACCGTTAGCACATTCTCATTTATTATAACAATGAACAAAGACATTCTACAAATGTCTTGTAGAAAGAGCTAACTTATTTGCCCATGGAACTTGTAGTACAGAATATATATAAACTTCGAATTGGTTCATCTTTTTTCAACACCATAAAAATGATTTCTCCCAAACCGGTATAAACAGAGACTATCCTGGAGGGAGATTTTAACAGAATCAGATGTATGCATGCCTGGTGGGTTCAGTTGGAGCATCCCGTGACTCTTGATCTCAGGGTTGTGAGTTCAAGTCCCACATTGGGTGTAGAGATTACTTTAAAAATAAATTTTAAAAAAGTGAATTAATTAAAAACAAATAAAAAATCAGACGTGATTATCATTTGGCAAAGCCTGTGACTCCCAGTCTCTTGGGTTCCCTGAGCTCCTTTTACACATCTCTGAGATGAATGGAATGTAATCAGGAAAAGATTTTTGTTGGATAAGGAGCTAGAAAAATTAATTATACGAACATCAAACATAAATTCGTAAGTAGAAATAGCATGATTTGAGTATATATACCCATAGCCCTTTTCCTTTGTAGACTGGGATCACTACACAATTTCTGAATAAGCCATAAGCAAGCAGCCATTGACCGTATTGTAAGTGTAACAACCAAATCATAAGTTATTCAAGTAAAATGCCTTTGCAAATCATTTGTTAAAAATAGTGTGTGTGAGTTTTAACAGAGAACTACCTATCCAAGTTCTTGTTAAAACTACTTACAGTTGTGTTTTCACAATCCATTTGCTTAAGCATGATGTGAGTAAAGGAAAAGTGGGAGGAATCTGTCTCACAGGCAACAGTTGATATGTCTTCTGTCCACCCCTGAATCTCAATGGAAACCAAACAAAACAGAAGAAAGTTTGGCAAGAGATGAGCAATAACCCCACTTTAATTTTGCCACCCCCTCCTCCCTACCCCAGTCTGTAAGTGCTCAGCTGGCACATCTGGTTCATTCTGCATTCATGAAACCATTTCACAGTTGTGCAAACATACCGATACAATTGATCTGGATAACACAATAACTTTGCTTTTTAAACTTCACCTTTATTGAAATATGATTTATGCACCATAAGTTGCATTAATTAAAAGGACACAGTTAATGAGTTTAAGAGATGTGCACACACCAGATATCATCACCAGCATTTCTCTCAACCTGAAAGATTCCTTGAGCCCTTGGACTGGTTGTTGCTCTCCCCACCTCACCCCAGGCAACCAGGGAGCTGCTGCCTGTCATTACCAGTTACTTTGTACTTCTCTAGTATTTTATGTAAATGGTCTTGTCATAGATACTCGAGTGGCTTCATTTATTAAGCAGACTGATTCTGAGATTGGACAATGCCGTTTCCATGTATTAGCAATTCATTCTTTTTACTACTATGTGGTATTTTTTGTATGGATACACCACATTCTTCTATCCGTTCACAGATTGGCACATATTGTCTTTGTTCCCAGGTTGGGCTTCTCATGAACAATCACTTCTGCACAAGTATTTTGTAGGCATATGTCTTTATTTCTCTTGGGTAAATGCATAAAAATTAATCGTGAGGACAAACAGTAAGTACGTGTTTAACTTCTAAAGAAACCACTGAACTATCAGACCTGTTGTAGTTTAAATTCTTATCAGTAGTGTATGTTCTGCATTCTTGTAAAACCTTGATATTGTTGGTCTTTTTAATATGCGACACTCTAATGTATATCAAGAGGTATTTTTTGGAGGTTGCAATCTGCATTTTTCAGATAACATAATGAACATGCGTGATATGATTATTTGCCATTCATATATCTTCTTTGATACAGTGCTCAAATTTTTGCCCATTTATTTTAATTTCCTATTTTCATAATATTGAGTTGTAAGAGTTCCACATAAAGGGTTTTTTGTCAGATAATATGTATTTTGAAAATGTATCCCATAATATGGTTTGACTTTGTTTTCTTCATGGTGATTTATAGAAGAACATTTTTAATTTTGGTAAACTGAAGGTTTTTTTACTAGTTCATGCTTTTTTTTTTTTTTTAACAGCGTTTGAAAAATCTTTGCTGGTGTTGCAAAGATTTTTCTCCTATATTTTCCTCCAGAGGATTTATAGATGTTTATATTTAAGTCTAGAAACAATTTTGCCTTGATTTGAACTCCCACCATTTTTTCAAAAAGACTTTTCTTTCCTTGATGAAAATTACCCAATGCTGTAAACTTATTTCTTCAATCAGTAATCTGTTTCATTGATCTGCATCTTTCTGTAAGTCAGGACACCACTTCCTGATTTCTGGAATCTTCACAAGTCTTCAAATCAGGATATTTAAATTCTCTTAATTTGTTCTTTTTTTTTTTTAATTGCTTTCACTATTTTAGGTCATTTGAATTTCTGTATAAATTTAGGAATAATCTTGCCAATTTCTGTACAAGCCCGTTGCTGTTTTTCACTGTGATTGCCTTGAATCTGCCGATTAATTTGTAGACAAGTGACAACCAATCAGTACTGAGGCTTGCCGACCCAGCCTATCATCTCTTTGTATAAATATTCTGTTGATTTCGGGAGAGGCCTTGTACTTAGTCTGTTACATTTATTCTAAAATGTGTAACATTGTGTGATGCTAATATACATGAAATTATATCTTGTTTTCCGATTGTTTATGGCTCGAATACTCATATATTTTATTTCACCCTTGTGACCTTACTCAACTTTCTGATTTGTTCCAGCAGGTCTCTGCAAATCACTTACATACACTGTATAACTAGGTTTGGCATCTGCAAGTACAGACATTTATTTCAGATATATCTGCTTTTCATATGTAAGCAAATGCAGTGAAAGAGGGGAGAATGGGAGTTTGCTAGAGAAACAAAAAGGACAAAGAGGTTTCACATTTGCATTACATCACCGAAGTTTGACTTGGCCTCACTATCTCTTATTGCACTTTTCAAATCTTGAGGTCTATTTGATGCATAAATTTCATAAAAATCTAGCCTCATTTAAATGATAATGTATGTCCTTAGAATGCTATTTCCAGCCTTGTTCTTCTGCACAGCCCTGGAGCTGATCAGAGTGCTGTGACCCCTTTGTTTTCAAAGGAAACTGTGTTCACCTTCCCTCTACAGGGGTTAATAGAGGAAGACTAGAAAATAGTTCCATAGCGTTTCTGCCACTTAATGGGGAAAATTGTTCCTCCTTCATGTATCATGATAGGTAATTGAATTAGTACTCCAGTAGGAAAGGGTTTGCTATTTCATACTCCTATAGTTTTTTCTTAACACCATGAAATTAAAGACATGCCAGCATGAAGCTGCATATTCCTGATCACTTTCAAATAAGCAATGCAGTATATCATTTCTTTCATGTGTTTTTATAGCACACGCTGTGCAAGATAATTGACTCCATGACAGATGTCTGTATTTCAGAGGAAAATTTGTGAATGAACACACATATATTACTTTAACGTGGCTCTATTCATTACGTGGTCCACAAGGTGCTTTTTGATGACTTGTAAATTGAAATTAATATTTTCTCTTACCATTCGGTATATGCATAAGCAAATTTGACTGTTTGATATAACCAATTTGAAGCTTATTCTATTATTGAATGTAACCTTCTGTTCTCAATCAAGGCTGAGTGCCCTCAGATCCTACCCGAAGTGCTGCAGAACATGGAAGGATAGTTTTCCTTCTTTTCAGTGAAGTGCATAGGCCTGCTCTTCCCCATTCATCCAGGATAAGTTCTGTCCCTTGGACCCATCTTTACAATGAAACGACTATCAGAAAGCTCTAAAAGAGTATAGGAAAGATTCTCCATGGATCTCCCTTTACTCTGCCACTTCTGCTCAAAATGTCACTCTTTTCCAAGACGAACACTAGTAGGCTATGGCATCTGAAATCCCTAACACTTTTGTGTGAGGTGAATTGGCTTGGAAACCGGCAATATTAGGTGGATGAAGCTGCTGTGAAGGCAAATGGAAAATAAGGGAGGTTTATAGAGGAATGTCAATCTCCATCTACTTTGTAATAGTGCCTGAGACCAATTCTGCTTCCTGCAAATAAACTCTCCCATTCTTTTTAGCTGTAAGAGCTTTCCCAGGAAAAAAACTGGACCCTTTATCCCCACCAGTTATGTGGACACGTTTCACCATGAGATTGTACCATTTATTTAAAATTAAAATACTAATACACATAGAGGGATTAACATTTTCAGAAAGGATTTAAGTTCAATAAGTTTCCATTTCACAGATGATTTTTCTTTTAATGAGCAGACAAGGAGAAACTTCTTATTGGGCCAGGTGTCTTCTAGCTGCTTGAACTTTTCAATGGCTGAGCCTTTTGTGCGGTGGAAGAAATAAGGGAAGGAAAGGAGATTTTATCGTTAAATTTGAGGGAGCCTCTCTTCAGAGGTAAAATCGGAGCATGAGGGACTGCTTCTGTAATGACACTTCTAGAGTTTGGAGCCAGTCTCAGGTGAGGTGGAGCCCTGAGGTCAGGAAAGGAGTCTTCTCATCTACTAAGTGTGAATGGTCGGCTTCCCTCCATAATCACATGCTAAGCCTGTGTGTTCTGGGTGGCTGGACCGTACACAGACTGGAACGCCCTGTGGCTGTAATGTCTGACTTCTGGGCTTGGTGGGGGCTTCCTCAGGCAGACAGGTTCTATGTCAGTGAAGGTGAAGCCGTGGCTGTGCCCACCAGGACCTCGAGAGTCTGAAAGAATTGCCGTCTGGCAATATTGAAAGCCTGGTCCCAGCCAATTCTCCCACATTTTCTGGTAAAAATGTGGCCACTCACTGAACAGGAAAATCATCTTGACATAAAAATACACCAAATTTAACTTAAAAATAACAACCGTCACCATCTTAGGACCGTCGTCCCTCCCCACTTCCTTCTTCTCTCGTCAAAAGTGACTTCTTAATTTAAGGAAGGGTCCCAAGTACAAGCTTGTCTTAGTTAATAGCCCAGGCCAGGAAGGAGGGGGAAATGAGTTAAAGGATGCCTAAAGCCAAAGAACGGCCAGGCCAGCTGTAAACTGACCCCACTGTACTTTCTTGCATCTCCTCAATGACTATCCCTTTCCAGGATGAATTTCTCATCACTGGCCAACAGCTTGGGGTCATCAACCTTCCCAGGAAGTCAGGCTGGGAAGTGGGCCTGGTGAAGGCATGCTCTAGGTCCTGAAGTTTATCGGTGAGTCTTCACTGCTCTCTGGGAACTGTGGTGGGGAGTAGTCCAAATTTTCCAATCTATCCACTGCAAGCATTGGCGGTTTCCCAATGGTGAAACGGATTTTTCTGTCTGGGAGCTCCCCTCTCCTTGGAGGGCTTTGCCTCTCATTCATTACAGCATTTCTCCAGCATATTCACTCGGGTTCCACTTTCCTTCCTTGCTTCCTTTCCTACAAGGGCTGCTGCTTCTTCATCTCCTTCATTGTTTCTTCTCCCAGCTTGCTCTTCTGCTCCCTAACCCCTCAGCCCGAAGACCACCCGACGTTCAGCTCTTTGAAGAAACCAGAGTCCTGTGCTAGGGATCCATGCTGTTAGCTGGGATGGGAGAGGTTAGGGGAAAGGAGGGTGGAATTTAGGGAGAAGAGAAGTGGCTGGCGCTGGGGAGAGAAAAAACGCAATGAACACACCCAAGTCACCTATAGTGGGGTACAGACAGTGGCAAACACTGCCCTCGAAGTAAATGCGTATCGATTTGTGCGTGGGACCAGTGGGATCTATACATCATGGGTATAGAACCTTCCTGCTGAAACTTCCCAGATTCCGGGCACTCCGTTTTCTCCTGCTTTGGGGTGAGGCATGGAGGGAATTGGCTCCTGAGTTCCATCCAGACATTTTAGGGGCAAAGTAGTCAGAGGGTGCGCCCTGAGCGCGCTGTGGGCTTAAGAAGCTTTGGGCGCGGTGGAGGATGTGCAGACAGAGGTGAGAGGCTAGGCTAGGAGAAGGGGTCCCCCTCGGGCCGGGGGTGCGGACAGGAAAGCACTGGGAAGACCTGAGCCAGGGAGCCTGGATGCAGTGACCGAGCTGGGGTGCGTATGTGAATAGAAACTGTACCTTTTCCACAGGTTCAACCCCGGTGGCCTGTCTACCAGCTCCGTACACTCTTTTCGGGAGTTCCCAACCCCGGCCCGAGCAGGGGGTGGGGGGCTGGGGTGGGGTCCTTGGTTCTCCCGGGGAAATGTCCTCCCAGCCCCACACTGGGCGGAGGGAGAGTCGGACACTTTCCTCGGCCTCTTTCCCGGCGGCCGGCGTGGCCACCTAGCAGGACTGCTTTTAGGGACACGGGACTGGGGCGGAGCAAAAGGAGACTTTCAGGCCCAGCTGTCACCCCCTTGCCCAGGCTCCTGAGCGAGTTCCAGCTCTTGGTCACCTCCTGCCCGCACGTGGGTCCACACACCCAGGACAAGCGATCCCCGCAGGGAAACCCCGGGAAGCTGCGCGCGACCCGGAGGAGACTCTGCGGGGACCTCGTTCCCAACGCCCGCGGCCCCCGCGCCCGAGGGGGGCAGGGGCGGAGCGCAGGCGGCAAGCGCCAGGCCGGCCCGGGGGCGGTCGGGAGCCGCGGAGCCGCGCCGGGGGAGGGACCGACTGCGAGCCGTGCCCGGGAGGAGAGGGCGAGCGGCGGACCCGGCTGGGCCCCGCGCGCGCCTGGAGGAAGGAACCCCCGCCGCGGCCGCCGCGGGCTCAGCCTGTCCCCGCCCAGGGAGCCGGAGCCTCTCAACTAACACCGCCCGGCGCGCCCGCCGCTTCGCCGCCGGCAGGCTCCGGCTTCCGTCTCGGACTGTGCCCGCGGCCGCGCAGGTGGGTGCCGCCGCCGCCGCCGCCGCCACCGCGCCGGGGCGGACAGGGCAAGGCTGGGGGTGGGAGCGCCGAGGGGGCTCGGGAAGTTGGGCAGATGCTGGGCCGGGGCGGGGACGCTGCTCCCTCGGCTCCCTCCGCTTCCCGGCGCCCGAGGCGGTTGTTGATTTCCTCCCGGGCTGCGAGTCCCGGGGAACCCAGCACCTCGGCCGGGGGGCGTCGCCGGGACCGAGCCTTCCTCGCCCTCCCCTGATCTCTCTCTGACCACCCCGCTCCGCCGCAATCGCGGCCTCGGCCGCCCCGGGAGGGGTCACCCAGCCCCTCCTGCCTCTTTCACCTCCGCACTTCTTGCGCCCTCGCCCTGTGGGCACATTGGCTCATTCGCTCTTTCTGCCCCCAACTTGGGGAACTCTCGGAACCGGCAAGAAAGCCTCCTGGGTTCCCGGCTGGCCCCTGAGGACTAGTGAATGGGGGGTGGGGGAAGCTGGGGCCGCCGCGCAGGGAGTGGGGCTGGAGCTGGGGAGCGACCTGGGGTGCTCGAGTGTCCGCGGGGAAGTGCCGGGAAGCGGTGGAAATACCTTCCCTTTTCTCGGGTGCTGGCCCGGCTCTGCTCTCCTTCCTGCTCTCCTTTCTTTGCCGGCCAGAGAGTGTATGTAACACGCCCTCGAAGGGTGATCTCAGAGGCGGGATGGAGAGTATCCACCGCTTGGAGTTCAGTCGGGATTTAAGTCTGGTTTCAGTCCTCTCGCTCTGTGTGTGGCCTGGGGACGCGACCCTTTGGGCACCGTATTCGCGTCTGCAAAAGGTGCGTCCGCCCTGCCCACTGCTGAGGGTCGTCGTGGAGGTTCGGTGGGATGACTTAGGGGAGTTACTGGACTTTGAGCCACGTCTCCCGTCTCGGGGAGCTGCCCGATGGCAGGTCCTGTGTTCTAGTCCTCTGAGTTAGGACCTTCGGGCTGCGATGTAATTATGTCTCCAGGTGACTTGGGTTGTAGCTTTGTTGGGATAGAAGGCTCGCGTTTCCGGATCTGGTCATTAGTATTCAGAGTTGAAGTCGTGTCTTCCCCATGGAACCCCAGAGTATCAAGCAAGCTATAGATCTTACATATTTCTGTGGTCCTAGGAATTCAGATAGTGAAAGATCGTTATTGGCCCCGTTCTTTAGGTAAATAACAATTGTGTGTGCTTCCGATGTTTGCCAATCTTTATGAGCTCTTTTCCAATCCTAACTGAAATTTAAATTTGCTTCTAATTTTAACAATCCAGGAAATAGACCTTTATTTTAGTAAGTCAGTCCAGACATTTAGCTCGGAAAAACGATACATGCCCTAGCGTTGGCAAGTTTTCAGTTTAAAATCGCAGTCACAAGAAGGATTGTTAGCACCATTCTAATTACAGTATGAAGAAAGCAAGTAAATGGCCTAAGAAAGTCAGCTTTAGACTTGGTATTCAATGGTTCCTGACTTAATAGACATTTCATGAGTTCCTCATGTGCTATGAGCTTTCAAAGATAAATACAGAATATATTCCTTGTCCTAAAGAGGCTTCCAATCTAAATGAGAGAATAATGTTTTTATTTCATATTTTTATATGGACATTAAATATATTCTCATGACTCCATATGGCAAGTAGAACGAGGTCAAGAATACATTATTGAAGACCCATTAAGATCATTATTTGGTGAATCTACCTACTAGATTGGAATAAAAATTTTAGCTAAGCAAGTGTTTTCTGAAATGAAATTTCAAATGCTGCTTCATCATTTGGAGCCATTTGGGAGCCATTCTTGGTAATAAAATTATGTGTTTTTAGAATGAAAACTCAGAGGAGCATCCATACACGTATGATTTGGTAATCAAATGTTAAAAGCTATAGAAATTTCAATTCTAATTCAGTTTTCTTCAGTGAAGAAGTCAATTTGTGGTGCCCACATACATTTTTTTTTCTCAACTCTTTGAGAAAGGAAGTTATATTATAATGCCTAGAAGAAAGTACAGAGATTGAATGTAATATTTTTAATAAGTTGGAACTTGAACACTTCAAACCTGATGGGCCTCTGATTAACTCTGGAAATTTGACTTAAACGGTTACAAGATTCTTAGTGAGAGTCTTTTTTTTTTTTAAACCATTTAAAAAATTTTGGCTTGGCACAAAGGATGGACAAGAATTCCATCTGGAAAAGACTCATGAGACTAGGCTGTATCTATCTGGTGGCACATCAGTGGCATCTCTGACTCTTTTCTTGCTCCTAGGAAGAATGCATCCATCTGCTGGATATGTGTAGAATTTCTTAGGCTTTGCATACACTGTCCTGGGCTCTGGGAGCTCGGTTAGTAAGGCAAGCCAGGTTGAGGGGCATCCTGGAGATAAATGAAGTTAACTTTATGCTTGGCCTTTTTGCTTAGTACCTTTGTTTTTGTGTATGTGAACTGAGATTAAGGATCCATCACAGCCCTGGAAACTGTGTGGTTTGGTAAATAGTCATGAGTCTCAAGCCAGAAAGCTTCTTAGGTAAGAACTTCCCTTACCCTTTTAATTCCTTTAACCAGTAAAAGCTAGTTGTTAAAACTACATACAAATAGCTTTTTAAAAAAGGCTCTGAATAAAGTTGTTTTTTGGTGGTGTCATGTGCTCCCAAGTCTCCTGGGAGAAGTTTTGGTCCTCTTTATCTCCTTCAATTTACTGCACTCCTGTAGAGAGTAAGACCTTCATTTCCCCAGGATTGGACAGCTAGTCCAATTCAGATGGCCTGAATAAATAGTTTTGTGGGTTTTTTTTCTTTTACCCTGTGTAGTCTCTTATCATCTAGGGCATATTAAAAGTCTCAGATTTGTAAATTGTATATGGTTAAAACTTTTGGATTTGGGTTCTGATAGGCCTGGATTTGAATCTGGCCCAGGTGTTTAGTAGTCATGTAACAGTGGGTAAATTACTTAACCTCCCAAGTCCTCAGTTTCCTCATCTCAAAAATGGGAATGATGGAGTTATCTAGCTCAGAAGACCATTATAAATATTAAGTGAGAAGAGCTTAGCACATTGCCTATTATTTAGCACATACCTACTACACTACTACTACTACTCAAGTAGTTATTTAGTTTCTTGGCAGCAGGGGATGACATTTCCAGGGTCCAATTTTTAAAAATAAAAAAACCCAAACAAACAAAACTGTATACATCACTCCCCCAATATTTTGAATTAGCCATTCCTCAGCTAATGTTTGTTTAATTTATTGAGTCAACAATGTTTATTGAACTTCTATGTGTTGGACCTTTTCCTAGGCACTGGCATACAAAATAGTCATAGTCACTCTCTTATGACCTTAAAAAACTGGGAAGGGATCCAGACTCTTAAAAACAGAAAATTATAATCTCATGTCATTCATGCAATGATAGAGGTAATGCAGGGAACCACAGAAGATGGGATGGTGGGGAGCCTGGGTTGGTGGGTATCCTACAGTGCATCCCCTCATTGTAACTAGGGTCGGTGGTGATCTGAAGAATGAGTGATAGTTAGCAACTGCAGAAGTTGGGGACTGAGGAATGTTCCAGACCAAGGGGAGCAGAGCTTGATGCATTATAATAGAAGTCGGGTAGTTATTGTAAAAGAATTAACAAATGAGAGCAGGAATGAGAGGTGTGGAACATGGAGAATCCAGGCTTTGTTTTATTTTATTTTTTATTTTATTTTAAAGATTTTATTTATTTATTTGACAGAGAGAGGGAGAGATCACAAGTAGGCAGAGCAGCAGGAGGGTGGGGTTAGGGGGGTGGGGAGCAGGCTCCCTGCTGAGCAGAGAGAGCGGGATGTGGGCTTGATCCCAGGACCCTGAGACAGGACCTGAGCAGAAGACAGGGGCTTTAACCCACTGAGCGCCCCAGGCGCCCCCCAGGCTTTGTTTTAAAGGGAACAGTGATACTCAGTTCCAGCCAAGTGTTGTCAGGTTAGGATGCAGGCCCTGTATTGCCAGATGTCCTGGTTTTTAAAGGAAAGCTTACTGTCTAATGTAAGAGATTTGGATATTCTGAACTCCGGGCTCCCCTTCTGTAATGCAAATCATTAAGCCTACGGGTATCACTTACCTGTTTGCATCATAATATGGGAGCTAGGCTTCAAAGAACGGATACTCCTACTACTGCTAGTTCTGTGAGTAGTGTAGCCCCTTGTCCAGACTTAGATATCTCAGGTCTTCTCCCAGCATCCATGAAACTGTGGCGTGCTTTTTTGTTAGCTCGCAAGCAGGGCAAAATCCGAGATCCTTTACAGTTCTTTAAGGCCACTAGCTACATTGTTTACTTTTTAATTTTAATTAATTAAAATAAAAAATGTTAATTCCTCAGTCACACTAGCCACATTTTAAGTGTTTAATAGCCATACGTGGGTAGTGGCTACCGTTGTGGGAAGAACAGATAGAGAACATTTCCATTGGTGCAGAAAGTTCTATCAGGAGTTGCTTCAGATTTGTGTGTGTGTGTTCCTGGGTGAGTAGAGGCAAGAAGCTGTTGATTTTGACGGCATAAAAATGATGCTTATATTATGTTAGGTTCATAAGAGTTCCTTTACGTAAAGGGAATATTTCAGTTTGGATGATCAATCAAGTATTTCCTTCAGGCGTCTCGGGAAAATTAAAGTTATCTGCAGTGTCGCTTTGGAGACTGGACAGACTAGGGCCATGTGGCAATAGAAATTCTACGTTTATGTGGCCTGTCTTCATACCACATGAAGATTAGGATCTGCGCCCAAAGGAGCTTGAACTTCAGAACGCTGTCTTCAGCTTCATCTACTAGCCATGTTTAACATGGGAAGACAAGAGCTGCTCATTGGCAGGGCGGTTCTGGAGCACAGCCAGGCCCCCAGCACCCGGGCAGTGCCTGCTGCCACCCAGCTGTGCTGCCTGAGCTCACAGAGAGGGCGGAGGACAGGAACAGGATTTCTCAGCGGTTCAGGGAATTTAAGAGGATCAGCTTTGAGAAAAGAGGGAGCTAGACTCCAAAAGAAAAAAAAAAAGTAGTACTTTACAGTGCAAGTGCAACTTTAAAGGACACAGCCGTGGCGGGGGGTGGGGGGGCTGGGGGAAAAAGCCAGGAAACAACGAAAACAGCAGATGCCCTTCTCTGTCTATGGAGGAGGTTCATTTTGAGGAGGTCATGGACCACAAGTACTGGGAAGTGAAAGCACAACCTTATTTCTCTCATTCTTTCTGTCATTCTGTGGTCCCAGCCAACAGCAGCTGCAGCCCCAAACAACAGTGCTTTTTACGTGCCCGAGAAGGCAGTTGACTGCTAGCCACGTAGGGACAATGTGAGCAAAACAAAGGATGGTGGTAGAAATCTTTTTTTTTTTTTTGGAAGATTTTATTTTTATTTGTTTGACAGACAGAGATCACAAGTTTGCAGAGAGGCAGGCAGAGATAAAGGGGGAAGCAGACTCCCTGCTGAGCAGAGAGCCTGATGCAGGGTTTGATCCCAGGACCATGAGGTCATGACCTGAGCCAAAGGCAGAGGCTTAACCCACTGAGCCACTCAGGTACCCCTGGTGGTAGTTCTTAAAAGAACCACATTACCACCTGCTTTGTCCCTGGGTCAAAATACTCTATGAAACCTTTCCGATATTGGGAATTTCACCTACCTGTGCCAGAAGAAATGTACTTTAAAATATCAAATATTTTTTTTTGAGTTTTAATTTTTTTACTTTAATAAACATATAATGTATTTTTATCCCCAGGGGTACAGGTCTGTGAATCACTAGGTTTACACATTTCACAGCACTCCTCATAGCCCATACCCTCCCCAATGTCCATTTCCCCCCACCACCCTCTCCCGTCCCCCCTCCCCCCCGCAACCCTCAGTCTGTTTCTTGAGATTGAGTCTTAAAAATATGGAATGCTTCACGAATTTGCGTGTCATCCTTGCACAGGGGCCATGCTAATCTTCTCTGTATCGTTCCAATTTTAGTATATGTGCTGCCGAAGCGAGCACTAAAATACCAAATATTTCTAATGTAATATGATTATACTTACACGGAGGCTAATTCAAATTTTTATAAGACCTTTAATTTAGAATGTTTTACGAATTGAATGTATTATTTGCAAGTGCTTACATACATAACCTAGAATGTGCTATTAGAACTCTTTTGAAGAAAACTTTTATAAAGAGACATGTTAATTTTGAAGTAGCATGATGCTTGGATGATTGTTAGCATGTAACTGGAAGTCTTCTGTACGGTTTAAAGAAAATTTGTGTGTAAGCTAGACATATACCTCTTGTTTATGCTACTAGTTACATCGACAAACGTTATTTTCACAGATAGTTTTCAAATTTTAAAAAGTGAACTTTGGGAGAGCTGGGTCATTTGCTTTTAGGGTTTTTACCAATGTAGTCTCCTGCATAAAATTTCCCACGTGGTGAGACTTTACTCAGTTTGGTGTTTCAGTGTTACTTTGCTAAATGTCTTTTTTTTTTTAAATTGAGAATTTTGAAATCTTAATTCTGTAGGGATGGAAGGTTGGTTATCCTCCCTGCATTCTCCCTGCCGCTCCTTGCCTCGATCTGTTACTGTCAGTTTTTTAGCATGGTTTCATTTTCCCCTTTCTGTTTTGTTTGCCGCACTTCTTACCCACGCTCCAGGCTTGCTTTTCCTTGTGCCTCCATTCTCTTCATCTAAGCAGCAGGAAATTGGAAATAATCACCGTCTGTTGTATTTCTGAAGATCGGAATTCTCACCAGTTTCATGCTGCCCTTTCTCAGGCAGGGTGTGGTACATCGTCTTTGGAAAACTGGCTCCAGTAAAACTGTGTAGTTGAAACTGCTGTGCCCTACTCAGAAACAAACGGAGGAGATTTGCCGTTTATAGCATGAGTCGCTGATGGGTTCAAATGAAAGGAGATGATACTAGGTTGCTTTTCATGCACGTCCGCGTTACATCTTATTTTGAAAGAAGGCTGAAATAATGAAAAATAAACTAATAAGCTCTTCCTTTCCCTCAGAGAATTTAGAATTATATGGATTCTAGCTTTAGGTGACTAAAACAACAACAGTTGAGGGTTACAAATTCAGCCGTGTCCTTTAACCCTGGTTTTCCCGTGGTATTCAAAAAACTTTAGTGTGTATAGTTCCCGAAGTCATACATGAGTGACTTTAATCAGGAGCAAAAGCGGGTTCTTTCCATTATATGCCATTTCCTCCATGGCCCTTGCCTCACTTAGCTATTACTGTATGCCTAATCGACCACAGTAAAATGTCTTTAAAACATTTTCCAGGGGACTAAGGACTTTTTGGGAGAATTTTTATAGAAGAAAATGCCAAGAAGAAGGAAAGTTTGAATAGTTTCTTTGCAGAGGCAAATGTTTCCAGAGAGACCCATGAGTCAAGGAGTCCTTTATAGGATATGTAGATGTAACCTTTCACCTAGTCACTGGCATTACCTAAGTCGTAACTATGCAGTTTGAGCAAATTGTTTGAACTGGCTCTTGACTAGTTCCTTAGTGAAACGGACTCTCCTGGTCCCATTCTTTTCTAGTCCGTAGGCGGTGCTGTTTCAGAGTTTGCATTGCCCTAGGCTTCCCCTGGTTCCTTCGGCTTAAATGGCAGCTTATCATATTGTAGATTTCCACCAGTATCTTTTACTTCCGCTCTTCTTCAGTATTTGTGGAAAATTTTTCATATGTGTCTCTGATACTGGCTTCTAGCTCTTTGGTTCTTAGCAAGGTGCCTTCTTTCACTGACTCAACAAATACTTATTCAGTGCCAGCCATGTACCAAGCATTGTTCTTGACCCTAGAGATTTGATAGTGCACGAGATATTCATGCTCTGTGCTATCATGGAGCGAAGAGTCCAAGATGAAGACGGTCATTGATTTTTAACAACCCACAACAACTAATAATTCTGTAATTACAAATAGAGGTAGATGCTCTGAATAGAGCAGCACGGTTTTGTGGGCTTGTGTAACAGGAACCCGAGGAAGTGACGCTTGTCTGATACCTGAAGCATGAGGTGGAGAATTTGAGAGAGGGTGGGGGTAAGAGTGGTCCAGACTGCAGAGGGCAGTATGTGCAGATGCCCTGTGACAGGAGGGAACAGAGTGAAATGGAGCAATGGAGGAAAATCAAGGGGCCAGTGGAACAAGATGAGACTGCACACCTAGGCTGAAGCCAGTCCATATAGGGTCTTACTGGCCACATTAAGAATTTGGTCTTTATCTTAAGAACCATGGAGAATGCATTAAGTAGGGGCTAGTGACTCCAGGAGATTTGTGTTTTGATAAAATCATCCATGGGGGAATGAATTGGAGGAGGACACAGGGTGGCCGTGAGAAGTTGGGTGGTTCCTGCCTCAATCTAAGTAGAAACAACGGTGTGTCCCAGGCCTGTGGTGTCTACTGGTAGTGAAGTGGCAGGGAGGAAGGATTAAAAAAGTGTTTTAGAGGATAGCATCAACTTTATTTGGGAATAAGATTTTTTATTCATTCAACAAATATTTAGTGAGTCCCTACCTTACGCCAAGGTTTGTGCCGGCTCTGGGAATGCAAATGTGAATGAGACATGCACGATCCCTGTACTTGTGGAGTTTATGTATTAATGAGAGTAATGGCTAATCAGTAAGTAAAATAAATACAATTTCAGGTAATGAGAAGTCTTATAAAGAATAATGGGACATGCCTGGGTGGCTCAGGGAGCGCGTGGATGGCTCAGTAGGTTAAAGCCTCTGTCTTCAACGTGGGTCGTGATCCCGAGGTCCTGGGATTGAGCCCCTAATCAGGCTCTCTGCTCAGCAGGGAGCCTGCTTCCCTTCCTCTCTCTGCCTGCCTCTCTGCCTACTTGTGATCTCTGTCTGTCAAATAATAAATAAAATCTTAAAAAAAAAAAAGAAGAAAAAGAATGAAGCCATGTAAGGAAATGGAGAATGAGTGGGGATTGTCTTCTTATACAGAGTGATCAAGAAAGAACTTTCTGAAGAGGTAACATCTGAACAAAGACCCAAATGAAGTAAGAGAGCTAACTATGCAAAAATCCTCTACCAGCTGGAGGGAACAACAAGAATAAGGTCTCAAGGCTGGACCAAGAACCCTCGCACCCTCACAGAATACCGAGAAGGCCGGTTTGTCTAGAAATATGGAAGGGAGGGAAGAAAGGCAGCTGTCAAGGATGTTGTGCTAGAAACCGAAACTGGAAACATCAGGATAGATTCATCATATTCTCTTTAGTCACGACCATTTTTTTCAAAGTCGTACACTGTACCGATCACAATCCCAGATTGCTTTGCCGCTAAACTGTTGTTCAGAATGCCGGTGGGACAGCTGCCTGTATCACATCACACCCTGGCTGAAAGCCAGACGGTAGTAACTGCTTATCCATCATGTCCACGATAACCCTTGGATTGGCTCCATGGAAGGGTCCTTTCTCTCTTTAACTGCATTTTCCAGTACAACGCACTCCAGACTTCTCCAATTAGCCGGGTGAACGGCTTTCTCCAGTGTAGGTAGGCTGTACAGGTATCTTATGTTTGTTCTCCTCGGTGTTACATCTCTTCACCGTGGCCCTTCTTTCCTTTTGTTGGTCTGTTTCCATCTCTTCCTTCAAGGCCAGGTTCACAAGTCAGCAGTTACCTTTTCTACCATTTTTTTCCTGATGTACTCCATGTTTCGTGGATCGCTGAGCCCCTCAGCCTACCCGGTCGGAATGATCCTGTTTTTTCCTTTCTTCCTTGAGTCTTTGGAAGAGGCACGACTTTAATGGGCTGCTGTTATTCCAAGTTAAAATATTTATGATTTGTTCTTTCATCCTAGAAAAGATTGGGCACCAATACTAGCTCTGCCATGTGCATACATGACTTTGACCAAAACATTCAACCCCGTGTGGTTCAGGTTCCTTGTCAGTTAAGATGACGCTCGTAAGCCTCCCTAAATCACTCACAGTGTGGTCGTGAGGAGTAAATGAAGTAAGACCCAGGAAACGTGTTTTAAGTAAATGCGTCCTTATTTTAAAGATTTTAGATGGGTTGTATTTCATTCCATCATCTCAATCGCAGGTTTTTCACACCAGTTCCCACTGTGGACTCTCCTGGGCTACAAGAGTTGTGTGAGGCTTCTTGAGCTTCTAGCCACACTACTAAGCTTGGGACAACTCAGGTCAGTCTATGGCCTGTGTGATCGATTTCTGGGACTGCTGTAACAAAATACCATAAACTGGGGGGCTTAGAACAACAGAAATGCATTGTCTCAGGGTTCTGGAGGCTCTGAGATCAGTGTATTGGTAACGTTGATTCCCTCTGAGGGCTGTGAGAGAGCAGCTGTCCCATGACTCTGTTTTAAAATCTGGTAGCCCCTGGTGTTTCTTTGCTTACGGATGGAATTCTCTTTGTGACTTTACGTCCCCATTCCTCTGTGTCACTGTGTCCAAGTTTCCCCTTTTTATAAGGACACAATCATTGGGTTACAGCTCACCCTAATGTCCTAATCTTAACCTGATTCATTGCAAAGGTCCTATTTCCAAATAAAATAACATCCACAGGTACTAGAAGTGAAGAGTTGAACCATCTTTTGGGGGGATGAGGTTCAGTTCATATCGGCATGATTCAATACACATCCAGAAATGGCAATCACAAACATGAATTTCTAGAATGACTCATAGAGGACGTGGGTTAGGTCTGTAAGAGCTGATCTTCCATAGGACAGAGAGCAAAATCGATGAAGTACCTGGTGAAAGTTACATGTGAAATTCTGATTGTACATATATACTTAACTTTAGAATTCTTGCAGGTCCTGTTAATTTCCATTTAGTGTAAATCAGGACAGAAAGGGCCAGATGAAAGAAGGAGCAAAAGAACCCAGTCACTTTTCTTTTTAATAGTACATTCTTTTTCTTTTAATAGTACATTCAGATATTATACTGATGTGAATGGAAAAAATATATAATTCTTATACTTACTCATTTAATCTTTATGTGGACTCTTTTTGTGTGTGAAAAGTTTTATTGTTTCAGGTTTTTTGTTTTTGTTTTTTGTTTTTTGGACCCAGCATGCTTCCTTTGACTTTCTGGAAGACTACACGTGGTCCTGTGACACAGACTAACCACTCTGTGCTTAATGCCCAGAAGGGTCTGTGGTTTTTATCTTACTAGATGCCTCAGCCTTGGTTGATTAAAAACTCACTCTTCTCTTATACTTAAAAATCTCATATATTTGTTTTTCTCACCAGTTTCTCTTTTTGTTTGCTGTTATTTATTTATTTATTTATTTGACAGTACAGAGAAGAGTTTGATACATTTCTACCTGTTGATGTTGGAGAATACCTAAGTGTTACTCTTGTCGAATTTTATCAGATTTGGCATTAATGTGTTCCATTTTATGTGTTAACCTTCATTTGGCCCTTTCTGGTGTTCAGGTTTGTTTTAGGGACGTGAAGGGATGGTACATGAAACTGGTATGGTGGTATTTTCCTGTGTACCTGGCTGACCAGTTTAAAAATCTAACCATTTTTAATTTTCTAATAGTCTAACATGTAGATCCCATCCATGAAGACTCTTAGAGGAAGCCATTCAGACTTAGTGAAAAGAAATTGAACACTTGACCTTTACCTACAAAAGTGGCTGTTTTTCAGTCAACCAGAAGAACTTTCTTAGCAAAGCTTTTACATTCCAAATAATTACGTGATAGAGAAAGGTTTTAATTGTTGCACCTTAATCAATTTGTTTTCACTATTAATGCTGCATTAAGATTTTCACTAAAGGAAAAGCAACCATTGGTTATTTCTGATTATAGTTTTCTGTAAAAATTTTTTAAAGGAAAAGACAGACAATGAATTTCAGATTTCACTGGTATTGTAGAAATAAATTTCCTCCTGGCATCCGATCAAGTAGATGTTAACAGGAGAAAAAGCTGTTTGATCTTAATCTTCAAAATCTAATAGAATATTTTCTTTCTGAAGCTGGAAAGGATTGAAAAATCATATGAGAAGGATAAAGTAATTGCAGGAGATCAAATTTACTACTACTTTCATCTTCATCATCTGGAAATTTTGATTTTTTCCTTGTTCATAAGTAAACTTTTTGGCCTATATTTTCCTTCCTAAACTTAAATACTGGAAGGTCAAACCAGTGACTAAAGCGATAACATCAACCGAAAATGTGTTGGAGAGAACATGTTGGATAGAAAATTTCATGGGTTGAGGAGTGGGGCAGGTCAGGCAGGACATTTTAAAAAAGTGATTTGTTCCTGGAGTTAGGAAAGATCTTGTTTCTGGTCATTTTATTTTATTTTTAAAACATTTTTTGCGGGGGG
This sequence comes from Martes martes, assembly GCF_963455335.1. Lineage (NCBI taxonomy): Eukaryota > Metazoa > Chordata > Mammalia > Carnivora > Mustelidae > Martes > Martes martes. Next base: position 8,552,652 of record NC_137904.1, on the reverse strand, counting down.
CTCCTGGGAGTCTCAGTTACTTAAGCGTCTGCCTTCGGCTCAGGTCATGATCCTGGGGTCCTCTGCATCGGGTTCCCTGCTCAGCAGAGAGCCTGCTTCTGCCTCTGCCCCTCACGCAGCTTGTGCTGTCTCGCTCTCTCACTCAAATAAACAAAATCTTAAAAAAAAAACCTTTTTTGCTACTTTTGTTTTTGCAGTTTTCCATTGTCATTCCAATTTTAAAATATTTATATGTGTCTCTTTCTCCTTAAAGGATGAGCTTTAAGCCATGCCTGGGACCATCTGACCTTTCATGTAATCTCAGTATCCAGTAGACATATTTGACCCAAAGGGTACTTAGTCAGTAGCTTGTAGGGCCATCATTCCAGAGCAACCTCAACTTCACTGACATCCTTGTCTCATTTAATGAATTCTTTACATTTGAAAACAGTTTTTTGTTTGTTTCGGGGTGGTTAAGCGGATGGACTTGAGAGTCACAATGCCTTATGTTCAGACCCCAGGTCTGACATTCCCCAGACGTGTGACTTCAGACAAATAACGTCTCTTATTTCTGCCTCAGTTTCCTCATTTCTGAAATGAAATAATAACAATAATAATAACAACAGTGATTCACAGGTAGCCCTTGTGATTTTGACTGTGTGCCACACACGGCTCTAAACACGTCACATATTTTTAACATATTTAATTCTCATAGCAACCTTATGAGATGGGGTCATTATTATCTCCAATGACAAATAAGGAACATGAAGGACACAGAGGTCAACATGATTTGTCCAAGGTTACATAGATATTCAGTGGCAGGGCCACTATTTGAGTCCAGGGAGCCTGACTTGGCGGCCTGCGTCCCTGTGGGACCAACGGGCTGCTCCCGCGCTCACTGAGTGTGGAGTCCAGCAAGCTGCGAGCTCTGAGCTCCTCTCCCTGCTCCTGCTCTTGCCCCCAGCACCTCTGCTCTCTGTGCTGCCCGCTCGGATTTGGACCTGACTGCATTTCAGTAATAATTGTTCTCCCAAACACTCGACAGACCCAGAAAAATGGCTTCAGCGGTGGATCTCTCAGTTATTTTTGTTTTTTCCTTTTTTGGTTATTTTCAGGACATTCATTCTCAAAATGGTTTGTATTTGTTTTTAGACCTAATATTTCAACATGTCCATATAATAAAAGCTTGGTTTTGTTTTTGTTGTTGTTGTTTTTTTTAATGGTGGAACCATTTGAAGACTGAGGGCTATGCAGGGAAAAGAAAAAAAAAAGCCACAGGGTTTTGTTTAAGCCTTGGGAGTTATCAACTCTCGATAGCCGTTTTAGATTCTCTTCAAAGAAGTTAGGCCCTGTAGCCATTTAAAACCTTTATATTTCAGTATAATGTATACTTGATTCGGCGGGGGTGAGGGGAAGATCTGAGGGTCATTGGGAACTAAATCTCATAATAACCTTTTTTTCCTCCCCATTTCTAAAAACTATTCTGTTATAATCATTTAGGATGCCTTTTATTTTCTTAAGTAATCTCTACCTTCAATGTGGAGCTCAGACTTAGGACTCTGAGATCAAGAGTCACATGCTCTCCTGACTGACCCAGCCAGGTGCCCCCAGGATGCCTATAAATGAAAATAAAACCCATTTACCAGTTTGGAATAAAATTGAAGATCTTTGTTATTAGTGGTATATTCTAAGCAGGGGAAACACAGAAAATGGTAAGAAAGTAGTTTTATTTTTTAGGGGCGCCTCGGTGGTGCAGTGGGTTAAGCCTCTGCCTTCGGCTCATGATCAGGTCATGATCTCAGGGTCCTGGGATCGAGCCCCGCATTGGGCTCACTGCTCAGTGGGGACCCTGCCTCCCACCCCTACCCCCCCCCCGCCTCTCTGCCTATTTGTGATCTCTCGTTCTGTCAAATAAATAAAAATAAAATCTTAAAAAAAAAAGTAGTTTTATTTTTCAAAGTATAACCCTTTCTGGAGTTTAAGCTCATCAATTTTGCAATGTTAACCAAGGCTTTTTTTAAATCTGTATGAAAAACTTGGTGGTGACAATGATTTTGGCTCCTTCCCACAAGCACTGTGTACTTAGGCCTAGTGGCTTCGTCTAGAGTTTTCAACCACAGGAACACAACGGAAGGAAAGACTGGGGAAGGGACCCTGGAGAGTCCCGGCAAGAAGAGGAAATTGATGTTGACACTGCTGTTGGCTAGAATCTCGAAGACTTTCAAAAATAAAGTTGCACTGAATGTCCCAAATTTTGTAGAAAGCAGACTAAAGCCAACTGGAAAATAGCATTCAGGGAAGGTTTATGACCCGAGTGGCTCGGAAGCCCCTTTGGAGGCCTTCGCTCACTGGAAGGTCCGTGGCTGGGTTTCAAAGAAGAAATGTTTATGCGTTCTCATTCTGGTAAACTATGGACTTAAGTATCATAATAATTGCTCCCATTTACTGGGGGTAGTTTTTTATAAAGGAGAAGAAAACCAGCTTCCTGGCATTAAACATTTTGATCAGGTCTTGGCTCAGCCTTTTACCAGCTACGTGACCTTGGACAAAACAGACCTGTCAGGGTCTCCCTCAGCCTTGTTATCTTTAAAACAGAGATGTGCTGGTACCTATTACGTAGAGTGTAGTGGTTGTAATTATTCTTTGAGGTGATGCATATAGAATGTTATGTGCCTATACAATGCATACAAAATGCCTGGCACGTGGTTAACTGCTTAGTAAATATTACCTACTATTATTATTATTATTATTATTTTGTGTAAGTTGCCTAGTGTACCTCTCATGCTTTCTTTCTATAACCTTGTAGTCCAAACCATTATCCCTACTTAAAGGACGAGAAAACAGATGAGAAGCTCGCAAAGGTGAAATGTTTTGTTTTGAATGTGAAGTCACTTGAAAACGGTCTTTCTTTTGCCGTCCTTTTCATCCTGATGGCTCTGCTCTATGTGAGATAGAGCAGGAGGGGATTGCGATGGTTGTTTTCTCAAAATTGTGTGCTAGGTTGACTGTGGAGTTTACAAGAGACAGCACAAACTTGTGAAATATAAAGGCCTCTTTCAAAGGAAAACATCTTTACTTCCTGTTTGACTTAATTATGTTTGTCATAATAAATATATCCCAGCATGGAAGAAATGTCTTAGCTTGCAGCATTTATACAGTTATGAAATAAAGCAAATTTATAAATTAAGTGCCAACAAACTCCAAATCCAATAAAATTCAAGGGATGACCTTAATTTATGTGACAGATGTGTTATTCTGCTGAAAGTAAACTGTCAGTTTTGGGTTTATCCATACTCAAGATGGATTTTATGTTTAATCTAGGTCTACCTTTTGATTTCGTACTATTAATGTATCATAAACCTTTGAATATCTGCAGTTTCATGTGCCCCAGCTCAAAAAATGATGTCTTTCAAAAGAATGCTTAAAATGAATGTTTTATGAATTTGGTAGCAATGTCAAGGTGTTATTTGACGGTTCGGATTAATAGGACGTCAGGAATACCAGTTTTCATGGGTGTTACTTGGCTGTTTTCTTCCCTTCAGAGTCAGTGTCTAAGTGTAGCCTTCACCCTAGTCCTGGCCCTGAGGTCAGGCCCGGAGTCAGACTTCCTGGGTTCAAATTGCTTCAGCGGTGTTTTTTTTTTTTTACATAGAAGTTGAGGTGGATTTTACATTTCTTTGTGATAAACTAAAATTGCCAGGTCAGCGACTATGAAGATTTACGTATTTTGCTTTGTATTGTACTTGATTGCCATTTACAGTGACAGCGTGGAAGAGAGCCCCCAGTTCACCGCATCAGGAGACAACACACGCTTTCTGTGAAGGGCCGAATGAGGTCCTGTCTTAGGCTCTGCAGGCCACGTGCAGACTCTGTTGCAACTGCTTAGCTCTGCTATTTGTGGACATTGACATGAAACTTCATACAATTTTCACGTCACAGAATGTTTTTCCCCAACTATGGAAAAATGCAAAAAACCACTCATTCATTGTTAGCGCACGGACCATTCAAAAATGGGCGGCAGGACGTCTGACTTGAGAGCCTACTTTGTCCAGGCCTGCGCTAGATGACATTTGGTAGAATAAAAAGCGATCTCTTTTTTTTTTCTTTTATTTATGGAGGCTGTAGAGTATGGTGATTAACACAGCAGCGTGGAACTGAGACTACTTGTTCTTGGAATATGATCTTCTTGTTGACTCAGTTTCCTCATCTGAAAATAGGGGAATTTTTTTTTTGTCCCTAGTTGCAGGAGATGAAATAGGAAACGAGGCATGTAACATGCAACAGAGTATACAGTCTGTAGCTTTTAGCTCTTGTTATTTCTTTAATTACTGTTGAGATCAGTTTTTCTTGTGCTTATTGGCCAGTTTAATGTTTTGTTTGTTCTTTTATGACTTCTACAGTTGTATTTATTATTTTTTATATTTTGATACAATAATTTACTTATATATTAAGTTTATCAACCCACTGTCAGATAGTTAGTGAATTAATTTGTTTGTTTGTTTGCCTTCTGATTTTATAGTGGGTTTTTTTATGATTTTATTTATTTATTTGACAGAAAGAGACAGTAACCAAGGGAATACAAGAAGGGGAGAAGGAGAGGGAGAAGCAGGCTTCCTGCCTAGCAGGGAGCCCCACGTGGGGCCCAACCCCTGGACCTTGGGATCATGACCTGACCCGAACGCAGACACCCAACAACTGAACAACCCAGGTGCCCCAATGTAGCGGTGGCTATTTTAAAAAACAATGTGATCTTCAGTTTTATGTATTTCAGTTTTTGGAGAAATTATTTCAATTATTTCAGTTATTGAAGATAAATTCAAGAAGTTTATGTTCTCCATTTTTATTTTTATAAAAATATTCTCACACTAAGGTCAGTAATATTTACTTATATTTTTATTCTGGTTGTTTTGTACCTTCCCATCTTAACTATTTAATTCTGGAATTAAATTTTTGTATGTCATGATATAAACATCTAAATGAATTTTTTTAAAGATTTTATTTATTTATTTGATAGACAGAGATGACAAGTAGGCAGAGAGGCAGGCAGAGAGGAAGAAGCAGGCTCCCTGCTGAGCAGAGAGCCCGACGCGGGGCTCCATCCCAGGACCCTGAGATCACGACCCAAACTGAAGGCAGAGGCTTTAATCCACTGAGCCACCCAGGTGCCCCTCTAAATGAATTTTTTAATATAGATTTTTACGAGTTAGTTCCACATCATTAATTGAGTAGTTCTTTCCTTCCTACTCATCTCGAGTGCCATTTTTAAAAAAGATTTTATTTATTTATTTGACAAGAGATCACAAGTAGGCAGAGAGGCAGGCAGAGAGAGAGGAAGGGAAGCAGGCTTCCCCCGATGTGGGGCTCCATCCCAGGACCCTGAGATCATGACTGGAGCCAAAGGCAGAGGCATAACCCACTGAGCCACCCAGGTGCCCCTCAAGTGCCATTTTTATCAGACTCTAGGTAATTTGGTTCAATGGAATTGGGGCTCAGAAACACTTTTTAGGAGCACCCGGCTGGCTCACTTGGTAGAGCGCGTAACTCTTGATCTTGGGGTTGTGACTTTGAGCTCCCTGTTGGGAGCAGAGTTTACTTAAAAATAAAGTCTTTAAAAAGATTTGTTTTTAAACAAGGCTATCAATATGGCACTGTTCTCTGGTCTTCACTATTAGTAATTTGGTGCAGTACAAAGCATTTTATATTACTGTAAGAATTTTTATCTACCTTTTAATTGTGGCAAAAAACACAGCACAAAGCTTATCACCTTAACCGTTTTTAAGTGTATAGTTTAGTAGTGTTAAGTATATTCATATGTTGTGTAACAGATCTCCAGAACTTTTTCATCTTACAAAATAGAAACTCTGTACCCATTAGACAACAACTTTTCACTTCCTCCTCTTCTTGCTCTACCATTCTACCTTATGTTTCTATGAATTTGACACTTTAACTAACTCATATAAGTGGAATCACACTGTATTTGTCTTTTTGTGATTGACTTGTTTAACTTAGCATAATATCCTGTCTTTAGAACGCCTTAAAAACACTTTTTCCTTTTTTTTTTTTTTTTGGAATCTTGCTAATTCTGGATGATACTGAAATGTTTTAAAATCTAGTCTCTGATCTGATGAGATTATGGTTGTCCTTTATGTCTTATAGCTTTTAGATTTATCTTAATGAACATGCATACATTTTGTAGGAAAAAATTGCTGCAAGAATTCTGTTGGACATTGAGGCTGTTTCTGCTGATCTCTTGTGGTAGGACCCCTCTTCTATCTCTTTGATAGATAGTTGCTTACCAGGTCTTTTTTTCTGTACCAAACAGATTACCAAATCTGATCATCCCCTGTTATCAAAATTTGGTTTGGTCTAATATACCACTTTTATCAAATACTTGTTACAACTTATTGCTATGATTAGATATTTAGTTATTCCAACTTTTGGAGAAAAAAAAATTGTGACCTCCCACAGCAGGAATTTTTAGCAGATTGAAATTAGTAAGAAAAAGCAAAACAATAATTAGGACAAAACACTTTTTTTTCTTTTTTAAGATTTTACTTATTTATTTAATTGACAGAGAAAGAGACAGCAAGAGAGGGAACACAAGCAGGGAGAGTGAGAGAGGGAGAAGCAGACTCCCTGCTGAGCAGGGAGCCTGATGTGGGGCTCCATCCCAAGACCCTGGGATCATGACCTGAGCCAAAGGCAGACATCTAACGACTGAGCCACCCAGGCGCTGAAGGACAAAACACTTTTTAAGACAAGCAAAACATTTAAAAACACATAAAGAGTTTTAAACCTATCTTCTTATGTGCCCAGTTTGCATTATATGAAAAAAAAAATCAGTGAGCATATTAACTCATAGCTTTTAAAAATAGGTAACATTTAAAAAAAATTAAAACATACAAATTCATTGTATAACATTAAGAAAGTGAACATGGTATAACATTAAGAAACTGAAACTAAAAGGGAAAAAAATCAGCCAGAGTCAACTACTATTAACTTATGAGTAGATAGCCTTACAAATATATGTGTTGGTAAATACAGAATAGAATTATACTCTGCTTACTGTTTTGTAACCTCTTATCTGTTTATCATTCTTTGTATTCTGATCTAACTTGTGGATCAGTCTTTTGTGCCTTTTTCTTCCTTTCAAGTGATGCAGTAAAAATGATCTAAATTTTCTTCTTTTTTCTTTTCCAATTAATTTATTTTACTCTCTCCCATCCCCCAGCTTTAGGGTATTTGGTTCAGTTTGGTATGGTTAAAATAATTTAAATTTTTTGTCCAGATGTACATTGTAATTTAATCTCTGTCTATACTACAAAGTGATCACCACTAAAAGTCTAGTTACCGTCCTTTCTTTGCAGGTATCCATTTCGCCTGCCTCTTACCACCCCTTCCCCTCTTATACACATTTGTTCTTTGCATCTGTAGCTTTGTTTATGTTTTCTTATGTTTGTTCGTTTGTTTTGTTTTTAGAGATTCAATATATTAGTGAAATTACATGATATTTGTCTTTGATTTATTTCACTTTGCATGATACCTTCAAGGTCCATCCATGTTGTTGCAAATGGCGAAATTTCCCTCTTTTTTTTAAGACTGAGTGGTATTTCATTGTGTGTACATACAACATCTTCTTCTTCTTTTTTTTTTTTTTAGATTTTATTTATTTATTTGTCAGAGAGAGAGAGAGAGAGAGAGAGAGTGAGCACAGGCAGACAGAGTGGCAGAGGGAGAAGCAGGCTCCCTGCGGAGCAAGGAGCCCAATGTGGGACTCCATCCCAGGACGCTGGGATCATTACCTGAGCCAAAGGCAGCTGCTTAACCAACGGAGCCACCCAGGCGTCCCACATCTTCTTTATCCATTTATCCATCTGTGGGGTTTTAGGTTATTTCCATTTCTTGGTTATCATAAATAATGCTGCAGTGAACATAGGGGTACATACATCTTTTTGAATCAGCATTTTTGTGTTTTTTGGATAAATATCCAGAAGTGGAATAGCTAGATTATATGGTAGTTCTATCATTAATTTTTTGAGGAATCACCATACTGGTTTCCACAGTGGCTGTACAATTTAGATTCCCATTAACCCTGTGGATCCTACACATTTTTTTAAAAAAGATTTTATTTATTTATTTGACAGAGATCACAAGTAGGCAGAGAGGCAGGCAGAGAGAGAGGAAGGGAAGCAGTCTCCCTGCTGAGTAGAGAGCCCGACGCGGGACTCGATCCCAAGACCCTGGGATCATGACCCGAGCTGAAGGCAGAGCCTTTAACCCACTGAGCCACCCAGGCGCCCCGATCCTACACATTTTTTTATTAGAATTATCCCTACTTATTTAGGGTTGTTTTCTTTTGCTTTGTGAATGCGTGTGGCTTCCTTTTTACTCCCTCATATTTTATTTGTTTTTGTGGGCATACAGAAAAGTTTTTGTCAGGGAGAGGGAGGGAATGTTTAAACGGTAGGGCGGTGTTCTTTACAAAGTTTCCAGAAATTTATCTTAGTTGAAATGGATCTTTTTCAAAATCACCATGTAGCAATAAAAAACAGTAATATGAAAATGGAAAAAGTGAGGCAACGTATGAATTGACTTGAAATGTAGAGAGAAAGGGGATTTTTCTGCGAATTGAAGACTGTTCAAGTTACTTTCTCATTGAAACCTGCCTTGACTTCGCTGTCTAAATTTGCAGATCTTCACCTATAATTCTTGATCCTTTGCCCTGCTCTTTTTTCCCCCATAGAACTTGTTATTGTCTAACACTTTATATTATTTACTTAAATGTTTTCCCCTTATTGTCTGTCCCCACCAGAGCTGAAGCTTCATTGCGTTGGGATTTTTAGAACAGTGCCTGGAACATGGCAAATGTTCCATAAATTTTAGTTGAATGAATACAGTTTTAGTTGGAGTAAAATCGAGAATTTAAGTAAGGGTTTCTGAAAATAGTGACCTCGTTGTCTGAGTAAGGGTGAGAAATCTGTTCTGCTAGGGAGTTTAAAAATTAGCCCAATGAGGCTTTTTCATTGCCAGAGGAATCTGTAGGTAAAACATGCCTTAAGAAAGCAGCCTTTCAGCTAAGAGGTCAGTGATTTATATTTGAGTATGTGAGGAACAGGAGATGTTGCTGTTCACGCCCAGGGCCCTGTTGACTATGTGGAGGCCTTTTTCTTGCAGAAACTGCAAACTGGCTTAGCTCTTTTATTTCCCCTACAAAAGAGAGGTCATTGAAGTTACCTTCCTCCATTTTTAAAGATGAAAATAAAAATGAGAGAGATAAGTTGTTTTGCTAGATTAGAGATTAATATGGGATAGTTCCGTTTATGTCTTCTGTGGTGCTACAAATGAAAAGTCTTCTGTCAAATTTCTCTCTGCCCTTGAGAGACCTGCAGTTCTTTCTTCTGTAGGAGGAACTGTGTTAATTTTGACTTAACACTTCAATGGCATTGTGCACCGTGCCATCTTTGGGTAAGCAAACTGGATATCTGCTCTGTGTGTGTGTGTGTGTGTGTGTGATCACTCACGGTAATATAAAATGGCAACGGGCGACTGGGTGGCTCAGTGGGATTAAAGCCTCTGCCTTCAGCTCAGGTCATGATCCCAACGTCTTGGGATCGAGCCCCACATCGGGCTCTCTGCTCAGCAGAGGGCCTGCTTCCCCCCCCCCCACCCCGCCTCTCTGCCTACTTGTGATCTCTGCCTGTCAAATAAATAAAATCTTTTAAAAAATGGCAATACAAATAAAGTGGCTTATAATAAAGTAACATTTTAGTATATAAATGCTCAGTTACAATTAAGCAAGAAGATTTCATCAAGCATTCAGAAGCACCTCTTGGACTCCCCACTAGATAGAAGAAGTTCAAGGGAGAAAGCGTGCATCACAGAAAATGAGAAAGGAGACTCGGGAGGATCGCCTTTCAGCTCCCCACATGTGTTTATGATTGTTTGTTTTTTAAGATTCGATTTGTCTTCCCCTTTAATATTTGCATATCCCTCTTCTGCAGTCTCCTTGGTTTTGCCCTATACTTGTGTTTATATGTTTATGTTTGTTCTGTCTCCTCTTTTAGGTGGAACATTGTCAGTGGCAGACAGTTTGTCTTCTTTATAATTCCCTAGAGCATTCTGTACAGTGTTTTAAACAAGAAGCACTCAATTAATGTTTGCCTCACAAGTAAACAAGAGGGAAAATTAAGGTTTCAGGAAGGAGATTGTAATATTACCAAAAATTATATTAAGGAGTCACAGTAATCAAAACAGGCATTTGGTCTCTCTGGCATTTAGAGTGAGATGAAAACTGGACTCCACTTGAATGGATACAATGAGCTTGGGGACTGCTCAAGTAGATCACTGTTATTGTTTCCTCCCAAATCCTGGTCTGTGGCATTTTGTTCCAGAGGAAATTCTAGACCTGTGGTGATTTAATCTTGCCAAATGATAAACCCCTGAAATGAGTCATTCTCACTTTCATTCACTTTGTTTTTACATGGACGATCGCACAACCAACCAATGGAAGGCAGCTTTGCTTTCTGATGGGTCGGCATTGACCGTTTTCACAGTTTGTCCTTGTGCTGGTTCCCATGGTAATATTTTACATGTGGATGCTGTAGAGGTCGGTCAAGTTTATGTTGTATATTTGGAAGGAGTAGTTTGTGTGAGTTTGAATCAGGCAGTCCCTGCTACTCAGAGATCTTTTGATAGCGTGGATCTAAGACCAGAACGACGTGTTGTGGACTTGCCATGAAAAGAACCTGGGCTCCTTTCTGGGCCTCCAGCTTGACTTCCAGGCCAGGGAGGGAGACGAACCGTAGAGACTCTTAATCTTACGAAACAAACTGAGGGTTGCTGGGGGTTGGGGTGTGGAGGGACAGGGTGGCTAGGTTATGGACATTGGGGAGGGGATGTGCTATGGTGAGTGCTGTGAATTGTGTAAGATTGATGATTCACAGACCTGTACCCCTGAAACAAATAAGACATTATATCTTAATAAAAAAAAATAAGAAAATGAAGGAGTTGAATGAGGTCATCTATAAAGCAGAGATCCTGAACCCTGTAATATCTAATGCCTCTTTTTTTATAACATACGCTTTATCGTACCCTCCTTAGTACCATGAAATGAAATTCAATATAATATAACCTGACTGCATGCATAATTAAAAACTATATAGCATATATATGTATATGTATATAATCCCTAACGACTATGAAACAACAATGCAAATGAAGTGATTTATAATGAAATAATATATATTTTAATATGTAAATGCTTAGTTTCAGTTACATAGGAAGAAGTATGAAGTATTCAGAAGCTTGTGCCTATATGTAGAATAACAGGGTATGTGGCAGCTATACACAAAGATTGTGTTTGTTGTATGGGCCACTCAGATACTATGAATGATGTTGTTGGTGATGTTATTTTTCCAGAATGATGAGCAACTCTTGGCAGAGTTCCAAATCAAACAAAACGTTGTCTTCTCTTGGTTTATGTAGTTTCATTTCTAAACATAGAAGTTTTTAAGCCATACAAAAAATTTTGTGTGATTGTGTGTAAAATGGAATCAGATTCTAGGCTCAGATAATCATCAACAAATTTATCACCATTGCGGTTCATGAGACATTTGAAAGCTGAGGAGGATATGGTACAGTACTTCATTAAGAAGGAAAGTCTTGAGGGCGCCTGGGTGACTCAGTGGGTTAAGCCTCTGCCTTCAGCTCAGGTCATGATCTCGGGGTCCTGGGATCGAGCCCCACATCTGTCTCTCTGCTCAGCAGGGAGCCTCCTTCCCCCCTCTCTTTGCCTGCCTTTCTGCCTACTTGTGATCTCTCTCTCTGTCAAATAAATAAAATCTAAAAAAAAAAAAAAAAGAAGGACTGTCTTGCACATTGCATAATGTATTTCTGGAGACCCCCCTTCCCCCCTCCCCCCCAATGCTAGGAAGCCCTCTTCTCACCCTAACCCAATGACCAGGTATCTGCATCGCCCTCTAGGGGACACATGGAAAACCATTGCTCAAGGACAGAGTTTCTTAACCTTCACACTTCAACATTTGGGTCAGGTAATTATTTGTTGTGCGGGGCTGTCTTTGTATCAGAGGGTGTTTAGCAACATCCCTGGCTTCTACCCACTTGATGCCAGTGCACTCCGCTAGTCGTGATAACCAAAAATGACTTCTGACGTTGCCAGATGTCTCTTGAGGGGTGAAACTCCTCCACACTGAGAAGCACTACTCTAAAATCTGCCATTAGAATAACATAATATTCATTAATATGGATAAAAAACATTGCATACCACACTAATAGGTATTATTGATTTTTCTGTCAGGTTCAGGTAGTAAGGGAGGCTTTTACCAATTTCTCATTCTTGTTTTTCGGGTCACTTAACAGTGGGATTATTTTGTTACCGGGCTTTGGAAGGGTGGGAAGAATGAGCAGGATAGAATGATCAATTTCACAGTATGAGAGAATGAAAATCTCAAGAAAAGCCTTCCGGAAAAGGCCCTTTGATAAGTAGGAGTTCACGGAATTCCTTTCTGACAAGTTTGACATTGATGTTAAAGGTTGCAAAACTAGAATTTTAGTTCTGCAAGAAATATTAGAAATTGTATGGGTACCTACTCATTTTACAGACAAGAAAAGGACTAAAAGCTAAAGTGCAGTCACAGTTTAAGTTGAACCAGGACTTTAATAAATCTCTTGGGTGTCTCCCCGCTGCTCTTTGTACATTACAGTGTCTCTCAACCAGGAGATATTTGTAAAACAGTTTCAGCTTTTTGCAAGGTCTGACTCTTCAAAAATAAAAGACAAAACAGTACTTTTCTTTAAAACCTCGATATATCCATCATGCATGCCAGGAAAAATAAGAAGGTTAGCTATTATATACAAGGGACTTGTTTTCCTAGACTGAACAGAAAGATTTTTAATACTAATGTTAGTAACCCTTCGGAGATGATTTTTGTGGACAAGGGCTTCTTCTAAGAACTATACCTTTTGATGCTTACAGCAGCCCTATGAAATAGATAGCGCTATTATCACCCCCATTATGTGAGTGAGGCACCAAGGGCCCAAGAAGCCTGCACAAGGTCAGAGGGTTCATAAGAGGCAGAGCTGGGATCTGAAGCCAGGCAGTCTGCTGCCCGCGTCCGTGCTCTTGTCACTACCCACTCCAGTCGGCTTGGGGCAAGCCTTAAACATTGAACCGGTGAAGGATAGATGACTGTTACATCCTGCTTGTGAAATTGGTATTCTTAGGAGCTAAACGTTTGGAAAATTTCAAGTTTAAAATGTACAAACTGAAGTTTTACTATATGTATACATTGTGAAATGATTACCACAATCAAGCTAATTAAGGTATCTATCAGGTCATATAGTTGCCATTTGTGTGTGTGTGTGTGTGTGTGTGTGTGTGTGGCGAGAACACTTAAGATCTATCCTCTCAGCAAGTTTCATGTATACAGTACAGGTCACAGTACTCTGCAAATCAGAATCACCTGGAGGATTAAAAAATAACCCAACACAATCAAGTCCTGTATCTATTTGGTTTAGGGTGTGCAAGGAAGGGTATTTTGTAAGACTTCCCATGTAGTTTTAGTGCACAGCACTGGGTTGAAAAACTAGTGTGGTCTCTGGCCCAGCAGCATTAGCACCACCTAGGAACTTGTAGGAAATGCAGGTTCTTGGGTCCTCTCCCAGTCCTTTTGAATCATAAAGGCGGAGGGGGCCCTTTGGCAATCTAGTTTAGCAAGCCCTTCAGGTGAGTCTAATATACTCTTCTGCTGTAAACAATCGGAAACTTAAAAGCTTAACTTTTTTTTTTTAATTTTAGAAGAAAATAAATTTTTTAATTTTATTTTTTATTTTTATTTTTATTTTTTATTTTAGAAGAGAAATCTGGTACATATTTATGAAGGACTGATTGAAGAACAAACCAGAGGATGGGGCAGCCTGTTAGAAACTGTTACCTTTACAGGTTCATGGGGTAAGAAAATGGGGCTAAGAACTGGAGTAGTGAATATAGGAATGAAGGCAGGTGACAGATTCAGGAGACGTGTCAGGGACAGAATTAGTGGAGTTTTGTGATGAATTATTGCACTGAGGGGACTGAAGGCAAATATAGAGTGAAAAATGAAGTTTCTTTTTGCGTTGATTAGATGGTGTAAGTAAACAAGGTAGAAATGTGTTTAGAAATGTAAGCTTGGGGGAAGAGATGAAACTGTTGAATATGAGGGGACCTTAACCATCCAAGAGATGTCTTGCCTGGCTGAAAATTTGACTCCAGAACACTGAAAGCCAGTGGGGATTAGGGTGGCATTAGGAGTTTTTACCATGGTATTTACATTTTTGAAATCATTCCAAGAAATGGTTAGATACATACCAAATTATTTTTAAACATGTCCATTTCATTTCATATTGAACCAAAGATGATAAGCTTTAAACACATCTACAAACTCTTGTATTTGGATCATTTATATGAAGTTGTTTTTAATGATTTAGAATACAGGGGCACCTGGGTGGTTCAGTCATTAAGGGTCTGGCTCTAGATTTCTGCTCAGGTCATGATATCAGGGTCCTGGGATTCAGCCCTGTGTTGGGCTCTGCACTCAGCAGGTAGTCTGCTTGAGATTCTCTCCCTCTGCACACCCCCTCCCCCCATCACACATGTGCTCTTTCTCTAAATAGATAAACAATCCTTAAAAAAATGAATCTGTAGATACATTGCCAGATCATAGTAAAACAAAAGTTAATTTTTGTAAGTTTACATTGTTCCATTCTTGGGTCAAGCATACACAAAACACTTTCATTTTCTTCACTCCTTCCTTCTTTCCTTCCTTCCTTCCTTTATTTTTTTCTAAGATTTTGTTTATTTCTTTGACAGAGAGAGACACAGTGAGAGAGAGAACACAAGCAGGGGGAGTGGGAGAGGGAGAAGCAGGCTCCCTGCCGAACAGAGAGCCCGATGTGAGGCTCGATTCTAGAACCCTGGGATCGTGACCTGAGCTGAAGGCAGACGCTTAACAACTGAGCCACCCAGATGGTCCGAAACACATTCATTTTCAGAAAAGGAACTGAGATGATAGAAAAACAAAATTCTTATTCCTAATTAAAGGAGGTAGTTTGTGTTTTGATTGAGCCCATAGATTCCGGAGCCAGACTGAGTTCTACCCACTGACAGGAGGACACATGACTTAAACTCCCCTGTGCTTCAGTGTCCTCATCTACAAATGGCTTAGTTGGTTGATAGTACCCATTTTCAAGGGTTATTGTAAGCACTTAATGAATTCGTACTTCTAAAAGTACTTTGGAAAGTGCCTAGCACTTAGCTAGCAACCATTCAATGTAAGCTCTTACTAATCTTGGAAGCAAATTTTCTCGCTTTCTACTTAGTCTTTTTAGATTGTTGCTATGAACAGTGTCTGAGTCTTCATTCTGTCAATTTTATGAACTTCTGAACATTGAAGGAAAATGATTACAAACTGACAGATTTCTAGCAATTAAATTCTGAATCATTCATGGAGAAAATGTAGAAGCTTCCCAGTTTCTATATATATGGAAACTAAAACGTGCCTTTCAGTTCAGACACATCTCAAGTTTGTTAGCAAAAAGTTGAGGGTCAGATGGAACTAGGCTCCACATTCTTTACAATTTTAAATCTGTTTCGTTGATCTTCATTCTGAGTAGTCAGTAGCAAATCAATAATTTACTCTAAACAGGAATAAGTAAATGACTACTCTTTTGATGCATAATATGAAGGTCAAGAATATATCATAACAATTTCTACATCAAAAGTTATTTGAAAGAAAACTACCAAGCAAAGTGTGATTATAATTAGGTATAATAATGATAATTCCAGCCTCAACATTTGACCCTTACGGTGCAGTGAGAAGAAGGTAGCACCTCTGGAAGTAGAAAATCATTTTACTCTTCCATCTGAGATTTGTAAATTAAGGCTGTTCATCACCACTCTTGAAATATAATGATCTGAATTTCACTTAAAGTCATCCCTTAGTTTGGAAATCATTATGCTGATGTAAAGGCCAGGGAGAAATGCTTTATCTTTAACATTGTACTTATCTTCCTCAAAAATAGCTTTACAATCCACATTTTTCTTTTCTTTTTTTTTAAAGATTTTATTTATTTATTTGACAGAGAGCGATCACAAGTAGGCAGAGAGGCAGGCAGAGAGAGAGGGAGAAGCAGGCTCCCCGCTGAGCAGAGAGCCCGATGTGGGGCTCGATCCCAGGACCCTGGGATCATGAGCTGAGCCGAAGGCAGAGGCTTTAATCCACTGAGCCACCCAGGTGCCCCGACAATCCACATTTTTCAACCCATTCCATTTGAGGTGGGAAGCTGGTAGAAGAGGACTAGATATAGTTCTGGGGATTTGTATGTCCAGGCCCTGTCAGACCCACAGGGCTTTTGTAACTTGGCCATATGCCCGGGCAGGCTCTAAATATAGCTCTCACCATCCTGTGCTACTTGGAGTTCTTGTGTTCTGGGAGTGGCCTGTGGTTGGACAAACTTCCTGGGCTCAGTTAAAGATATGGGAAATATGCCATGTTATGGTCTGAGCGCCTAAAGTCAGACTGGACAAGATCCCAGTCACCTTTACTTCTGGGAGGAAACTCTTGTGCAACTCTAAGCAAGGAAATCCAAATTCATGGTATTCTTGAGGGGCTAGTGGAAGTGTGGATTCTTTGGTGAATGGGTGGAAACATATAGAGCTTTGCAGTAAAAACTAGTTGGATATTCTCAGGATATATTTGTTATTTCCTGTATTTATATAACTATCTAAGGAATTAGAGTTCTCCAAGTCATGATTTAGCATGCATAGTGAGTGCATAGTTGGGTTTATTAAATGATGGATATATTATAGATATTTCAAGGTTATTACTATCATTGTTGACTGATTGGAAAAATAGATTCTTTAATTGTTGATTTAAGAATTAAAATTGTATCACATCTTTGAAAATATTTTGTCCTTCCTTGCTATAAAAATAATTGAGGAAAGTCTTATCCTATTCAGTTAATTTGTATTTCCACAGCTCTGACTGGTTTCGGTACCAATCACTGGACTTTAGTAACAAAAATCATGTATTTGATGTCTTGGATGAGAAATGAGCAGATAAGAAGTAATTTTCTTTTATAACTTAATCACATAATTCAGCTTGCTTCAAATTGTTTGTTAACAAAGTATGACAATTTATGTATTAAAGATAAAAATTTATAATAAGAAACTGCCCACCTACTTTACTTGAAGGGTAATTACCCTTCATATACTCCATAATTCACCAACTTTGATGAAGGTGGCAGTGAGTTATGATGGTCTTTACCTTGTCAGAAAGACTTTAATAACTTCATCATGCCACCAGTGTCTTAAAATTATGGATTGTATGCAAGGCATAATAACTCTCTTTCTTTTTGATAGAAACTACATTTCTCTTCTCAAGTGGTCAGTAATTCACAGGAATTCGAAAATGGCTTCGTATCTCTAAGTTATATTTCCACTCACAATAGTGATGAAATGCCTTACTTGTATTTTCATAGTTTTAAAAACTACTCACATAATAATGTGAATAGAATTCTTGCCTATTAATTTTTTAAAGTGTCGTGGAATCCTTCTGTAACAGCACTGAATAACAGATAGTAATATTTGTATTATGGACCAGCTGTGGTACATCTGGTTTTTATGGTGGTATGAAATGAAATACTGTGTTGAGGGAGAATCACAATTTGATCTGAAACATACTATTTTGTTCTTACTCCATTTGGCTGGAATTCTTCCCATTAAGTAACTCTAAGTTTAACAGCAAAACTGTGAGCATTGTGGCGGCATTATTAAAATACATATGTGTTAGGGGTACCTGCGTGGCTCAGTTGGTTAGGGTTTGCCTTCAACTCAGGTCATGATCCCGGGGTCCTGGGATCAAGTCTTCCATTGGGCTCCCTGCTTTGAGGGGAGTCTGTGTCTCCCTCTCCCTCTGCCATTCCCCACTGCTCCTGCTTTCTTTCTCTTAGGTGCGTGCTCTCTCTCAAATAAATAAAGTCTTTTTTTAAAAAAATATGTTCAGGTAGCCAACATACAGAACATCATTAGTTTTTCAAATATCTTTAAAAAAATGTATGTGTTATTTGGAAGTAGGAGATAAGAATGTGTTAAGAGTTGGAGGGGAACATATCAGCTACAAGAACAGAAAGGCTTGGTGCTTAAGTACACGGATGGTTGACACCGAAAGGCAGAGGATACAAGGTGTGGGGCAGTAGGAAGGGTCTTTATGGATGATATCACCAAAGCACGATGCATTTTGCTGGAGAAAAGTTGGCTAACATTGGTATTATCAGGAGATTTACCTTTAAGTCCTAAGTATGAAAAGTACTTTTATTTTAATCTGGGTTTTTAAGGTATACCATGAAAGAGAATAGAAGAGAATAAAATAGCTATTTTGCAGTTTAAAATTCAGTATAGAGGGGCATCTGGGTGGTTCAGTCAGCTAAGTGTCTGACTCTGACCCAGATCAGGTCTTGATCTCAGGGAGATCAGGGCGATGAGGCCCAGTGTGGAGCCTACTTTAAAAAAAAGAAAATCAGTCTAGAGACTGAATTTGATGATACTTTTTTTTTTTAAGTCAAAAGATAGGGGCCCCTGGGTGGCTCAGTTGTTCAAGCCTCCCTCTCTTGGTTCCGGCTCAGGTCATGATCTCAGGGTTCTGGGATCCAGCCCTGCTTCAGGCTCCCTGCGCAGTGTGGAATCTCCGCCCCCTCCCTCTCCCTCACCTTTTGCTCCCTGCCCCCCACCCCCGCTCTCTCTCCCTCAAATAAATAAATGAAATCTTTAGAAAAAAATAAAAAGATATGTTATTGCAAGTTGGAATTTTTGAAAGCAAAACTTATCTAGCAATTCCACTTCTGTGTATATTCTCAAAGGATTTGAAATCAGGGACTTGAATAGTTACTTGTACACCAGTGTACATAACAGCATTATTTGCAATAGTCAAAATGTGGAAATAACCCAAATGCCCATTGATGGATAAATGGATAAAGTGAGATGTATAGGTGCAATGCATATTACTCACTGTAATAAAAGAAATGAAATTCTGACACATGCTGCAGCATGGATTAACACTGAAGACATTTTGCTAACTGAAAGTAGCCAGACATAAGAGGACAACTGTTTATGATTTCACTTCCATGAGGTATTTAGGTGGTCAGATTCATAGAAACAGAAAATAGAATAGTAGTTGCCAAGAGCTGGGTGGGATGGGGGCAGAGAATGGGGAATAATTGTTTAATGGTACAGAATTTTGGTTTGAGAAGATCAAAAAGTTCTGGAGATGGATCGTGGTAGTGGTAGTACAATAATGTGAATGTATTTAACACAACTGAACTGTATATCTAAAAATGGCAAAAAGGTAAAATTTATGTTATGTATATTTTACAATAACAAAAGCAAAACTTACTAAAATGGTATTATAAAGTAATAAAATGGTTCCAGTTAGAGAATAAACTAACGAGAATTGTATAAGGGTTAGCTAATTATTCATACTCATAAATATTCAGTAGTCATTACTAGACTAAATTTGGGGGAATAAATTCCTTGTCTCGTATATGATCTAGGGAATGCTTTGACCATACTTAAAAATATTTTCTTTCGGTACATGGCAAGATTCCTGGAACATGGAAGATGCTCAGTAAATATTTGTTGATTGATATCTGTTTATTCGGGAAATTGTATCATATCTTCTTGTGCAGAATAATCAGCTTAACTGGAACTTGTTAAGCCTACTTATAAGCTCAGTAAACAGAAAAATATAACCTTTAAAATAGAAACAATAAAAAATGGAGTACCCATTATACCAGGTTATGGAAATTAATGTATCTCAGGGAATATGCCATGAATTTTTGTTGTTGATATTAAAAACAGTACTAGTAGTATCTTGAGAAATGTATAGTTCTTTGCCTGCAAGACTGTGTCTGGGATCAATAGTCTTATTATCTTCATTTTATAGATGTTCGAAGATCGTTGTGGGTCTCGAGGCCATTTTGGTGCTTTCTTTACTATGACAATAACTTCATTTAAGCCTGTGGTTCTTATGATTTGACTGTTCTTGTGATTTGACTGTTTTCTAAACTAAAACCCTACTGTGTTGAAAAGAGAAGTGAATTATGAGTATCCAGGCAAATAAATCATTTCTGTGAAAACTCAGTTTCAGAAAGACACTGAATTTCATTCATGATTTATCCTTTAAAGAAAGGAAAATATAATTATTAACCATAGAGATTAACTGGAAAGGTTGTTCTGTGCTTTATTCTGTATAAAATGCAATGTAATTATGACTTCTGTTGTAAATTTCAGTAAACATGATTTAATACTACAGCAAGGGTGCCATGAAAATGTGAATATTAACTTTCCAACAATTTCTAGAAATTAAAATGGAACTGTTTGGCAATAACATGGCATTTTGACACCAATGAAAATATTTTATGTAGTTATGTAAGCAATGAAAACAAATGTTTTGTAAAAATTTATTCAGAAGGACTTATAACTAGGAAAAACAATCATAATTAACAAGATCTCATAAAGTGCTCAGCAGCCAAAGGTAACTTTTAAACCAGCTGAAGGTGATGAGGTCATTGCTGGTCCTAAGTTCATAAGATCTGACCACCTATAGAGATTTTTTTTTAGAGCACTTAAAAGAGTTAATTTTCCAACTATGGACAAGCTGGGAGAGTCTCCCTCTTTCAGGTGACCTTCTATCGTGCCAAAGTAATGGAATTGAACGCACCCTCCCTCGGCTTCTCGAACAGCTGTTCCTGTGGTACAGGAGTAAATGTGTAAACCCTACCAGTACCAGCTGGAAAAAAGACAAGAATCTCCTATTTCTGAATGTATTATGGAGCCCAGATTTTGTTTCCAGGATAAAATGTGTCCAAAAGCAACCACATTTAAGAAGAGGGTTGTGAAATCATCCAGTGGATGAGTAACCATCCTGACAGTTCAACTGGCTGAGGCAAGCAAAGCTGTCCGGTTAGGAAGCATCCCGCTTACTGTACTGACCATGCTGTATTAGAGGGAATCTTTCCTATGCTTTTAACTGAGATCATTATAGCATAAGAATATTAACAATAGCAACATCTTGGGCGCCTGGGTGGCTCAGTCAGTTCAGCATCTGCCTTAGGCTCAGGTCATGATCTCAGAGTCCCGGGATCAAGCCCCACATCGGGGGATGGGGGGGCACTCGCTCAGCAGGGAGCCTGCTTCTCCCTCTCCTAATAAAAATATATAATTTTTAAAGATTTTATTTTTAAGTAACCTCTATACCCAATGTGGGGCTTGAGCTCACAACCCCAAGATCAATAGTTGCATGCACTCCTGAATGAGCCAGGTGTCCCTAAAAATATTGTTTATTAATGTGTCATAAGGGGCAGAGGGAGAAGAAGGCTCCCTGCTGAGCAAGGAGCCCGATGTGGGGCTTGATCCCAGGACCCTGAGATTGTGACCTGAGCCAAAGGTAGACACATGACCGACGGAGCCACCCAGGCGCCCCACATAAAGTTTCTTTTAAATAGACTTTATTTTTTGAAGCAGTTTTTGATTTACAGCAAAACTGAGTGGAAAGTGAGAAGTTCTCATATACCTCCTAACACATACGCACACCAAGCTTCTTCCACTATCAACATTACACACACACCAAAGACATACGTTTGTTACTATCAGAGAACCTATAGTGACACATTATTATCACCTCAAGTCCATTGGTTACATTAAGGCTCACCCTTGGTGTTGTGCATTCTAAAGATTTTGTAAAAAACTAACAAATATATATATAGATACATATTATATATGTATAAGTAAATATATATGAAAAATACATACTTTTTTCATATATATTTTTTCATATATATATATTCTCATGTATATATTTCATATTCTCCACCATAGCAGTATTATATGGGATAATTTCACTGCCCTATAAATCTTCTGTGCTTCACCTATTCATCCCTTCCTTCTCACTAACCCCTGGCAGCTACTGATCTTTTTCCTGTCTCTCTAGTTTTGCATTTTCAACAATGTCATATAATTAGAATCATAACATACATAGCCTTTTCAGATTGGCTTCTTTTACTTAATAATATATATGTAAGTTTCCTCCATATCTTTTCATGGCTTGATAGTTCATTTCTTTTTAGGGCTCAAAAATATTCTATTATCTGGGGGCACCTGTGTGGCTCAGTTAGTTAAAGCATCTGCCTTGGGCTCAGGTCATAATCTCAGGGTTCTGAGATCAAGCCCCACACTGGGCTCCCTGCTCAGTGGGGAGTCTGCTTCTCCCTCTGCCCCTTCCCTCACTCATTTTTTCTCTCTCTCTCCCTCAAATAAATTAATAAAATCTTTAAAAGAAAATCTATTGTCTGGATGTGTCACTGTTTTATTTATCCATTCACCTACTGAAGGACCCAATAATCTTGGTTGCTTCCAAGTTTTGGCAATTATGAAAAAAGCTGCTACAAACATCTTTGTGCAGGTTTTTACATGGATATAGCTTTTCAACTCATTTTTTAAAAATTTATTTATTTATTTTAATAAACATATAATGTATTTATATCCCCAGGGGTACAGGTCTGTGAATCGCCAGGTTTACACATTTCACAGCACTCATCATAGCACATACCCTCCCCAATGTCCATATCCCCACCACCCTCTCCCGTCCCCCCTCCCCCCAGCAACCCACAGTCTGTTTTTTGAGATTGAGTCTTTTATGGTTTGTCTCCCTCCCAATCCCATCTTCTTTCATTTTTTCTTTTCCTACCTGCCCCCAATGCCCCCACATTGCATCTCCACTTCCTCATATCAAAGAGATCATATGATTGTCTTTCTCCGATTGACTTATTTCGCTAAGCATAATACCCTCTAGTTCCATCCACATCGTTGCAAATGGCAAGATTTCATGTCTTTTGATGGCTGCATAGTATTCCATTGTGTATATATACCACATCTTCTTTGTCCATTCATCTGTTGATGGACATCTAGGCTCTTTCCATAGTTTGGCTGTTGTGGACATTGCTGCTATAAACATTTGGGTGCACGTGCCCCTTCGGAGCACCACGTTTGTATCTTTAGGATATATACCCAGTAGTGCAATCGCTGGGTCATAGGGTAGCTCTATTTTCAGTTTTTTGAGGAACCTCCACACTGTTTTCCAGAGTGGTTGCACCAGCTTGCATTCCCACCAACAGTGTAGGAGGGTTCCCCTCTCTCCGCATCCTCGCCAGCATCTGTCACTGCTTTTCAACTCATTTAAGTAAATACCACGGAGCATAATTATTGGGTTGTATGGCAAGAGTGTATTTAATTTTGTAAGACATCACCAACCTGTCTTCCCCAATGGCGATTCCACTTTGCATTTCCAGGCAGTCTATGAGGCTCCTATTGTCTACATGCTCACCAACATTTGGTGTTGTCAGTGTTCTGGATTTGGGCCATTCTAATAGGTAAACCATTGCATCGTATTGTTTTGAGATTTCCTAATGACATATAATGTTGAGCGTATTTTCATATCCTTATTTGCAATCTGTATTATTTATTTGGTGAGATGTCTGTTCGGAACTTTTGCCAAATATTTAAATCTGTTTTTTTATTTTCTTTTTTTGAGTTTTAAGAGTTCTTTATATGTGTTGGGTAACAATCCTTTATCAGATTTGTCTTTTTCAAATACTCTCTCCCAGCTTGTGTCATAGTATTTTAAGTGTAATGATCAACCCCGAAGGATGGATGCTTTATGGAAACAAACAAACAAACAAAAATTTAGAAAGAATTCTTTGGTTGTAAAAATTTAGACTCATTTATGGGGCGCCTGGGTGGCTCAGTGGGTTAAAGCCTCTGCCTTCGGCTCAGGTCATGATCCCAGGGTCCTGGGATCGAGCCCCGCATCGGGCTCTCTGCTCGGCAGGGAGCCTGCTTCCTCCTCTCTCTCTGCCTGCCTCTCTGCCTACTTGTAATCTCTGTGTGACTTGTGATCTCTGTCTGTGAAATAAATAAATAAAATCTTTAAAAAAATTTTTTAAAAATTTAGACTCATTTTTAAAGATGCACTGAAAATGGACTATGTTAGGTTTATGGACTATCTCACTGACTACTAAACTATGGTGGAATTAACTGAAATCTCCCAAAGAGTCCCCTTATATCCAGAGGAGATTGGAATCTAGTTAAGATTGGTGCCAGTCTTGGATTCATGGAGAGCACCGGCAGCAACTTGTGGTTTCTGTTAAAATGCACTCAGGCTTAGATATTTATTTGACAGAGATCGCAAGTAGGCAGAGAGGCAGGCAGAGAGGAGGAAGCAGGCTCCCTGCTGAGCAGAGAGCCCAATGCGGGGCTCGATCCCAGGACCCTGGGATCATGACCTGAGCCAAAGGCAGAGGCTTTAACCCACTGAGCCACCCAGGCGCCCCGGACCAAAGCCTTTTTAAGATTAAATATATCTCTTGTTACAATGTGCTATTAAATCTGTTGTCTCTGAGAAAAATTAATTCTCACTACGAAGATGAAATCAAAATATCAAAGCATTTGATCCTACTACCATTCCAGCAAAACCACTAGCACTACCCCTAAAATAACAAATCTAAAACACCTCTGAAATAAGAGAGCAGTACTGTAATATACCAGAAAATGCCTGGAATCCCCATGGATCAGTGACAGTTTTACTGCATACGAAACTCACTCTAGTTTGGGTCAGCTAAAGGGGATCCATTACAGGATAGCTAATGGGTATCAGAGCAGCTGGGAGGGCTGAAGAAGATCAGCTCTGGGCTGGACTTCTGGGAACACGTCATAAAGCCACATTACAGAACTGAGCTTCTGGACCTGCCAGAAGGAATTGGCTGCTGTTGCTGGCTCCAGACCCAGACCACTCACGCCACCACCCACAGCAGCAAAATAAAGATGTGCCCTGCCTCTCAACACCTACAAAGCTACAGCCCTAACGCTGAGACCCTCACCACAATTGTTGCAGGAAATCAAGCTCCCCTACAACTCAGCTTGCCTGCCGAAGTAACAGACAAGAGAAGTCAGCCTCTGCTTCAGACTGTACCACTTGCGCCTTCTAAAGCTCACGTGTTGTAAGTGTATCAGTGGAACCTAGATCCCATCCAACACTAGAGCATCAAAGGAGTCTAAAAAATGTAGTTTTGGGGTGCCCGGGTGGCTCAGCGGGTTAAGGCCTCTGCCTTCGGCTCAGGTCATGATCCCAGGGTCATGGGATCGAGTCCCGCATCGGGCTCTCTGCTCGGCAGGGAGCCTGCTTCTCTTTCTCTCTCTCTGCCTGCCTCTCTGCCTACTTGTGATCTCTCTCTCTGTGTCAAATAAATAAATAAAATCTTTTTTAAAAAAATGTAGTTTGGAGGGTTCCAGCCTCAGTATTTCAAGAAGGCCTTCTAGAAGAAAGATGGAAAGGATACTCAGGTGATACACCATCCCACCCATCCTGAAAAGAGAGTTCAAGGAAAACCGGGGCAATTCCAGAAGAATAAGTGTCGAGGCTACGGACGCAGTTTATTGGAAAGAATCATGGAGCAACCACCAGAGCGGATGATTGCCATCTGGAGTAGAAAACACAGATACGCTCTAAATGTTGGGCCAGAGGCCAAGCTCAGGGGGAGGAGGGGCTCTACTTCCCTAAGAGACGCTTCCTGGGGTGCCCTGTCTGGCAGCTAAACACCCCCTCTTCTACAATCCCTGTTGCTGACTCTGGTGTACATAACACCTTCACAGGCAGGCTGACCCAACCTGAACTACAAAGATAGCCATGCAAGCAGAAAGTAAACGTCTAAAGTAAGCAAACACCATGAAAAACATACAAGCTAAGGAATGTCACTAAGGGAGAATTTATGCAGCAAACAAATGGAAACTTTGAAAATAGCACAACTGAAAACCACAGAGAGATGAGAATGGACACTGTATCCATGGAACAAAATACTGTTTTTAAGAACCCCAGATTAGAAAAAGAGAAAATGCTTACCAAATAAAAATCTTAATAGTAAGCCAAAAAGCAGAATATATTCATGCTCGCTGGAAGCCTAAATTGTGCTCAGAATGACAGAGATGGTGTCATAGGTGCTGTGGTCCACCACCCAGATCCCTGCCAGGGACCCACACGTTCTGCCACCTGCTGGCGGCTGGCAGCTCACAGCCAAGTCCCTCTCCAGGAATTACCCTTGGGAAAGAATTGCTTTGCCCGTTTATGTCCTTTCCCCAAAGGCACACAGGCCCCCTTGCTTGGATTCAGGACAATCTGAAGGGTCATCCCAGCCCCGAAGCTCCCTGAACAGTCAGGTGAGGCCTTTCTTACAACTGCAGCACAGTTCAACTCTCCTTTCACCCTACCCTCCTTATCTTTCCGTCCCAGACATTGTCTCCGAGGGAACTTAAGCAATAAGCCTCCTATCTGCAGATCTCCATCCCAGCATCCATTTCCAGGTAGCCCCATCTAAGGCAGATAGAAAGAACAAAAACAAAGAGACCTGAAGACATCGAGTGCATCTCCATCTATATGATTGCAATTCCAGCAGACAAGAACAGAGAATGGAAGGGAAGAAAAAAACAAAGAACATATAAATAGATTTCCCAGAATTGATGAAAGAAAGATACTGATCATATTGAAAAAGTCCACCAACAAGATGAAAAGAAAATTTATATATATAAAATATATGTTATATATTATATATGTTGACTTGCCTGGGGCCACCTTGGTGGCTCAGTCAGTTAAGCATCTGCCTTCGGCTCAGGTCATGATTCAAGGGTCCTGGGATGGGGTCCTGCATCAGACTCCTTGCTCAGTGGGGAGCCTGCTTCTCCCTCTGCCTGCTGCTGCCCCAGCTTGTGTCTCTGACAAGTGAATAAATAAAACCTTAAAAAAAAATCTAACGACCTACTTAATAAGGTAGATCCAATTAATATAGTGACATCTATACTTTGAAATGAGAAAATGAACTTTTCTTACAGAGTATTTTCTTAGCACAACACATAAATCAGAAACTAAAAAAAAAAACAGATTTAATCATTTTTAAATATCTGCAGAGTAAGAGATATTATAAACAAAACAAAAGACAATAGCAAGCCAGAGTAAAGTAATCACCAACACACTTCAGTGTGTTTTGTGTTTTTGCCCAGCACCTATATCAGCACTATGGTTTTGCTCTTAGGGTACCATTCTGGCTATCTGGTGGTGATGAGACCTCCCTCCAGGCCCCAAGACAGGTGTGAGGAAATCAATTCACCACATACCTGGCCACAGGATCAATTCAAGCATGAGCATAGGACCCATTTGGGGCCAGTAAGAAGGAGTGAATGACAGGACTTGAGTGCAAGTGACTGAAAAAGACTCTGCCACTGAATTTAGGGAGTGAAGCTATAAGATGCAGCCATCCTGGCATCAGAGCGAGGGCTAGCCTGAGGCAGAGCTGAAGAAACAGAGCCCAGGAATGAGTCCCAGAGACATACAGTGGTGCCTAAATAGATTAGACAGAAATAACCAGGATGCTCAATGTCTTTAAATGTATTGGGATGGGGTAGAGTCAGGCAGGGGGTAAACAACTAGAAAAGACTTTGAGGCTGAACTGTGATATATAGATAACTATGCAAATGAAAGGGCAATTATTACTAGGTGTTGTGGGTTCAATCACATTCTCCAAAACGATATGCTGAAATTCTGAATATACATATATGTATATGTATATATGTATGTACATGTGTACATATACATCCATATATATGTGCACATATAAACACACCCACACATATACATGTATCTTTATTTACAAAGTGTCTTTGGAAATATAATCAAGTTAAAATGAGGTCATACTGGATTAAGGTGGGCCCCAAACCCCATGACTGGTGTCCTTATAAGGAAAGAGGTTTGGAGGAAGAAAAGATACACTGGAAAGAAGTCCACATGAAGACCAGGGCAGAAATGGGAGTTACGCTGCTGATGCAAGACAAGGAAGGCCAGAGATTGCTGTCAACCGGCAGAGGTTAGAAGAGGCAAGGAAGGATTCTTCCCTATAGCCTTCATAGGGAGCCATGGCCCTTCTACCACCTTGATTTCAGACTTCCAAAACGGAGTGGATAAACTTCTGTTCTTTTAAGCCATCTAGTTTGAAATAATTTGTTATGGCAGACCTAGGAAAATAAAACAACAGATGATTATTAACTTTAAGGAAAAGCAAAGAGTTGTGCAAGGAAGTGACAGGTATAATACAGAAATCAGGTCCAGATACCATTTCTATAGACAGAATTATGTAAAAGTCAATCAATCAATCACAATATAACCGTATAGGGACTAGAGGGAGAGGGGGCCTGGCAATTACATTTGTTTACGGGCGGCAGGAGAATCAAATTCTTGCCTTCTATCACATGAACGTAATTTACCTTCTATCATAAGAACTCATAGATTATGTGAAAATTGAGAAATGAAGTAATATTGTTATAAGCTTCGTACATAGAGACATGGATAAATGGCCAAAGAAGCAGATAAAAGTTGAAAATGGTCATTTCTGGAGAATGAGACATGAGAAATTAGATCTTGGTGTACTAGACTGGACTGCTTTTCATAACTCATGTAGCACTATTTGGCCTATTAAATTATGCATGTATCAACTTTAATGGAAATAAAAACAAAATTCAAAAGGAATAAATAGGCAAAAATGAACAGACAGTTCACAAAGGAAGAACTTCAAATGAAGAACATATGAACACGTGCCTAAACTCAATGACAACCAGGCCAATTCAGTTTAAAATAAATTTTAAAAATAAGTCTAATAATAATAAATCAAATATTAAGTCTCCCACCAACTAAGCACAATTAGTTTGGAAAGAAATTTGAAAATGTTTAGTAAAATTGAAAATGTGTATACAACACTGCTAATCCATTCTGGCTTGGATCCCAAGGAACTTTTGTACAGGATCAGAAAAAAGCTTGTTTGAGAAAGTTAATCACAGTATTGTTTAAAATAATGAAAATCCGGAGAGGATTCAATGTTTACCAATAGATATTTAACCATTCCAGATAGGATATTTTATATTTACATATAATGCTATCTGGCAATGAAAAGGAGTAAACTAACTTTATATATACGAAGACACGGAGTGAGAATTTTCAGTGAAAAAGAAATGGGAAGAACAGTTTGTCCAACCTATTACCAGCGAAACAAATTTGAAAACATACTAGCCATTCACTGTCATGAATATCTGAATGTAAAAACATAAAAACAGTGATTGGAGGGATACACACTAAATTCATGAGAGAAGTCGGGTTGGAGAGAGGTTTACAGAATGCAACTGAGGGTGAATACAGAAAAAACATCCACTTCATCTGTCTGATGTTAGTTCTTATATTTAAAAACTCTTAAGGATAGGAAATTGGTTCTACAGATTTTGGGTCTGTGAGTCTCCATAACCATGTGAGATAATTCGTTATAATAAATATTACATTTGGGGCACCTGGGTGGCTCAGTGGGTTAAAGCCTCTGCCTTCGGCTCAGGTCATGACCCCAGGGTCCTAGGATCAAGCCCCACATTGGGCTCTTTGCTCAGCGGGGAGCCTGCATCCCCCTCTCTCTCTCTGCCTGCCTCTCTGCCTACTTGTGATCTCTGTCTGTCAGATAAATAAAATCTTTTTTAAAAAATAAATATTACATTTAACACAATTATTAAATAGTAATATGTAGTATAATATGTATTTTAAAAATAAAATAAATACTCTTAAGGAAATATGAGAAAGTACTATTAATTATCAATTCTGGGTGATAGGTACTCAGGTTTTTAAAAAATGGTATCTAGGTATTTACCTGTATTTTTATTACTCAAATTTTAAAAACTAGATGTAAAAATGTTTTATTGCAAAAGTACAAAAATGGACTCAAAAAGAGTGCAAGTGCCTGAAGAATCTAACAATCTATAGAAGATGCCCCAAAACAGCAGAGAATCATCCACTAAAAAAAAAAGCACTAAATCCATCCAATTTTATGTGTGAGTTCTACCAGATGTGCCAGAAACAATGTCCTAACTCATCCTGTAATGACAGCATAATCAAAACAGAGCTAGATTATCAGCACTCCAAATTCAGCAGGATATTAAAAGAAAAATCATCTTGCTTGAGTGAGACTTATAAAAAGTGCCTTCATGATTCAACATAAGGAAGGTAATTTTTATAATATACTACAGTAAAAAATAAAGTGAGAAAAAGTTTAAATCTCAAAGCTCAAAACTTGAAGTTCAATTGATATTTAAAAACGTAAAATTTAGTGACCATATGTATTTTTTCAATTCTTTGCAAACAAGAAATAGAAGAAAACTTTTGAATATAAAGGATAAACACTCCCCTTAGTCAAAAACAATCGAGGATGCCCTGCATCAAGGGCTAATCTATAAAATAAAATAAATTTAAATATTCTAAATAAGAAAGCAAAGGTCAGCATTTGCAGACTACAGAACCGTTTACTTACAAATTCCAAGAACATTTACTTACAAACTGTTAGAAATAACAAGCCCGGATTCCTCTCTCCGCCTCCGGCGCCCCGGCCCTACTGCTCCGCCCCCATTGCCCCGCCCTCCACTGCCCGGCCTGCGCGCGCGGAATTTTGGCGTCTGCGCGTGGGACGGAGGGAAGAAAGATGGCAGCTCCGAGCTTCCCCACACCGCCGTCTGGGCGCGTGGGCCGCGGCGCCTTCACCAACGTGTACGAGCCCGCGGAGGATACGTTCCTGCTGCTGGACGCGCTCCAGGCAGCAGCGGCCGAGCTGACGGGGTGCGAGGAGGACGAGGGTCCCGGCGGGAGAGGGCTCGAGCGTCCTGGAGAGGCGGCGGCGAGGGAGAGCCCGGGAAAGAGGGGATGCTGTCTGCCCCGAGAGGAGGCGGTGTCCGCAGACTTGGCGACCGTGGATACCAGAACGCCGTCACGGACGATCCTCCTTTAGATACCTGTAATGGGCGGGCCAGGGATCTCTCTACTTTTGCCAAGGTGTTGCTTTGGTCTCGGGAGCTCCACAGCTCCTTACTACGCCAGCGTGTATCTTTTCCACAGCCCCCGAGAGCAGTGATGTGCTAACACGTTCAAAAACCAAATATTCCGAAATATATTAATATTTTAATATAAAATATTAAAAGTTGCGTGGCATTTAATTTACTCAGTATATAAAGGCACCCTATAGTAAGGGAGGGGCACAAAAATGAAGTGAGGTTGTGAGATCATGGCGCGGAGAAGTATTTTGAAACCCACTGAACAGCGTATTCTGCCCTGAACAACAAGCCAGTTAGCCGCGTGTGGCTACCCAGCCCTTGAAACGTGGCTAGTGCGACTGCAGAGCGTAATTTTTCATTTAACTTAAAATTTTAAATAGCTACAGAGCTAGCAGCCTGTGGAATTTTCCCTAGCACTTTGTAAGTAATAAAACTGACTTGTTGAAGTGCCCCCCTCCTAAATTTTAAATGACATTAAAAGAATGAATACCTGTATTGTTATTGTTTTAATGAGAGGAATTTGAGTAATTAGATTTATTTAAAGATCAAGACTTGAAATTGGTTATCTCAAGATAAAATAGCAGTCAGGCTTCATAGATCTGTATTTCTGTATTGTGTTTCTCTCTCTTAAACCTGGTCAGATTTTTCCATATATAAAATGCCCCAACGCTTATGAAGCCAGCTTTTCATTGTAAATGATGGAACTTTGGGATTTACTGGAATGTAGAACCCTATATTTCTTTTTGTAATTTGTCTTTTAGTCTCAAGAGACCCCAGAAAGATTTACAAGCACCAGTTGCATTGCAAAGTATGCTGTGAAAGGAGCTGATTTTGTTATAAAGTCAGATTATTTCTGTTCTTGGGATTCAGTTTATGAAAGCATGATAGTTATTTTCAAATAAAAGCCTCCTGGTAAGGTTCAACAGACCTTCCCACAGAATAATAAAGTTTTGTCAGATAATGTGGGTTGATTCCAAAAGTTAGAAGCTGCTAGAGTTTATTTTTGGATAGTTGTTTGAGGCTAGTAGCCAGCAAGACCTAAATCCCATTAAACCCATTTCTGTGATGGAGAAAACTGGTGCTTTTGATGCATATGTAGACTATAGGCAGGGAAGTAAATTTAATTGAAGGATAAAATAGAGTGTAATAAAGAATTTATTCAAAAGCATTTTAAAGTTATACTAATATTGTAAGATCAGATTCTGTGAGATTTTCTCAGTTCAGTGTACAGCTGTACAAATAACGAATTTCTTTTCCTGCTCTAAATCTATTAAGAGAAAGGGGGAATTTTTTTTCTCTAGGATATACTAATGGATTTGTAAATGTTATGTACTTTTAGATGATAGAGAAAACATCATAAATAAATAGTATAATAACTAACCCTATCATTTTAGGGAAGTACTAAACTACTAAACCCTTGTGAGAAGGGGTGATGTTTTTCATATTGATATTTTCAACCCTCAACCTAATTCCATAGTTTTATGTAATGTTTTATAGTAATGAATTGGAAGCTATCTATTTTATGGACTTTAATTACACACCCCAGTGTGTAATTAAACAGTATTAAATGAGCACAAAGTGGTTTATAGTGTGTTTATAAATTTCTTTTGTATTTCCATGTATTTGCAGATGAGTGATGCTGGAGAAATACACATTAAAACTAGATTGAGCGTCATTTTCTGTGATGTATATTTTTATCCTACTATACTCATTTATTTTATTTTGCTTTTTTAGAGTGGAAATACGCCTTGAAGTAGGATCAGGGTCTGGAGTGGTGTCTGCATTCCTAGCCTCTATGATGGGTCCTCAAGCTTTGTACATGTAAGTATAAGTATATCAAATTCATCCACATCTTCCACTAAGAAATTCACTAGGGGTATGACTGCCTGAATGAAATCATTTTTGTAAATGAAATGAAAGGGTCTACCTAAGTGTAGGAAGGACTCAGATTATAAATTATTCTTCCCTAAACATTTTAACTGCATGTCCAAAACCGTTCCATCATACTACATAATTATAGAAGCAACAAAATGATTTTAGGGTATTTCTAAATTTGAAATTTTTTAGGCAAATAGTCTGATTACCAGAAAAAATTGAAAATTAAATTTTTAAGAAAATTTGAGAATATGGAAAGTTTAAAGAAGAAAATAAAAATCACTTCCAATTCTACCACACATGGTCCAAGTGTGTTTCTTTCTTTTTTTCCCCACTTCCTATGTTTTTAATATTGTATCATGACTATTTTTCAAAAATTCCTTTTAAATTTCATTTTTGTGGTGGCATAGTATTCATTAGATTCATAATTTAATTCCTTCAGATGTGTATGCATGTATGTGTAGTTTCTACTCTTGCACATTATATCAATATAACAATCTTTTTCATTAATATAACATTTATTGCTTTTTCCTTCACCATTATTAAAGCATTTTCATTTTTTTCTAAATCTGCTTTGTAAAAAAGCAGTGGAACATTTAAAATTTTTTCAGTAATAGGTTGCCTCATGGTCGTAAAATACAGTTTTCTTTCTCTTCTGTTTCTAGGTGCACTGATACCAACCCTGAAGCAGCAGCTTGCACTCTGGAGACAGCACACTGTGACAAAGTCCACATTCAGCCAGTAATTACAGACTTGGTGAGCTATTCATCCTTGTCCAATAATAGTTAATTTCCTTTTCAAATAAGTTAAGGTTAAGATGATTAGGTCAAAGAAGCTTGAGTGATAAATTAATTAACTTTTAATCCACTAAATAGTATACCCCATAATTTATGAAGTAAATTCTTTTTTTTATTATTATTTTTTAAGATTTTATTTATTTATTTGACAGACAGAGATCACAAGTAGGCAGAGAGGCAGGCAGAGAGAGAGAGAGAAGAGGAAGCAGGCTCTCTGTGGAGCAGACAGCCCGATGTGGGGCTCGATCCCAGGACCCTGGGATCATGACCTGAGCCGAAGGCAGAGGCTTTAACCCACTGAGCCACCCAGGCGCCCCTACGAAGTAAATTCTTTTTTTTTTTTTTTTTAAAGATTTTATTTATTTATTTGACAGACAGAGATCACAAGTAGGCAGAGAGGCAGGCAGAGAGAGAGGGAGAAGCAGGCTTCCCGCTGAGCAGAGAGCCCGATGTGGGGCTTGATCCCAGGACCCTGAGATCATGACCTGAGCTGAATGCAAAGGCCCAATCCACTGAGCCACCCAGGTGCCCCACGAAGTAAATTCTTAACTGATGTAATTCATCTTGTCCAAAATTCAAAGGAAATTTCTACTGTCTTGGAAGGATCAGTCATCTTTTGGTCAGAAGTGACGGAGAATCCAGTTTAAACTGGCTTAAGTAAAGTGTGTGGCTTCAGGCATAGCTGGCTCCAGGAACTCAAATGCTATAACAGGCATCTTTTTCTTAGCTCTGAACTTCTCTGTTGGCTCTATTTCTAGGTAGTCTTTTTCTTCTTGGTAAGAAGATACGTGCATGTCTATTTCGCACTTCTCAGCAAACATCTCCCTTATCCTTCCATGGAAAGAAACTCTTTCTATTTAGTTAGTCTTACAAGCCCCAGAATGAGTATTGCTTGGATCATCTTGGATCATATGCCATCTCAAAATCTCTCACTGTGGCCAAAGGGGTTTAGGCTTGAGTAATAGTCTCACCCAGGACAGCTGCATTGGGATAAGCCCTACCCGAGCTAAATGGATTGAAAATGAGAGGATAGAGAATTTACCCATTAGAGATCAAGGAGATGAAATCAAAAGAAAGAGGGGAATGAGACCTTGACAGGTAAAAAAACATGTCACAATTACAGAACCATCATTTTAACTTACACATCTATTTCCCAGTCGCAGTGTTCCTTTACTATTTTAATTGGTAAGACTTGGGTAATTTTGGATATTTGTTGTTGTTTTAAGTGCTTTTTTGTAAGCAAAAAGTCTTAACACCAGATAGGGATAAGAAATAAAAATGTTTTCCGTGCTTCTTGACGTGTATTCTTAGTGTTAAGAGTATTTAGCTTTTCTGCTTTTTTAAACTCAGAAGTGATTTTTCAGCTTAGAAGGAATTAAGCCAAAGATGTAAGAAATTCTTACCTATTAGGACTTGTTACTGCTATTAAAAACTAGATTATCCAGAAAGGTACTCATGTGATTTACATGGGTTCACTGTGAAGGTTTTGCCCTTTAAATTTTTAACTTATTTCTTTATTGTGTCCATGATTAGTGTTAAATATATGGTTTTGGTATAGTAATAAAACTTTAGATAAATAAGAAATTCAGAATATCTTTTTTTTAACAGAGGTAGAAACTGAGGTGAGGTTCATTTTTTAAAGTCATGTAGCTAATAGAGTGATAAATACAGAATTTAAGCCCAGACCATTGAGTCTAAATCTAGAAGTCTCACGGCTGTTTCAGGACATGGCTCATGGTAGTCCATGCCAGTCAGCTGTTTTGGGGGTTCGAGGTGATGGTGACTCTGAATGCTGACAAAGAAAGAAGGAAGAAGGAGGCATTAGCATAGGTATTATGATCCACTTAGAAAACTCTGTGTTTGTTTAATATTCAGAACACTAGGCATAGATTATCACAGCCTTGATCAAAATCATTGTTTTAGATAACTAAGCTTACCTGTTTACAAAGTAGTACTTTTATTTTGCTTCTTTTTTAGTTTTAGAAAAAAGACTTTTTTCAGATATGTCATATGGCTTTCCTTACATTCCTAAAGTAAACTAATAATAATAATAATAACTTTATCTTTGATTGATTCAGGGTCATTAAAATGAGCATTAGTTACTATTCTGTGCTAGCTGTGATGAGGATTACTCAGGGCTTTCTGCCTTATACTGAGTAGCTAGAGCTTGCAGTGATTTTGAGTTTTCATTTCCTCTCCTCTCTGTCTCTTTTCTCTTGCTTTACGTTGTCTTATTTTGCTGTTACCTGTTAGTGGCATTTCCACTCTCTCTTTCCATGTGCTGTTTGCTAGAATACCAAACAAGTGATTTAGTTAAACTTGTATTTAAGCTAAGAGTTCAGGGGTTCTAAATAAGAGCCTCTCGTATAAATAAAGTACATTTTGCTATTTGAATTTAAAACTTCTTGTCAGAGGCCTTTTTTGCTTACCTCCCCATTTTTAGATCTGTTCTAATGTTCTGAGACCACCCAAAAGCTGAATGTGGATGGGTGAGGAGTGTGTGTGATTAGACCTTATATCCAGTCTACGGTGACTTTCTCATTTAAATCCATTTCCTTTTTAAACTACATAATTTTCTGTATTTTAAGATCAATTTTTCCTTTATTTAAAACCCATACTGAAATGATTATTAATATATAGTAACTCAGAACCATTTTTTAAAAGATTTTATTTATTTATTTGACAGAGAGATAGAGAGCACAAGTAGGCAGAGCAGCAGGCAGAGGGAGAAGGAGAAGCAGGCTCTCTGTTGAGCAGGGAGCCCGACGTGGGGCTCATTCCCAGGACCCTGGGATCATGACCTGAGTCCAAGGCAGCTGCATAATGACTGAGCCACCCAGGCACCCCCACCTCAGAGCCATTATAAACAATTACAAAGCAAATTCTTTTTTAGTTTCCCTTCTCAGCATTTCTGGAAAATTACCTTCTGGACTTTTTTTTTTTTTTTTAACAATGTGAGAAAATTTCTTTATGTAATTGAAAATTGGTTATTTCAAATGTATTTCCTCATACTGCAGTATCACTACCGAAAGGAACAGCAGATAACTAGTCATCTTCCTACTTGCAGACAAAGGTATTCCTGAATCACTTCCCTCAAAAATGTTACTTTTCACTTTTTAAATGAGTAGAGAAAGAAGAGGTACCTCTGTAACACCTCCTCAAAGATACTATTCATGTGTTCTCTTTGAACTTTATAGTTAACAGGCCTATTTTTTTTTAAAGATTTTATTCATTTATTTGACAGACAGAGATCACAAGTAGGCAGAGAGGCAGGCAGAGAGAGGGGGGCTCGATCCCAGGACCCTGGGATCATGACCTGAGCTGAAGGCAGAGGCTTTAACCCACTGAGCCCCCCAGGCACCCCAGTTAACAGGCCTATTAAGACGACAAACAGAAATGCTTTTAGAAACCGGGATAAAATGGAAGTTGTAAGGCAGTGTTTCACACTGTGTGTAAATAGCCCAGTGATGTGCCCAGTATTGAGATGGTATGACTGAGTGTTAAATAACTTTGAATCACATGATGTAAAAGCTCTTTCCTCTCTAAACCTCCTTCAGCCATTTTGATTACATCTGGGAGGGAGTAGGTTGGCTCTAGGGAGGGAAAGAGGAGATGGCATCAGGGAGAAGTACAAAGGAGGAAGATTTTATTTCTTTAAAAATCCGAAGCAGAGCACCTGGGTGGCTCAGTCAGTAGAGCATCCAACTCTTGATCTCAGGGTGGTGAGTTCAAGGCCCATATGGGGCATGGAGCCTACTTAAAAATCCGAAGCAAATATGGCAAAATAGTTTGTGAGGAGTACAAGGGCATTTATATTATTGTTATTATTACTCTGTATATTTGAAATATTTTATAATTAAATAGAATCTTAATGGGCACATATGGTATAACAATCAAATAATAACAATCATCCACACCACAAAAACTTATCAAATAATAACATTGTTTAAGCCACAGAAACTTATGGACATACATTAGAACATGGGATAAATAAGAGTTAAAAATAAATTCTAAACTTTGCAATTTACATTAGGATTTTAAGTTAATAATTTTGCTAATGGGCTTTGAATCTCATGCAATTTTTAATGTCCTTATGCTAAAATTGTAAGGGATGCTCTGCAGTTGTTAAAGCTATATAAATAGAACTTTAATCAATGATATGAATTTCAGTCTTATTCTGGAAAGTTTTTTCTTAAGCATATAAACAGTAACAAACTTTACACTTATATTTACAAGTCTCAAAGAAATGTGTTAAGAGTCCTAAGTATGAAGAGTAAGTATTCCACTGAATTATAGTGTTTCACCAAGAACCTGATGCCCTAGATGCTAACATGGAAAAACAATGCTCCATTATTCCCTTTTCTGTTCTACTTGAGGTTTGGGTCAGAAGCCAAGAAGTACCACTATTGGAAAAGATATAAACAAGGCCTTATTTTAAAACCATTTTTAAAGGAAAAGTGTGCAACTTTCACAGAGGAGTAACACAATCTTTGGGATTACTATGTCAGAGAGAGACACAGAGAATATTTTAAGAAAGGGGTTAAGAAGAGGTGGTAGAATTTTGCTATCTGTGCTCACTGACTCCTTGAGTCTCAAGGCTATAAGATAATAAATATTAGGGAGAAAAATCCAAGAGACAGACAAAACTGGGTAGGACACTGCATCTACATATTCAACTCAAGAGATCTATAATTCACACATAATACTTCACTCTCGACTATGATACTCGGACCACATTCATCCTATTTCAGTAATAACCGTTTTACCCAGGTGATGGTAAGCAGTGATTTTTATTTAATATGACTTCTTTTTGCCAATTAAACATTTGCAACAGAGATGATCAGCTGATCTTTCAAGTAAACTTGCTGTCAGATATGCTAATATTTCCCATGTAGTGGAAGACTGCAATAAAATTATTCCAAGTTCCAAACTTCCGTACTTTTAGAACTTGGATACAGTTTTTTAAAGGTAACAGTGCTGTGGCAAACGGAACGTATTCACCTATTCCACTTCAGCCCATTATACTGAATTTTACTTAGTACTAAAATTATTAACTTATACTTCTAAAGGCTGGAAAAAATAAGCTCCCCCAAATCTCTAATTTAGTGTAACTTTGGCCAGGAAGAATAGCAAAATTTGCTTACAAAGTTGAAAGCCTCCTACAACATTTTAAAATTTTTATTTTTTCCACCAGTCTTAAGTTTCAGAAATACTTATTCCTTCCCTCTCAATAGAGGGATAACTACCACTCTGCTTCATGCACGAGATAATCTAATTCTGTTTCTCTCAACTTCATACCCTCTAGAGACTCACTCAAATGGAGTAATAAGCTCACTGACAAGACTGCAATTCAAATTTCACTAACAAACGGAAATTCTTCCACAGCAAAAGGTCAGTGCCATGAATTTAATTTTCTGAATTTCATAACCCTTGATTAATGGAGACACCTTAAATTTCAGTTTACACTCTTTTACATAGGATTTCAGAGCATGCTTCAAATAGCTTATGATAAACTATATTAATAGCTTAGCCTCATTTTTACCATTAAAATAACCTACAAATATCAGAATACTAATTAATTTTGTTGTAATAACTAATAAATAAATCTTAAAATATCTGTAGATATAAATCAACCCTCTCAATTCATTTGCCTCACTTGGACTCTTCTAGAACATAGGTCAACAAACCTAATGGGCTTTTTAGTATAACATAGTTGTACAGTGCTTTCACAAATTCCAATTCTGTAATTTAGGGTATTTCCATATTTATTTTTAAAAATATACAAAAAGATTAAACTATTAATATAAATATTTTCTCTCAAATATGTAATATCCTTATGTAAAAGAAAAGGTTTCCAAACATTTACAAAGCAATCTAAAGATAAGTAAACCTGATTTTAGGATCATTACATTAACCAAAATAATTTTCCAGAGAAGGTCCTATTTAAAAGTAATGCTCACTGGCCTCCTCCCATCAACACTTTAAGATGGCTCCAGATCCACAGTCCTTGTCTGATTTTCTTCAGGGATCACTTCCAATGGAAGGAAAAATTTTCAGAAAAAGGTCTTACGACAGAGTGGACAAGTGGATTTGTTGCTAGACGTAAACCATTTGTACTGGGAAAAAAAATGCTTTTTTAAATGTTGAAAGAACCTTTTAAAGCTGTCAGTTTAAATATGCATCCAAGGTAAGCTTAACAATGATTAAGTGGAAAAGGGAGAATACCAAAATTTTAGCTTCCCCCATTCATCTCCAAAATCAACACAACTCAGTATTACTTCCAAAGGCTACAGTACGACTCTTTCTCCCTAGGCTCCCACACCACCCAACCACTAAGACATGTCAGGAAGACCTCCTTATGAAGCGACTGTATACTGGGCAGCTTTCTTTTCACTATGATGTTTAAAACGAGTAAAGAGCTCTAAGGCCAGATGGCCCCTAGTTTTTTTAGTCTCCTTTATGGTCTAGATCTTACAGGAACATCTACTGTTTGAGAGAGCTATAATAAAACACCCACTTATTAAAGTGCTTTGATGCTACCAGTCTCCGTAAATTAATAATTATTTTTTACAGATTTTGAAAAATCATTTTAATATGCCTTTTATTAACTACAATTACGAGTTTAACATCATTTCGTTTTTTAGATATCATACATATAAATATACATAAAATATAAATAAGTTAATTTCTCTTTGGGCTTACCAAGCAGGCTGAATGGAACTTTTTCTTGCATGTTCTACAGGCTTTTTTGGGAAGAGAAACCACAAATGACTGGGAAACATATCATGCAATCTTCAACACCCTCAAAACGTTTGCCTACATTATTTTTCCGTAAAGCTAGGTCTTCCATAATACTTCCATTCTGTTAACAAAAAGGAAAAAAATAGAGTAAATATACTCTGAAGACCAAAGTTATTTTTATTCAATTTCATAAATGTTAAAGTTGAATTTTAATTAACTAATTAATTTTTTAAAAGATTTTATTTATTTGACACAGAGAGAAGGAGAGTGAGCACAAGAGAGAGAGAGAGTCCGACGACGTGGGGCTCAATCCCAGGATCCTGAGATCATGACTTGAGCTGAAGGCAGACGCTTAACCAACTGAGCCACACAGGTGCCCCTAAATTTTAATTTAGAAAGAGAGAATCTGCCTGGCTATATTCACATCTCCTAAGTTTTCTGAATGTTGGTTTTTAAAATGACCTGCTAAGTTTTAGAAACCAGATACAATTTTTCTCCACTAAAGAAAGACCTGAAAGAAAGGTTTTGCACCAATACATCAAGTTTTATAGTTTCAATGTGCAAACAACTACAGTATGTTTAAAAGTCAAAGAACTTTGAGAGTACTGGGATTTCTCTAATCACAAAAGGAGAGTTGAAATGTTAGACTAAAAGTAGCTCCAAAGATATTCATCGATCCAGTATCTTACAAAAAGATTCCCTCTCAAACAATTTCTTTAACACCATGTATAGTTCTGTGTCATCCACAATGTCAGTGGAGTAAAGTCAACTCCTCTCAAACACCAAAAAAAAAAAAAAAAAAAAAAAAGAAAGAAAGAAAGACAGAAATACAGAACTTTAAAAAGGAAAATGGCTCAGTAAGTAGGTTCAGGTCATTCAGGCATACATCTGTGTTGACCCAAGGAAATACAGTAACTCAACCTCAATCAGAAGTGATATATTTTAAGTCTTACTGCCCTTTCAAAGAGGAGGTTGGTAGGGCTATCTGGAAAGCCGAATGTACACACAGAAACTTACCTGATGGGTGAGGTAAGTGCTTAACTGCACATCCAGTTCCGCCACTGCTGAACAGCCACACCTACTCTCTTCCCACTCTCCACGGTTATTGAACCCAAGGGGTAATTGGAAGGCAGCTGTATTATAAGTTCAATAACTATGTCCTCAATGGTGTAACTAACCATCACTTCTCTAGTAGTAGCTCGAGCTTTAACCAGCAACACAGGAAAGGTAATACTTTTTGCAAATTTCTTTCCTTTCATTCAAAACACATCTTGATAGGTTGAATATTAATAGTCGGTCTTCACTCAAAGATAGAGGTAAACATGTTGGTTTACTGGACAAGAGCTATTTAATACACAGGATTATATACCTGACATTTTATGGTGATTCTTATGGAATTCGAAGTTAGTTTCAAAAGAAATCCTGCCCATAAAAAAGTATATTTTATGATATTAGGCTTGTCGCATAAGTTTTAAACAGACCAGGACAGAATGAGTTCTTAATTACTGCTTTTCTTCCATACCCAGGGTATCAAATATCATTTATATCTGGAAGTCCCCTATGTCTTTCTCTGCCACAGAATTCCCTTGAGCTCTAAAATCAACCATCAACTGTTAGATTTATAGTTTTCATACTAGCATTGCAAACAACATAAAACACAAATTATCATGCTGGACCCATGCACTCTTCTGACTGTCCTATTTCCAAGCTAAAAACCATAGCATCATCTTAAATTCTTCCTTCTACCTCCTCCCAGATATTAACTAGCTACAAGTTTGGATAAATCATCACAAAATTTTTAACATACTGATACTGCCTCACTCAGGCCCACCTTGTTATTCACAATGTCTACACTAGTGTGTCTCCCCTGCATATTTGAACCCAAGCTTCATGCCAACAGCCTATACTATATATTGCAGTCAGAGCAATTTTACCGATTGTAACACTGAGGGTGTCACTTGCCTCAAAGGAAAATTACCAGTGGCCAAATAGGACCAAATATTTTAGATAATCATTTGAGGCCTTTGCCAACATGGCCCTAATTCATCATGGAAGCAACTGATTCTCTATTTACCTTCAGGAATCCTGCTCTATATGAATGCTGGCTTATTCATCATTTCTTAGGGTAATCACAGAAATTAAACTCTCATCTCCAAGCTTTTTGCTTTTGCCATACTGTTTTCTCTATATTCAACACCTTTCTCCTCGCTGCCCCTAAAACACAACCCTGCCCACTTCAAAGTAATCATCCTCCATAAAGGTGCATCTAACCCCCTCAGTCAGATGAATCTTTCCCACGCTGATTGCAGAGCACTCTTCCTCTTAATGAGCCACTTTCCAGTTTCCAATGCAAAAAACATATCGGTATCACTCTTTCCCCTTTATTAGATTGTATATTTATTACACAGTAGGAATTTGACCCCTAAACTGTTCATTTCCCAAGTGACTGACACACAGTGTCTGAGGTTTGCTTGATTGATCATGATAGATCCACTCCAGCTTTATTATTATTTAGTCTGTCTGTGTCTTTACATTTAATGTAGGTTTATTATGGATAAGCCACAATAAATAAATATTCTTATTTATAATGAATCTATTTTGACTTTCAAGTTCAATGTCCTTTTGACACAGTTTTATTTAACTCTATATCATCTCATTATTTGTTTTCTATTTCCTAACCTGTCCTTTCCCCCCATAATTTTACTTTTTATTGGTTTATTTTATTTTTTTAATTCCATTTTATCTTCTCTTTTGGCTTATTAGATATATTGTTATTTATTGGTTGCTACAAATATTACAATCTTAATTTATCAGTTTTTTTCAAATAATATTATACCACTTCACATAAATTCAACTGAGAGCAGCACACATTTTTCTTTCATCCCATTCTTAATACTATTGCCAGGCTTTTTAGAGATTTTATGTTTAATTGAGGAATTTAGTTTTCATATTATTTTTTCTTTTGAAGCTTACTTTGATATTAATAGCACCATTCTACCTTTCTTAAACTAGTGTTTATTATATATCAATTTGCGTGCATAGTATATATTTATTTATTTATTTATTTATTCTTTTCTTTTTAACTCCTCCGCATTTGTATATTTGTTGCGGGTTTCTTTTGAAGCATAGATGTGGGTCTTATTTTTAATGACAATGTTCAGACCATTTCAATTAATGTAATTGCTGTCATGGTTGTACAAGAATCTATATCTTGTTATTTGTTTTCTGCTTGCTACGGCTGTTATTTCCTGTTCTTACCTTATTTTCTTGCCTTCTTTTGCACTTTTTTAGTGTTCCATTTTATTCCTTCATAGATTTACTTGATATATTTATGATTTTAATGGCTGTTCTAAGGATTACAGTATGTATCTTAATTTGCCACAGTGTGCCGGAAGTAATATATTTTTTAACGATTTCATTTAATTGT
Source organism: Martes martes (assembly GCF_963455335.1). Taxonomy (NCBI): domain Eukaryota; kingdom Metazoa; phylum Chordata; class Mammalia; order Carnivora; family Mustelidae; genus Martes; species Martes martes. Next base: position 8,508,833 of record NC_137904.1, on the reverse strand, counting down.
TTTTATGTGTGAGGAGGAGAGAGAGAGAGAAAGAGAGCGAGAGAGGGAGAGGATGAGTACAAGTAGCGGTGGGGGAGCGGGAAGAGGGAGAAGCAGACTCTCTGCTGAGCAGGGAGCCCAGTGCTGGAATGGATCCCAGGATCCTGGATTCATGACCTGAGCCAAACACAGGTGCTTACTGAGTCACCCAGGTGCCCTGTGCTAAAGTTATATTATACCATTTTATGCATATATACTGACCTTATAGCAGTTTACTTCCTTCCTCCCACCTTTTGTTATTATAAATTTTAATTTTATATATGCCATAAACTCACTGATCATGTTTGTTATGTTTACTTTAAGGTTAATCATCATTAAAAAAATGAAAAAATATTTCAGTTTACCCAAATATTGATTATGATAATACCTGTCCTCATTTTCTTTTTGTTCTTATTACTTGGTGCTTGTTGATTTCTTCAGTCTTTGTTTAAATTATCTTTTCTTAAAAATTAATTTTAGAAATATTTTTTTAAATTTTTTTTTATTTATTTGACAGAGAGAGATCACAAGTAGGCAGAGAGGTAGGCAGAGAGAGAGGGAGGAAGCAGGCTCCCTGCTGAGCAGAGAGCCCGATGCAGGACCAGGACCCTGGGATCATGACCTGAGCCGAAGGCAGAGGGTTTAACCCACTGAGCCACCCAGGTGCCCCAATTTTAGAAATATTTCACCCATTCATTATTCAAATACTTCTTCTGAGCCCTCTCTGGATATAGAAGTATCCAGACTGTGTGCATTTCTACATGTGTATGTATATGTATATCAGATCACTCAATACTGTACCACAGATAACAAAGCATCTGTTCATCTTTTAAGTTTTTTTTTTTCCTTTGTATTTAGGTTTTAGTTGTTGCTATTGTTCTATCTTCAAACTCACTGATCCTTTCTTAGAAATACTTGATTTTTTAAGACAATTTTTTGGAGAAGTTTTAAGTTCACATAGAAATTTAAAAGGAGTGAATAAAGATTTCCCATATACTCTCTGTCCCCTGACATACATTGCCTCCCTCATTACCAGTACTCTCTAATATTTGTTATAATTAAGGAAGCTACATGGATATGCCATAATCATCCAAAGCCCATAGTTTACATTGGGGTCAACGAGGGTGCACTCTTGGTATTGTCTACTCTATGGGTTTAGACAGATGTATAATGATATATAGACTTTATTATACTGTTACAAACTCCTCCATCCCTTGGCTACCACTAACTCCTGGCAGCCAGTGATATTTTTACTGTGTTCAGTTTTGCCTTTTTCAGAATGTCATATATTTGGGATCATACAGAATGTGACTTTTTCAGATTGCTTTCTTTCACTTAGCAACGTGTGTTTAAGGTTCCTCCATGTCTTCTAGTGGCAGGAGAGCTCATTTCATTTTATCAGGGAATAATATTGCACTGTCTAAATGCACCACAGTTTATTTACCCATTCTTTCACTAAAAAAAATCTTGTTTGCTTCTAAGTTTTGGCAGTTATGAATATAGCTGCTGTAAAAATCCCTGTGCAGCCTTTTGTGTGTACATAAGTGGATACATTAAATCATGTAAGAGTATGTTTAGCTTTGTAAGAAACCACCAAAATGTCTTCCCCAACTGGCTGTACCATTTTATATTTCTACCAGCCATGAATGAGTGTATTGCCTTACATCCTTGTCAGCCATTGGTGTTGTCAGTGTTCCAGATTTTGGCCATTCTAATAGGTGTGTAGTGGTAACACACTGTTATGTGATTTGCATTTCCCTGAGGACATACGATGTGAAGCATCTTTCCTATGCCAATTTGTCATTTATATGTCATCTTTAGTGAGGTTTTTGATAAGATCTTTGGCCCATCTTTAGTTGGGTTATTGTTTTTCTTATCACTGAGTTTTAAGAATTCTTTGTATATTTTGAATAATTGTTCTTTATCAGATATGTCATTTACATATGTTTTCCCAGTTTGTAGATTGTCCTCTCATTCTCTTGACATTGTCTTTCATAGAACAAAAATTTTGAATATTAATTTTAATATTAATGTAATCCAGCTTATCAATTCTTTCATGGATTTTTCCTTTGGTGTTATATCTAAATCATGACCATATGAAGTTTATCTAGATTTTCTCCTATGTTATATTTTAGAAGTTTCATATTCTTGCATTTTAGGTTTAGTTTTATGATCCATTTTAAGTTAATTATTTTGAATAGTACAAGGTCTGTTTCTAGATTTTTTTTTTCCATCTGATGGTTGTTCCACTATTACTTGTTGAAAAGACTATCTTTTCTTCATCCTATTTCCTCTGTATTTTTTCCTCAAACATCAGTTGACTATATTTACGTGAGCCTATTTATGGTCTCTCTATTCTGTTTCATTGATCTATTTCATTTGTCTATTATTTCACCAATACTGCACTGTTTTGATGAAGCTTTACAGTAAGCCTCAAAGTTAGAGAGTTTCCATCCTCTAACTTTGTTCTTTTCCTTCAATAATGTGTTGGCTTTTCTGGGTCTTTTGCCTCTCCATATAAACTTTATAATCAGTTTGTTGATATCCACAAAAGAACATGCTGGGATCTTGTCTGAGGTTCCACTGAATCTGTAGATCAAGTTGGGAAGAACTGACATCTTGACAATGGCAACATTTTATCCATGAACATGGAATATCTCTTCTTTTAATTTAGTTGTGCCTTGATTTTTTTCATCAGAGTTTTGTACATATATATAAACTGCTAATGTCAGTGGTATTACATTTTTAATTTCAAATTTCACTTGTTCATTGTTGATCTGTAAAAAACAATTGACTTTCACAAGTTAACCTGCAAGCTTACTATAAATTAGTTCCAGGAGGGTTTTTTTAATAATTTTGTTTAGATTTTCTACAGTATTTCTAAACAAATATGTCATCTGTGGAAAAGACACTTTCATATTTTTCTTTCCTTATCAGTGTAAATCTTCTTTTCTTGCTTATTGCATATACATATATATTTTCAGACATTCTTTATCAAGTCAAGGAAGTTCTCCCCTATCCCTGGTTACTAAAAATGAAAGGTTATTGGATTTTGTCACATGTTTTTTCCTAAATCTTTTGAGATAATCATGTGATTTCACTTCTCTAGGCTGTTGGTGTGATGGGTTATATTAATTCATTTTTGAGTATTGAACCTGTCTTGCATAATTGAGATAATACAACTTGGTCATGGGGTATAATTCTTTTTATACAATGCTAGATTCATAAACTAATATTTCATTGAAAATCTTTGCATCTATGTTCATTTAGGTGTTGATCTATAGTTTTCTTTTCTTATAATGTATTTATTTGGTTTTGATATTAAGGTAATAATACTGGCCCCATAGAATGAGTTATCAACTATTTCCCCTGTATCTTCTGGAAGTAATTGTAGGTAACTGGTATATATCATTCTTTAAATGTTTTGTAGAATTTTCCAGTGACCCATTTGGGTCTAGTGTTTCTCTTTTAGAAGATTGATAATTATTGACTCAATTTCTTTCATAGACATAGGCCTATTAAGATTGTCTATTTCTTCTTGTATGAGTTTTGGCAGGCCATATGATACTTTTTATAGCAAGTCACTATTTATTTTACTAATCACTATAAAAACCTTATAATTCTGTAATTTAATACTTTTATTCAGTCACTTAGATGGCTGGTTGTTCTTTAAATTTTTGTCTATCTTACTAGAATATGCCCTCTGTGAGTACAAAGGTAATCATTATTGATCTATATTACATTATCATTCACCACAAAAGAAATCAAACAAGACCTAAATATATGCAGTGATATACCATGTTCATGAATTGGAAGGCTCAGTATTGTTACGATTCCCATCTTCTCAAAATTGATGTATAGATCTAACTCAATCTCAATAAAAATATCAGCAGAATATATTTATAGATATTGACAAGCTTATTCCAATGTTTAGATTTGTATTTTTTCAAGAATAGCAATCTACCCATTTGTCGTTTTTTGGCCTTTCCTCTGCTTAAGCCTGCAGTTTCTTTCAGGCTTCAAGGGATATTAGGAACACTGAATTTAATTAACATGAGTGGTCAAGTTTACTTAACATGAGTGTCAGACTCCCATTCTGACGGTCTTTCTACATCCCAAATAAAGATAGGATTTGTAAAGCCAAACTATATTATATTTGGCTTCTCCTTTTGTATATGGTGACATAAAGGGTTTTCTTTTTGTATTTTCCAGGTATCAGCATCACTATTTTCATAATCAGTCTTCAAAGTTCAAATTTACTCCTAACTTATAGTATTTTAGAGTAGGAAGAGGATAGAAAATGGATGTGTAAGATCATCTAATTCCATCCCTCTTCCTGAATTTATAATTTTATCCTGAATTAACTGTCACAATGGCTGATCCTGCCTGGGTTTAGACCTGTCCAGTGATAGAGCTCCTAATGAGAAGTCACTCTTGTTTCAGATGGTGTCAGATATTAGAAAAAAACTCTCATGTCAAGAAATTTGTATGTCATGATCATCATGATCATCACCTTAGCCAGTTCAGTGTCTCTAGAAAGACACAGCACATCTGTAATAATAGTTCAATAATTTTGCAATACCAATCTTTCAGATATTTATCTGTGTAAACCACCCTAAATGCCCCACAATTCTAAGTGCTAAGAAGAAATATACACTTTTTTAGTACTTAACTTTTCTAGGTTTTTCTTCCTTCTCCTTCATTGTTGATGTTTGAAATCTTATAGGTTCTACCTTCAGAGAGTTCCTGATGCTCATCTATTCCCTTTTATTATCTATGCCACCATCCAAATCCAGCCAATCTCTAGGTCATTTATATACCAATTATTTTTTTTTAAAGATTTTATTTATTTAACAGACAGATCACAAGTAGGCAGAGAGGCAGGCAGAGAGAGAAGGGAGGAAGCAGGCTCCCTGCTGAGCAGAGAGCCCGACGTGGGGCTCGATCCCAGGACGCTGGGATCATGACCTGAGCCGAAGGCAGCGGCTTTAACCCACTGAGCCACCCAGGCACCCCACCAATTATTGAGTCTTGTGTCTCTTCTTCCAACTTGCTTTTCATCATTAGCATTTTCCAAAATAGGTTTTCTGTGGCCTTTGTTCATGTGTGTGTATATGTGTGCATGTGTTGATGAGTGGCTAAGTGTTTATTAATAGGGGAAGAAAGAAATGGGTAGACGTAGGATCACAAAACACAAACATTTAAGACAAACCCTTGAGTACAATGAATTAAGAACACAAGGCTCAGCCAATAAAAAGCTTTTTTCTTCAGGGACAAAATTCAAGATACGTAACATTAATATGACATGGATATTGGCCTGTTAACATGAAAGCCAGACATACACAATTAAAATAAACAGCTGAGCATTAGCCCTGCCTATTTCTGAAGTCAGTAACATGTCAGTGATAAAAGGCATACAAGCTTGTTAGGGACAATAAAACAGTTATTTGGAAACTGTCACAACACAGAAAAACAGAATAAGAGGATAGAGGGTTTATCCTTGGAGTATGATCAAAATAAGGTTTTCTGCCTGCCAGCCCCATCAATAGCAAATGGGACTTTTAAGAAGATGCTGGTTCTGACTACTATTTCTTCAGTGTGCTCTAATGTGATTTTAAGACATTGAAACAGAAATGATCTTGGAATGATCACTTTAGAGGAAATGGTGCACTGTGGTCAAATTCTTTAACCCAGGAGTATAATATCTTCTATAGAAAAATGGCTGACAGCCAGGCAGACAGGCATAGCCAGACCTATATCCATAACCACAAAGACAGTGATATCCAGAACTGTATTCAGAGCCAAATCCATAGCCATATCTAGAACCATAGCCACAGTCACAGCCACAGCCATTGCAACAGCTACACGAGTTTCTGTTGTAGTTGTAACACACGGTGTCTAGAAATTGGGGTTCAGTATTTCAGTAGTGAAGCAGGTAGAGGTTTTTGGAGTCTGAATGTCATGTCCCATCCTGAGACCTTTATATACTACCAATGTGGGTGAAACACACAACATAGACTCACTGGTTTCATTACCACAGCAATTTTCATTAAAACAAAAGAGAAAACCCTCAACATTCTAAGGACAATAATTTTTTTCAGGTGGCCATGTCCAAGATTTCCCCCTAGCTAGTCCAGAGAATTATAAGGAAACAGACATAATCTATACATTGAACATGTCTTTTTTTTTTCAAAGATTTTATTTATTTACTTGACAGACAGAGACCACAAGTTGGCAGAGTGGCAGAGAGAGAGGGGGAAGCAGGCTCCCCGCTGAGCAGAGATCCCGATGTGGGGCTCAATCCCAGGACCCTGAGATCATGACCCGAGCTGGGGGCGGAGGCTTAATCCACTGAGCCACCCAGGCGCCCCACATTGAACATGTCTTATAGGATGTAATTAAACCTAATTTAGGTTTTCATTCCAGGGAGCATTAATTCTCATGTACATCAGGTACACCTGTGTGGGCACCAGGAGTTGCAATATCAACAAGAAAGCACCTGGGCTGGTAGGGGGAAGCAAACAGCAGGGACATAAGGTGAAGCTTTCTTACGTTATAATGCAAGATGGTGGACTGGATGAAGTCCAGGTAGAATGGCCACAGTAGTGGTGGCTGAAGCAAGAGTCAGGTGAGGCAAAGAAGATCTGATTTAGTGTATCAAGTGTGTCTTTTGCGAATATCTTCTCCCAGTAATGGCTTTCCCCCCCTCATTCTCATGGTTAGAGTTAATTTTTTTTTAAGTATTTTATTTATCTTTTTTTTTTTGGGGGGGGGGGAAAGAGAGAGAGGGAGCTGTAGTGGAAGGAAGGGCATAGAGAGAGAATTGCAAGCTGACTCCAAGCTGAGTATGGAGCCTTAGGCAGAGCTCAGTCTCATGACCCTGAGATCATGAATGGAGCCGAAATCAAGAGTTGGACACTTAACCAAGTGAGCCACCCAGGCATCCCTTATATTTGATTTGAATACCACCCATTTTTTTTAATTTCAGACATTGTATTTTGAGATGTATATTTTCAATTTTTTATCTTTCATTTACCTTCACATATTCATTTTTTTAAAATATTCTTGAGCACATTTATAACACCTCTTTTAAGATCATGATGTGTGGTTTTCATTACGTCTGATTCTTTGGTTTGTTGTAAACCAAACTGATTTTGTAACTGATTTTGTTTTATAGTGACAGTTTTTTTCTGCTTCTTTGCTTGTCTAGTAATCTTTAAAAAGATACCAGAGAATGTTAATATGTTGTTTACAATGTGGATATTGTTGTCTTTCTCTAAATAGTGTGGAAGTTGGTTTTGAGCCAAGTTACTTGTACATCCCTTAAACTCTGCACAATTTGTTGGATCTAATGCAACCACTAGTGCTAGTTTGCCCAAGTACTCAGGTATCTCTCTTTTGGATCTACTTTTTAGTAAAGTCTCTTTGCTATGGCTGATGGATCTCAAGTCTTTCTCCGTTCTGCATGATCTCAGGATTAGTTAGCTAATAGACGTGTGGTGTGTTTTTTAAAAAAAATTTTTACCTTTCTTATGGAATTAAGCCATACATTTGAGTGTCTTAGCATTCAACAGAGCAGGCAGAAGAGGCCCCTATGTGAGTATCTAAACTCCTTTTTCTGTGTAGCTCTCATTTCTTTACAATGATTATTCAAAACTTACAATCACTCCTGAAATTTGATCTTTCTTCGATATTAACATCATGCTCTTCTTGGGTTCCCCTTCTTGAAATGTGGGCCTGAGAGAATTACAGGCAGAAAGCTAAAGTGATAGCAGGGTTTAAATAGTTTGTTTCCCTTTGGAAAAGCATTGTAGTTCTGAGGTCCCAGTTGGGCAATTTCCAAAAACAGTTATTTATTTCATTTGTTGTGTCCAATTTAACATGAGGGGAGTACAAGTGCAGTATTAGCTACTCTGACATCACTGAAAGTAATTGTTTCTCTTCAATGCACATTTCAAAAGAGTGAGATAAACTTATAATATTTTTTAAAAAATAACATTACGCTTTAAGTGAAAAAGCAAATTGAATAGTAATATATCCAATGGTACCATGATACCATCAAGAAAAATATGTAAAATGTGGCATTTATTGAGACAGAAATATGATATGATTGATTTCTTCAGCGGAAATGAGATGCAATTCCTAAAACAAAAATGGGAAAGTAAAAAAAAAAAAAGTTTTTCTTTAATATGTAATTTCTTATCAATATTCAGCCTGTTTTGTCTTTATATCCAGAACTCTGCATGAAGATTGGCTTTTCCAAATGTGTCTAGAGCAGAAGCAGGATTTATCATCCACTTGTCTGTAAGTCTTTGTAAGTTAAGTGAGTGCATGTCCTATAGAGGGGCATTTGTCAGATCCTCTTCATTACAACTTCTCTCAGAACAGATGTTTTGTGCCCTAGTTGACATCCAATTTCAACACTTTTGTTACATGTGGCATTCTAAAAAAAAAAAAAATTTTTTTTAAATATTCTCTAATAGAAAAAAAACAGTTAATTGATAAGTGTTAACTTATCTGTCTTCTGGGAGAAGGACATACCCATCTTGGAGCAGCATGCTAATCAACACAAAATTGTCACAGATGTTCATTTATTTATTTATTTATTTATTTTTTAATATTTTATTTATTTATTTGACAGACAGAGATCACAAGCAGGCAGAGAGGCAGGCAGAGAGAGGGGAGGAAGCAGGCTCCCTGCTGAGCAGAGAGCCCGATGTGGGGCTCGATCCCAGGACCCTGAGATCATGACCTGAGCCGAAGGCAGAGGCTTTAACCCACTGAGCCACCCAGGTGCCCGATGTTTATCTATTTAAATGAAGCCGAAAAACATGGTTCAATGTGATGACAGTAAGTCTTTGTTTCCAGAGGGATATTCCCTATGGTCTGAGACATAAAGATACTCTACACTATAGAATTGTTCTGAAAATCATGAAATATTTTGGAAATCGTATACAGTCATTTAAATGAACATTTGGAAAATATTGATGCCATCAGAAAATATTACCTAAATAATACCAAGTGGAAAGCCAGCCTAAAAATGTGTGCATATACACTATGGAGTATTATGCCTCCATCAGAAAGGATGAATACCCAACTTTTGTATCAACATGGACAGGACTGGAAGAGATTATGCTGAGTGAAATAAGTCAAACAGAGAAAGTCAAGTATCATATGGTTTCACTTATTGGTGGAGCATAACAAATAATATAGAGGACAAGGGTAGATGGAGAGGAGAAGGGAGTTGAGGGAAATTGGAAGGGGAGGTGAACCATGAGAGACTATGGACTCTGAAAAACAACCTGAGGGTTTTGAAGGGGTGGGGGGTGGGAGGTTGGGAGAGCCAGGTGATGGGTATTAAGGAGGCACATATTGCATGGAGCACTGGGTGTGGTGCAAAAACAATGAATACTGTTACGCTGAAAGAAATTTTAAAAAAATGTGTGCAATATTTTTCAAAATATCATAATTTCCAAAAAATGTTAAAAATAGAAAACTATAGGAAGGATATGCATAATAACAGCAGCATTGATTCTTATAAGGTGATGTAAATGTGTAAAGGTTTTACTTCCTTTGTGTTTAGAATTTTTCTAAAAAAAATCTAGTATTTTATTAATTTTATACTTTATCTATTTAAAACAAGTAAGTTGTAAATCAACCTTAAATGTTTATTTGAACTACAAATAAAACAGTCCATATGAGAAAGAAGAACTATGGTCTTATTACCTCAATAAGATAATATTGATCTTGCATCTATTTCTAACCCTGCATAATCCAACCTGAGCAAAATGGATGTCAGCTTTTACTCATTTATTTTTCTTAAAATCATGTTCCTTTGGAATTTTAAGTTCTATAAATTTAGATACTAAAATATATATATTCTATTTATTCTTTTTCCTTCCCTATTTCATAAGAAAATAATGGAGAAAATAAGAAATTTTATTTGATGAGCTAAAAATGAAATTAATTATGTGAAGTTTTAAAAAATTTAATTCTTAGTAATTCTTACTTATGGCATTTCTAGAAAGTTATAGCATATTTACCTCTGACACATTAAAAAGAAGTTAATTAATTTGAAAAGAAAACAGAAACAAAACAAGGCACCATAATGCATTCCGTTTCACAACATCATCTGAAGCCAAAGATTTATTTTCTGTTTTCCAAGTGATCACAAATAATAATTTAACCAAATATTTTGCACAAAGTAATGTGGGTTAGTTTTTCCATCCTCTGTTGAGAGCTTTTCCATTTGTCCAAAACCAAAACCTGAAAACTCTGACATGTGGTTTCTTTTCTCATACATTAACATTTCCCTTCTTAGAACAAGTTCTGTTTTAGCCAGTGTCATGGAGGTGGCAATTTCTTCACAGCAGATTACCAAAACAGAATGTTTCTCATTCATGCTACAAGTTTGGATCAATTGCTACTGGTCTGATCCTCATGCTTTCTCATTCTGGGTTCTATGCAGAAGCAACAGCTCCCTTAAGGACACTTTTGTTGCAAAGAGGAAAAGTGGGATTATTGGCAAAACTTGTGATGATTCTGAAAGGGTGTGTTCATATGTGATCCAATCATAGTGGCTCATAGTCCTCAACCAGATGTATCACATACCAAACCCAGCGTTAGTGGAATTAGGAGCATATAATCACTTTACCAAGAAGAATAGGGATATTTTAATGGGAACAATAATACAGTTGACAACACCGTACCTTTGCTGTTACAGATGTCACTCTGGTGAAAGTTTTGACCAGAAGCACTTGCACTGTGCTGAGCCGTTTATGTAGAAGCTTCATTAGTGTCCGCTTAAACAAGAAACCTCCCAGTTGGGTGAGCCCCTAGTGCTTGTCAGTCTGTTCTCTGCTTCTTTCCCTCTAATGTGTATTCTCCTGTGGCTGCCCTTTCTTCTAGCCCTTTCTACATTGACTTTCAGTTTTCACAGCACATTCGAATACAATCCCCTAAGTGAGTAGCATGCAGAATTCCAATGCCAAATTTTAGTTTAGTGAGAGGGAAAGGCTTTTAGGCTCCACATTCAACTTCTAATGGCATGGTGATGATCATGATGATGATGAATGTTAACCCCCATTAGTGCTATGCAAATCTCTCTAAGTGTTTGAAATACATAAATTCATTTCATACTTTATATAACCTTATGAAGCAATTTCAAATGTCATTTTCATTTTATAGATAAGAAAAAGCCAAGATGCAAGTGTACAAAACAAAAGTCCAGTTGAAGAAGATGAGTAACCCATGGTAGGAAAAGGAGATGGAACGTGATGGTTTTTTCTCTGCAGTATTTAAAGCTAACCTCTTTAGTCCCTTAGTACCTGCTGCCTTTTCACCCCCCATACTGAATCAAAGGGTAGGGAAGGAAGAGCATAAGAGGATAGAATGATTGTATCCGTCTGGGTGCCTTTGTGTTCTCTGTGCTTAGCAGATGGTTATAGCTGGCATCTCTGCCTGCATCTCCTGGAGGATAATAGAGATGACTTTTCTCCTGTTGGGTACCATCAGACTTCTCTTCTATGTCCCTGACTCCTTACTTTTCTTGATCCAGCGTCTTACCACACTTTCTGATATTTGTCATTCACCACCATCACAATCTCTATCTCGAAAGCTTGGAAGACCATGGCACCTGGCACTGAGTCCTTTTCTTACATTTAATGCATCAAATTACGTGTTTATACAGACACCCATTTAAGCACTCTTGCCTCAAAATTCCTTGATCCCCTCTCACATTTGCTCTACTAGCAAACCACTCCCAGATCCCCTCTTGTCAATATCTCAAGGTGCTCCTTTTCTAGAAGTGAGGCCAATATTCCTGAATCACTTATTTTTCTAATTCTTCACGCCTGGCTTATGGCCATGCCATTGTATCTACACTATCAGTATAATTGTTTTCCTGAATCGCCTCTTTTTAATGTTATGTTTTTCACATAATGCCTTATATGTGCTATGGTTTACATCTATCATCCCGAGGTGATTATTAATAATGCCGTCTTTCATATTCAAGTGTACTAGTTTGGAGGATAAGTCATATGGTCTTCTACCTACAGTTTGTTTCATCAATTACTCTTCTTTCAGCAAGCTCTCTGCTCCTTCTGTTCCCCTGCCTTGTAAACTTTCACCTGTGCACTAATGCAAGTCTTCTCTATTCCCAACTCGGGCTCCCATCTGCTGCTGGAGGTAACCCCAGTCCCACACGGAGGGACGCCATGTGCCTTCACAGCATTCTTCTTTTTGGCTGAGTCCACAGTGCTGCTCGATCGTCTTTTCACCTTTTCTCAGGCTTCCTTCTTTCTTTCCTCCCCTGAAGCTATTCTGCCCTTCACCATTATCCCTAAAGCCTCTTGTTCAATGCTCACTTCTGCCTCCACCCTCCTCCGTCTGTAACTCTCGGTTCATATTTCATGGAGAAAAGAGAATCTATCAGGGGAAACCTCTATCAACTCTCTTCCCACACACTTCTCTACATTTGCACCTATGTCTTAGCCTTTTATCTTAGTCTCAGAGGAAAGCATATCCTCCCTCCTGTCCAAAAAATCATTCTCCCACTTTGCTTTAAATGCCATCTCCTTCAGCGCATTGCTTGATAAATTATCCTCTCCATCTACTATATTTCCAGCTCTTTTTTTCCCACTGACACCTTCCCTTTAGTCTATAAACATGCTCAAGTCTTTTGATAGTAAAAAGCCCGTCTCAACGCCAGATCACCCCTGGCTAGCTTGTCCTCAACTTCTTTTTTATCCAAGGGTTTTAATAGTTTCCGCCGATGCAGAAACTGCATCCTCACCTGCCCTCTATAACCCAAGCATTGTTCTCCCTTGGGTCACCAACAGCCTATTGAGTACTCCGTCTCCTTGACTCATCTCAATGTTTGTCCTCTTTGTTTTGTGGCATTTGGTGCTGATGGCCACTTATTTCCTTGGCTTCTATTTTATGCTTTTTTCTAATTTCATTCTCTTGCTTTTATAATATTTCTTACCAATCTACTTACTTGCTGTTCTTCCTCTGTCAGCTGGAGGTCTACTCTTGGGCCATGGTTCCATCACTAAATATACAAAATGCAATATCATAAGCAGGACGTAAATTCCATTTTGCTGCAGCCCCTGGGTTAGTATCTAATGTCATTCCCAACTACTCCTTCATATGCCAATACCTGTTTCATCCTGTTTCTCCTACTTAGAATTTGCTGATCGTGACAGCATTCATAGACCTTCCTGTCTATGGATAACATGCCATCTGGGGTAATGCCTCTTCCCATCTGTCTGCCGGCCGATATCTGAATCAACTGGTAAGTCTCAGCTTGAGCATCACATCATCTGAGGGAGATTTTTTTGTCTGCCTCACCCATAATCGACTTAGTCACATCAGTAGACCCAGTTAATTTCTTCAGCCATCATCCACAAAACCCTAAACTTCCTTTACTACAGAACTTAACATTTGTATTATAGTTGCTTATTTTAGGTCTACTTCAAAGGATTAATTAATTCATTAATAAATTCATTCAGTAATTCACACACATAATGTAAACTGAACACCTATCATGAAAAGAGAAATAAGACATAATCCTTTAGGAGCTTACAGCCAAGTGAGTTAAACGGACAGGTGAGTGCACTACAGGGAAGTGCTCAGAGAGAGGTAGCCATGAGGATTATCACGGGGCATTAGAAAGAGACGCTAGACTGATGGGCAGGTGAACCATCTAAAAAGTAGCAACACATGGCCTGAGTTTTCTATGACAGCGATGGTCCTCAGATAACAAGGCAGGAGGTTATTCCAGGTAGAGGGCACAGCATATAGAAAGGCATGTATTTACTAAACAACACTGTTTTTCAAGAGATACGGAGTAACTATAAATTCTTTAATTTGTCTTGCCTTCTTGATTTTTGTGTTCTCAGCACTTAGCTGAGTTTCTGTAACAGAAATTTGACTTCCAGATGAATAAGTGAATTAACAAGTCAATGAAAATTATATATTATATATATAGTTTATACACAAGATTTTAAAATACAAAATATAATTTTTATTTTTATATACGTAAATGATGATGATGCAGCTAAAAATAACAGTGAATGCGCAAAAGTTGTTTTCCACAGAAGATGCATTAAGATCCAGGTTCTGCATGGCACTGCAATGATTGACATTAATTATTTCTAATCATGACGAGCTTTCGGTCTCATCTAGTCATAGCAAAACCAATGCTATTGTCCAAAACAGAAGCTCTGTTCTCCTTCATACACCTGGGTTCTCGGCCTTTGGATCTTTTCTATCAGTCTGCAGTTCTGCTGCACTTCTTAATGTTGAGCTTTGTGATGACCATAATCTACTTTTTCTACTTTGATTTCTTTGGCTATTGTTCCTCAGCTCATTTGGAGAAGATCTGAAAGACCAAGCAGTGGGTCTCGTATTTATGGCTGGTCAGCTTGCTTGTTTATTCATGCTTAGAGTGGTACATCCTTTTTTAAAGGTGACTTTTAGTGTGCCTTCACATGATGACTTTATTTTTATTTTTTAAGATTTACTTATTTATTTACTTGACAGAGAGAGAGACACAGCGAGAGAGCGAACACAAGCAGGGCAAGTGAGAGAGGGAGAACCAGGCTTCCCGCTGAGCAGGGAGCCTGATGTGGGGCTCGATCCCAGAACCCTGAGATCATGACCTGAGCTGAAGGCAGACGCTTAATGACTGAGCCACCCAGGCGCTCCCACATGATGACTTTAGAAAAAGAGCTGGAAGTCGCTCCAGTTTCAGTCTTCGTACCTGGTGAGTGGAATAAATTTCCAGACATGTTAGGGTCATGTCTGGTCCAAAGAAGTGTGCCGTGGAGGAAAAACGTAGTTATTACTAGAATATGACTCTAGGACTAACTTCTTCAAAAAATGAGATAAATTTCCCTTCTAAAACCATAACTTTGGTTTTCAAGTGGTTGATCTAGTTAGCCCTTTCTGAAAGTAATTACATAATTTAAACATTTGTAACAAATGTGTAGGAGAATGACTATCTTCCTAGGTCTATGAGTGAAGGGAAATTAGAAATAGCAAGATTAATGCTTTTTGTCATTTGAAAAGAAATACTGCAGTATCTCAATACTTCAGTAATTTGAGTGCCCTGCACTAGGATCCAAGGTGCCTGGCTTATGAAATCATCTAAATTCATGTGCCTTGAACTACTGGCTGTCCATACATCTCTTCAGATCATATTTATTGGGAAAAGGAAAGGGTGCATGAGTCAAGGGGAAGGGGAGAGGGGGGAAGCAGACACCCCACTCCGTGTGGAACCCCAAACAGGGCTCAATTTGAGGACCCTGACTGAGATCATGACCTGAGCTGAAAGTAAGGGGCAGATCCTTAACCAATGGAACCACCCAGATGCCCCTCTTTAAAGATTTATTTATTTATTTATTTGACAGACAAAGATCACAAGTAGGAAGAGAGGCAGGCAGAGAGAGAGAGAGAAGAGGAAGCAGGCTCCCTGCCAAGCAGAGAGCCCGATGTGGGACTCAATCCCAGGACCCCAAGATCATGACCCGAGCCGAAAGCAGAGGCTTAACCCACTGAGCCACCCAGGTGCACCAGATGCCCTTTTTTAGATCGTATTTAAAATGTTGTGTATAATTTTCTTTGTAAAAATGATATCCACAGTTTTCAATTACTTGATATATTGAAGATACATGACCTTCAGGACTTGGTGACACTGCCTGAGACATCATTACTTCATTGCTCCAAATGTGCTATTTATCTAATAGGTAATACTTCTAGCAAAAAATATAATCACTTCAAACATTTGGAGTATATTGCCACAAGGTATTGGTAGTGGTCATCAATTTCACACATAAAAAAGGTGAACATATATTTGAACAAAAGTTAATGGATGATTTTCCATAAACAGCAAATTTTCCAACCCCAAATCCTAACCCGACCTTTTTTTTTTTACCATTTCATTTATATTTTTCCCAGCTTTATTGAAATAATTGACATATGATAATGTGTAAGTTTGAGGTGAACAACATGCTGATTTAATACACTACATATGGAGGAACAATACCACAATGGGGTTCATTAACACTTATATCACCACATATAATTACCTTGAGTGTGCGTGTGTGCTGGGGGTGTGGGGTGAGAACATTTAAGACCTACTCTCTTAGAGACGTCTAAGTATACAGTACTGTAACTGCATCCGTGGTGTACATTAGATCCCAGAACTTATTCATCTTATAACTGGAACTTTATGGCCTCTAACCAACATCTCCCCATTTTCCCTAGCCAGAAGCTCCTAGTAACCACCGTTCTATTCTCTGGTCCATGATTCTACATACAGATGAGATCATTATTTGTCTTTCGCTGCCCACTCCCTTCTTGTATGGGAACCTGTTTACATATTTAACATTAAACACATTTAATAGCGTTTATATCAGCTTTGCTCCTCGCTCATGGAGGCTACACAGAGCCTAATCTTGCCTCAGACCATTAGCTGAAGTCACTGCCTCCTTCTGGTTTCTCCGCCTCCCTTTGATGTTTTGTTGAGTCTTTCACATCCTTCTTATTCAGTGTATCCCACCTTCTATAGAATTCTCCGATGAGTGAAGCTAGCCTGTGGAAATCTTAAGCTCTTTTCAACTGCTTTTGAAATAGGGGTCTCTATCTCCATTTCTCCAGACTTACTCCTGTGACTCAATCTCCACCCCACACCACCCACGCCCTCCATCCAGCCTAAAATACTCAGAAAACCGTGGGCACCCCAGACAGACATATTTTGAGATCACAGCCAAAAGGCAGGCTTTCTAAGACCACGAATGGTCATTTATATCTTTCCCTTTTATTATCTACTTTTTCCAAAGCCGAGTGAAATAACTTTCATATTCCATATATTGAATATAATTTACCGTTTGACTGAATCTTCATTTCGCTTGTAATCCTTTCCTTGTGTCTTCCATTCTATAAATAACTATAACTCACTCCTCTATTTTCTGTAAATAAACACTTGTAACTTCCCATTTTAGCTCTGACTAGCAAGAGCCTGGAACTTGTCACTCTAATCCTTACAACAAGAAATGGCTGGCCATACCAAAAAGCAATGACTTTTCTAGAATCTAACAGAGAACTGAGTTTGCAGGACAAACCACCCCTAAAAATCCAGAGAGATGAGAGAATCCAGAGTTACAGCTGAGATCTGCTTACCAACAGAAGTAATAAACTGGTGTAAATTCTTAAACTGTGATTGTGATAAATGGCTGGAGGTTACGTGTGGGTTAGTGTAAAAGTGAGAAATTCCTAGGGGCTTCAGTCTCAGAGGGAACCACACTTTTATGGACTTTATCTATGGTAATTCCAATGAACATTTGAGAAAGGTACACTCTTTCCTCTGACTGGGGGAGAAGAAGAAGAGTAATCGTTGTGAAATACATCCAGAGCCTTCCCCTTAAAGGTAGACATCTAGACCAAGGGCAAGGGACTACCAGAGCCCTGGGGGAAGGGGATTCCTCTTACTGAACAACCTCTGGCTTTCCTGCCTCACAAGAGGTAGGGCTGAGAAGTTAAGCTTTTGTTAAATTTCTGTCTTCCAAATCTAATGCAAAATATTTCTTTCAAACCTAGGACTAACCTAGAACTATACAGGAAGGGCACTTCTTAAAAACTCAATTTACCTAAATTGTTAGAATACCATCTGACGGAAGAGGCGTGTTTCATAGGAAAGGCAGTGTTGAAGGATTGAATTACATCCGCTAAAATGTAACCTTGAAGTCTTAACCTTGGGTGCCTGTATATGGGAATTAATTTGGAAATAGGGTTTTTATAGACATAATGAAGTTAACATGAGGTCATACTGGATTAGGATTAGAATCAGGAATTCAGGTTAGAATTCAGTGTGTGGTGTCCTTATAAGAGGACAGAGATGTACACACACACACACACACACACACACACACACACACGAGGATGAAAGGCATGTGATGATCTAGGCAGAGATCAAGTGATGTAGCAGCAAGACGAGAACTGACAGCACCATGAGAAGCTGGGCAGAGGCAAGGGATGATCTCTCTTAGAGCCTTCTTATCGAGCATGGCACTGCCAATATCTTGGTTTTGGACCTCTAACCTCTAGAACTGTGAAAACATAAATTTCTCTTGTTTTAAGACACCCAATTTGTGGTAATTTTTTACAGCAGTCCTAAGAAACTAATACAAGAAGTATTACTTATATTGTGACTTTGATATCCTCCTATAGAGTTTGTCTTTATAAATTAAAGAGATTGAAATGTGATCACAGAGAAAATACAAACAACAAAGACTGGTAAATATTTTCTACTTTTTTTTCTGAATAAGCTGTCTTTAATTTTTGGATTAATTTGGATTAATTCAATCATTGATGATTATTTAATATTCAGTACCCTGGTTTTTTAAAAGTCAAAGAGGAAGAGAGACAGAAAATATAATACTTAAAATAGACAGAAATTGAGTGTAAGGAAACATGAAGAAGATATCTGGCAATGACAAAAATCTTAGAAAAATGCCAGAAATGGCCCATGTGTTGCAAGGGAGCTTAATAATTATATTTTAACTGTAGAAATATGTGTAATTTTAAATTCTGATGAAAGGAAAATGAACACTGAAATATTTTCAGGGGAAAAAATAAAACCTTCCATGCATTTTTGAAGCTACCCCTTATAAGAAAGGTTTGGCTTAATCATACAGTTTTTCACCAAAGATGGGCTTTTAAAGAGAATGAAGCTCATGTATTATGGTTTACCACACCCACACTGAGGGAGTATAAAAGTCCAGGCGCAGGTGGTGATATTCATTCTCTGGAAAGTCACCTTCAACCTTCAACCAAATCCTCAAATCCTGACACAATGAGTTTCTACTATGGCAACTACTGTGGTCTTGGCTATGGTCTTGGTTATGGTTCCAACCATGGCCTTGGTGGCTATGGTTATGGCTGTGGCTACTTGTCCCTATTTCTATGGAAGATACTGGTCCTGTGGATTTTACTGAAAACACTGTTCATCTGCAATGATCGATTTCCCTGATCCAGAATTCACCACCCAGGCTAACTCTCTTTGCTCCTGTTGTGTTATTGACATGAAGCTTCCTTCTTTATCTCTTCTGTGATAATGCTGAGCATATTTTCCAATAAACTTTGTAAACTTTCTAAATCTTGTTTCATTCGTGTTTGTCCACCAGAATGCACTTGTTATTCATAATTTCAACATATTCAAGCAATATATTTCTGTGAAACATATCTTCCCTATTCAGTTATTTCCTCCCTTACTTCCTGATCTTATTAACTGTTAGCCTGTAACTCCTATGTACATCTCATGGGATAACTTGCTCAGATATTGCTCCCTTTTTGATTCAGTATCCTGTAGAATCATGTTATAATCTTATTCTTATGAATATAAGAATACTTCTTTTACAAAGTTATTAGCTTAATGTAATAAGTACTTTGACCTCAGCATATCAGGGAAAATATTTTTGAGTACATTTGCTCTTTAAAAATTTATTTTCAACAGCTTTGTAAGGAAGAGCTGTGCATGCCTTTTTTGTTCAAACTCTGTTCAGGGCTCCCCTTTACCAGGTGCTTCCTTAGAAAACAATGACAGGGGGGCACATTGTTTGACTCTTCCCCATCCACACTCCGTGTCCCCAAACATTCACGCTGCCTACACCATTAGCCTTTGTTTTTAGATTTTTTTTTTTAATTTGACAGACAAAGATCACAAGTTGGCAGAGAGAGGAAGGGAAGCAGGCTCCCTGCGGAGCAGAGAGCCCGATGCGGGGCTTGATCCCAGGACCCTGGGATCACGACTGGGGCCGAAGGCAGAGGCTTTAACCCACTGAGCCACCTAGGCACCCCATTAGCCTTTGTTTTTAAAGGAAACAGAGGACCTGAGAAACTTTTCTGTGTTCAGATTTATTTTATTTTTTTAACATTGTGATATGTAACTATTGAACTTTTGGAGTTTTACCCTACTTCTGTTCATAACTTGTAAAAAAAAAATGAAGCTTGAATCAATGTTTCTGTCATTTTTCTAACTCAGGTTGAAAACTGGCATTTCCCCCCTCATTTTAGTCATGAGAGGGGTTTTATTGCAGGTGTTTTCTTTATAGTCTTTCCTTAAACCTAAGGCTGGCTATTCATTTTTATATCATATTTTAGTGACTTCAGTTCCATAATCTTCATCTTCTATTTTTTTTTAATAGAGAGGCAGAGAGAGAAAGAGAGAGAGCGAGAGAGCATGAGCAGGGGCGGGGGGAGGGGGAGAGGGAGAATCCTAAGAAGGTTCCACACCCAGCACAGAGCCCAGCTTGATCTCACAACCCTGAGATCATGACCTGAGCTGAAATCGAGTCGGATGCTTAAACAATGAGCTGCTCAGGCGCCCCTTCATCTTTTAATTAAACATGATGTGATTACCAATATAACTCTCATTTAAGTAGGTAAGTTACACAAGTCCTCATGGATCTCCAGTGATTCTCACTAGTACTTCTGTAATGTGTTCACATGCTGTTTGTGTTGAGATTTTTGATGACTTAGTGAAACTGAAGAATGATTTGGATGATGTGTTTCACTGGTTCAAGTTTGAGACAGGACTCTTCAAGGCAAACCATAAAACAGAGTCTTAATGAAGAATAAACTGAGGGCTGCTGGAGGGAGATGAGTGGGCAATGGGCTAGATGGGTGATGGGTATTGAGGAGGGCACTTGTGATGAGCACTGGGTGTGGTATGTAAGTGTGGAATCACTAAATTGTGCACCTAAAACTGATATTACATTGTATGTTAACTAGACTTCAAATAAAAACTTGACAAGAAAATAAGTAAAGAAACAGGACTCTTCAAATTGGTCATTAGCAGTTTTTTTACACAGTGCTAAATCCAGCCTGACAGAAAACTTTAAATAATGAGTCTTAAATCCCAGGGAATACAAAATAATTAAAAATCATACACCTAATACTTCTTTAAAGAAAGAATGTTTTCACCTACCAGATCTACTGGGATATTTATGGATCCAAAAAAGCAGCACATCTCAAAATGATGCAGCAGCAAACCAAGCATGTGAGGCTACACTTGAAACAATTAACCTTGAATTGGTTTTTAAAAGATTTTATTTAGGGGCGCCTGGGTGGCTCAGTGGGTTAAAGCCTCTGCCTTCGGCTCAGGTCATGGTCTCAGGGTGCTGGGATCGAGCCCCGCATCGGGCTCTCTGCTCGGCAGGGAGCCTGCTTCCTCCTCTCTCTCTGCCTGCTTCTCTGCCTACTTGTCATCTCTCTCTATCAAATAAATAAATAAAATCTTTAAAAAAAAAAAGATTTTATTTATTTATTCAAGAGAGAGAGAGATGGAGATAGCGAGAGAGAGCATGAACAGGGATGGGAGGGAGAAGCAGGCTCACTGATGAACAGGGAGCCAGATGTGGGGCTCCATCCAGGGCCTCGAGATGATGACCTGAGCTGAAGGCACACAGTTAACCAACTGAGCCACGCGGGCCCCCCGTTTTGATTTTTTTTTTTACATGAACAAACGATTTATGGAATATGTTTCTATTGTACTATCCCCTTTTCAGTATTTAAAGATTTTTTCATACCATGATTTCAAGGTCAATTAAGAGTTTTATTTTGTAAGATGGTCTATAGGATGTAAAGAATGTGGGGAGATATACTGAATTGAATTGTTCTTCATGTGCACCTTGCTAAAATGTTATTTTAAATAAGTTGGAGCTGGGGTGCTGGGTGTCTCAGGTGATTAAGCATCTACCTTCAGCTCAAGTCATGATCTCTAGTTCCTGGGATGGAGACCGACATCAGGCTTCCCGCTCAGTGGGGAGTCTTCTTCTCCTTCCTCCTCTGCCTCTCCCCCTGCTTATGCTCTTTCTCTGTATCTCTCTATGTCGGTAAATAAAATCTTAAAAATAATAAGTTAGAGAAAGGGTATAGCCAACAAAGAGAGAGGCATGTGCACTGTCATGGGGAAGAAGAAAATATTATCCAGAGAATAAAGAAGGAACTGGTGACTTAGGGTCGATTTTGGGTTATTTAGAGTGAACACAGCACAGGGACATCCTTAAATAGTAAGTAAAATGATTTTTATTTCATACTGTCACAAATTTAAAAACAGTAGTGGCCTAGAAAAAAAGGAGTTTAAAAGAAAAATCACTGAAAGCCAGATAAAATGCCGGAATCATGGCACTTGGCAAGAAAGTCCCAACTCAATTATGGTGTCCACAAGTGGGGTTTAGCATAGAAAGCACAGGTGTTTAAGGAGATAAATTTCAAAAAATGCCATGCAGACTGATTATCTGAGTGATGATAAGGAACAGAAATGTGAGTGGAGTCCACATTTTCAGGGTCAGAGGCCTGAATGAAACTGCTGCCCTTGATGATAGAAACAGAGAATTAGATAAATATGTGACTACAAGAAAAGAAAGTTTCATCTGACAGTATTAGCCTCTACATTGTCACTTGATTTCCAAGTGAAAATACCTTATTGAAAGAATATTATAAGGTTGATCTTATCTAATTATACTTTTATGTAATCTCTACTCATATATTAATTATAATTGCCAAGAAACACCTCAAAATAACTCTCTGGCCAGCAGATAACTACATCTTAAATTCTGAGTAAAAGAACCAAAATGACCTTCCAGAGTAGGTTTTGGCAGCAAATAATTTATTTTTATGAGGTTTTCTTTTTATCATTATAATTAAGTTGCCCAGGGGCACCTGGGTGGCTCAGCTGGTCAAGCCTTTGGCTCTTGGTTTAGGTTCAGGTCATGATCTTGGGATCCTGGGATCGAGCCCAGCATGAGGCCCTGCACACAGCAGGGAGTCTGCTTGAGATTCTCTCTCCCTCTGTTCTTCCCCTCCCACCAGTGCACACACACAGGTGTGTGTTTGTGATTGTGGTCTCTCTCCCTCTCTCATAAATAATAAATAAATAAAAATCTATAGTTAAGTTGCCTGGATGAGTTCTTATTCCTGAATATTTACAAACATATTTCCCTTCCAACTGACTGATGACTGACTAGAAATCCAAAGAAATGAATTTCATCACAATTATTTAAATTTATGCACTTTAAACAAATGTACTGAGGAATCTTAGAGCCTGATACATATACATATATATTTAAGAAGGCTAATCTTAAGAGGTATAAGACAATAATAATAATAATAATAATAAGGAAAAATAATATAACTATGGCTTATATAAGGTTTATACTTGTCTCTAAATATCTGCACACATGTTATCGATTTTTAATAAGATATGTTAGGGTCATCCTTTCCAGTCCATTTTTCTTTTCTTTTTTTTTTTTAAAGATTTTATTTATTTATTTGACAGACAGAGATCACAAGCAGGCAGAGAGGCAGGAAGAGAGAGAGAGGGGAGGAAGCAGGCTCCCCGCTGAGCAGAGAGCCCGATGCGGGGCTCGATCCCAGGACCCTGGGATCATGACCTGAGCTGAAGGCAGAGGCTTAACCCACTGAGCCACCCAGGTGCCCCTCCAGTCCATTTTTCTTATTTTGTTCCCGTAGAGGTTATTGCAAGAGCTTCTCAAGTGGTCCTCCTGCTTTCAAGGATTCATCATACAATCCACATTGCAAAGAAAATATGTCTTCCTAAAACATCAGTACTTTGCTGCCATTGCCCTAAACAAAACTGTAGCATATAATGTATGGTCCACCTTGGTCTAATGTTAATATGCTTCCCAACCATCAATTATTCTTTAAACTCTGTGTGTGAGCCACATAGTGTTTTGCTCACTGAGGACATACCTTGCTTACCTCTGTCTTGGGTCATGAGCTAAAACTGTTTTTCTTTGCTGAACCCTCCTCCTCTCTTCTTACTTTAAAGAATTCTTATATTCTTCTTAATGCAACTCATTTTATACTTCTCAGAATTATTTATAAGACACGGCAGCACTATAATAGTTAATTCCTCTGATTCAGTCTTGAAATCAGTGTAACTATCATTTTTTTTTAATTTTATTTATTTATTTGAGAGAGAGAGATGACAAGTAGGCAGAGAGGCAGGCAGAGAGAGAGGGGGAAGCAGGCTCCCTGCCGAGCAGAGAGCCCGATGCGGGGCTTGATCCCAGGACCCTGAGATCACGACCCGGTCCGAAGGCAGAGGCTTAACCCACTGAGCCACCCAGGTGCCCCAGTGTAACTATCATTTTAACTCTTCCATACACTCCTTTATGTTGTTCATAAGAAAAAAACACGTGTATATATTCATTAACACACACCAAATACACACACGTGCATACAACATGAAGAGATATGCGCACAAACTCCTCTGTGAGTACAATGAAATTGTAGGGTTTAAAGTACATGGAGTGATTATTTATATATTTATCATCTATCATTTCTCTGCCCAAAAGCTTAGCAGTTTTTTTTTCTTCATAATAAGATACAAATAGAAACTTTTAATTGTGATTCTCTTGTGCAATTTGAAATATGAAGCATCCCTTTGTATAAATAACAACTCAAAAAAGCATATACAAATTTAAATTGGCATTTCAAGAAAAAACAAATTTAAAAAAATCAACAAATACATATTTACAAATCATCCCATTAGGCATCAGTTCCATGACCTTGAAGTGTTTTAAAACTAGTCTTAGTAACCAGTTAAAAAACGAAAAACATGTGGCGTCTAGGTGGCTCAGTGGGTTAAAGCCTCTGCCTTTGGCTCAGGACATGATCCTGGAGTCCTGGGATTGAGCCCTGCATTGGTCTCTCTGCTCAGCAGGGAGCCTGCTTCCCTTCCTCTCTCTGCCTACTTGTTATCTCTGTCAAATAAATAAATAAATAAATAAATAAATAAATAAATAAATAAGAATAATGTATCTCATGAATTTTTTTGCAAAAACCTTCAACCAAATATTAGCAAATCTCATCTAACAATCTATAAAAAGTATTATATGATGAGGTAAGATTCATTCTAAGTATAGAAGGCTGATTTAACATTTACAAATCAAGCAATGTAATATACCTAAAAAATCATATGTTCATATCACTAGATGCAGGAAAAACCTTAAACACCCAACTCCCTATTATGTTAAAAACTCTCCTCCAACTAAAAGAGGAGAACTTCCTCAGCTTGGTAGAACAAAACATCACAAAACAAAACAAAACGAGCAAACAAACAAACCAACCAGGCACCAAACAGGTAAGAAAAATCTATTGTTAATCAAGAGAAACTAGATTCTTTACCCTATTTTTGGGTTGTTTTATACGGGTTAACTCAGCTGTTTTCCCTTTAGGGGATAAAATGTTTCCCCGCACTGGGTTTGTATAGACACCTGCCTTTTTTCCATAGCGGTTAACTTAGAAAAAAAACTTTTGATATACTTTCCTCTCCAAATTGCCTTTTTTCAAATTAACTTCCTTCATTCTTATTGATTCTAAATAATCGACTTGTGTTACGTCATTAAAGTACTTCTTTTTCCCGTAGGCTTAAACAAGGAAACATTGTTAGACTTCTTCTAATATCTCAAACAGACTTATTTCTCCCATTCTCCACCAACTCCCATCTCACTTTTGCACATTTCAAAGGACTATGTAATAAGTTTAAAAATGGAATGGTGGTTTAGATGGGATAAGTTACTGCTAGGATGGCTCTCGGTCAAAGGATAAAAGACAACTAACTAATCCAAGTGCTGCTTAAATATCCCTTTGGTCAATAACCTCCTGGAGTATGAGCAGCATCTTTGCTAAAATAAAAGGACTGAATAAGATCATTCACATCCCTCCACTTCCTGGATACCTCTGTGAGCTTTCCCATACCTACAGTAAGAGTCAGTGGCAAATAGTAAACGTTTTAGGTTTTCTGACCAATTACTCTCTAGCACAACTACTCAATTCTGTTGTAGTAGTAGGGAAGCAGTCGCAGACAATACATAAACGAAGAGTGTGCTTGTTCAATAAAACCTTATTTACATTCACAAGTACTGGCAGGACTTGACCCCAGGGGCTGCAGTTTGCTGACCTCAGAACTGGAAGATAAAATAAAAACACTTTAATGGGCATATAAGGTTTTTTAGAACCTTTTTAGAAGTGTGGACTTCTTTTTGCCTCATTTTACACCAATCCCCTCCTTGCTTTTTTTTTTAAGGGTTATTTAACTCTATTCTCTGTATATACTATGTACTATGCCATTTAAAATTCCTTCAGAATAAGAGGTTATTTTCCCCTTTTTTCCAACCTATTAGGTTTTTATTTACATTTCTGAAAGATCTGATGTGTGTGTGTGTGTATATATATACACACACATTCATGTCTATAGGAAGTTTGCCGGTTTGACCCTCTTAGATAGGAATTACTTCTAGGTGACCA
The DNA here is from genome assembly GCF_963455335.1 of Martes martes. Lineage (NCBI taxonomy): Eukaryota > Metazoa > Chordata > Mammalia > Carnivora > Mustelidae > Martes > Martes martes. Next base: position 8,482,478 of record NC_137904.1, on the reverse strand, counting down.
ACCATCCTAGCTTACTCATGACTGAGAGTTTTCCTAGTACTTGCACATTTAATACCCAAACCGACACAGTCAAGGAAAACCTGGCCAGTTGGCCAGTTGGCCACTCTGCCATTTTACCTTTGGATCTCTTACATATTTAAATTTAATATTCCAGATTTTATAATTTTAGATTTTACCACAACTATGATAATACCAAATTATAACACATACTATTTTCTATATATTTTCTATGATAATAAATTCTATAACAGTAAGTTATTATTTGTGTTTTATTGTCCTTAAATATTATATAGTTTCTAAATGTTGAGGGAAAATATGTATATACATATATATGACATTATATATATATTATACATATATATAGCTTTAGAATGCAGTTAAGAGCAAGAGTGGAAAGCATGAAGGAAGGAGGAAGAAAGAAAGGAAGGGATATCTCTATGTAAACGGACTATAAATGAAATACAATTTCCATTTTAATAATCAAATAAGATTTATAGTAAAAGATATAAAATGGTTTGACCTTGTAAAATGTAAAGAAAGACTCTGGTACTTTTTGCTATAAGGAACTAAAGTAATATTGACAGAAGAATATGAAGATATGTTATTTCTTGCTATTATTGGAACATAAATATAAATATTAAATAGTGGTCTCCTTGATTGCGTACTAAAATGCCAAGCTCAAAATCTTCCCCTCTCAAATACTCTTGTGTTACCAAAAGATTAAAACATGATCAAGAAATAAATGCTAAAATGTAACTCGAGAGAGTTTACAAAACTTGAATGGGAAGAAGTTTTAAAAATACATATTTGTTGGCGCGCGCGGCTGCGTTTGAACGGCTCCGAGTGGGGCTCGGCCCGGAGCCGAGGGACCTTCTGGGCTACCGGGCGCAGTTGGTTCGTGCCCGGGCTGGGCTGAGGCGCCGCGGGACCATGAGGCGCCGGGATTTAAGAGATTATGGCATCTGAAGCCCACAATGTTAACAAACGAGGCTTTTGTAATAATATCGAGGATCATTCCACTGATCTAGAAAAAGGATCTCTAATTTTACTAACATGAAGGAGGTTAAGAAATCTCCAACACAGTTGGCTGCTGACACAAATAGGACAGTTGGACAAGCTGCGAAAGGCCCAGATAAACCGCGTAGGGTGATCTATCGCCGAAAGAAAGTGCATCATCCTTTTCCAAATCCTTGTTACAGAAAACAACAGTCCCCTAGAAGTGGGGGCTGTGACAGGGCAGATAAAGAAAATGAACTGGCTCGTGCAGGTCACCTGCCTGAAAAATTACGCCGTGATCCTCGGACGGACTTGATTAACTCCGGTGATCTGGTTCTCCACAGACGGAAAGCCCATCATCAAAATACAGTGGGGTTTTTCTGAGGTTTCTCAGGACCATGAAGCAATGGCACAGTTTTGTTCAGCAGGAATTTGAGATTGAATGTAGCTTTAACATTCTGGAGAAAGAGAAGTATAAGTGAACTTGGAGCTTATTTGGTGAGGATAGAAGACCTTGGAGTGGTTGTGGATTGCCTTCCTGTGCTCACCAAGAGTTTACAGGAAGAAAAACAACACATCTCACTTGGCTGCTGTGTAGATTTGTTGCCTCTAGTAAAGTGCTTACTTAAAAGCAAGTTTGAAGAATATATAATAGTTGGTTTAAACTGGCTTCAAGCGGTCATAAAAAGGTGGTGGTCTGAACTGTCATCCAAAACAGAAATTATAAATGATGGAAATATTCAGATTTTAAAACAACAATTAAGTGGATTATGGGAACAAGAAAACCATCTTACTTTGGTCCCAGGATATACTGGTAATATAGTCAAGGACGTAGATGCTTATTTATTACAGTTGCATTGAGAGACTTCATCTACTAAAGAGCATTTGATTATTCAAAAAGTCCCCAGACTAGATTTCAAAAAAAAAAAAAAAAAGAAAGAAAGAAAGAAAGAAAGGAAGAAGTAAGTCTCACCTGAGAACTGTGAACTGTGGAAGAGATCAAACCTTTTTTTTTTTTTTTTTTTTACTTTAAAAAGCCACATACGAAACCACTAATGAAACCCTAGCAATCTACTTCACATTGAAGTGGATAAATATCCAAAAGGAGCAGCTTCAACTTCAAAGAGGTGAAAATGCACTGTGAAGATTGCTCGCCTTTGCTGCATTTGGGTTTTATATGGTTATTTGGTAACATTGTTTAAGAACTACTGGGTCTTAATGCAGTCCTGCATAAGAATATAATTTATACTATGTCAGAAAGAAGACAGGACTTATTACTAGGAATCACAAAAACCAATCATCGTGACTTTTGTGAAGATTGTTTTTATAAGAAAACACTTAAACATGTGCAGCTATTTTCTTATTTTGAAAAGACTTTGCAAGTTTAAAATGTCATAGCAAATAATCAATACTAAAAATTTGTCCACACTGAGATACTGTGTATACAAAATGCCTTAATTATTAATAAGCCAATGTGTATGATACCAATATCTGTTTAAAAAAATTAAAAGCAACCATGCTTCTGGCATGATAAGATCATGGAATTAAATCAGGGGTTTCCGCTCATGTAAAATGTTGTTAAAACTATTCCGTACCATTTTTAAAACTTGAGAATATTTTTAGTATCTCTGATTTTTCTTTTTGCCAGAATCATTGTGTCATGTATGTATGTGTTATTACTATATAAAAGAAAAAGGTGAATATGTATTTCTATGACTGCTGAACTAGAAATGTCCACGGATTTAGCTAATTTATATTCACTTTTTATTGTATATAGAATCCTAATATTTTCAGTTCTGTATCATTTAAGCTTTCTTCATTTGAGTAAATTCACTAAATATTTCTAAAAAAAAACCATATTTGTTGCTAAACGATTGTCCTTTTGTCATGTTCAATTAATTCCAATTTTATATAGTATTATAACTTCAATCAGCAATAGATCTAACAGGTGTCTTAACAGTGAATAGATAGAAATAATGTATACAATTAAATTTGGTGAGAAATAAGTGGCCTTTTTTTATGATATTTCAAATGAAGGCAACTGCTTCTTTTCCTGAGGATATCATTTATTTCCGTTATTAAATCAGTGAAAAACGAATATAGATTTAGCTTGAGAGGGAGAGGTTGCTGGTCTTTTCTAGCTTGGTATTTTTCTTCTGTTTTCTGTATTTGTGAGTCAGTATCCTGACTTCCGTCCCAAGTCGTCTTGTCAGTGGTCATTGAAGGTACTTATTAAATAGTAAATATGTCTTAGGTTTTTTTTGAATTCTTAATCAAAATTTATATTGGAGCAAACTCCAATTTATGGCAGTGATTTGGGATGCTAAAATCCCTGGCCTAAGATTCTGGTTATAAATAGTCTTCATTATAACTTTATTTAGCCACTTAGCCACTGGTTCTATCATCAGTATTCTGAATCACCAAAGAGAAATTGAAATCTAGGACCTGTGTGAGTGCTTCAGAGTGAACCACGTGACCAAAGACTCTAACAATCCTATTACACAGACCCTGTTATCCATGCTCTTTTCACTAGCTGCCTCATGAGCTGTTTGTAGGGGAGGACTACTTAATCTGCTCATCGGCCAGAACTTTTTGGGCCTGATGATTTCCCCCAAATATTTGTTCTTTCCATTAAATTAAATTTAATGGAATTCTTTAAATTAAGCATGCTAGTGGGATTTTTTTGAAATATGGTACTATGTGCCAAAATCTTAGGCTTAAACTCTCTTGAGAATATATCATCAGATGATAATTCCGATGAAGACATTATATTGGAAATTGTATTAGAAGTCACACTAATAAAAATTGAAACATTTTTAAATCAACTTAAATTTTATGTAGATTAATCTAAATCATAGTCTACTGAGTAGGAAAAACACTTTTTTAAAAATCTTAGCTCTTCTAGTGGGTGAGTGGTGTTATATAATTGTGGTTTTAAATTGTGTTTCCCTGATAACTCTGATAACTAATCATGTCACATAATTTATTTGCTTATTGTATATCTTCTTGTCAATGTTCTCAGGTTTGGGGTTTATTTATCTTTACACATTTAGGTTGCAGGAGATCTTTATGTATGATGGATGTCTCTATCTCTACCTTTACCTCTATCATCTCTATTCTCTATCTGTAATCTATATCGATACCTATCTGTAGCGTCTGCACTATATATCTGTAGCTACACTTTTTTTTTTCTAGTCTGTGGCTTGCAGTTGATGAATTTCACTTCACAGTGTTTTATCTTATGGTCAGTGCTTTCTGTGTCCTAAAACAAAACAGAAAAACTTCTAGAAGTCTTAAAGTTTTAGCTTTTATGCTTAGTTCTATCATACATTTGAATTAAGTTTTGTGTAGACTATGAAAAAATTAAGGTCATTTTCTTCTTGTTCCATAGAAATGTCCCATTGTTTCAGTACCATTTGATGAAAAGTGTTTTGTTTGTTTTGGAATCTTTGTGGGAAAAGAAGCCTAATTCTAGACTCTCTAATATTTTCCATCAACTTACTTGTGTATCTTCACATCGATAACACACTTTCTTGATCATTCCACTTTAAGTGTTAAAATCAGTTAATGTAAAGTTTTTTTCTTTTTAAATACTGCATTGGATATCCTAGGGTTTTTGGATTTCCCTATACACTTTAGAATCTTTTGTAAATATATACATTATACTGTCATTTCAATTAGGGATTTTATTTAATATATAATTTGGGAGGTATTTTGTCTACAGTCAATATATAAACATTTTACATATGTCTATATGTGTGTATATATATACATATATATATATATCCTTATTAATTTCTTCCAGCTTTAATTTGTAAATATCAAAAACTAAGTCTTGCACATATCTTTAAATTATCTTTATTTTACTTTTCTGATATTGTTAGTGATATTTTATTTTCTAATTTTTCATATACAATTGAATTTTGGATTTGAGGATTTAGTTTATTTTCTGAAATAATTAGTGCAAAATTAACACTATTTCTTGCAATAATTAGCATTATTTAAGTAGTTGCTAAAACTCACCACTAAAGCAATGTGAACCTGGAGCTTTCTTTGTTAGGAGTCTGGTTTTGCGTTTTTTTTTCTTTTTAATACAAACTTTATTTCCTTCAGAGATATACTCATAAAGGTTTTTATTTCTTCTTGTGTCAGTTTTAATAAACTTTTAATTTGAGAAATTTTTGACTTCTATGCAGTACGACTATATTTCAGTATAGAAATCAGAATGCAACTTAGGACTTCTATTTCATTTGATATTAAGAAGGTCTTTGGAAAATTGGGCTAGTTTATATTCTAATTATTAGTCCTGCCTGGGGGGGAACCAGTGCTAATGCTTTTATTGACTGTCAATATACATAAAACTATAACTTTGATATAGCTCAACAGAATTCAAAATTGAATTGCTGAATAAAGCAATGGCATTAAGTATTTTGTGATTTTTTTAAAAATCACCATAATTATCTTAGAGTCATGTGGTAGTCTCTCCTCCAAAGAACTTTAAATATGCTCCTAGTAATTAAGTAGCAGGTTTTTAACACATGGATATCAGGCAGTCAAATATCAAGTACCCCATTAACATTATGTGTAAATCCTTAACCAATATTTCTTTAATTTTCTCATCCTGTGGAGTGATGGATTTAATATGAGTGTCCAAATTAAACACACACATACACAATATTAAAGACATCCTTAGATTAGTATTTGAGAGAAATCACTATGACTGTCATTTGTCTACGTTTTTGTTTCTCTTCCTAATTCCTGCACAAAAAGATCAGTAGAGCTATTTATTTCTTCTGGCATAATGCTATAATCCTGGATCCCAGAAAGAAGTTCCTAAATTGCCAGGATGCCCTCTTGCCATCTTTCAGGTCAGAATTGTAAAGGATCATTGACATGTATTAAACTGAGACACCATCTGTTTTGACTAGAATTAAATACAGAAAACAAAGAATATATATTTGTTTTGTTCTCACTCCCTTTCTTCTTCCCTCTGTTTTTTTCTCAAGTTTGGAAGTGCCTTCTTTAAGGAGGCATCAATATTTCAAATATTGTGTCTCAAAGATTAAGAAATGTGTCTAATGAGACACTGTAAATGTAACTGGTTCAAGGCTGGTTCTGAACGGCATAAGAGTAAAGTAAAATTTGTTTGTATCTCAACATGTCTGGATATTTGACATCTAAGTGGCTATGGTCTCAAATGGGGCATGGATTTAAGAATGACATTAGTGTCCTGCTTACCTCAAATAATAAGAGGTTGTCATCTCCATGAAAAAATAGGCGGCATGTGCAGTAAAGTAGCATCATCTAGATGATGTTGTCAGGCAGCCCTTGACTGAGCTGTAGAGATCCTCAGAAACCAAAATAAGGGGGAGTTTATATGAGTCGTAATGTCGGAATAGTCTTTGAAGTTGCAAAAATATATTTCTCATTATAAAAACAACTTAATAAAAGGAATTGAGCTAACTGAACTAAAGATTAACTTAAAACTTTCACTTCGGTGGAAGATCACTGCATGCATATTAAACAAAAAAGCCAGAAATACTTGTTTCATGAAATTTCTTCTGTGGGAGGAAAATGAGGTATATTTGGGATGATTTACCACATCCATGGCTTAGGGTGTAAAAACCTCTGTGCAGATGCTGAGATTCATGCTCAGGAAACAGCTTTCATAGCGAACCAAGCCTTCAACCCCTGATAGCGTGGGATACTACAGCAACTACTACGGAGACCTGGGCTGTGGTGTGGGTGGGGCTGTGGCAGCTCCTGCAGATGGGGCTGTGGCTGTGGTTGGGGAGGCTACAGGTATACCTGCTGCCTCCCACCTTGCTATGGTGGATATGGATTCTATCTTCTATTAAAATTCGTCTTTATGAGTCTACTATCGGGTTCCGTGAGTGGACTTTCAGAATCTGATTTCAACCTCTGGGTCAACCAAGATTTTGCTGGGTCCATTTATCAAAATAGTACTTAAAGCTTCCAGTACGTTTAGAGTTACACAGCTTTTTATCTATCATGTCTCCTTGATTTCTTTAATAAAGTCTCTTAATTTGAAAGAGCAAATATAGCTTTTGTTTATTTCTTTATTATCAATTATATATGTAACTAAACATAGATCTTACTCAACTTTCAATATTCTGATATATGTTTTTGTGTATTAAATATTTATTTCACAAATGGAGACATAAAAAAGAACAATAAATTTAGACTGAAATGAATAATAACTTCTCAAATACCTGTTGATTTTTTTCTTTATTTTAATCAGATAATATTTATATTTAAATTAAACAAGGATAGGAGTGCCAGAGTCACTCAGTCCTTCAACGTCTGCCTTCGGCTCAGGTCATGATCGCAGGGTCCTGGGATCGAGCCCCGCATTGGGTTCCTAGTCCATGGGGAGCCTGCTTCTCCATTTCCCTGCTTCTCCATTTCCCACATTTTATATAAATATAAAAATATTTATATATTTCTGTCAAATATATAAATAAAATCTTTTAAAAAATTAAACAAGAATAAAAAATGAAGTCTAACGATTGTGATGTATTCATGACAATAAATAAAAAATAATTCATATGTTTAATATTTTTTGCAATTCCTTTTATCAATGCAGCCCAAAATGAATACATAATTCATCCTTCTTTCAAAATGTGTCCTCCTTCAGTTCTTTCATGACAGGAAAAGAAGAGTGATAGATCAAAATAGTTCTCTGAACTTCTAGGAAAAGAAAGTGTTTTTTAAATTAATTTCTTGATTATATATAATATTTTTCTCTGTTTCCTCTACTTGGCATTCTCACGAATATAATTATTTTACGAATTTATTAAAAATACTTCAAATTAGTTAATTAAAATGTATGTAGTATTAAGAATTTATTTGATTTAGATTTTTACCACATCATTGTTCCTCTGTAGTATGCAGTGATATTCTTTGTTTTTTTGGATGATTCTTTAAACTTTTTATTTTGAAATAGTTACAGAGTCATAGTAATTTGCAAAGATAGTACAGAGAGCACCTGCTCACCCAGTTTCCCCTAATGGTTACATCTTATAAAATTATGGTATAGTATCAAAACGTGAATGATCTTTTTTTTTTAAGTTCATCATTGTTCACTTCCCTTTTTTTAAAAGATTTTATTTATTTAGATAGAGCACAAGTTTGGGGAGGAGCAGAGGGAGGGAGAAAGAGCATCTCAAGCAGACTCCATGCTGACCATAGAGACCAACGTAGGGTTTGGTCCCATGACCGTGAGATCATGACCTGAGCTGAAATCAAGAGTTAGACGTTCAACGGACTGAGCCACTCAGGTGTCCTGATATTCTTCTTTTTTACTTTCATCATCATCATCTTCATGGTATTCAAGCCTTTTGCAACTGTAAGTGAAGTGTAAACACCTAGATACAACCAGGAAATATATCACTCTGTAGCTTTCCTTGATGAGAGTCATCATTCATCCAAAGGATTTTTTTAAGTAGATTTCCAATCAATTATCACTAATCAAAAGCAAGCATGTTGTTGTTGGTATTTTACATAATAGAGTACGTAAAATATGTAATAAAAATTTTTGCCTTTTCAAATTTGAATGGAATATTCAGGTAATGCAAAAAGATAAAGTTTTTTGTTGCTGTTTGAGTTGGCGAAATCCAATAATAAAAGGACAACAGCAGAAGCGAGAGCTCACCTAGAATTAGATATAGTGCTGTGCTGCCCCTTATATCATACAAGTGAAGAAACTCCAGATAGTTAAGTGATTCCTGGAGTCACAAATACCACAAGTGTCAGAACCAAGATCAAAAACCAGTTCACTGAAACCTGGTGATCTACCCCATCATGCTGATTCTCTTTCATTATATATTTTCAAATTTGAATACCATCTGGAAAGTTCTTGTCATATTTCCATGAATAGCTACTATTTTATAGCTGAGTTTATGGGAAATAGTTCCCTCTGTTAGATTAGCTACCTCTTATTGTGTTTTCTTTTACATTTTTATTGTGAAAATTTTATTTTATTGTATATAATCAACTTCTCAATTTGTAATTTAGTTGTACTTCAAGGCAAATGAAGAATGAATAGTGTTAAAACTTAATCCTCATCACAGTTTTTTATTAGAAAGATTTGGATTTGTTTATACAACCTGGAGATAGAAAAAAAAATCAGTTGACTCCTGTCACTTGTCCTATCAAATGCCATATTTTCATAGGTAAGGACATCAGGAATAGAGTTTGGTCATGCCTTTAAAGAGCTTTGGTTCCTATAACTAAATAACATTTGAAAGTATCCTATTCTCACACAGGTCACTACCTTTGCAGCCCAAGGAAGGTATTACAAAGTTACAAAGAAAAAGAATTATCGGTATACTTAGAATGAGAAAAAAATATATGTGACATTCCTAGTATAATGTAGTGTATTTTTGTGACCTACAATTTCATGTTGTTTTGATTTATGTCTGAGTCACAGGACAACGTTTGGAATTTACAACAGAAGTTTCCATTATGGATTTGTAAAGACTATTATTTATCCCAAGTGAAAACAGATTTTCTTCTTTACTACCCATTATCATAGTATTATTTCACATGTATTTTGAGGGAAACTTCCTAAGAGTGAAAAGAAGAAAAAAAATAATCTACTTTGTGTCCAGCAATTGAACATAAAACAATACTTCTACAAAGAAATATATAGTCTTCATTTTCCAATGGATATTTTCATTTTAATAATTTTTTCACTTAGAAAAAAACCAAGACAAACATTTTTGCTGTGTATTTTATAATACTTTAGTATTGATATTTTGCTGCTCATTAACAGTAAAATTGGTCTTTGTGTAAAGCTATCACATTTTATCCTTGAAATTATTTTTATTTCTTATTTGACTATTGAGGTTTTTCATTTTTGTTTTTTAGTGCTCTATCTCAGGTGGACACATCTCTTTCAAATCCAAATGAACAAAAACTAGCCATTAATCACTCTCACATGATGTGGTTAAGTTATATGGACAAAAGCTGATATCCTTAATCCTGAGTTATTTATGGTTACGTGTATTTGAAAGGACTTATTGAGAATGAAAAATTCAGCTTATCAACTATTTCTAGTTTAGGATGAGAAATAATGAAATAATATTTGGATAAAAGAAACTTGGGATATGTTGGGTTATGACATATCGAACCACATTTTGGTTTTTAAATGGTAGTTTGCTAAGGTGGAGTCAGAGAGTTGCACTGGTTGTTGTAGCCATGATAGCTACTATCAGTTTCCTTATAATTTCTTCATTAGTTCTATAAGCAGTGTTTAATTTCCTACTTGCTGTTTAGGATTAAAACATCTGAGGAAATTTACCTTTGTTAAAATAATTGAGAATCTCATAAAAACTCAACTGTATATTCAAAATCATGTAAGTTAAGGCGCCCCTGGATGGCTCAGTTGGTTGAGTGGCCTACTCTTGATTTTGGCTCAGGTCATGATCTCAGGGTCCTGGGATTGAGCCCTGGGTCAGGCTCCACACTGTGGAGAGCCTGCTTGGAGATTCTCTCTCTCTCTCTCCTGTTGCTGAAGATAGTTCTTAAAGCCAAAAATATTATAAAGGTTATTATAATTAAAATGCAAAAAATCAACATGTACCTTCTTTTAAAAAATGTTTTCTGAACAGAGGCACTTTCTTCAGTCTTCATCTTGATAAACAAATTTCCTTTTTGAAAAATATTGATTTAACAGCTGTAAATTGAACAAATATCTGTGAATTTAGTTGGAGATGGAATTATCCACTTGGGAGATGACAGAAAGGAGAAAATTTTTAATTATAAAAGGAATGTCATCAAATGTAAATGATGTTAATATACCTGGTAATAAGCAATTCAATTTAGGGTTTGGAATGTACAAAATTTAAAGCGGTAGGCATTTCTTCCCATAAAAGCTAAACAATAGGTTCAAGGACATTCTAAATAAGAAGCTAAGTAAACCAAGGTATTTTAATGGGAATGAGGGCCTCTCCCTGTGTCAAGAGACAGAAGAATAATGAGTTAACAACATTACAGATAATATGCAGCATGACACAAAGGAAAAGTACACATGTGATTTATCGTATGTTCTGCTCAGGGTATATAAGCATCTCTCTACCCATGCTGACTTTCACACTCAGGATCTGGACTCGAACAGCAAACCAAACTCATCACCCCTGACACCATGAGCTACTACAGCAACTGCTATGGAGGCCTGGGCTATGGCTGTGGAGGTTTTGGTGGCCTGGGCTGTGGCCGTGGCTGGGGATGTGGCAGCTTCCACAGACGAGGTTGTGGCTGGGGCTGGGGCTGGGGCTGCAGAGGCTACAGATATGGCTGCTGCCGCCCATCTCGCTATGGGAGATACGGATTCTCTGGCTTCTACTGAAATCCTGCTCCAGAAGCCCAACATCTGAGGCCACAAAAGGATTATCCAAATTTGACTACAATGACCAAACCAAACAAGATCATCTGGAGCCAAGCCAAGATCAAAAACATTTGGTATCTAAGACTTTAGGAATATTTATCATTTTATAATGGTCTCTTTCATGTTTCCTGGTGTCCTTTATTTCTGCTTTTGTAACTGTGGGATTTCTCTATTCCTTTTGCAATAAATTATCCGAAGTTTAAATAGCATACGTGGCTTTCATTTTTTATGAAACTCAAGATATCAAAGTGGTTATTTGTAACTGCACCCACCTGACAATGAAGAAAATAAATTACTCCATAAAAAACCAAAGTCCTAGGAGAGATATAAACAAACACCGATATGGCTAGATAAATATATTCCAATCCATAACACTCAGTTAGAATGAAGATTTTTTTCCTCTGAACACTAGACCAAATCTTATTCAATGCTTTTAGTTAGATAACATTGGTATATGAATTATGTCATGGTACAGAGGGGGGGAAAACCTATCCTCAATGTTCTTCTTTTCACCTACTTTCTTTTTCCACAACAAACTTTATTATACCAAGTGATGTTTATCTTTCTCTCCTTCTCAATAGTGAGCCTGTCTATTGAAATTTGAATTCACTCAGCTTTAATGCATCTGTACTGAAATTCATTACAGACTCATGTAGTGAAATGTCTCACTTTCTTATTTCACTCCTGGCTATAATACTAGATGGTTATTAAACTTGATATGATCCAGTTGTAAGTTGAGTTTCTTTCATGCTATATTTTTATGTTGAAATGATAATTGAAATAATTTGCTAAAAATTTTATATACCCCATATCGAACACTGGATTGCTTCTGGGCTGACAGTAAATGCACAAGGAAAGTGCAATAAATTATTAGAAACTTCATTCCAACCTCCATTTGTACCATATGGAGAGACCCAAACCCAAATTCTCCCCACCAGACTACTCCAAGGCTCTGTTCAGGGGTCCCAGGGTAGTGCTATTAAATTAGCAAGGAAGTAATTAGAGGAAATATACCAGGCCAGTATCATTGTCTTCACTGTGTATTTTTCTTCCAGAAGTAAGACTGTGAAGAAAAAGACAATTTATCTGACATGGTTCTTTTTTGAAAGAGATGGAATTTTTTTTTAAGAGAAACTTTGAGAATGTGGGTAACTCAAAGAACCTGTTGGTAAGTGGGGGTATGAAGTTGACAGGGTATACAGGACCCAGGGATGTAAAGACTGCTAGAATAGTGACCAAGTTAACACTACAGTAACACCACTTTTTCCATTACTGTCACAGCTGCTTTTAGCCACTACTGGACACCACAACTCTGAATGAATTTTGAATTATTCTTTTGTCTTTTCACCACTTTGTCTAAGATCCAAGACCAAGTGACATCCTAATTCTTAATTCATGGATCCAATTATATCACTACTAGGAATAATAAAAGGAATTGTTCAGACCTCCTCAGGGTCTGTCTGTATTGGGAATTACATTTTCTCATTCTGGAACAAAGCTTCGCTCCTGAAGAGCCCCCTCCCCCTCCCAAAAAAGTAACATCAATGACACAGAGCTGAAATTAATCTACATTAGATGTTTTCCTCCATACCAGATTCAGCTCAGAAAATATGTACATGGTCCTCTTAGCTAAATGATATGGTAAGCTATTTGATCTCTCAATCATACCTCCTGTGATGGTTTGTTTTATGTGTCAATTTGACTGGGCTATGGTACTCAGTTGATGATCAAACAGTATTCTAGGTGTTACTGTTTTTGGTGCTGGTCTTAGCCTACCAATAACTAATGTTGTGGTTGGGCTAGCCTCTGTAGTTCTTCTTAAGATAGAAAGATACCCTTCAGCAATAACCATGGTGAAACTTAAAAAAAATGAAGCTATATTACTTATAAGATCTAAAAATTACACAGCACATCTGGGACCACACAGTGAGGTCATTGGAGGGGGAGAGAAAGAGAGAAGGCATGCGAGAGAGAGAGACACACACACACACAGAATGGACCTGGGCTTCTGCTTTTATTTACTGTTGGTGAACTTAAAACATGAGAGGGAATTTAAAGCCAGGAAAAAACAAATGGCCAAATGGGCAGTTACTGTAATCAAGTAATATCTCTAAAACCAAGAAGCCTTAGAGTGGGAAGGTGGTCTGGCTCTTTATTCAGTGCGTGGCTGGAAATGTGTTTGTTGAGGATCACTATCTTTGAAGTGGATGCCTCTTTGAAGTGGGGGCAAGCAAAGCTTAACTCAGGTACTTGAATTAAAAGAGAAAAACAACAACAAACAACTGTCAGGGTTTACAGGCACTGTGACGATATTTTGAAGATGTGGTTAACATCTATAATCAGTTGACTTTAAGTAAAGGAGATTACTGTGTATAATGCAGGTAGATCTAGTCCAATCAATTAGAGGTGTTAAAAGAACATTGAAGTTTCCTAAAGAAGGCATTCTGCCTCAAGATAGCAGTGTCAACTTCTGCCTGAATTTCCAATGGGCTAGCCTTTCCTTCTTGCTTCTGATTTGCCAGCCACCACAAGCATGTAAACTGGTTCCTTAAAACAGATCTCTCAAAAAACAAACAAACAAACAAACAAATCTCTCCATCTAATTATATGAGATCACCCACCACATATATATACACACACTATATATGTATCCATATATACATATTTATATTTATACTGTACTATGTATGATATAGAGTAGTGTGTACTATATACAAGAATAAATGTATATACTAAAATAGCATACACACACACACATACACACCCAATACTGATTCAATTTATCTGGAGACTCTGATAAACCTCCCAAACCACTCCTCCAGTTTTCTATAGCTGATGAAAACTCTCCTAAATCAAAATTAGCCCTTAAGGTTATGACACGGGATCATGGTTGGAACTGGAAATTCATTTCCTGGGGTTGAGACAAAGACCGACTGTCCGTACACACTAGACAAAAATCTGGGGAGGAAAAGTAAAGAGGAGTAGGCGAAAATAAGGAGACAAACTTCAGTGAGAGATGTAGCGTCAAGAGAACAGGCTCACTGGGAAGGCTACAGTGAGAGACCTGGAACCCAGGAGAGAACCTGTAGAGAGTGAGTGTGAAGAAGAGATGTGACAAGGGAGAGGGGCAGACACCAAAAGGAAATGCAGAAGGAGTCAGAGATCAACTATCTCTACAAAATTTATGCCCCAAGCTCTTATTGATAAAAATGTGTTGTAGATAATACCATCAAGAGTCGATCTTACTCTCCTTCTGGAGAGCTTTCTCAATCAGCAGGGCAGGCAAGTGGAAAACACATAGACTCTTGACCCTAAAGTTCACCTAAGTTTATAACCAACTTGTGTGCTGAATAGCTGTGATGCCCTGGCATATATTATTACTTAAATTCTCTGAATTGAGGGCAATAATAGTATCTACCTCAAAGGATGATCATATTAAATGAATTAATTCATCTTAAGTTCCTGGTACAAAATAAGTATAAATAAACACTTAATGTTCATATTCTCACTAATATCACTACCAAGCTGACAGATGTGTCTGTCTCAGGGACTCAGTTGATGTCATTAACCCTTCAATAGAGGTTTGTTTTGAAAAATGGTTGAGCAGATCATGGCATTTACATAAGATATGTTCTTACAGAGTTGTCATAAGCCGGAATATATAATTAGTGAACCCAAATAATCTTTTGAAACACAGTTGGTGGATTGCCTCTTGTCAAGGAGTGAGTTTATGGGAACTAAACCAAGGTAGGATAAAAGCTAAGGCTTTGAGGATGGAAAAATTACCTCTAATAGGCACAAAGCTGATGAAAGGAATACTAAATTAAAACATGTTCACATGCTAGAATCAAGGGGATATTAAAGAGCTTGGGGGGTTCAGATGTCATTTGAACTGTAGAGGCTGCAGGCTTTCCCAGCTTCACTTCTGAGGATTTGTCAAGTCCCTGTGCAGAGAGTGACATTTAAGCTCAAGTAACTCAGCTTTTACCACCCAACTGAATTCATTCCTGTAATAGAGAGTAAGCTGAGGTCATTGACAATCTGGGCTTCCACACAAATTTTGCAATGGGTATTGTGACCTTAGGGTTTTAGTCACCACTCTCATTTGGACTTGAAGAGGAAGACTTTGGAGGACAGGGTGAAAATAATATTCTGGCCTCTCTCCGGTCATGGAGGGTATATGTTCCCAGCAATCAATTCAACACCCGTTAACAAGATGTTAACATGCTGTCTTCATTGAGTTAATATCATCATTGCCCCATCAAAGGGACCTATTCTGATCACAAGAAGACTGGGATCTTTCAAGCATGACATTTGTCCACCAAATTATTTGAGTGACTATTTAGTTGTATTAAATTTTTAGTATTTGTCATAGACTCTATCTTAACTTTGATATCTTACAAATCACATTGCAGTATTCCAGGCTGCTTAATTTCTACCTTAGACATATCATGTGGAAAGAAGTTTTTATGGGAAGGAGGAAATAAACTCATGAGGTACTTTCATGCCTGAGATGAGATGTGATAGCATTTTTCAAAGGTATTATTTTTCTGGTAGATCCTTTCATGCGAGTGTTGTATCAGTTATGTTATTTCCTATGAGGACACTTGGTTGCTATGGACAGTCTTTATTTTTTATTCTAAATGGTGGAAAATATAGAAACACCATAATATTTTAAACCCCAAAAAGCAAACATTTAACTAGTACTCCGGGGCAGCATAGGATGCTAGTGAAAAAGCAAGTCTATACCAATTAAAAGAAATCCGTCCAAGAAAATAGTCAAACAAGCTGGTTTTGCAACATGTTGAGCAATACTATTATCTATTTTTCTTTAATATTTTAGACGCATTAAATATTTAGTGTCTGCGAGAGAAAAAAAAAAACCTATATGACAAAAGACTTGTACGATATGGTGTCCTAATCTCAATGAAGATTTAATAGGAAAGAACATGATGACTTTGCATACAATCTAATTATCCCATTTTTGTACCAATTCTTCCATTTAGAAAGTCAGTTTTACCTACAGCCTTTAACTTTGTGGTTGTATTTGCACAATCACTTTGTTATATTTGCTGACTTGACCCCAAATATTCATTTATATCTTTCACAACGACTGCGAGCCATTAGTTTTCTCCTTGTATTTTCAGTTGGCATCTACTTCTTATTGTTATAAAACAGCATTGATTTCTGAGTATCATGCTTCATTGGTGTTGATTGGGTCTTCTAAATGAGCAATGATTTCTTATTTTTAGAGATAATATATGTTGTTCCCATAGGCACCTGATTAAAATGACTAGGTAGACACAAGTGTTTTTCAAAGTCAATTTAAAGGATGTAGCTGATATAATAATCTTTTAGCTCAACAAAAACACATCTCTTTCCTTTTAGAAACAACAGTAACCAGTCCATGGTAAATTTAAGTGTGACTTTATCTGAAGAGTTAATTTTTTCAACTTTTATCCCAAAGAGTGGCAGAATACAAACATCATACATCATTTACGTGCCATGCTCACATCTGCATACTGCTTTCCTAGTTCACCCAGCTACCCTCTCCACATCTGTGAATACATGTGTTGTACCAGTTTCATGACCAACGTATTTTGACATTCTGTGATTCTTGTTTTTACTGTTGCTACTGAACAGTTTCTTTTTTTAAATATATTTTTTAAATTAAATCAAATTTAATTTTTTGGTGTATGTGTTCCAAAATTCATTGTTTATGCATCTGACCCAGTGCTCCATGCAATACGTGCCCTTAATACCCACCAGAGTTTCTTTTGGGTTTAAGACAACTGGCTAAGAATTTTTATGACTACTACAAATTATTACCTAATACATGTTTTTGTGTTTTTTAATTTTGGCATAACAGAATTTCCTGAAATGTTGATTGCCTGACTCATTTGGCTGTCTGATTATCTGTTAGGTAGCCTGTCATATCTTAAGGAAAATGCTACATCTTTCAAGCCAAATATATGTTTCCAGTTTCTCCTAAAGTACAAAGCTATAAAAAAAAAAAAAAACTACCCGTTCGTGTTTACTGAAGAATCCAGTGAGTATTTAAATTGATGCCTTGAAATAACTTGGGTTAACTGATCTTTATTTTCAAGACATTTTCTTTCACTTCATAGATTGATATTTACTGCTAAAAATAAAATAAGAGAACATATGCATTTTGATGAGTTTGAGATATGGTGCTCGGCACTTAGTTAGGTGGGCTGGCGTCAACTTTAATCACCTGAGATCAATTCATTTGGATTTAATAAAAAATCCACCATTTAAAGCTGAATAATTTGCAACAGTCTAGAATTTGACACTTAACAATGCCTGCTGTGATGGTTAATCTTCTACATCAACCTGGCTAGGGCCCGGTACCCAGGTACTCAGCCAGACGTGACTCTGGATGTTTCTTCAGAGGTGTGTGTGTGTGTGAGATGAGACTAAGACTTAAACCAGCAGGCTGTGAAAGAGAGATCATTCTCCATGGTGTGGGTGGGCCTTGTCCCATCAGTTGAAGGCCCTCTTGGAAGGAGGAATTCTGCTCCAAGATTGCGTTCAGGCTGAAGCTGAGATGCTCCCTTGGACCTACCGCCTGCGGCCTCACTTGCCAGCCTTCACCGTCCATGAGCCCATCACTGGAAATAACTTTCCATCTCCGTACACACCCTATGGGTTCTGTTTCTCTGGCAGATCCTGACTAAAACGCCGATGAGGAGGAGCACAGTTCAACAGCGTGAGGTGTACCTGGACGGAGTAGCAGGCAGTCATGGCAGAGAACAAGTAACATCTGTGTCTTCTGATGTAGAAAGACATCGGTCAGAAGACAGTTTAGCTTTTCAAGTACACAATGTCTTCAGTGGACAGGCGCACAGGGGCAAAGTGTGTGAGTGCACACAGGGACATGGCACGCTGCTGGCCGACGCCCTCGGACCGTGACTGGGCTGCTGGGTGCTGCTGGCAGGCAGGGAGATGCCCTTCTCTCTGTGCTCTGTGGTGCCTTGATTTCAGCATATGCTGTTTCTGTTGTTAAAAGACTGGCACGTGGGGTGCCTGGGTGGCTCAGTGGGTTAAAGCCTTTGCCTTCAGCTCAGGTCATGATCCCGGGGTCCTGGGATCGAGCTCCACACCGGGCTCTCTGCTCAGCAGGGAGCCTGCTTCCTCCTCTCTCTCTCTGTCTGCCTCAACTTGTGATCTCTGTTAAATAAATAAATAAAAATGTTAAAAAAAAATTGAATCTCTAGAATGAGGTCTGCTTTTAAAAGACCGGCACGTGTGTATACGTAATGGGAAGGATTGGTTTTGAATCCCCTTCCCAGCCGACTGCTGGCAGGGAGGACAGCATGGCCAAGTCTGTCTGTGCACAGGGCATGCCCATCTGTGCCCAGGCCCCTCCTGCCCTGGGGCAGCCAAACAGTGCTGCCCTGATCCCGCTCTGGTTACAGAGTCTCCCCAACACAGCTCGGAGTGTCCATGGCCATGTGTGGTTTTAGAGGACGCTCGTTCTGCAATTCTGGCCCTGGTTTCCGGGCTCTCCAGGAGCTGGGAGGCCCGTGGCACAGCTGGGGAGGCCAGGGTCGTGCTCTCGAATCCGAGGGCACCATGCAGTAGGGCGCTGCTCCTAGGTGCCGGACCCTCCTGGGCGCTGAGAGGCTGGTCGTGGCTTGACTGGAGGTTCCCAGGGAGGAGCGTTCTGCAAGCCGCGAGAGCTGTGAAGGCAGGGTGGTGGGGCCCAGCCACCTCAGCTTTGCCAGGGGCAGTCAAGCAGCCCAATCCCCTTGCAGAGATGCTTGCAGGGTCGACTGCCCACTGCTGGTCGCTGGCTGGAGGAAGTCGGCGGAGGCAGTGCCCACGTGTGCCCTGCACAGAGACCTGCCTCACTCAGAAGGACGCAGGGGGTGAGGGTCCTCGGCATCTTCCTCGGCTTGCAGCTCTGGGCCATTCAACCCAGCAGGTGGTCGTCTGAAAGTAACCCCGCCACCTGTGGACAAGCCCTGCCTCGAGTGTCTGCGCGCAGGCAGGCGCAGACAGCAGACACGCACGCGCTCAGGGGAGGCGCGTCAGAAGCAGCCAAGCACTGGAGTGGAGCTCGCCCGCCCGCACCCTGTGAGCGCCCCTAGCTCCGGAAGCCCCGTGAGTTGTGGGGCCAGCGTCGGTCCCCGCGCTTGTGCCGCCCAGAGATGCGGTCGCCCCGTTAGGGCAGACCCCACTGCAGCGGCCCGGGGTTCCGTTCCGCAGCCGGCTGTCGGCGGCAAGGGCCGCTGTCCACAGAAGCGGCGGAGCCCGGGGGCAACCGGGAGCCGCGATGCAGCTCAGAACCGCTGCCCACCTCCGGACTGTCCAGCCACACGTCCTCTGTCCCTGAGTGTGCCGACGGCCGGGGCTGCAGCCCGGCACGGAGCCTGGGGATGCTCGGAGGTGCCGCCCCGCCCCGCGTGCCCTTCCAGAGCCTAAGGCCTGGGACCACGCGGCTTCTGTCGTCCTTCCTTCCTTCCTCCAAGGAAGATGGCAGGACCGCAGCAGCAGCCTGTCTTCCCGTCGCGGATGGATGTGCCGGAGCCTCCGTGCCCGCTGTGAGCCTCCGAGGACCGTGGCTGGAAGTGCGGGAAGTATCCCAGGCCCGCCGGCAGCGTTGGATGGCCGCAGCCGGAAGTGTCAGAAGTACCCCGGAAGTGCCTGAAGTACGCCGGAAGTGCCTGAAGTACGCCGGAAACGTCCGCCAGGCGTTCACAGGGAGCGTGGCACGCTGCGGAGCGCTGTGTCCCTGAAGCGCCCGGCGGGGCCTGGCCTGCTCCCCCTCCACCTGCTCCCCCGGGCCAGCTGCCGAGGCGCTGAGAGAGCTCGCTGGGCTGTAAACACCCCACTCCTCACAGCTCCGCCGATGCGTAACCCGGTGACTACCTTGCGAGCCCCGCGTTGGTGGGTGCCATGGGCGGCTGCGCACTTCGCCTCCCCTGGCGTGGCTTACGGCGGCAGAGCTGGGGTTAGATCCTGCGGCCTGCGGGACGGACGGACGCGCTCCAGAGTCTCCAGAGTCCACGCCCCCGCGGCCACGACAGACCAGAAAAGCGTGCGCCCGGTGCGCTGACCACTCTGCCCGCAGCTCCTTGGCCCTGAGGAATTGTCGTCCAAGGTGGGTCTCCGGCGGACTTTCCATTGCTCTTAATGGTAGAGAGCTGTCCCCTCCCCCATCCCTAAGAGTTGGTGCTCTGGCTTATCCAGTGTTAATCTTGTGCAGTGCTCCAAACGACCTCGTCTCCAGCCCCCTTTCAGCCAGGTGTCCCATGGGCTCTGACAGTCGCGTGGGCTACCGGGGCCAAGGACGCCCCCTCGCCACCACTGGGGGAGCTGAGGGAGGGCAGCCCCGGGGGCTGGGGCTCAGGGTGGGCTGCGTCCAAGCTGGTCCTGTCTCTCTGTGACGCTTCAGGGATTCTCGGGGACTCTGATGGCAGCACCCTGGCATGGGTGAGTGATCCTTCCTTCCCAGGTGCCCCTCAGCCCTGGCTTCCCGCTGTGCACTCTGCAGACTCTGATGGGATCCACCCCCACCCAACCCAGAGCTGGCCTCTGACCAGCAGACGTTCCTGCTCACCCTTTGGTGGTCCCGGGAGGCTTGTGTGCTGTCGGTGGGGTGCCCGTGCCGCAGCCCGTGTGGTCCAGCCCGCTCAGTCCATGTCGGTCTGGAAGGCTGCCTTGGGCTGATGACCAGGGAGGAAACCCCTTTCCCCGGGGGGAGGAGAGGTAAGGCACCACAGAGCTCCCGACAGCCCTGTGGGACCTCGTCTCACCATCCCAAGTCTCCCTGGGCAGACCTCCGGAGTGTGTGACTTTGGCGTCAAACCTGTGCAGACCCTCCCGAGATGACCCAATGCATCTCTGTAGTGTGTGGATACCGAGCGCCCTGTTTTCAGCTTGTGATGGGACGCGGCGTCCCAGCATGGACCCCTGTGAGTCCCCCTCCTCGAAGGCACACACTGTTCCTCCTGCCCGAGGACGGATATCATCCCCTCCTAGAGCATTTGGCTGCCCTGTGGTCTTTTCAGATGCGCAGAATGTGCCAGAAGCGACACCGTGTTGTTCAGGGCTGGCCCCTGAGGGTCCATTCCATGCTCTCACTTCCCTGCAATCCTGCCGCCATGCTGCCGGGGGGAGGGCCACCTGCAAAGAGAGGCCCCCGGGGAGGACAGACAGCAGGTCGCGCTTGCTGGATGTCTACCCAACTTGTGGGAGCGCTCCCGACCCCCACCGGCCGCTGTGCGTGTGTCCTCACCCCGTCAACCCACACTCACGGGAAATGACGTGAGCCTGTGGTTCCGAGCCCCCAGATGCTGGAGCGGCAGCAGGCGACTGGAACCAGGAGCCACAGCAGGTTTTAGAGGGAAGGGGTGCTGCCATCGACATGGGTTGGTGATAAGTCTCTGTGCGTGACCTGGCAGGTTGACAGCGTGTCCCAAGGTGAGAGGCAGGGGAAGGGGTGCTGTGAGGGGAGACTGGCGGGGTTGTTGGGGAGCCCCCGTTTTCTGGGGTCACAGGCATCCCTTAAATCCCAGTCTCCCACTTCCAGGCTGCAGTCTACTGAGGGGTGAGTGGTATGTCCCAGCATCGCTGCGGGCCTACTGTCCCGCCTCTCTGCACACATTTCTACGCCCGTTGCTGGTGTAGGGTTCAGGCAATGCCCTGCACCCCATTCTCCTGCGGTGGAAGTCCGGGTCACCCAGACAGTGGAGACAGAGCCCCCTGGGCACAGGTGGAGGCCAGCACGCCGCCGGGGGGCCCTGCAGCCACAGCCCAGGGGTTCCAGGAAGCCCAGGCAGACATTTGCTGGCTGCAGCGGGCCAGTAGTCCCGCTGACCTTCAGCGGGGCCATTAACCCCCTCTCATGGAGGGAGGGGCGTCACATGTTTGGGGACCAGCTATGGAACCATCCCGGAGGCACTGAGTTTTTCCACCACTGGCTTGGCTTCTGTTTCTGCCTTGAAAATGCTGTGTCCCAGATGGGACTTCCCCTCCCTGGACGCTGGGCCCTGTGGTGGGAGAGTGGCCGTCCTGTGGTTGCCTCAGGTGATGGTGATGGTGCCACCAGGCTCTGAAATGGGGCTTGCTTGTTAGTGCAGCAGAGCCGGGTAGGGCCCGCCGGCTGGAGGGGCAGGACGCGGGGCAGGACGCAGGGCCGGCCGAGATGTGGGGAGCTAGCTATAAGGCAGAAGGAGGATGGAAGGTGAATGAGGAGGGCTTGGTGGCCAATAGGCTGTGGGGCTGGGAGGGGAGGGAGCCGTCCGGGGAACCCCAGGAGCCCATGCATTGGGGTGGGGCCCACCCCGAGGCCGGCCGGCCATCAGGCAGGGCTGAGTAAAGAAGTCCCAGAGAAGCCAGAGGAGTCTGTGTGGAGGGCAGCTGGTTGGGGGGGTTCTCGAGGCGGCCTGGCTTAGTTGATCCCCCACCAGAGTGCACTGGAGTCCCGAGGGCTCAGGCCTGAGCTGGTTCAGCGCCGTGTGCTTGGGAACTCACTCATTCATCATTCCTTCGGCCAACTAGCACGTTGTGAGGACCTGCTATCTGTTGGGCATGTTCCTCTGCATGGGACATAGAGGGATGGACAAGACAGAATGTAGCCAGCCCTCAGGAGTTGGAAGTCCTGTGAACAGGCGACCCTGGCCTCCTGCCCATGCCCTGCGTCCGCAGTGGAGGTGGTCTCTCCGACCCTCTCTGCCAGAACATCTGCTGGGACCTTTCTGGCACCACTCGCAGGCTTACCTGGTGGCTGTGTGCCACGTTTGGCTGACGGGTTGAACCTCTGTCCCCACTCCCACATGCCCCTCTCTGTGTCAGCCTTTCTCATCCGTCCTATGTGGACATGGACCCTCGCGTTTGGACGGAGGTGTTCTCAGAGGAAATCCTCCATGCCAGGAATGGGGAGGAACCGGCCCTTGGTAGCTGCAGCTTCCGAAATCCGGGGCCCCGGTGTCCTAGTGCAGGTGTGATCTTCACAACCCCAGTGACGGTTCTAGCTACTGCCCCCAAATCCAGTTCCAAAAATAACATCTATTAGACTCTCATGGACTCCGTCTCTAACATCTGTCCCCACAGCTCCTTCACGCTCACATTGACAGCATCTCCATTCCCCCCGAGGATGGTTGGAAAACAGAGTCAGAGTCCACCACGTCTCCTTCCCAGGGCTGGTAAGTGCTGCAAAGCAGACATCCTGTTTTCATTTTTATTGTTGAAGAACGTGTGCCAAATTTCTGCCACACGGGATTCTTGTTATTAGTGAGGAACTTTTATTAGGAGGGCTTTTTCCTCTCTAGCAGAGTGGGAACCGGTAAGAGTGTTTCCGGGGTTGGGCGAAGGCTGGTCAGACAGAGGTCAGGAGGTCTAGTGGACAGTTGTCACTGGAGGTCGTTGCTGACCGAGCAGCGCGAGGGGTTTTCCTTCAACCCGTCTCAGAGCCATGTTGAGGGGCGCACACGTCTTGGAGCCGAGAACACAGAGCCTCGGACCTGTGGCCTGCTTGGTCACCATCCCTACACCCTGTTCTCTGCTTTGGGATGTCCAGGTGGGAAGGTGTCATCCTCTGGCCTGTCGTAGACCCTTCCTCACACAGTTCCTGCCAGCCCTTCCCGGCCTCTGGCTAACAGCCCCAGCCAGGTGGCCCTTTCCTGGACCCCCGAGGGCATCTTTCCTCCGGGAGGCCCCGTAGAGCAGCACCGTGGACGTTTTTATGGGTCATGTTCTGAATGTCACACCCGAGTTAAGTCTATGCGGATTCAGTTAGAACACGTAAGCCGAGGGACTTCATCGTCCCGCAACTGGGTCCTGGGTGAGAGGCTTCTCTCTGGACACAGCTGTCCTCACTGCTGGGCTGCGAGCGACCGACCGGGCCCTCCCTGGTCAGCCTGTGTGCCAAGCGGTCTTGCGGCGGGACGGCAGAACTGGAAGCCCATGCCCCTGCACACACGGGAGACTGAGGGCCGGGCGGCAGGGGTGGCACACTGCTCGGAGCCACACAGATAGGCTTCTGTCCCAGGGGGTCAGCCCAAGGCCCGAGGGGCTGTAGAAGCTGCAGCTGAGGAGCTGGCCGGGGCTTGGGCCAGATGGGGTCCCTGCCTCCGGAAGACGCCACGTCCTGCTGCCCCCAACCTGGGAATGTGTGGCCTCACCTTGCAGGAGGGGCTTCGCCGATGTGACTGATTCAAGGTTCTCACTGGGGGTGGGGGTGATCCTGGACTGTTGGGACACACACCAGGTCAGTGCGAGCAGCCTCCTATGTGGGGGCAGGTGGGTCTGCATCAGACGAAGTGAGACAAGGAAAGCAGAGGCGTGTGTGTGCACACGTGTGTATGTTCCCGTGTGTGTGCTCGCGTGTGGAAGAGACAGACCGGGAGCGAGGGAGGCAGGTGGAGGATCGCCGCCGCTGCTGGAGGTGGAGGAGGGCCCTGGGGGCAAGAGCACAGGTGCATCTAGACTCCGCGGAGACAAGACAATGCACTTGCCTGGGTCCTCCAGAAGGAGTACGGCCCCGCATTTAGACCTTGTGGCTCCAGAGTTGCGAGAGAGTGTGTGGTAACTTGTCGCGGTGGCCGCGGGAAAACCGTTGGAGGCATGACAGCCTGCCTCTAGTTCAAGAGGGAGATGGGCTGTGAGCGGTGGGGGTCAGTGCTGACCGTGACCTCGGGGTGACGGGGATGGAGGTGGCCCAGAAGCTTCAGGCCGCACGTGCACAGTGCCTTTCTTGGTGCCTGGAAGACAGGGTTATACGGTTTTAGGTGATCAGATCTATCAATAAGTTAAAGAACAAAAACAGCTGAAGAAAAAAAAAAAGCCAAGTGTATCTTTTGGCACAAGATGGAACTTGTAAAGTCTCCAAGCAAAAGTTTTCATTCAGATGCCACCATCCTCACTGAGTGTTCAGAAATATCTTTCCACCATGCTCTCCCAGTTTCAGTCTCCTGGAATGAAGAGCACACGACAGACTTAAACAGACGCCTGCCTTCCTTGGCTGGCGGACCGTCACGGGCCAGCCTGACGGGGTTCTCCCCCGCATGGACAGTTTCCGTGAGCCCGGTGGAATGGTTCTCGGGGGCTGCCCGCTCCTGGACCCCCCCCAAAGCCCTTCCGTGCTGGTCACCCACCGGCCTCCAGCGCTGGAGGCCGAGCTCCGGGAGCCTCGCCCCAGCACGTGTGTGTCCTGCGCTCCGTGGTGCCTGACATTGGTGGCGGGTGCGTCAGCCGTGCTCAGGGAGTGGTTGTCCCCATGGTTTGGCCAGGGGCTGTGACTGGCCACCAAGGACCTACTTCCCTGAGACAGGAGGGTCCTCCGTTGGGGCAAAGAGTGTCGGTGATCTTCTCTGCTCGTCCAGGTGCTGAGGTCTTGCATCTTGGGGAGCATCATGGAAGGATCCCGGTCGGGTGGCGCACCCACAGCGAGAGCTCCTGCGGGGGCCTGATGGCACGTGTTTCTGCAGCTCAGGGCCCAGGACTGTGCACCTGCTGCAGGCCATGCCTGGGGCTTGACAAGGCCACCGGCCTCAGGGAATTCCTTGTTTCAAGAAAAAAGCTGATCCTTGCACAGGCGGTGCTGCAGGCCCAGCTCAGACTGGTGTGGAGGATCACAGGCAAGGGAGCGTCGCCAGGGTCGCGGGGGTCTCTCAGAGGAGCTACATCTCCCACTTGTGCAGGAGAACCAGGGAGGGGCTGGACACTGTGACATTCCAGTGGCTTTGGGGCCACGGGCTAGGGCGCTCCTTTGGGCCTTTCTTGCCGTGTGGACTGAGAGTCCCGAGGGACGAGAACTCTGTCTTCCGCTCCTTCTTGCCCCTTGCTCCTAAGGGGATGACCAGCAGGCCGGCAGGACCAGCTCCAAGAACATGGTCTTCCTCTCCATCCTGCTTCCCCAGGGCTGGGCCCGGGTCCTGATGTCCAGGGAAGGAGCTTGCCCTGGCCTGGGGCTCCCGGGTGGGTCCTGGGGATGGCACTCATGGTGCTGGGGGAGAGGCCTGGCAGCATCTGATTCCTTCCTCCCCTCCGTGCTCGAGGCCTGCATCCCGACCGCACGCCTGGGACGCTGTTCAGATGGCTTGGATGTGGAGACCGTGGCTTCCTTGGAAGCCCCTCACCTCTGACGGGCCGCATCCTTGAGCCAGTGAGGCCATGTTCTCTCTGACTTCTGCGCCATCTCACCCGGACCTGAGCATGCTCCCAGGGTCGAGGAGGTGTCCACGGCCCCGTCACTCCGTCTGCACTTTGATGAGCTCCTGCTTTGAGGGCTGCAGAAGGATCTGTCACGGCCAAGAAGAGCACATCCCCATTAGAAGGACAGCTGCCCCCGGTCTCCAGCCTCCTGGGCCTTCCTGGTTGTCTGTCCTTTCTGCCACAGGAGGAGTTCAGAGCCAGCAAGTCGTCAACTGCTGGGGCGCCGGCTCAGGTCCCAAGAAGGTGGTGTCTCTATGAAGCACGGGACTGTCCTGGCCCCTATCGCATGCAGGGCAAATTCTAGGTCCCTCGTCCTGGCGGTAAAGATGCCTTTCTTCCAGGGCCGGCCTCTTCTGGACGTCCGTCATCCCTGCATCGTGGGTGCTGCACAGAGGGCTGGTTGGGTCCCCAAGTGCTGTGCAGTTTGGAACCGCCCATGTGTACACTGCTTGGAACAGCCTAACTGTTCCTGGTCAGAGCCAACCCCTGCTCCTCCAGGCGGGGCCAGCCCATCTCACATCGTGTCCCACAGCTCTTTGGTCGACCCGAGTGCAAACACGCCGCGTTCCAGTGGTTTTGCCTCGCGGCCCATCCCTCACTGCTCAGACCCTTCCCTGAGGATGGGGAGCGTGTCACGTCAGATTCTCGCCTGCTCCATCCTGGCACAGGGATGCTCACGGTATCCCTGGGAAGAATGGCTGGCACTCGGCACCTGCTGGAGGGTTTGAGAGCATGGTTGTGAGGAGCAGCCCCCCCAAAAGAGGGGTCCGGAAGGGCGGGGGATGGGGAGCCTCGGACATTGCTGGCGGTGGACTTGTGAGGAGTTTCCAACTTAACAGAGTCACAAGGCCTTGTGAGTTGCTGAAGCACCAGAGGAGCATGTCGGGCAGGAGTCAGGGAACGTTCAGGGAAACGTCCACCTACAGGAATCTCGGGGCCTGGTGAGAGCCGACGCCCTCCCGTGCTCCTCACTGAGTGAGCAGGTGGGACCCACCCGGACCCTGAAGGACGGGCCCATGTCAGACTCCCTTCTGCCTTCAGGCCATCCTGAGATCCCGGGGCGTAGAGAGGCAGGAAGGGGGCGGCTGGCAGCCGGCATTGGGAGCCTATTAGACGGAGATGTGTGCGTGTGGTAGATCGCGGGTCGGCACAGAAGGTGCCCGGAGACGCTGGCTCCATGACACTCAGCGGTCGGAACTCGTGGGCATTTTCCTTCTGGACGCAGAGGCGTCGTTATTTCAGATGCACAGGGAGCCGAGCCTTGAGCCCCTGTCGGCCCGCAGGGTGAGGATGTCTTCCCCACGGTGTGCTCTAATTGCCACGCTGGGCACAGCCAGCTCCGTGACCGCTCATTACCGTCCAGACGTCAGCACATATGACCAAATATCCCCTACTCATAGAGGTTCCCATCCATCTCACGTGAGGCGTTCTTTCTCACACGTGGTTGAAAACTGCAGGCTCCAACCCCTTCTGTCCCCACGAGTGTCAGAGGCTCCCAGGTTAGCGTCGGTCTCGTTTGCTTGCACCTGTGAGCACCCACAGGCCGGGTGCAGGGTGGGCCAGCCCTCAGCAGTGTCTAGACGTCATGAGTCACCAGCACTGTGGCCTCCGGGAAGGGGAGGTCAGCCTGTACTGGGAAGACTGCATGGAGAGAAGTGGTTTCCGGGCTGGGGCCCATGGGACGGCTTCCGGTGCTCTTTGGTGCCCCAAAGTTACTTGCAAACTAGGGCTTCAGCGTGTGTTTCTGTAAACAAGGATGTTTTCCCACACAACCAGGACATAGTCCCTGACCCAGGGGGTAGCCACAGTGTGCCTGATCCCAGAGCCCACGCCCTACAGCTGTGCCGATGATGTGTGTTACCCAAGCACCATGTGCTTCCCTGAGTTCTCCTTTTCCCATGGCTCCCTTGGGCTGGAGAGGCCCTCGGCTTTCCCCTGAGGTTGCAGAAGGCTACGGGACAGGAGGCTGGGTCCGTGTGGGGCTCCTCAAGAGGAAGGTGTGTCGATGCATCCTCCGCAGGATAAGGTACCTGTTCCCATGTGTCCTGTTGCTGGAGGCAATGGCTCCAGTCCCATCAGGACGACATCTGTCATGCCTTTGCGCTGGAGACCATGCTTCAAGTTGTGTCAGTATTTTACTCCTCGTCATGTTTTCAGTTCATTTTTGTATGTGCGTGTCTATGTGGACTCACAGTTTCCTGTTTTACTCAGCAGGTTCTAAGCTATTACTACCGCCATTTGATTTCATACTCACGTTATCTCGTATTTGACCGGTGGGAGCCCTCTGTGTCCCTTGACCCATCCTTGCTCTGTCCCCATCATTCTACGAACACCTCCTTGCTTGACCTTGATCTCCCCAGGTCTGGGATCAGTCCCTTCTCTGAGGAGCCCTTTCTTCTTTCAGTGGAAAGTGGTATGTAGAAGCCCAGACGCAGATGCTAGGCATACTCAGTGGTGTCGGGGTGCCCCTGCTTTCCAGCTTTCTAAAGAACAGAGCTGAGAGATGTCTGTGAGATACCATGTCACGCTACGTTACATGTTGTCGTTATCTGAGTGTAGTTTACGTATCGTATGCATGGCCATATGGTGCATATCCGGATGTACCAACAGTTCCCGTTACGCACACACGCTGACACTTCTGCATCAGTCTCCAGACACCGGAAGACCTGAGTTCTCATCGGTACACCTGGTTCAGATTCGGGTTTTCTCCCTGTCAGTATGTGTAACTCCCTCCCCGTGATGACCGACTCAGTGCCTACGAACACAGGGGTGTAAGCAGCAGAACTAGCTTGCATCCCATGGTTTTGGAGGGTCAGAGGGGTGGGCCTAATTCTGGCTGAGGCTGGGAGGAGAGAGTGGCCCAGGCCTCACCCCCGTGACTGTGGTCACTGGCAGTTTCCGGCGCTCCTTGGCTTGTAGACGCTCACGCAGTCTCTGCCTTCATGCTCTCCATTGTGTGGATTTCTCTGTTCAAATGTCTCCTTGTAAGGATTTTGGTCAGACTGGCTTAGGACCCGCCCCGCTCCCGTGTGAACCCATCTTAGCCAGTCAGGCCCACAGCAGTCCTGGTTGGAGGCTGCCATGTGGGCACTGAGGAGCCGAGAGCTGCCTTCAGCATGGCTAGGGCTGCTGGTGTGGGACATGAGCAGAGAAAAAGAGTGGGCAAGGGGGCCTCCAGCCGCCCGTGTGGGTCTGTTTAGCAGGAGGCCCTCACCCATGGAGCGATGTCCAGCAGATCAGTGAGCACACCAGTTTGCAGTTTAGGGCTGGGGTCAGGGGGAGGTTGCACATCCGATGTCACTGGTATGAGCCGGGATGTGTCACATGAGCAGAGATGCTGGAGTGGGCACAAGGGTCTGGTGGAGGTGACCACCGTCCGAGTGGGGCTGGGACAGGCTGCAGGCCATCGCTTGTCAACCCCCCTCTGATGGCGCCTTGCAGGAGAGGGGGAGAACGTGGACGTCCTGACATGAATCTGTCCCAGAAAAGTCAGTCCCCTGTGGGACCTCTGCTGGGCCCGTGCTGAGGACCCCTGTGTTGAAGCGTGAAATTCATACCAGGTGGATGGCAGGTTCAAGGCCCGACTCAGCCGTGGACCTCAGAACCCGCCCATCGCCCTCCAACGTGGGGATTCCATAACACCACATTTGCTGCCCGACAAGTGTGGGGAACATCGGGGTTAGGGGTCGTACTGGTTTCCCGACCTGTCCGGTCCTCACACGCACCCTCAGAGACATGGAGAGATCTACAGCCAAGGAGACACAGTCCCAGGCCAAATTAATGGGACGGGATGGAGGGGGGCCCGAGCTTCCAGAGCCGCATGCCTCCATCCGTCAGATTCGTGTGGCCCCCACCGCTGGCCGTGTCCATTCCCCCCAGCCCTGGCCCCTCTACTGTGGATGCCACGCTCTTGCTGAACAGCTGGCTTCTCCGCCTGTCCTCACCCGATCTGGGAAGTCACCCCAAGTTCTGCAGTTGGTCCCTCCCAGTAGCTCCTGCCCCCAGGCATCACCCACATCACCTCCCGGTCAGGTCCTCCCCATCCCAGTTCTCTTGTTCTGGAACCCTCCTGTGTCCCAGCCCTTGTCCTCAGCAGCCCACTGGCTGGGGGCCCCTGCATCTGGCACAGGTGGTAGGAGATGGGCCAGCCATTCCTGGGGGAGGATCAGAGCCACGTTCAGTGACTGCCACTCCCTGGACCTGTGTCCTGTGCTGGAAGCGGTGGGTGGCTCCTGCCCCCTTGTGCTCTGAGCACATGTCCCAGCGTCCTGGCAGCGTTGCCCTAGAAGTGCCAGGGAACCTGGGGCTCAGGGGAGCAGAATTGAAGTCCCTGGCTTGAGACCGGCCTCCTGGTCAGGACCCAGGACAGCGACTGTCTGAACCCCAGACTTGGGCCAGAGTGGATGTCTGGGTCTGGCCTCTGCCTGCACAGTTAGGTCAGCCTGAGGCGCACACGCCCACAAAGCCCTCAGCACACTTGGGACAGTGAACACACCCAGCAGCTTCCTGCTGCCCCCTCCTCACCCCGAGCCACCCACTGACCTGCTTTCTTTGGCTGTAGACCACTTAGTGGTTCCTAAGTTTTGTAAGCAGAATCCTACTCCTTGTTGCCTCTGGCTTCCTCTGTCCTGAACACTCTCCATGTTTCCCCCTGATAGGATTTCCCTCCTGTTGTATGGCCGAATAGTACTCCACGCCACGATGCCCACAGCTGGTTTCCCCATCCTCTGTGGAGGAACACTCGAGGCGTTTCCGGCTCGGGGCGAAAACAAGAACCTGCAGCGAATATCGACTTGCAAGTCATCGTAAAGACGGTTGCATGTTTTCCTTGGGTGCATACACACCGAGGGGGCAGGACAGTCAGATCTTACAGCAGGTATGTGTTTAGCTTTCTTTTTAATTGAAATTTTTGTTGAGATAATTACAGGGTCATATGCAGTTTTAAGAAATAACACACAGAGGTTCTGTGTTTTACCCATTTTCTTCCAGTGGTAACATTTCGTAACATCACAATCAGGACATTGACATTGATACACCCACACCTCTTATTCGGTTTCCCCAGGGTTCCTAATGTTACTGTGTTACTAATGTGTGCACAAGTCTTCAGTTATGGACAGCGGGTCACTCACCAGCTCCCCCTGCTGTCCGCGGGAAAGACAATCCCGCCTGCCGGACTGTTCCAAGCACAGGCAGTACAGCCTGTCCCCTTCTGCCCTGGCTCCCTCCCACAGCATGGCGCCCCAGAGAGCCTTCCAGGCTCTGTGTCTGGCTGTCCTCAGCTCCTCTTTATGGCTCAGCCATATGCAATGCTGTGGGCATGCCTTCCATTCACCCGTCAAAGGACATCGGCTTGACCCCAGGTTTTGGCTCTGAGGAATCAAGCTTATGTGAACAAGTCCGCAGTTTTCTGTGGACACAGCCTTTGTTTCTCTGGGACGCTGGTTAGTAAGAGCCGCACGTTTCCCTTTACAAGGCGCTGCCGAACTGTCTTCTACAGTTGCTCCCCCAGCGCATTCCCTGTCTCCATCACCATGTCCGTTTCCGCCAAGCTGATGGACGTGCTGTGGTGTCTCACCGTGGTTTTTCCTTTGCACTGTCCTGACGACTGCTGATGCCAAGCATGTTTCATGTGCTTTTTTCTCAAAAATGAAATGTCTGATTACGTGTTTTGCTTGTTTTCTGATTCGATTGCTCGTTTGGTTTTGGCTGTTGGGTTTTGAAGTTTCTTGGTGTATTGTGGCCATGTCCTCTGTAGGAAAGACGGTTTGCAAACACCTCCTCCGGGTCTCCAGCTCGTCTTTCCATCCCTTTTACAAGGTCCTTCCCATTTGATATGCCCCAACTCACCCATTTTCCGTGCTTTCTGGTGTCAGCTCTGAGAGCTGCTTGCGTAGTCTCAGGTATCAGACTTTTTTCTTCCTTTTTTTTCTTCTAAAAATGTTATGATTTCGCATTTTAATTGAATTCCCTGATGCATTTCGACTTAATTTTTGTATGAGGCATGAAGTGATGGGCGAGCTTCAGTTTCTACCTGTAAACGTTCTTCCTCCACCAGACTGTCGGTGCACCTCTGTCAAACGTCAGTGACCCACACTGCTGTGGGCTTGTTTCTCGGTTCTCTGTTCTGCTCTGTCGATCTGTGTCTCTCCCCCCGTGGATACCACGGTCATGGTCTTTATCACTGTGGCAGTGGTTTCGAAAAGTGATCTCACCCTCTCGGTTCCTCTCCACCAAGATTGCTTTAATTATGCTGGGGGCAGGGTGTCTGTGACTCTCCAGATAAATTTTAGAATAAGCTTGTCTACGCCCATAAAAAACTTGCTGGTGTTTTGACAGAAATTCCATGAAACCTGTACATCAATCTGGGGCTCATTTCACCAGGTTGGATCTTCCAACCCATGAACACAGCTCGTCTCTCCATTAGTTTGGGCCTTTTCACTGTCTTCCATCGGCATTCTGGAATGTACAGCCTGCCGATCCTGGGCACACCTGAGGATTTCATCCTCTTCAAGGTGGTTGTACATGACCTTGTGTTTTTAATTTCGGTTCCGGCATATTCATCATTAGCATACAGGACCAAAGTGGATTTTTGTGAGTCGGTCCTGTATCCTAGAATGCGCCGAGCTCATATACTAGTTGTCGGAGTGTTTTTGTTGATTTCTTGAGATGTTCCACATAGATAATCTTGTCCTCTGTAAATAGAGACTGTTTATTTCCTCCTTTCCAACCCACAGGCCTTTTGTACGTGTACATATTTCCCGCCTAGCACAGTGGCTGGAACGTACAGGACTATGTCAGACGAACTTTGTTCCTACTCGTGGGGAGGAAGCATTCCGTTTTTAACCATTAAATATAATGTGAACTGTTGCTTGTTTTTGTAGCTGTGTTTTAGGAATGAGGTAATCTCTTTCTATTGCGAACTTTCTGGTTTTTAAAAAAATCATGAATGGCTGTTGGATTTTGTCAAGAGCTTTTTCTGCATTAATTGCTAGGGTTTTTCTTTCGTTTATTGAGGCAGTGGATTACATCGATGGTTCTAAATATTCAACCAACCTTGCACATCTGGAATAAATCCCACTTGGTCATGACATGGAATACCTGTTAGATTCTATGGAATTCTCCTTGATAATGTTTCGTTGAGAGTTTTTGCATCTTAATTCATGAGCGATGTTAGCCTCTGTGTTTTTCTTTTTTGGTGCACAGTCTGGCTTTTCTTTCAGGGAAATCCTGGCCTCATGAGATGAGCTGGCAAGTGCTTCCTCCTTTTCTGTTTTCCAAAAAGATCGTGGAAAATTGGGAGTTAATCTTGTTCCCAGCTTTACTGATGTATAATCGATGAAAAATGTGTCTACTGGCTGAGAACAGCGTGGCGTTCTGCTTTACGTACACGCTGTGAAATGCTCACCAGGTCAGGCCGTTAACATGCCCATCCTGATGAAGTTGTTTCTGTGTGTGCCAGAACCTTCTAGAATTCTTTCCCAGAGCATTCCGAGGGTGCACTGTATGGGTGTTGGCCACAGGCACCGCGCTGCACGTCTGACTCACAGAACTCTGTCCTGCATAACTGAAGCTTTATCCCTTTTACCCAACACCCGCCCACTTACCCCTAGTCCCCGGCGGCCACCCTTCCGCTCTCTGCTTCTAGAGTTGACTTTTAGATTCCACATGTAAGCGAGATTATGCCTGGCTGATGTCATTGGGCATAGTGTCCTGCAGGGTCGCTCCTGTTGTCCCAAATGGCAGGATGTCCATGTTTTTTAAGGCTGAGTAAGATTCCATTGTGTGGACAGCCCGCATTTTCTTTACCCGTTCACGGGTTGGTGGGCACCAGCGGGGGATCCCACACCTTGGCTGTTGGGAGTCACGTTGCCGTAAACATGGGGGTGCAGGTGCCCTCGAGATACCACTCCTTTGGGCAAATACCCGGAAGTGGGGTTGCTGGGTTGCAGGGCAGCTGTATTTTTAACTTTCTGAGGAACCTCCTTGCTGTTCTCCGGAGCAGCTGCACCAGCCTGCGCTCCCACCAGCGGTGCACGAGCATCCCCGTTCTCTGCTCCCTCACCAACCCCTGCTCTCCTGTGCTGCCTACTCTTGCCATTCGGACAGGGGTGAGGGGTTACCTCATTGTGGGTTTGACCTTTATCTCCCCGATGCTGAGTGATGCTAGCATCTTTTCATGTGTCTGTTTGCCATCTGCATGTCTTTTTCTGAAAAAGGTTATTATTATTATTTTTTTAACGTTTGGTAGAATTCTCCCACACAGCTATCCACTTGACATTCTGTCAAGTGTACTTTTAATCATGAATTCAATTTCTTTCATGGTTATGGGGATGTTTGGACTGTGTCCTTATTTTGGTTAAGTTTTGGTTAAATTTTCTAGAAATTGGTTCATTTCTTCTTTGTTGGTATTAGAAATTGTTTGTCCTCTTCTCTTCTAATCCATTTAATGGCTATAAGCTCCGTAGAGATAATCCTTATTTAATTCCTGTTACTGGAGAACTGTGGCTCCTTCTTTTTTAATTTCCATCTGTTTTGCCAGAGGTTTGTAAGTTTTACTGACTTTCATGCAAAGAACCAGATTTTTGTTTCATCGATTGTTTTCTACTGTTTTTTTTATGTTCACTTTCATTGATTCCTACTCTGATTTTTATAATTTCCTTCCTGCTCCCCGCTCTGGGTTTATTTTGCTCTTCTTCCCCAGCTTCTTGCAGGACGGACTTAGCTAACTGGTTGGAGATGGTCCTCATGTCTGGTGCATTTCATGCTGTAACATTTCCTCTCGGCACTGCTTTGAAATCGCGGTTTTGCTGGTTTTCGGCATGAGAAGTGACTTCTTTTTTTTTTTTTTTTTTTTTAAAGATTTTATTTATTTATTTGTCAGAGAGAGAGAGAGAGAGAGGGAGAGAGAGTGAACGAGCACAGGCAGGCAGAGTGGCAGGCAGAGGCAGAGGGAGAAGCAGGCTCCCTGCCGAGCAAGGAGCCCGATGTGGGACTCGATCCCAGGACGCTGGGATCATGACCTGAGCCGAAGGCAGCCGCTTAACCAACTGAGCCACCCAGGCGTCCCGAGAAGTGACTTCTGATCGTGTGCTGGATGTGCCATCCTTCATAGTGGGGGGTGTGGGGCCCGGTTTCATTTCTCTATTTAGCAGAGAACCACTGTTGACTCTGTGGTTCTGATGACTGCTTCACTGAAGGGCTTTGTCACCGGTGTCCCTTTGCTCATCTCGGGTCAGCCTCAGGGCAGTGTCTCCAATGGGGGAGAGGCCTCTCTTCTCCCCACCTCACCCCCATTCTCTGTTCTCCCTTATTGCTTGTAGAAACGGAATTCCCTCTCAGACTGTGTCTGGCTGCATGGTTGCCCCACAGAAAGTGCATGTCTCTGGCATCCCAGCACCCTCCTGCCCTGTCTTTACCGCTTTCCTACCACAGGCTCTGCCGCGTGTGCCCAGGGCTGGGCCAGCGTCGAGCCCCACTGAGGGCCACACCTGCCAGAGACATCGAGACAGGTGTGGAGACCCAGCGTTCTGACCGGTCCCACGGTACAGAGCTGGCCGCGGACGGTGCATGGGGAGCGAGTCTGGGAGCAGACAACAGGCAGGCCAACTGTGCGTGTCTTGTGGGACACGGGCACAGCACACACAGCCAGTGTGAGCCACGCTCCTGGGAAGCCGACGAGGAGGGCTCTCTACCCATCCGTCTAGCAAAACTTAAATACCAGATTTACGAGCCCAACAGAGAAAAAGGGACACTTGCATCCTGTTGACAACGTGTGTTTGGAGGGCAGTGTCTTGTTGGCCACGGGAAGGCTTCCTTCTTTATCCTGATGGTTTGAGAAGAAGTGGGTGACGGGACCACATTTGTGCATTGTCGGGATGGGTCTGGTTGCTGTGTGAGGAAGGACTGGAGCTGATAAGAGTGTAGCTGGCAGCGGGTGGGGAGGGCAGAGTGGCAGCTGGAGTCGGGAGAGCAGCTGATAAAGACCCCCCCCCAAAGCCCGCGGCAGGAGAGAGACCCCAGCACACAGCGCAGCACGTTCACCAGGACAGAAAGGAAGGCGAGGTTTGGGAAGCAAGATCCTGAGTGTGGTTTTGGGTTTGCTGAGTTGGTGGCACTTTGTGACATCAAGCAGACAGGGGGATACACACGGGCAGGGCCCAGAAAGACTGGAGATGCTCCTGAGGGATTTATGATCCTAACGGGTGGGGCCCGATGTCCCACAGGAACCCCACTGCCTGGGGAGAGAGTGTGGAGTCAGAGGACACAGCCCTAGAGCACGGCTGCTGCAGGGGAGGGATGAGCACAAAAGAGAGACACAGACGCGTCAGAGGAAAAGTCAGGAAAAATGTGAACTGTGGTCCTGTGTGGGGAGAGGAGTCCTGCCCATGCACGTTGCAAGACAAAGGTGAAGATCCCCAAATTCCATAGTAAGGAAAAAGACACTAATGTGAAACCAGACACGGGCACAGCACACACAGCCAGTGTGAGCCACGCTCCTGGGAAGCCGATGAGGAGGGCTCTCTACCCGTCCGTCTAGCAAAACTTAAATACCAGATTTACGAGCACAACAGAGAAAAAGGGACACTTGCATCCTGTTGACAACGTGTGTTTGGAGGGCAGTTTGGCAGAACACATCGAAATTCACCAGCCGCGGAACCTCCGGTGAAAGAAAGCTCACACGTCCATGTCAGGATGCCCTGAACCAGAGGACATTTAGGCAGTATTTTGGCAGAAATGGTTAGAAAGGCCGTGAGAGTAACGTCATCCTGTAGACATGCTGGACAGAAGACGCACCTGT
The DNA here is from genome assembly GCF_963455335.1 of Martes martes. Lineage (NCBI taxonomy): Eukaryota > Metazoa > Chordata > Mammalia > Carnivora > Mustelidae > Martes > Martes martes. The sequence goes on along the minus strand of NC_137904.1, from coordinate 8,445,090 downwards.
TTGTGTGGGTGCTGGTGGCCCCGGGTGTGAGAAGGGGCCGGCGTTCTCTCTAGAAATCCCTGCGTGGTCTGAATCACGAGAACATGCTCTTCATTAACTGTGGGTAAAGCAAACTACCATACAGAAGAAGAGAAATCCAGAGTCGCTTGCCCAGAAGGGAGGCCGTGGCCATCTCGTCCTGTCCCGCTGGCTGCAGAGCAGGCCCTCCATGCCTGGGGGACGGGCCCAGGGGCTCCATCTGGGGCAGGTGCAGAAGCCGGCAGGGGAGAGCGGCCGCGAGGGAGAGGCCGGCACCTGGAAAAGCGCTCTGACCTCCTGCTCAAAAGCAGGCTGTTAGTTCATTCACTAACCTGGAAGAATGTTTTTGAATAAATCATGAGCATGACAGTTACATTCTCTAAACCACACTGGGAAAAGAGTTATGGTATCTACTATGGGGGCAGGAAGATTGATTCCCGCCCAGAAGATCTGCCAGGTCCTTGATTTAGGGAGCTGGTGATCAGCACAGGTTAGCTCAGATTTATTTTGGCTGGCTCTCCCCATAGCCTCCACCCTGGGAGGCCCAGGGACACTTTGGTGGGATGGCCCCAAGCATGTGCCGTCCTGTGGGGTCTCTGCGAGAGGATGCACTCAGCCAGGCCATGGGCAGAGATTGCTGCCCACTGCTGCCTCCTGCTGTGCCCCAGATCCCAACCCCCACCTGGCAGCTTCTGGCACCTCTGTGTACCGTCCAGCTCCTTATCCTGGAGTTGCCGGGCCTCCTAGTGGGGCCTCTGCCACCGGCTTGTCCTGTGCTCTTGGCCCTGATGCCAGTCCCATGCATGACTGGCTCTCTCCTCAGGCGAGGGACGAGCAGAGACCAGAGAGCTTCCCTGCCCTCGGGCAGCTCATGGTCCAGGGTTGGACGCAGACCTGTGGTCAGTCCCATGTGACAGGTGGCCTAAGGCCTATAGAGAAGGGAACATCCCTGCCTCTCCACATCAGCTGTCTGTACACCCAGTGTCCCTGGGTCACCTTCTGGTCCCCACACCTCAGTCAGTGCCCACATGCTGTTTCCGCAGGACTAGTAGTCACCCTTGGGAGGGGGCGTCCGGCCTACCTGGGGTGCCAGGTGCTTCCTTAGGGGCCACTGAAGTGTCAGCGGGTGGTGTGGTCAGGACCACTGATCCTACAGGTCAATGGGGTTTGGAACTTGTGGATTTAGGCGGACTTGGGACCAGCCTTTCCCGCACCCAGGTACCTGGTGGCGGGCCCCACTCAGACCTGCTGTTTCCTCCCCCAACCAGCACTTCCCTAGCCCTCCCAGCTTCACCAGATTCCATCCCGTTTGGGTTGGTTTCTGGCTCTTACCCTCCCTCATCCGGGCCCCTGCCGCCCTGTCTCCAGCCGCTGCTGCATCTCTCCCGGACCACCTCCCACGGCGGACGCTGCCTGGGCCTGCCCGCGCCCTGGCCACGGGACGCAGAGGAGAGGGTGATACACGCACATCCCAGCTGCAGCAGCTTCTGATGACTCTTGTGTGGGGACATCTGCGCATCAGAAGTGACGGAGCGCGAGGGTCAGTGTAGGCGTCACAGCCCCATGAAGATGCAAGCAAATCAGACGTGGCCCTTCGGGAAAGGAGGAGAGTCCTGGCCAGCCTGGGCTTCAGCTCTGGCTTCCCCCTCCCCTGTGGCCTCAGATCTCTGTGCCTGGATTTCTCTGTTAGGTGGTGTTAGCACTCTGGTTGCCTCCAGGAGTCGTGCAAACTACGGGGCCATGATCGGAGGAAGATTTGCCAGAGTTCCTGCGAGGGCTTGCCCTGTGTTGGCACGTCAGAGACGGCGCCTGTCGTCACCAGCCGAGGGCATGCGGGCCTGGCTCGTCGTGCACACCTGTCAGGCATGTCTGTGAGCCTCCGTGCAGCTGCCGAGCCACAGAATTTGGTGGAGCAGACTTGAAAGTCACAGTGGCTTCGAGGAGTGGTTCACGGATCGGGCAGCGTCCCGTCCAGCAAATACTGAGGAACCACTGGAGGGGAAAGGGTTTTAGGGGCAGAGGGAATGGGGGAAAAGGGAATGATCAGCAAGGTATGCGGTTTCAGGCAAGGCTGCCCTCCTAAGGGAAACGGAAGTGGCCGTCTGCAAACTCCCAGGGTATCCCGGAGCTGCCACAGGGCAAGTTCGAGGTAGGGTTCCTGGGGGCTGGGAGCCGCAGTCGGTCAGGTGTCCAGCCAGGGAGCAGGTGTGGGGCTCGTGGCACCTGTTTCGGGCCTGCGGTTTCCTCTCCGCCCCTGCTCCTATGCCCAGGAGGGGAGGCGTGGATCCGTGGGTCTCTGTGCATCTAGGGGGAGCTGGGGACTGTGCTGGGCGTGTGTGAGCAGGTCAGGCATGAAGCCTCCTCCTCCCCCTTCACTCCACCCTGTCCTCCGCCGCCGCCAGACTGCGTGGGCACTGGCTTATTTTCTCGGGCCGTCACTAACCCAGTATGTTCACTGACACATTCAGTCTTCCACCGTTTCCATTAACGCTGTGTTTTACAAATCGTATTGCCCCTGTTCCTTCATGGCTTCTGCAAATCAAACCTGTTTTGCTGTTGAAAATGTCCAGAGGATTCAGCAGAAGGACACCTGAGATCTCTGGGGTGCCGGGCCCCCGAAGCTGGCTCTTGGGCGTGATGAAGGAAGAAGCCAAAGCTCCTGGTCTCTGAGCCGATTCCCTAAAGCGGGAGGGAGTCACGCATCCCCTGGAGGAGCAAGATTTCAGATATGTTGTGGGACCGGGGGACCCGCGAGCCTGGGCGGTCACGGGGCATCACCCATGTAGCTCTGGGTGCTGTCTCTGCCACCTTGTGCAAGGGGTGAGGGCTAGGAGTACGTCACAGATGACAGTGACCCAGCCGCCCCCCCCCCCCAGCTCAGGTGATGGCGCCCAGCACCCAGGGAGGGAGTGTTCCAGGACGTGCAGTGGGGTCCGATCACCCTGCCACTGGCCAGCTGTGCAGCCCTGGTCCCGTCACTTCTTTGGGAGTCTGATCTGCAAAGCGGGGATACGGCACCTCCCAGGTTGGTCCCCACTCCAGGCTGTCGGGTCCATGTGTCGGATCAGAACTCGAGTCTATACCTAACCAGGGTTGGGCATGTGTGTGAAGAGGTCGCAGGCGTACAAGGCCACACGTCTCAGGGGCTGGGGCGCCGGTTTCCTAGGAGTTCAGAAGCAGGGTGTATCTGCGGTCGCCCCGAGGTACAAACGCAGATGGGTCAGTTCCCGAACTCCAGAATCCACCGTGTGGGATGCAGGCGAAGCAGGGGACCAGCCGCACAGGATGGAACATGGAGGGCTTCCTGGAAGGGGAGACCTGCATTGTGCAAATGAAGGGAAGGCACACACGGTGCTCACAGTGGAAGTAGGAGCAGAGGCAGGAGCTGGGGCACCAGGCAGGGGCCCCAGAAGCCACGGAAGGTGAGGCGGGCACCGGTCAAGGGAAGTGCAGGCTCATCCAGGAAGGACGCCGGTTAGAAGAGCGAGTCGGATCCCCAAGACCACCCACATGTCTGGTGATTTGCTGGGGGCTCTCGTGAGGCTCAGCGTGTGGTCACCCCAGGCAACACGTCTATGGTGGATGGAGGCTTGGCAAGGTCAGCAAAGGACAAAGACACACGGCACACCCTGGGGAGACAGGCGCAAGCCTCCCAGGCTGTGTCCCCGCGGGTCCCTCGGTCCACCCAGGATGCTCAGGTACTGTGAGCCCCTCACAGCAGTTAGGGTGAATCCCCACCACCCGCCAACTCTCAGAAGTAGATGATGTCCAGGAAAACTTTCTTCTGCGATGAGAAAACTGGCAGCATGACGATCCGACCGTGGGTTCTCCTGCCCTGAAAGTCCTTCGGCTCGTTCGTTGAGCCATTGAGACAGCGAGGCGGGAGGCCACGACCAAGGCATGCTTGCCCCCAGCCATCATTGCCTACGCAGCAGTGAGCTCCCTGGGACACCAAGGCACAGAGACCGTGGGCTGGCTCGCGCTTGCGGGCGCCGTCCGCGGAGTCCCTGCCCAGCAGTCAGACATGGCAGCCGTGCTCAGATGGGCGGAGGTGCCGTCTCCTCTAAGGGTTTCCTCTGGCTGAGCACACAGGTGCGGGGGTGTGGCACAGGCCACGTAGCAGCCACGTGGGTCCGGGAGCAGCCACGCTGGCAGCAGCCACGAACTGACTTAGGGAGTCCGTGGGAAGGACACAGGGTACCTCGTGGAACCGAAGGGAGACCCGCTGCTCCGGGCTATGGGAGGGCTAAATCAGGCCAGGAGCTCCCAGCTCCTGTGGGCACCGGCGTCACAACACGGCCACTCCAGCCAGTGTCTGTCCTGGGTCCCTCGGTGATGATTTACTGTCCTGGAAGGGGGTCTCCCTGGGCTCTGTCCGGGGCTCCCAGTGGATGGCACACCAAGGCCACAGCCCCCGGAGTAGGGGCCGCCCAGGCTGGGAGGATGGGGTGCCGAGCGCTGCCCATCATCCTCCTCCCTGGTTCCCTGGTCTGGAGATTTGGGAACCACTCGCTCTGTCTGTATCCTCACGGCCTACACGGCTGAGCGCCACACGGACCGATCTGGGGAATGAGACAATTTACCGAAGAGGGAAGGCGGTGGTGGCTCTGTGACATTTCGGTTCTGGGAAGAAGCCAGTTCCCAGCTGCGTTGCTGCAAGTGCATGAGAGCAGGAGGTGCCCCGGTGGGACTGAGTGTGCACGAGTGTGGGTGTGAGCACGAGTGTGCATGTGCACGTGCACACGAGTGTGAGCACATGACAAGTGTGTGTGTGTGTGAGGTGTTTACATGAGCATATGGGGTGTGTGAGCGAGTGTGAGTGTGTGCACAACCAGAGAGCACTCTGGGTCCTTGCAGCCAGATCCTCTTGTAGAAGGCAGCTCTTCCTGTGCGTTGCAGTCTTCCAGCCGGGAGCCACTCTAGCCAGCACCTCTCGGGCGGTTTCTGACGGTTCCAGGGATCATGAGGGCTCATTCCTGGGGCTCGTGGGTCAGGTCCCACGGACGTGGGGTGTGCAGACCCCTCACCAGGAACCACAGTGTGTGCGAGGAAGCCGGGCAAGGACTGGGAGGGAGTTGCGGGCCGTGAATCTGTGGTCCTCGCCTGGGTCGGGGCTGGCGGGGTGGGCCCTGCCTGAGAAGCTCCCAGTGACTGCATCTCCCGTGCCCCGGGCAGCAGTGGGTTCAGCCTCACCTCCCGGATGCCGGGAATGTCTGGGTGACACCCCCTCCCTGGGCTCTAAAGCATCCCTGCATACAAGGAACCATCACGGGCAGGAGTGGGCTCACGAGGGGGTATCCCCACCATCTCTCTGCCTCCACCTGACACCCCAAGGACCCATTTTGTGAGTTCAACTCAATTCAAGGAGCATCGGGCTCTCTGACGGCAGTCAGACTAGGGTCACACCCCCAGCCCCCCAGGCACGCCCACCGAGAGCTTGACCAGGTCAGCCGCACTCGCTTGACGCAGGGGAGGGCCCGCTTCTGGGACCATGAGGCGCACCGCTGAGGGGGTCCAGGCTCGTCTTTGGGGCTTGGGCCACGCTTAGGGAGTGGAGCTGTGCCCTCAAGAGGCTGTGGTGATCCTGGGGTCTGGGGTCCTCACCCTTAGCCCTGAAACACACGAATCAAAACCCGAAGCCCTCACGGGGAAGTTGGCAAGTCAGCAGATGTAGCGCGTGGTGCTCTTTCCCACAGGCGGGTCACAGGTCCTGAGTGGTCGCGTGCGCATGTAAGTGCACGGTCATGCCATCACCCCAGGGGTCTCCACGCTCATGCCGGGCTTTCGCCCAGTGCCAGGGAAGTAGTGACCAGCCACCCACAGACCTAGATGGGAGTCGTCAGTCGGATGAAAAGCGGAGAGTCACCCGTGCCAACCCGGGGAAGGCTCTGGGGCTGGGGCCCGGCTGAACGAGGGGGGCGCCGGCTAGTGAGGGGATGCCCGGGGGTCCGCCTTGGAGGAGGAAAGGCCCCCAAGGAAGGAAGCGCAGGTGGTCCTGACCTGCCGGTGTCCTGGGTCTTCCCCCCGCCTCGCTGTCCCCCTTCCGGACACCGATCCCTCCCGCTTCCCCAGCTGTGCGGTGCTGGAGCCGTGCGCACAGATGTGTGTTTTCGTGTTGGAAGCAGAAGAGCGGTTTAATGTCGTGCCCGTGCGTGTGGCACGCAAGCGTTCTCAAGACGAGAGCCTGCTGGAAGCGTGTGCTCTCCCTCGGCCGGTAAGAGGTGCGGTCTCCCGGCCTGGATGTGGCGCCGATCTCAGGAGCTCCTCTGGCGTCCTCCACCCATGCCGGCTGTCACCTGGCGGGCCTCGTGGCTCTGGAGGGCACCAGCAGATGCTGCTGCCGAGTGTGCTTCCCCGCGGCCCCCTTCCGAGCACCGGCCCTCTGAGGATGCGGAGAACTCCGTCTGCGTGAGTCTTCATGAACGTGCTACACACAGTTAACATCCGGTTGGTGAGACCAGCCTGCTGCCTTGGGTTAAAGAAACAGTTTTTTTTTAAGCTAAATTCTAGAAAAATGTAGGGACTGCTGAGCCCACTGACCCACACTTCCAGGCAGTGCTGGCCTCTAGTTCCCACTGGAGCCTCTTCCCTGTCGGGCCCTTTTGTCCAATGTGCTGGGTCTGGAAGGGCTGACATGTGCAGGCAAGCGTGCCCAAGGGGCACGGATCATCGCGGGGGGATGTCAGATAAGCCGGAAGCTGTGGGGCTGTGCCGCGAGCTGGGAGTAGGTGTGGGCCGGGCAACATGTCACCGTGGGAGAGGAGCCATGTCCGTCAAGCTGGGACTGGGAAGGTGTCACTGAAAAGGGAGATGTGGACCTGGACAGGTGTCTGGCCCCTGTCTTGGAGCAGCTGCCTCTGCTGAAGGGGGCACTGTGAGCAAACCAGGACGGTCCCACGGGCCATGGCCCTGATTTGGAGTATGCTGTGCTCAGCAGAGAGGCTGCTCCAAAACCTGGGGGGCCTCGGGGGACTTCCTGGTGGAGTCAGTGTTAGCACTGCCTGGTGAGACTCTGGCCAGCTGTGAGGCCGTCCCATCAGGAGACTCTTAGAAACCTGGCACGACCCAGACAGCTCACCCAATGGCGAGGTCATTTCTGGGTGTTACTGTCCTTCAGACACAACGTTGTGATAGTTTCCACATAAGGTGATTCAGAAACACATGCATTAATTTCCCTTAAAACTGTCCACTTGTGCTGCTTGACAGAGCACAGCCTGGGACCTGAGGAACGGGAGGCAGCAGAGACTTGCATGGGATCCTGGGCTGGGAGGTTGCAGGAGCCGGAGCGCCGAGATCCGCCCCCGTCACGGTCCGGCCACGGGGCTCAGCATGGTCCCGCAATGGAGGATCTGGCACCAGCTGGCCCCATCTTGGCTGAGGAGCAGGCTCCGTGGAAAAGCCCGTGACACTCTGTGTCTCTGAATTCGCTTGTTCACGTTCATGCGCCTCACCCCCATTGCAACCGTCTGATGGGTCCCCCGTGTGACACCAGGCGGCCGGGGTCACTGCCGACTGTCTTGTAGGCGGGCGCTCATGGAGGCCCTAGACCCCTGTCCAGGTCACCGGCGGAGGCTCCTTTGCCCACAGTGTGTTCCACTGGGATTTGCTCCCACCCTGGGACCGAGCCGTGACTTACGCAGCGTGTCCGTTACAGCTGTCAGGCTGAGCCTGGTCCCTGAGGCGGTCCCCGTGGGCCTGTCGTCTGATGTCGGTGGGTCTTGGGTACGGGCCAGAGTGAAGGAAGTCAGGGAGGGCGGGAGGCCGACAGGGCAGAGTGATGGGCTGGAGTCAGGAGGCCTGCGTCCTCTGTCACTGGACCCGGGAGCCCAGTGTGGGTCCAAGGAGGAAGGGCACCCTCCGTCGGTGGCAGTCAGCAGGGCGGCCACGTGGGTGGTTCTGGAGTCAGGTGGTCGGTGCCCGCTTTGTGAACTCATCTCTGAGCTTTGTTTCTTCATGTGCAAGGGCTTGGGAAGTAGGCGCCTGGCACAGGGTTGTGACGGGCCAGTGCCCTCTACCACTACCAGGCTGTCCTGAGGGCGAGGTGAGCCCGCCACCCAGCGCTGCTCTGGGTCAGACCGCGTATTGCAGAAACCACAGTGTCTGGTGTCCATTCCTGCTGCAGTGCCCAGGGCCATGCCGCGGCTGATGGCCACTGCCCTCACCTGCGTCCAGGACGTGGGGACGTAGTGGGGCGGGGGGGCAGCTGTGCTGGGGGGCCACTGGCCAGAGACCCCCAGCTGCTACTTGCATTGACCGACACACGTACTCTGAGGTTGAGAAGCCACCTGTACCAGCCAAGGGCTTGTGGGTAGGGAAACTGAGACCCAGCACAGGAACGGGTACATCCCCACGCACCACAGAGAGTCTGGCAGAACTGGGACGGGGACACAAGGCTCCTGACTGCCTTGGTGTGGGGCTCTTTCTACCACTCTCCTCTGCCCTTTCTCCCGGGGCTGTCTTTGCAGCACTCCTGTGACATTCAGCTCCTCCTCTGAGTGATCTCTCAGCGGGGGGCATTTCTCTCTGGGCCACAGCAGCCTCCATAGGAGTTGGGGTCACCGATTCTGTCCACAGATGCAAGCGCAGCCTAAGAGCTGGCTCTGCTCAGTGCAGGCTGATCTGGGTGCCGTGGGGCCCAGCTGGCCCTGCCAGAGAAGAGTGCAGAAAGCATGCATGCAAAGGTGAAAGAAGTACCTAGGAGTGGGGGCAGGGAAAGAACACATGTGAGGTGTGTCTGGAGCCCCAGGTGGGGATGGACATGCATTCCGCACAGAACAGGGAAGCCTTGCCCAGGGGGTGATACCAGAGTCTTCAAGAGGAATGGAGAAACCTTGTGAGATCTGTGGCTGGGGCAGGTCCACAGTGCCTAAGTTTCCCTGGTTGTAAAACAGGGAATAACAATAGCATTGTCCTCCCAGCACTGTCATGAGGACTAGAATGGCCGTTTGCAGTACCGAGCACAGGGCCAGCCCACCCTAACCACCAACAAATTATGATTATTGACGTTACTGGTGTAGCCACAGAGGCTCTCAAAGGCCAACACTATGGATGGCTTCAGGGTGGAGGGGAGCCGTGGGAAGCTCCAGGGCAGGGGTGGCAGGCATGCTGAAAGGGAGAGATGGGCTGGGCCTGAAGGACAATGCTGGGACCGATGGACACAGAAGTCGTATCTGGAGGAGCCAGCTCCTAATCGCAGCTGGCCAGATGGGAAACCGGGTCTTTTGTCAGGTAGTGAGCTCCCCATCACTGGAGGTGTGCGAGTTGATGGTGAGCAGTCACTGGGAAGAGATGCGGAACGTGAGTGTGTGGATGGGTGGGCGGTGGACACGCATCTTCTTCCCTGAATCCGGGCCACACGAGCCCTTCTGTTCCTGATGGTCTGTTCTCTAAAGGCCCGGGGCTGGGCCCCCAATGGCTAGCTCAGGCTGGGCTTCCAGCCTCGGGGGAAGCTCAAACAGTCGCCAGGCTCCTGCCAGCCTCGCGGGCCACGGGGATGCTGCCCTGGACAGGCCGCGGCTATGGGAACCGAGGGGCAGGTGTTAATCACAGCGCCAGTCACGGGTGTCAGCGCCGGCGCTTGGAGCCGCTAATGAGAGCTCTGTTACGCTGTTTTTCCTGGAGAAGGTAATATTGATCAGGACTCTCTGGCCTGGAACTAACCGAATATTCACCCCGAACTGCAGTGACTGGTGCTGGAGAAGGCCGCGTCTTTCCCTGCTGCTGGGGAAACTGCCACAGTGACCAAGGGAGGGAGGGGAGGACGGGGGAAAAGAGGAGGAGGAAGGGATGGGAGGCAGGGACAGGAACCCAGGTTTTTTCTGCCTCTGAAAAGTGGGATCTGACCAGCCAGCAAACGCCTTGACCTGGAGACAGCGGTGCTTCCCTTGGGAGGCGCCGCACTGACCAGCTCTCCCAGGGTGCGTTTGCAGGACTGCGGTTTCTGTGTTATCCTTGGGCATGAGCTGCTGTGAATTGCTCCTCTCTGCTCTGCCTCCCTCACCCCCGCTGCAAGCCCGAGACCCTCTATGACGTGCTCACGAGGGATCCTGCAGCCTCTGAGGGTGAGAGTGGGGTGCTGGGGGCTCGGGCTTTCTCCGGCCACAGACGGAACCTGAGCGCCTGGCAGACAGTGCTCTCCCTCTGGCCCGTGGGTACTGCTGACTGCAAGCCCGGAGTGTGTGCCCCGCTGCCTGGGGCTCAGCACTGGGGAGAGAAGTAGGAAATGGCTGGAGAGCCGCACGCACTGCGCCAGTGTTGAGAGATAGGAGCAGGGCCAACACGAAGCCAGCCAGCAGAGAAGGGGGCACAAGACACTCCGTGGAAGGGCATGGTGTGGCGTGGAGACGTGATGCATCTTCTGGAGAACAAGTGCATGGCTAGGCGTGAAGTTAGGACTGCACCATGAAAAGCCTCTAAGTTGAGCGCCATGGGGGTGTCCCAGGAGGTAGTACAACAGGTAGTGATGGGCAGCGCGCGGATTTGTGGGCTGGGAACAGGGCTGGATGGCGACTCCAGCTAGGGAGGCCGCAGAGGAGGCATTGGGAACCACCCCTGGGGCGGGGAGCTGCTGAGACTCTGAACTGGGGTAGTGACAGGAGTGGTGACACCAGGAAAGTGATGGAGGAATGCATGAGTGGTTGGGCGGGGGACAGAGGATGGGCATCCAGGGCCATGTTCTAGTCTCTGGTAACCGAGGATATGGTGGGGGAACATGGCTGTACTAGATCTGCTCTCCCAGTAGACTCAAGGCACAGGTGATTGGGGGGAAGTTGCAGGTGCTCAGGACCCAAGTGCAGGTGCACAGGGAGCAGGTGTGTTCAGAGGACAAATGTAGATGCTCAGAGCACAGGTGCTCATGGCACAGGTGCAGGTGCACAGGGGCTCAGGGCACAGGTGCGGGTGCATGGGGCGGTGGAGGCGGAGAGTGGGAGGCAGAGAGGGTCCGCCTGGAAGGAGAAGGAGCACAGAGCAAAGAAAAAGCCTCTGACTGAGAAACCCCTGCGCAACCTCTGGGGGTGAGCTTAATGAAAGGCAGCCCAGGACTTCACAAATTCTTGGTTCTAAGTAGCGGGAGAGGGGAGTCCCGAGTTTTCATAGTAATTGATGTCAATGCAGGCTTTTAAACCGCAATTTATCATTGTCGTTGACAACACTTGGATTAATCTGCCGCCCAGCATCTTGTGGCGGCTGTGATCCCCAGAAGGATAAAAGGAACTGATACACATAAAGAACTGAATTTCAATGAATGCAAGCCCACGCTAACTTCCCAGCACATAACCCGGAGACATTCGTATTCATTCCGCTTTTGTCATCCCAACCCTCGAGGGGAAACATGCCCAGGGATTTATTTATTCTTCCAACCTCCAATTCATCATCAAGGGCATTTTGGGGAGAGGGGACCAGCTGGCCCTCGCTCCTTCTCCTATGGGCCCACAATTTGATTTGCAAGGAAGGGACTGACTGCCCATTCCAGAATTTGCTAGAAGTTTCCTGAGCACCTTCAACAATGCTGTAGCAGCTGGAAGTTGGCGTCCTGTATGGCTCCCCATGGAAAGGCAGCGTCTGGCACTGAGGCTGGCCTGTGTCTGCCTACCCCCAGGGCCAGTTCCTAACTGCCTGGGTGGGGGCCACATGGGGTCCTGATCCCAGAGCCTAATTCTGGTGCGGCGGACGGACTTCACCCCGGTGTGTGGGAAGAAGACGGGACTCTGGGATGAGTGGCCTCCCACCTACCCTTCCTGCACTTGCCACAGGCTACTTCATGTTTACAGACCTCCCTAATAAGCTTGCCCACCCTGAGCCTGTGCACCAGTGGGCCCCTTGGCTAGCTGCTCCCTATACGCACCTGCCACCAAACTCACCCTGCTTTCTTTGGCCAGAGCAGCCCAGCTCCTGTTCTGGTGTGCCTTCTCTGTCTGTGTTCCCGTGGCTGTTCACCAGGGCCAATGGCCTGAGGACAGAAATAAGCCACCCATGCAGAGGTGTGCCCAGAGCACCAGCAACGGCCCAGGGGCTGGAGGGGCCTCGGGGGCCCACTCTGCTCAAGCAGTCCCGTGTGTTTGCAGGGAGATGGCACCCCGCTGCCTTTGTCCCCAGCACTCTGGCAGGTGTTGCCTGTAAGAGACTGTGTCTGCCCAAAGGGGCAGCTCTTTCTAACCTGTGCTCCTGGATGGTCCCCTTATTCCATCTGACACAAAGGGTAACGCTCACCAGGCACCTGCTGCCCTTTGCCAAAAACACTCGGGCGCTCAGGCCGTACTCCACGCTGGAGGGCACATGGTCTGCACCTCTTGCCCACCTCGAGCTGGGCCTCCCCACGCATCCTTACGCGCCGAGGGCAGTGATCAGGGTAATTATGAGGAGTAAGGAGCCACATCAAGGGCACGTTTAAACAGTATCTTTTTTTAAGAGTGGGTGGAGAGGTTCTCAGGCTTGGCTTTCTCTCTTTCTTAGAATTGGGATTGCAGGGTTTGAACTCAGCTCTGTGGAGAAAGCCCTGGGCACCTGCCCCGCATCCCAGCCACCTCTGCCCCCAGATGGCTGCTAATGGTGTCTCTACGCTGGGGGCACCTCCCCATCCAGTTGGCGGCCAGGGCCTCCCCTGACTCAAGCTCCCGCTCCCCGTGCACCAGGGGACACAGACTTCCACCCGGTGGTCCACCTCCAGGCTGGCCCTCAGCCCCCCTCCTCCTGCCACCTTCCCTTGGGTGGGGCCCCACCATGAAGCTGGTCCTGTGAAAGTTCACACTTACGAGGCCTTCCCAGGAAAGCCAGCGGTGTGGAATGCTGAGGTGGGAAGGGAAGGCCAGCATGGCATCGGCCCCTGCTCAGCTCAGACCCGCCAGGGTACTTAGACCCCAACCCTTGCAGTCAGAGGTTAGGCCACGGCTCGCCAACCGTGTGCTACGCCACCGTGAGTGCTGTGGAATACTTTAAGTTTAGAGGACCAGACATGGAAAGCTGTCAGACACCACACTCGAGATAGTTCACAGCTCAACATTCGACTGTCCTACATTCCCTTGGATGACATCATTTCTCTTCCATCTCCCTGCTGGGCAGCAGCTCACGGGGTGGGAGGGAAGCAAGTTCTGTGTGAAAATCCACGTGGAAAAGGAAACGAGGGTGGTGGTGGTGTCCAGTCCCAGTCTAAGAACTGAAAAGTTGTGCAGTGCCCAACAGGCACACGTGTCCCATCAGTAAGAAATTATGGTTATTTGTGAATGAAGCAAGAATAGTATTTTTGTTTTAATTTGCATATATTGTATTTTCAGCCAGCTGCTCAGCTGCTAAGCTGTTAGGATATAAATATTTGTTAAGTTGTTTGGACCTTGTTACTTAATCATGGGAGCTGTTAGGTCTTTGTTTCGTTGGGCTCAGAATGCTTGCCATGAGGAAATCACTGAGCTGTCAAGGGCTCCTTGAGCTGTGGACCTTCTGGAATCTCAGGGTTAGGGCTGCCCTGGGGGGCTGTCAACTTCCAGGCCTTTCTGGCTGCCGGCAGAAGGGCCTTGAGCAGCCCCGGGGCAGCCCTCCAGCCAGGAGGCCGGTCACACCTGTCGGGAGGAGACCCACGGGAGCCGGCATGGGAGCACCGCGGAAAAGGGACCTGAGTGGGGACGGGCAGACGTGGATTCACGCGGGTTCTGTGCCATCGGTGCTTTGCGGTGCCCCACGGGGATCTTGCGGGCTGCCATTCTGGCTCAGGGGTCCTGGGGGAAGGCCTGAGGTGCCTAACATGCTCGCAGGGGTCTGTGGTCCCCACGCGGCTCCCCTTCGGTGCTCACAGACTCCGCATCCATCCGTGTTCACAGGGAAGCCCCAGGGTGCGACGGCCCCGAGCCCGGTTCGGGGGTCCTATCCAGCCTCGGCAGCTGGCAGGGCAGAGCCCTGCCCTGAGTCCCAGGCCGTGGCTAGAATCCAAGACTCGGACAGCCACGTGGGACAAGAAGGGATGTGAGGAGACAGTGCCGGGGGATGCGGACGGGGACCCCACCACCAGAGTGCTGGCCCCGGGGCCTGGACGCGCCATCCTGGGAAGGCCCCAAGCATCCAGGGCTGCAGACATACCCTGCCCTTCACAGACAGGAAACAGGGCCGGGCCTGGCACTAGGGACCTGAGACCCCAAACCACCCCAAACCCACATTCCAAGGATGGGGGTGCTGATGAGGCACCTTGGAGGGCCCGGGGGCCAGCCCTTCTCTATGACCTCCCCCAATGGGTGGTCCTCCTGAGCTGCGAGGGGCAGGGTGCTCCCTTCACACCTGAGGCGGAGCGCTGGCCCCTATGCGGGGATGCCCTCTCTCTACAGCACCATCTCCGACCCCGCAGGTTCTTGCCGGTCATCCTCCTTCCAGTTGCTGCTCTGGTGGGCACAGCTGGGCTGTGCCCCGTCCATGCCCTGAAGGTCTCCTCTGCTCTGGGCGGGGAGCTCAGCAGGCGCTCTGGTACACCCCGGAAGTAGGGCTCTGGGCACACCCCTCGGGTGCACCTTTGACTGAAACATGCTTCCTCCCTCTCCTCCGCCCTCCTCCCCCAGAGGCCGTGCCCCTTCCCCGCCCAAGTTAAGCCATTCATCTGCGGAGGTGGCCTAGCATGTGAAGACCCTTCTCCTGGCGTTCTGGGTACTCTGGGTGATGACCCAGCCACACCCAGGTCTTGATCCTGGAAAGGCAAAGGGGCTTTCGTGGATAGGACTGGGGGTTTAGGGTCTGGGGATGGGAACTGACGCTGGATGACCTGGGGGACCCTGAGTGCACGCACAGAGTCCCCTCAAGGGGGAGGCAGAAGGAAATTTGGTTGTAGGAGGAAACACGTCCATTGAGGCCGGAGGCCGGGCCTGGAGGGGCAGGGAATGGGGCTGTGGAGGTTGGAAAAGGCAGGAAACAGGTCAGGCCAGGGAGGCTGGCCCCGCGGACGCCCGGGTCCAGCCAGCAAGGTTGCTTTGGGATGTCCACCCTCCAGACAGCTAGAGAGCAGCATTTGTGGTCCTGGTCCTTGGGTGGAGTCCTGCTTGGTGCCCCACGTCCACCTGCTGCTCCCTCGGGCTCCCAGTCTCGTGGACACCGGCGTGCACCTGCTCCATCCCCCAGCCAGGCAGCCACAGCCGACTCAGGGTCTGCTCCGCAGCAGGAGTCAGGCCAAGAGGGAGCGTGAGCTCCTGTGCTCCTGCATGGGGACCTGGGCGTGGGCGTCTGCGTGTGTCATGAAGGACATCGTTCTCGGACGTGCCCTGTGGGGCGCTGGGAGCCCTGTGCCCACTTCGTGCTGTCATGGACGTCAGCAATCGTCTGCAGTGTAACTGCCGCCCTGGGTGGAGCTCCTTTGTGCAGTACACAACCGGAACAACCACACAGGGTGGCCCTGATGAGCTGCTTGGCCTCGGCAAACTGTCTGACCTCTCGAAGCCTGTCTCTCTCTTCTGTAAGATGGGAGTAGTGAGCACACGCCCTCAGAGTGCTATCCTGACTCGTGTGGGCTCTGGAATAAGCCACTAGTCAGCAGGCATCATGTCATCATGGCCGTCCTTGTCCCGCTCAGAAAGGTGGTCCAGGCACGCCTGGCCCGAAGTCACACAGCAGCAAAGGGTAGAGCCGCATGGACTCAGACCTCCAGAGTCTGAGGGACTTCGTGCTTCCTCCCCTCAGCTTCTAGGCAGAGGACAGGGGAGGGGGAGGGGGAGAAGGGCCACCCTGGAGCTCCCCGGGGAGGGGCTGGCACCGCTGTGGACTGGACCGCAGCCACAGGAGAGGAAAATGAAGTGACAGTCCCCGAGCATGGTCTTTCTTTTTCTGATTCAGCTGCGTCTGCTAGCAGCCAGTATCATCATCACAGGCCGGGGGGACCCGGGTCTTTAGGAACCTCTGTCACCACGACATAAATCTCAGCCCTGGCAGAGACACTCCTCCAAATCACGCTGCACACCCCCACCCTCATCCTGGGTACGTGACTGTTATTGGACAAGTTGATTTGGAGGGTCTGCAGCGCTGTGAAGAGATGTTTCCTCCCGCATCCCGTTACGGGTTCGCTCAGCAGGCTGGAACAGCAGGAACGGCCGCGGGGCAGCCAACCCCGTGCCCGGCAGATGGCTCACGTCACATCCGCGGCTTCACGAAGCACCTGCAGTCACCGTGCGGCTGGTGCCACTGCCCGGGGCGAACCGGGGCCCTCTCTGTGCACCGCCTGCGCGGCCTGCCCACCCCTGGGCCTTTGCTAACCATCTGCCGGCTCCAGTGCTCCACCCAGCGCCACTGCCTGCATCCCAAGCCAGCTGCAAGCGGGAGGCCCATGTTCTGAAGTCCTGGCCCTTCCACCTAGTGGGCTGTTCTCCACCAGGGCAGCCGTGTCTCCCAACCTGGGCCACAGTGAGCCAGGGTCGTTCTGCGTGACAGGGAGCCGGGCCTGGGCGAATGCAGCGCATGGACACCACTCAAATCCTACAGAGCCCAGGACAGCCTCTCAGCAGGGAGTGTCAGCAGTGTGGCACCTGGGAAACGCATGCTGTGTGGTGGGGTGGACACAGAGTGCATGAGGGGGAGACCCCATAGACCGGAGTGCAGAGCTGGGGGGACCCCACAGACTAGAGAGCAAGAGTCGGGAGACCCCGCAGGCCAGAGCGCATTTGCAGGAGACCCCCACAGACCAGGGCATGTGAGCAGAGGACCCCGCAGTCCAGAGCGCCCGAGCCAGGGAGATGCCGCAGACCAGGGTGCGTGAGGGGGAGACCCTATAGACCAGAGCGCATGAGCCAGGGAATCTCTGCAGACCAGAGTGCAGAGTCGGGGAGACCTCGTGGACCAGAGCTTATGAGCAGGAGACTCCACAGACCAGAGCATATGAGCAGGGGATCCCCGCAGACCAGGGCGCATGAGCAGGGGACTCTGCAGATCAGGACGGGTGAGCCGGGGACCCTACAGACCAGAGACCGGGAGCCCGGGAGACCCCATAGACCAGAGTGCATGAGCGGGGGACCCCTCAGACAAGAGCACGTGAGCGGGTGACTCCGCAGACCACAGTGCGTGAGAGGGGGAATCCCTCAGACCAGAGCGTGTGAGCCCGGAGACCCCGCAGACCAGAGCGCGTGAGCTGGGGACACCGCAGATGGGCTGTAACAGCAGGTGCCTTCCAAGCACACGCTGTGTCTCAGGTGGGCCCTCCCTGCTGTCCACGGTAGACGTCTTATTATCTGCACCCTTGAGTCCACAGCAACCCAGGGGGCAAAGGGTTGTTTTTACCAACCCCCCTCCCCCCGTTTTACAGAGGCAGAAACTGGGGGCGAGGGGTTAAGCACTTTGCCCCAAATCTCAGGGCTCCTGGTCTGCATGCTGGGGGCAGAATCCGGGCGAGCCCTGGCCTCTGGGAGCCGTGGAGCCCAGATTTCGTGCCACCCAGACACGCGGAGGCTGGGACTCTGCCTCTCAGCACCCACGAGACTCTAACAAGATGCCCGTTACCCCTTAACTGTCCCTGGGGGATCGGGAATCAGTGTCCCGGGTGGGCCGGACGTCCAAAGGCGAGGCGAGGCCACGGCAGCCACTCAGCCAGGCTGTGAGGCAGGGTCCGTCTAGCCCCGCACAGAACTCTGGCCCCGGTGTCCGTGGCTATGGCTGCGTCCTTCCATCTGTCTCCGTGTCCGTGTGTCCTCTCCTCTGTGCGTGTGTGTCTGGTAAGGACGCTTGTCCCTGGGTTGGGGGATGATCCGGGACGGTCTCACGTTGAGATCCTTCGTTTAATTACATCAGGCAAGACCTGTTAAAGGTAACCGCCGCAGGTTGCAGGGTTGTGAACGCAGACATGTCTCTCCGGCGGCCACCATTCAGCCCACTGTAGACCGCAATTCCTGCCACAGTGAAGGCGGTCCTAAGAGTAAAAGCGCCACTGCTCATAGGAGACGGGAGAAGATCTTAGAGGAGGTACTTGTGCGCGTGGGAGGGCCTGGATGACCCACGGGAGACACTGCGTGCTTGGCTGGCCACGGCCTGTGGGAGCGAGGGCGGGCCCTGCGCTCTGGGCACTGGGGGCTGTTGACTGTCCGGGGCTGTTGACTGTCCGTGGCTGTGGGCTAAGTGTCTGAGGTCACAGGCCCGGCACGAGGGGCGCTGCCCTTCCCACCCCTTCAGCCGGGCGCAGCCATGGGACTGGCTCAGCGGGCGGGTAGAGTGCATCTGACATTCAGTTAGGGCCGGGGTGAGTCCGGCAAGAGCACGTTCACACACAGAGCTGGACACCACAGCACATGGCGGGGAGAGAGGAGGAGAAGGACCCGGCTGCCGGAGGCAGGGTCCTGAAGGCACTTGCCCTGCAGGCTGAGGGACATAGAGGCTCCAGGGAACCTGTGCTTCATGGGGAGGGGCAGCCTGGGAAGAGGCAGGGTGGGGGCAGGGGAGGGCTCAGGAAGGGGAGGAGGAGGAGCAGGTAGGAGGAAGTGGTACCTGGGGCGCTGGGAACAGAAAGCTTGGCAGGAGTGAGCTGAGGGCATGGTGGGGGCTGGGTACGCAGGTGGGGGCGCGAGTTCTGGTCAGCGGGCAGTTTGGTGGGTTTGCGGACAGTCCCCGGCTGTGCTTGCCATTGCCATTGCCATCGGGCGTGGCCCAGGGAAGGGACCTTCATGGATGGAACCTGATTTAGGGGATGTCTGCTCCCTTGGGGAGCGGCAGGGTCCAGGAGACCCTTGGGCCCTCCACTCTCCGGCAGGCATGGGCATGAACGCAGAGCAGAGGGACCTGGGAGACCAGAGGGATGGTGTGCGCAGCGCCCAGTGGAAACAGAAAGAGGAGCCTGACTTGCAGGGGGCAGAGCTGGGCTTCGAACTCAGGGAGGCCGGAACCCAAAGCGCGCACCTGCACTCGACACTGCGCCTCCTGGTCGCGGAAGGCTGCAGGTGGAAGAGTGGGTCGGTGGGGCCGGCGGCCACCAGTGCGGATGCGCAGTTCCGCTGGAGTTGGGGTGTCGGTGCCCTGACGGCCCTTCACCCTCCACACCCACAGAAGCATAAATGAGCTCGGCTCGCTTTGACACTGGCCTCGGCTCCCAAAGACCCGTCAGCTCAGGGGAAACTGAGGCAGTGTGACCCTTTGTCCTACCGTCACAAGGCAGGCTTCCCTGGAGCATGCTTAGGCTGGCCGGGCAGGCAGCGTTCCCCACCTCCCTGGTGGAGAGCTGGGGACCCAGGGAGGCCAGGGCGAGGCTGACTCAGAGTCAACAGACGCTCCGAGGGCCCCAGGCAGGGCGTGCCTCCCCCCCCCCATCCTGTTACTTCCCCCCAGGGGGTGTTTCCCGGCCCATTATCACATGTGTGCTTGGCTGGGTCTTTGTTTGTCATGACAAACATCGGGCATATGGTAATGGTCCCCTAAACCATGGCTGCTTGGGTCTTAATGTCTGGTTAATGACACCTGCTATGAAGGCTCCCGTAACGGAGCTCATAATGGCAGACGAGGGGCTGTTAGACCTCGGACACTTAGCACACAGCCACGGACAGCTCTCGGATGGTGGGCTGCCTCTCCTGAGGGCTGGGGGGAGGGGCTGGGGGGAGCCGCCTACAGCCCCCCTTGTTCTGCTAGGCCCCTGAGAGTGGGGGACACAGAAGTGGCTCTGGGGGGATGCGGGCAATACCAGAGCCCATCCCGGTTTCCTTTATAGACCACTGACCCGCGCTCAGAGTGAACACCAAGCACTCGGTTTCCCGTGTGGGGCTGGGGGTAAGAAATACCAGGAATGGGGAGCCGGAGATGGGTCCCTCCCTGCCGGGTCCCTCCCAGCAGCAAGCGGGTCCCTCCCTGCCCTCTTGCTCCAGCCTCAACCTCCACACTCGGGTGCGGGGCAGAGATGGCTTGCGAGGGTGTGTGGAGACGTCACTGGCCGGCAAGTCTGTTCTCAGACGCTCTCTTTGTCCTCACGCGCCCCCCACCCCCCCTTGCGGTACCGAGGTGCATTCTGGCAGCTGGCGCCTGCTTGGTCCTGGGGCACCTGCCCCCCTTGGGAGGAGGAGTCTCTAGGTGTGGGGATCGTTGGTCACACACGAGTAACTGGAAGCCTTCCACGATGAACAGAATGTTCCCTGTGCTTGACAGGTACGCGGTGGGACCAGAGGCCGAAGCAGTTAGCACGGCCGGCCTGCTGGACGCTCTCAGACGGGAACACACCTGGGAGCTTGCCAGCGGCCAGGGAGGTAGGACGCTCCATGAGGATGGTGTGTGGAACAAGGGGTCACAGGAGGCCACCCATGGACGACAGGATAGGGAGCTCCCGCATGCCCTCTGAGGGGGCGCTCAGAACCGTGGCTCAACACCCAGCATCTTCCTCGAATACGATTAATTCTTCCCATCAGCAGGGAAGTTAAAACATTTTTATATTGAAGCCAACAAGAATATATCATCGTAAAAAAGCAAACATTGCATGATTTTTTTTTCTTTTAAGATTGAATTTTTAAAAGTGAGGTATGTTTTGTGTCTCCCCAGGCCTTGCTGAAGTGTCCATGGCAGTGTCGGCACTCGGGGCCCAAAGGACGGGAGCTTCAAGGGCCTACTGATGGTGAGGGGTCACTCCGGGGAGGTTCTCATCTGGGGGTGAGCTGGGAGCAGACCCGCGTTGGAAACAAGCGAGGCGGACGGTTCACGAAGGACTGAAGCCAGGAGGCTGGCTTGGAACCTGCCAGAACGGCCAACGTAGAGGCCCCGTGGAGGGGACGATGGCTGGGAGGAGCAGAGGGGCTCCGCCCAGAAAGACCTCTGAGGCTCAGAGCCCGCGGCACTGGCTGGGACTGCAGGCCCTGTGAAGCATCTGGCATCCGCACCCTGCTCACCACGCCACCATGCTGTGTGCTCACGACATCAGTAACCACACAGTGCGGCCCCACGGAGTGTTTCCCGCCCGTCCGGCAGTCTGTGGGCTCACACTCTCTGGAGCACATTCACCCGTGAGACAGCTGCTGAAGTAAGAGCGAACTGTCTGGAACTAAGTAGAACACAGCTCAGACAGGTGCCCAGGAGCACATCCGGAGCCCAAGGCCCCTCCAGCCTGTCACTGTCCCCTTGGTCCCAGGTGGTCAGAGGTTCCGTACAGGTGTTTCTGGAGAGAAGGCAAATGAGCAGCGTCTCTCGAGAAACTTTGTCCTTTTACTCGGAAAGGAATGCGCTCACCCAAATTTCCATCCGTGCTCACAGACAGGAACCGGGACGCATGGCCCATGTGGCCGTAGGGAGCCTGGGAAGGTGAGCTGTCATTAGGAAGCATGGCCGCCCCAACACACTCAGGGTCCTCTCAGGGAACAAGGGGGTATGGTGGACAGGTGTCGGCTGACGTGGCTGTCCCCACCGTCCTGGGATGTGATTAGCATTTTCATAATTTGACGGAGGAGGGGATTAAGGGACAGGCAAGCTAGGTCATTTCTTTCCTGAAGACTACATAGTAGACAGGCAACTGTGTCTCTCTGAGACCATAGGCTGCCTGAGGGCAGGACTGTGTGTTTGTCCTTTGCCCTGTGAAGCTGTGACCCCATCACCAGACACAATGTCATGTGGCTCGATGCCTGATCGAATGCCTCGTTGATGGCCCAGTAAAGTCCCGTGCACCTCTCAAGCTTCCCCGTCCTCCATCTCAGAGGAAAGTGTTCCGGAAGCCTCCCCACCCCGGCATGCGGTTCCTCTGGGCCCAGGTAGTGTGGGTGTGCCAGGAGGACCAGGTTCGGCCGACTCTCAGCCCAGCCACGTTCAGCTGAGCTCACCAGGACCGAACAAGGCCTGAAGTGTCTCAAGGAGTGTTTTTAACAAGTTGTAAATAATATCTCACCAAGTCCCATTGCTGCCTAGAATTGATGCAGCTGATGAAAAGCAGTCCTGATCCCGTGAATCATTTGTCTGTTTACAAGAACCTTTCATTTGCCTCCTTCCAGAAAGATGCACAGAACACGCTTTAAATGGAGACGTAACTGGGACTGACATATGGGAAGCCTGTGTTGCATTTTCCTCACTGGCTCATGCGGTCTGTGCAAAAGAAGGGAAACTAATAATTACTGGGGACTTAAAAAAAATACAGATAATTTGTCTTGAGAAGAAACACAGGCATCTGCAGAATGATGACCTTATCTCCCCGTGGTCTGCTCTTGGGTCAGAAACGTGGCCGGTACCCTGCCATGTGATTACTGGCTTCAGGCTTGGTGCTCTCACTCTCGAAGAAAGGGCATACGTCTCGGCCTCCTGCAGAACCACGCCACTCTTGCCCCCTGTCGCCCCTGCTAAGGCTGAGCATGGACCTCCGTATGTTGGCACATGAACTGAGAAATAAGCCTCTGGAAGAAAGTCGGAATATCCCTGATGGGGAAGTCTTTCCTGCTACAATGAGCATCCGTATGATAGTTGGGCTTAAGGAGGAAGAGGGGGGAGCTCGGATGACCAGGGTTGCATCAGCCAGCAAACTGAGCAGCCGTGCCACGTAACAAAGCATCCCGAACCTCAGTGGCTTGAGACAAAGGCTATTTTCTTCTCATGACCAGGGCTCTGTGGGTTGACCTCACTACAGCTGATCTGGGCTACCCTCGTTCTGGGGCGGGTGAGCGGGGCATGGCTCCAGGCTCCTCAGTAGACTCGGGTCTTTTCCTCGGGGTTTCTCCAAAGGGCACATCTGAAGTGGCGCCTCTGCCTGGTGCATAACCTTCTCGGGGGATCCCAGGAATGCAAACTCGCCCAACTCCAGGGCACAAGAACGTGGCAAGCCTCTGGCGGCTGCATCTACAAATATCTCATTAGCCCAAACAGGTCACATGGTCCACCCATGTCCATCTCCCTCCCAAGGGCAGGGAGCAGGGCTGGGCCTTGGGGCTGGGGGGGGTGGGGCGGGAGGGGGGTGGTACGTGGGGCTGGGGGAGGGACCGGGGGTGTGGGGGGATGTGGAGCTGAGGGAGAAGCCATGGGGCTGGGGGTGGGGCCGTGGGGCAGGGGAGGGGGGAATGGGGGCTGGCTGAGGGGCTGTGGGGTGGGGGGGGATGTGGGGCTGGGGGAGGGGCCGTGGGGCCGGGGGAGGGGCTGTGGGGCCAGGGGAAGGCTGAGAAGTAAGATCTATAATGAGGCAGTGAAGCCTTGGAAGCAGAGATTCAGTCTGTCCCAGAGGAAGCCATGGTGGGGGTGGGGTGGGGGGAGCAGAGAAACGCAGGAGAAGCAGAGGGAATACACGAGTGGGCAGCAGGTAGAGTGTGCGTGGGGAGGGAAGGGGCGAATCTGTCCCAGATCCCCCGAGTCTCAGTTTCAGCCCCAGAAAGATGAGAGCCACAGGTATAGGTGGGGCATTCCTGACGGACACAGCCCACAGGTTGCCAAGATCCTCCGTGATGGAAAGGTCACAGCAGCACCTGCCTTCCCCTGCAGAGAAGCTGTGACCCCTAATTTCCCCACAGTCAGTCGGTCTGTTAGCAAATACCCTGCAGCGCGTGGAGGTCTGGATGGCGGGCGGGCGAGCAGACCTGCGCCAGCGTGGGTCTCCTTCCCACCATCCTCGGCTGCCACCCGGCCTCTGTTCCCCGGGCCCCGCTTTTTTCGCCCATTCCCCAAATCGACTTCCCTGTTAGTGAGCGACACAGGCTGCCACTCCTTCAGGAGACCTCCCCTTCCCGGGGATTCTGCTTTGTGGGTCTCATTAGCATTTCCCTCCCGTCCCCCTGAACATTTCTCCTCAGTGTCTTTTCCTGGCGCATTCAAATGTTCAAGGAGGGGAATGTCGGCAGCACAGATGGAGAGAAGCACTTAACAGTAAATGGTCCAAAATCTTTTGCCTTGGAAGCGCCGGGAGCCTCCTGCTAGCAGCATGTCCTGTGATGTGGGGTTGGGTGGATGACGAGCTCCTCAAAGACCTGTGGGACCCCATGTGAGCAGTGACCCCAGTGACCTGCCCTGCCTCGTGTCATAAACGGCATTGGTGGAGTCCTTTGCACCGCCCTTCTGGGTCCTGGGGGCAGGCCTGCAGCCAAGGGAGCTGGACCGCCCAAGGCCTGGCAGGGGGCGGGTTGCTCTTCTGACCACCCCGCATGAGGGGAAGGGGCTCAGGCTTTACCTACAAATTTCAACACCTGCTTCTCCCACATCAGGGACCTTCCACCTGCCTTTCGCACCCTCCCGCACTCCCCCCTGCACTCCACTAAAACTGCCCCCGTGGTAGTCTGAGCTCCTGCCCACCCTCTTCCTGCCTCTTCATCATGTGTAAATGCTACCTCCTCCAGGAAGCCCCCCCTGATTCTCTGGCAGGAGTCATCCACACCGCCTCTCTTCTGGGGCGTTCATTACGGTGCAACTTATCTCCTTCCCCACCTGACTGCGCTTCCTGGCCATGGGGGATTTGCCTCAAGCTTTGCTTTCCCCCAGTACCTAGCTAATGATTCCAGTGGACTAGGTCCTCAGTAAATAGGCGAGAAATCATCAAATTGGGGTGGGAGTGGCAATCGGAGAAGCGACCTGATAAGTACTTAAGAGCTCCCGTCCCCAGCTTGTTGCTTTGGAAGAGAGGAGAGTGAAATCAGTCTTTATTGAATCTGCTCTTTGCAAAGTGATTTTGTGCTCTTTCATTGGGCCAATTACAATTATGAAGATGAATTATGACAGGCGGGCACCGCATGCCTGCATTACCGTGTGCTAGCTGTGTAATTAGTGGCTGGCATCTAGGAGGGGAGTTTGTTGGATGTTTCCATTAGAAAAAAAAAAAGAAACACACATTATGATTCATAAAAAACAATGAGCAATGATATTTTCATTTTTATTGGTCATTTTAAAACATTTGCTGGTGACTTCCCCCGTGGTTTATAGGCACATGCTTGCATCTTTCAAAGTAAATCCAAAAACTTGTCGCAGAAACACAGTCTTACATGATTGTTCAGCTTCCTGCCATCGTGAAGCCCAAATGAACAACTTCCCAAGGCGGCAGGCGTGGGGTTCCTGGAGGGTTTTGACCCGGCCGTACGGGTCACCCGGGGCAGAAGGACTCGCGTGAGAGTGAGCACTGACTGTCCAGCTGTCCTCCAGCCAAGGGGGTTTAAACCTGAGAGCATTTATCCTGTTGTGCATTTGAATTAAAACAGGATGAGCCCATCTAACAGGCATCAGTCCTTTCTGCAGATCATTAAGAGCAGGCTTGAGGTCCTGGCTGGGGGAGACTGAAAGCAGCACGGATGGGAACAAAGCCTGGGCTCTAGAGGGAGGGGCCTCCACAGCCTTCAGGATGCCCACAGGACCCACCCTCCTATCTGTACTGTGGAGCTGGATAGACCTCTGAGTAGGTGCGTGTTTGTGACTGTGATCATGTGTGTGTGAGCGTTTGAGCACGTGTCGTGTCTGTTACGGTGATCTCGTGTGTGTGAGCATGCATGTACACATGTGTGATTGTGTCTGTGTGTTAGTGCGCAGGGAACATGTGTGTACATGTGCATATGTGTCTCCGTGTGAGTGTGCACATGTGGGTCATGTGTGTGCATGTGATCATGCATGTATGATGTGTGTGATTGTGCGTGCATGTGAACGAGTGATTGTATGGGTGTGCATGTGTGTGTGTGTCCATGTGAGCACACATGACTGTGTGTTCCCATGTCTCCAGAAGTCCCCGTGGTGAGTGAGTGGGGACGAGAGGTCAGGATATGCTGCAGGGCTGGGGCTCCGTGCAGCATCAGGCGAGGCAGGGCAGCGGCCGGCAGGCAAGGGGGCAAGGCCCCGTCTGTGTGTGCTCCTGGCTGCACCCCATGGGCATGTGGCCTCTCCCTGAGCTGAGCGTGTCTGCCCCAGGCCCGCCAGCGCCTTGGACTTCTCTGGGACCAATAAGCAGGTTACTCCTCCTGCATTTCCGCTGTGCCCGCTGCTCTGCCAGCCCCTGCGGTTCCCGCAAGCAGAGTCACAGCTGTGCCCGGGCATCTGCTGGGCCGTGGCCGGGCATCTGCTGGGCCGTGGCAGCTCTCCATCTGCCCTCTTGCTTCCTGTAGCCTACTTGGCTCTCTTTGTCTCTGCAGACACTTCCTACCTGCACTTTCTCTGACACCGAGTAGCCGTGTTTGAACCTGCTTTTCCTGGAGGCTCCCGTGCGGGGCTGTGAGCACGCCAGAGTTCCCACCCTGTGGGCCTGGGTCCTCCTCCAAGTTTGTTTCCCCCAAGACCGTCGCAGGCCTGAACCCAGAAGGATAGGCCATCCTTGTCTGTATCCCTGGGAGTGTGTGCGGTGGTGCATGATTGTAAGCGAGGTTTACCCAAGTGGCAGGAAATGCCAGGTCTCGCCACGTGGGCTCTAGGTAATCCTTGTGTTTGTCAACAAGCAGGTAATTACTCTGTGTTTGTGTGATTTCCCCTCTCATGACTCATTTGCTCATCCGTGTGCTCGAATAGTCATTCAACAAACATTTAGCAAGCACCTATTGATGCCAGTGGGTCTGAGCTGTTCATGCAGGAGCTGGGTTCAAATCGCAGCCAATCACCCCACCTGATTGCTCAGAAGCCCGTTGCTTATCTGTTCAGGGGACCTCCTGAGGCTGATCAGAGGATCTCGGTACAACCCCGTGTTAAAGGCCCCGTAGTTCTCCGCCGCTGTCGCTGTCATGGGTGTCCTCACCGTTAAACCCCGAGGAGGCTCACATTCCAGCAAAGGCAGGGATGAAGGTTCCCTGTGGTCTGTTCTGTCCCAGGGGATCAGGAGAGGCTGAGGGAGGAGGCAGGTCCTTCCAAGCTGGGCCTTGAAGGATAGTTAAAAGGCTCCTAGTCAGTGGGGGTGGGCGGAGGGGAGGCATCCCAGGAAGATGGAGGAGCACGAATGGCCGAGTGGATGGAGGATGGCGGCCGTGAAGAGGAAGGTTCTGTGGGCAGATTACAGAGAGCCTTAGAGAGCCTCGCATGCCAAACCAAGTGGGGCATCTGCTGGCCGTGGGGAGGGATTCCAGTGTCTTAAACAAGGGAGCAGTGGGATCCGATCGGTGCCAAGGGGACAAGTTGCCATTATAAAAATAAATACGTTACCCCGGACTAAGGATGTTGGCAGGAATGCTCGGCCAGATTTTCACTACTCCGCCGGTGTGTGCTTGCTTCCTGCCGCAGGAAAAGGGGCCAGGAAGGGGGATGTCACGGGAGCTTGGAGGCCTCTCGTCCAGAGCAGGCAGCCAACTGGGCTTGCCAGGGACTGCGAGGAAGGGGACGTGACGCATCCTCTGGCCCCGTGCCGGGCTTCATCCTGTCCTCACTGCCTCAGCAGCTCCTGGAAACCCAGAGGAACCACACGCGGGAAACGGAGGTAAGGAGGGAGTGATGGGGCCCACGTGAACTTGCTCTGTGACACTGAGACAGATCACTTAACTTTCCCAAGACACGGTGTCCCTGTCACTGTGGGAGCTCTGTGGCACTGGCCATGGCTGTGAGGACTCAGGGCCAGCATGAATGAATGGGATGCACTGTGGGGCACACAGCAGGTGCTCCTCAAATGGCAGCTGTGGGGGAGTGGGGGGCTTCGGAGCCCGAAGAGGCTCACGCACCTGCTCCCGACTCCCACCACCCCTGCTCCCACAGCCCTTCTCGCCAGTGGGCCCTGCCACAGGTGGGCTGGATGGGACATGGGACATGCAGCTCCTGCCCGGGAGGGTTTCACACAGTTTTTACCACCCCTCTCCCAAGTAGGCAATGTTCGCATCCTATGTCTTTTCTTCCAGGACCTTTGAAGTTTTCGCTGTAAGTGGTAAAATACATCAATGGATTTCCCCGTGAATATTTATTGAAATGGCACTTTTAATACAAAGCCATTTTAGTGAAACTCCCAGGAAATGCATTTCATGCAGCCATTGATCTTAAAATATTTACTACAAATATGCTCATCTTGGAACTATTACATGCTGCTCCTTTTATTTGTTCTGGATGAAATCGCAGGGATCTGGCACGCATGGTTTTTACAAGCTGAGCAGTGTTGTCGAGATGACGATGGCGTTCGGCTTTCTTTCTCCCGGGCCCCCGATGTGTGGGTTTCTGCTGCTCCTCCACGACTCTCGGGGTCGGGGAGGCACTGAAGGCGAATCTGTGTCAGGTGAGTTCTGAGAACAGACATCTGGAGAATCAGGGGCACAAGGGCTCATCTTGCCAGATGCCCCAACTTACCCACAAAGGTACCGCTTCACACGGGGCCACTACCCAACCCACCCACTGGATCAGCAAAACTTTGAGAAGATGAGACTCTGCGAGGTCCAGGAAGATGCAGGGACGCCAGAATTTCATATGTTCTGGGGCGGGTGTCGATGGCTACGGCTTTTTGGAGAGGAGGCCACCAACATCCGTCAGGATTAGGATGCCACCTCTCCCCTGAGCCAGCTTTTACGCTTGGGTCCTACAGACCTCAAAGCACTCATATGTAAGCGTTCGTACCGAGCAGCCCTTGTTGCATGAGGCCAGCAGTGGCCCCAGCCACAAACAGCGTCTCCAGCCAGCGGGGAATCGTGGACAAAGTCCCTCCCACTTCCTTAGCCCAGTGGCCTTGAAGGACTGCTGACTGCTCACGGGGTGTCAGCGCGCACCTCCAAAGCATAGATTTTCATGTGCATAGACGAATATTATAAGCATGGGATAGACAGACCGAAGCGGGAGGATTCAAACAGACGAGGTAAAGCGTTGGATGTTTCCCTGGTGCCAGCGGGGCGTACATGCCGCATGTCGGAGGTCCTTGCTGGAGGATGTTATGCACCCTCCCCACAGCCCACAGCATATCATCCAGTGGGGACCTGAAAGATGGAAAATTCCGTCCTCGGCCGTGAGCCCTGGGGCCACGGCAGGGGCTGGACGGGGAAGGGGGAAAAGACAATGTTAAAAAGATACTACAAAATGAGGACATACTCGGAATGTAATGCCAAGTAGCAAAGAAAGTAAACCCCCGAGTTCACACGGGGAGGAGAACTGTGTAAGAAAAGTGATGAGGGGCACAATTCCTGCCTTGGGTTTGGGCCATCATTTGATAAGGGACTTGCAGCCACCACGTGGGGGCTCTTCACCCAGCCCTCCTCCTCTCTGCATGGGGTGCCAATCCTTGCTCCACAGACCCCACGGCCATGGTCCCCCCCCCCCCGACACACACACACCAAGGAGACAGGCTGGTGCATTTCAGTCTAAGTGCTGGACACAGAGAACCCGACAGCTGGGCTCAGGTCAGGGAGACAAGGTGGTGGGTCAGAGCAGGTGTCAGCCTCGCTACCCCGTCCTGCACGGATGCTGGAGCCCCCAGATCCCAGGGTGGCTGGGCTCTTGGCACCTCCGAGTTTTCTCATTGCCCACGTCCGAGGGCCGGTGACCTCTGGGATTCAGACAGGCCAGAGGTGTCCCAGCAGGGCATTCACATGGGACACAGCCAAGAGGCTCATGGAGCAGAATGTGGCCCTGGAAAGAGCAGAGGAGGGCTCTCTTGATCCCTTCTTCCTGGGGCTCGTCTGCACTGGGGAATCTGCACCGTGAGGTTCTCACTTCCATCAGATTGGAGGACTCCTGGGTGTGTGCATCAAACATCCTCTTCAGGGCCCAGGAATGTGTAATAGCTCAGCCTTCGGACAAGGGACAGAGACAGGGAGGGGATCCGAGCACAGGGTCCTGAGAGCCGGCGCTCGTGGTCGGGATGAGTCCTTGTAAGTGCCCTGAGTGTGGGGGACCCAGCTGGAGCCATACACATCAGCCCCCAGACTCAGTGGCTTCGGGGACGGTCCCACTGCCTTTGGCTCCTGTGCCACAATCCGTTCCCCCTTCCATGTATCTGGAAATCTGTCCTGGAATTACATGCTAATGAGGCAAGGGAGAGGACATGGACAGTTTCCCTGAAGGTCACACTCTGCGCCCTGGGTCCCGTGGAGACCGTGTGTGATGCAGCGGGTGGTCGGGCAGAGTGATGTTGTGGTGGTGAAAGTGGGGAGCCTTTGGCTTCCTCGGTTTGAACATGTTCCATTAGACTTTGTGCCTGTCGGAGGTGACTGGCTGGCAGAAAGGTGACCGTGAAGGTCTCCCACGGAGAGCCAAGCCCTTGGTTACCTGACAGAGGTTAACGTGGCCACGGCGGAGGGGAGACGGGCTGCACGGAGAGCCGTGTGGGGCCGGAGTCTCCCAGCCTCGCGGGCTCCCTCCCAGGCTGCGTGTGGGGACAGACGGTTGTTGGCGCATACACGGTCGGAGGGCAGAGCCCACAGGAAGGATGCTGGAGGCCACCTTCTGCAGGGCAGGGGCAGGGAGCTCCCGCGGTCAGATGTGCGGGGACTGCAATGCAGGGGTGCGGTTCCCAAAGGGGGCTCAGTCCCTGTACCCTCCTCCCCTCGTCAGGCTGAGCTGCGCGGCTGAGGGGCTGACGGGGAGGTCCTCTGCCCTCGCGTTCGAGGAGTCCTGCCCACGGCAGGGAGAGAGGCTCAGGGGGAGCCCCCGAGGAGCATGTGGCCCGGCCACTTCCCAGTCGCCATCTCCAGAGGGTCTGTGAGCCATAGGACCCACGGAGGCCGTGCCTGGATTCCCGGCCCACATGGACTCTGAGTCCGTGGCTCTAAGTTATGGCTGATTTGGGGTGGTGGCTGTGTGGCGATGAATCAGTGACAGAGACGTTTGCTGGCGGGGCAGGGGTGCTCCTCCCTGTGTTTCCCCCTCCTTGTCCCCTCATCTGGATGGCGGGCCTGGGAGAGAAGCCCGATCCCCCCCACGGATGAGCGTGTATGCATGGTCTGGGGGCCCCACCACGGCCTTCCCTCTCCTCCTTACATAGCCAAACACTGGTCCTCCTGCTGCCCGCAGGAGAAGGGGGCGTCTCCGTTTACACCTCGGGGCCTGTGCTGAAAGGGAGGTTTCCATTTAGAAGAAAGAGCATTGGTGCCGGTTTGGGGCTCAGTGTTAGGTACCGAGCAGCAGAACAGGGGGCAAAGGTCGGCCGATGCCGTTAGACCATCTTCCCGACCATCCACCAAAGGGCTTTGGACAAAACCCACTGCTTTATCTCCGGTTTTGCAAACAGGACACAGGTCGACCAAGAATGTGTGTCTTCCATTCGGACAACTCCCGGGAGAGCTCGGCACTGCTGTTCGTCCCCCTCGTCCTGCCTGCTGTGCGGCTCCCATAGCTCACTTTTGTCCCCCAGCATCTCAGCATGTGGGGGAGGGGGGCTCACAGGTGTCATCAGCTCTGTCCCCGCACCAGCTCACAAACAGGAAGCGTGAGGCAGTGGTTGCTTTCCTGGAAAACTTGAAAAGCAGTGGGTTTAGGAATTTCGTGCATCCCTACTTCCTTCCCCTGATAGTTGCTGTACCTCCGGCCTGCGAGTCCTGTGCCGGGAGCAGAGGGTAGGAAAGTCCATACAAAATATAGCACTGTCCCTGTCCCCACGGGTTTAAAAAATCCAGTGAAGTAAACGTGTAAATAGAGCTTTCAAGTGAATTGAAAATGGTGATTATTTATCCAACTTAAAACATGAAGAATGGAAGGAACACACAAAACCTGATTTCAGAGGGTTTTTTGGTGTGTTTTCCATGGCACTGTCTGTTTTGGGGAAGGCCTGACAGAGACTGGGCTCTCGAGTGTAGGTCTGGCTGTTACCATGTCCCTGGTGAGGTCAGTGTTTGGAGCAGGTACAAAGGTGATGCTTTTTCCCCAGATTGTGTGGACGGCCTCAGCAGAACTGTCAGACAGCCAAGACGGGTGAGGTCTTAGACAGCTCTTCTTTCAAATTTCTCAGGGTTTTTGTTTTTTTTTTTCCTAATAAAGAACTTGAGATTCAGAGAGGAGAAGATGCTAGCCCAAGGTCACACAGCATCTCCTGGCGACACTCGTAGGTCAACTGATCCAGTCTTTGTGATCAGGCATCTGGTTCTCACGGAAGCTGGTTAGGGAAGCACTCACTCAACTTTTCCTTCCCTGAATCGGACGCAGATGGCGACATGGGCAGGAAGGCGGGGAAGGGACAGCAACGACAAACACTGAGAAGCGGCAAACTGATGAGAAGGTCAGAGGTGTTTAGCGCTCAGCACACAGCCGGGCTCATGCCTCAGAAAGGCAGGCATGTCCCACCGGGAGTCGGTGGAATCGGGGAGCAGGAGGTGGCCCAGGCGTGATTCACGGGGTCGTTGGCTGAGGTCCCAAACTTGGGCCTGCCAGGAAGGTTGACTGGGCACCATCCTCCTCTCCTGGAATGAACGCAGAGCCGCCGACACTCCGATGAGGACAAGAACTGCCAAAGAGACCACAAACCCGACAACGAGAGAAACTAACAGCCGAGGAAATAGAGTTAACAACACTGAGTGCATTTAATGTCCGCCGGCAGACCTGAAAGGGCACCATCCACAAAACCGGGGCAGACCGTGATAAAAATTAATAAGAAGTTCCAGGAATTAAAAAAAAAAACATGTAATTATGGAAATGGGCAGGTGGGTTAATGGGAACTGTACCCAGGGGAGAGCAAATGATCATTTTTGAAGACCAAAGTGCAGGACCTTTGTGGTGGGATCAAGAGAGCACGTGTGGGAAACCGCCTGCTGTGTGCTCCCAGATGGAGCTGGGCTTTGGAGTCTGTGTGCCAGCGAGTGAGGAATTCGAGAAAGATGTTGGGGGGGGGCAACATTCATCCCAAAAATAGTTAATGGCGTCTTAAAACTAGACAAGTCCAGATACTGAAAGGCCCACTGTGTGCTGTGCGAGATTAACTAAAAAGGAGTGCCGAGTGGCCAGTGTGGACTGGGAACTCGGCCCCGACTCTTGGGGACACGAGTGTAGCCGGGGCCCTGGATGATATCCTCAAACACCCCCCATAGTCAGTGCAGACCAGCGGGGCAGGGGAGCAGAAAGTATGGATTTCCAGACTTTTCCCACATTGGTGTTGTGACCGTCAGACCCCGACTTGGTCCGCAGGGATCCCCACCTCCTGGGGCTCGTGCTTTCGTGGGACCCCCATCCCCGAGTGGGGTTCTGTCCCATGGGATGCAACAACGGTGACTGGATGGCCTTCCTGGGATCACATAGTAGACTTGGGACCCTCCTGCCAGCAGCTGCTCTGCAGCGACTTTCCTGCGAGAGGCCCGCATGTCAGGACCAAGTGTGGATTGGAGGGACTGAGGGTCTCTGTCCTACAACCACAGAAACTCAGTTCTGCCAACAGTGTGGGGGAGCCTGGGTACGGACATGCCCCAGTCCGGCCCCCAGTGGGAACACAGACCGCTAACACCACCTCGATGGCGGGCGGCCCGGGGAGGTCCACCCAGATGCCCAACCCATGGGAGCCAGGGGAGGGTGCCTGGGGTTTGGCTTGAGCTGCTGGGTTCGTGGTAATTCGTCACGTGGCAAAGGCAAGCAGCCCAGCTGATGATGGTGGGGTGTGATCTCAACTTCGGCCAGTAGCACTGTCGGCCGGGCGCAGGGGGCCCTGCGAGGCAGGCATGGGTCACCGTGTCACCGTGTCGGCAGAGGACAGGGGTCCTTCCTGCCTGCGAGGCGGGCGTGGGTCACCTGGTTGGCAGGGGACAGGGGCCCTGCCTGCGAGGTGGGTGTGAGTCACTGGGTTGGCAGGGGACAGGGGTCCTGCTTGTGAGGTGGGCGTGGGTCACCGGGTCGGCTGGGTGTGGGGCTCAGACAATGGGGACAAAATCAGTGAGTGACATGACGCCAACATCCAGGTGACTGGCTGTCCTGTGGTCAGGAGGGCTGGCGTGCGATGGGAGGGAGCACCCGCTTGTCCTGTGGGTGAGCATCCCAAACTTATCCGTGAGCCCCCTGGGTGGGGGGACAGGACCCTCTTCCATCTGGGACACCTGGGAGAGAGCACGAACACCCCGGCACGGCACGGTCCCTCTCCCTGCTCCTCGAAGTCAGGTCTTCAAGTCCTGGCCCTCGGCGCCGACCTCGGGCGCCCACCAAAGTGCATTCCGGCAGAGAACTGGCAGTGAGATTAACGGGGTCACTTCCAGACGAGCTGGCTGGGCACACCTGCCCTGTCTGCACCGACACCCAAGAGTTATAGGGGTCGAAGCAGAAGGGCAGCCGGTGGTTTCGTGGAAGGAGCCATGCTCCCGCCCTCGCTCTGAGCGCTTGTCCCTCCAGCGTGACCTCCGGGGAGTCCTGGGTCCCTTATCCATGAAGCAGAGGGTTGGCGCTTGGACCCGCTCAGCCCAGAAGCTAGATCTCTCCCCCACAGAGGCGCCCACGGGACAAGGGCTCTGTTGGAAAGACGCTCCGTCCCTGGCCCCCCAGCTTGAACTGGGCCGAAGCTCGGCCCCCGTCTGCAGCAGCCACGGAGGCGACGTGGCGCCAATCCCACGGCCGACAAGGAAGAGAAGCCCAACTGAAGCCGAGGTGATCAAGAAGGGGGGTTGATTGGCTCGTGTAACAAACCCGCCCAGAGGCAGGGTGATCACAGGCCAGTCTTGAGTACATGAAAGGATGCCACGTTCCTGGCTCCTTGTGCCCTCTGACCGTCCCCGTGGTAGAATCGGTGACACCTGAGGGTGGGCCCCTCTGCAGACCCAGGACTGCTGCCTCCCCTCCCACCAGCAGCGCACGTGCTTCCCAATGTCCTGAGATGCCCTCCGGCCACGCCGCCATAGCTCATGCGACCGTCCCCGAACCCTCTGTAGCCAGAGATATGGAAGGAGCCCCTGGCTTTGCCCAGCTGGGGCCCCACCCTGGAGATAACAATGACCTTAAATAGCCCCACCCAGAGACCAGGGCTGCTGGGGAGGGAAACGGGGGTGGGAATAGGGGGCACGGCCCTGCCCGGCTGGAGCTCTGCCTTCCACTCCATTTCGACCTCATTCAGGCCTCCTGGTCCTGGTGGGAACAGTGAGCAGTGGGGGCCGAGACCCATCTGATTCCCACTAGACCCCCACAAACCACACTGCAACAGCCCCGGAGAGCTTCCAGGTGCAGGAGATACACCTCTGCCCCACGCATTCTTGCAGCCATGAAGCCCCCTCCCCCCCTCCAGCACTCCCATCACCCCGCTGAGGGCCCCCCAGGAACCAAGGAGCTCCTGCCATGTTTTAAGGGGAAAGTGAATTCTGCTGTGCAAACATTATCACACATTCATGCACTCGGGATCTAATTTTAGCTGCAAGAGGCTTTGTTACAACATGCTCACGGAATTAAGCAGCTTTCTTCCCGGGGTCTGGAAGCCTGTCTATTCTTCTGTTTCATTTACACATCACTGGGATTATCAGAAATGTGTTTTAGTTTTTTAAAATTATATATTTTGGTGTTTCCAAATGGGTCCACAACGGTAGATGAAAATCATGGAAATTATATGTCTTAATGCAGGTCTGTGTGATTTCATGGCCTCCCCGTTAAAGCTGGAATCTGCAGAAGTGGGGTTTGTCACAATTCTCCCCCAGATTCACACTGGCTTTTGCGCCCTGGCTGCTTGGGGCAGCAGCCGCTTGATGGAGAAGCTGAGAGCTCCGGGAGGCCTCACTTGCACAAACGGACAGCCAGAGCCCTTTCCGTGCCTCCAGGCTCTCCCACAAGAAGAACCAGCCACAGGGCCTTTGCATGCCCTTGCTCATCAGACACCCAGGAGCACCAGACCCCTGTAGGGCGCCCGACCATGTGGACTGACTCAGCGCAACACTGACCCCATCTTTCTACTCATCGCAGGTCTGGCTGAGGTGTCCTGTAAACCACAAGGCCATCACAGCAGCTGGCTCTCCCCCGGGGAAGGAAGGGAGATCTCTGCGGACCTGCAGCAGGAAATGGACCATCTACCAGGGGGTCTGGCTGATGCTGTCCTGATTGCAGGTTGGGCAAGAGGGTGGGAGGACCAAGGGTCAGTGGGCCTGGCCCTCCAGCCACGGCTCTGCCCTTCCCAGCCTCCCTGGGGTCTGGGTCTTCTCCCCGAAGTCACACGGGGGGCCGGGAAGAGTGAGGGCCAGGGCTGGGAGTCAGACTCAGGAGGCAGCCAGCATCTGGCTCTCTAACCCGTCGAGACTAGACTCGCTTCGGGGGGTGCAGGGACCCTTGGGTGCACGGCAGGTGGGGCCTCCTGGCAGGCCTCACCTCTTCCTACGACTCCAGAGAAACAGTTTCGTCAGGGGCCTTCCCAGCCTGAATCTCAGAGCCGGGGCCGTGCCAATAAGTGTTGCCAGCCAGCGTTAAGCAGAGAGCGGCTGTGGGGTGGCCCAGGACAGGCTCAGCACCACCGTGGGTTTGGCGGGGACAGGTGTGGAGGCCTCCCTCTGAGGCAGCCCCACCACCTCTCACCACAGTGGCTCTCGGCTTCCCGGGGCCGAGGGGGAGTGCAGGGTCAGGACGTTCCAATGCTGGTTTCCCCAAATCTCTCACCCTATTTTCTTCCCCTGGCACAGTTTGGCTCAGGCTGCAGGAGGGCAGACCAAGGGGCCCTGCCACCATCACTCCAAGACTGAAGAAGCTGTCGAGGGGCCCACACACCATCATCCACCTGGCAGGGGCCCAACCCACCCTCCCACACACACACTGGAGACCTGGTAGCGCGGCCTCATTTTGAACCCGAGGTACCTCTGAAGGGAGCTCTGTCCCTCCAGGCTGAGCACCAGGTGGCTGAGGATGGTCCCTCTCTGTGTTCCCACCTCTGTCCTCATTCACCCACTCCGCCCCCAGCTGCAGAAACTCAGATGCACATGCCCCACAACCAATCCCCCTGTTCTCCAAGCCCCTGAGCCTTTGCACACACTGTTCTCTCTGCCTCAAGGTCCTTCCCTCGGCTCTGCTGGGGTAATTCCTACAGATCCCTCCAGACCAGCCCGTAGGGTGCCCCTGAGCCTGCATGGCATGCACATTCCTCTGCTACTGGGTTTCTTCCCCTCTGTGACCACCCCTCCTCTGCCCCCTGAGGCTGTAAGCTGGGGTGGGCAGCTTTCCTACCGCTCCCCCCAGCCGCCGGCCAGCTAGCACACAGCAACCCACTGCGCTCGTGAGGACCCTTGCTCCGGGGTGAATGAGTGGGAAAGACAGCAGGCTCCCACAGAGACAGAGGGTGTGTCAACGAGGCCCAGGGACCCGGCAGCGGGGGTGGGGGGGTGGGGTGGGGGTGTAAACTCAGAGGATTTGGCCGTGGTCCCTCCCCCGATGGTTGTGTGGATGGGGGACATGACCAAGATGGGTGGGGCCACCGGTCCAAGTGACACCAAGACCCATCCCTCCTGGGTTTCCCCATGTGCAGCCCCTGGAGGCCAGCCCTTCCCTGCCCCATGCCCCGTTGCCCCACACCCTGCCTCTAGGACATGAGATGAAAAGGCCAGGCAAGGGGATCCTTCCACGGAGTGCTGATGTTGGATGGGGTCGTGGGGGGTGCACAGAGCTGTGGCAGGTCCTGAGGTCATGTGCAGCATGGGGTCAGGGGAGGCTCCACTCTGCACTGCCAGCCGGTCTACGGAGAAGGGCGATGCAGGGCTGTGGACCCGGGAGCCTGGTGGCCATACCCCAGCTGTTCACAGGGCGTCAGATGTGCCATTTAGGGTCACAGGGTCCAGCAGCCTCCGTGAGCTCACGTCCACACCGCGGTACTCGCTGCCCACAGCGCTGACGCCCACCCAGCCCCGCACTAGGGGGCAAGGACCCCGGCCAGCAAGCCTGCAGCGGGAAGCAGGAGAGCCGCAGGGGGAGCCCAGCGTGCACGCGCGGGCCAGCGTTGCCAAGTCCGAGCGGGTCCCTGCAAGCCTGCAGCAGCGCATGCAGCGGGTCTGTGAGCGCAGGGTTCCCGCAGCGGCTCCGGCAGCTGGGCCCTGTGGAGCAGTGTCCAGGCGGCGTGGGCGGAGCAGCCGGGCGTTCATCTGGGCACATACTCTCTGGGAAGCCTGGTCCTCCGTGGTCGCGCAGCGCCTTGTCCACCGTCCAGATGTAGCCGTGGATCAGCGCCCTCATCCTGGGGGTGAAGGGCTTGGGATGGTGCAGGGGCCGGCCGCGCCTTCGGAAGCTGCCCTCCTTGTTTTTCTCCACGCACAGCAGCCACTCCTCGCTCACGGACACAATGAGGAAGGCCACCATCTCCCTCAGCGTGGGTAGCAGGCTGTGGCACAGCTCCTCCTCGTGCACCACCAGCAGCCCCTTGCCGAATCGCAGCTGGTCCAGCACATTCGAGGACCACCAGGAGGCGTAGCTGCGCACGAAGTCTGGCCACTCAGCGGGGAGAGACGCACAGGTCAGCCCACCTCCTGGGCGCTGTGGGTTGGGAGCCGGGGAGGTGGGAGACCAGAGCCGGCAGCCCCTCGGACCAGGCCCTCCTGACGACCCGTGGGCAGTAAGAGCAGCACCTCGGGGCCAGCCTGGGTCACCGGGCCACGTCTGCATCAGTGGCTGTGCAGCCCCCCACGAGGACAGATGTGGCGTGCATGGAGAGAGCTGGTTCCCTCTCTCTTGGATGGTGAGCTCCCTGCCCTCAGGGCCCACGCCGGGGCAGGGAGAGCCACGGGGCCCACGCGGCACAGTGGTGTTCATCACAGGTGGGAGACGGGGTGACCCTCATCCATGCTCACCTTGCCCTGGGTGACGGGGACGAGCTGGGGCACCGTGAGGACGGGCACAGGCCTGAAGCTAAGTGAGCGAGGTCCCTGCCTGATGCGGACCACGTCCCACAGGGGTGGCCAGTCCACCCCATGACGCTGCCGGACAGCCGGGCAATGTTCGGGGAGGATCTATCCGTGAGAGCTCTGTCCTGGCAAATTAAGACATGTTGGGGCTCTTGTCTTGGTGGGGACGGTGTCATTATCAACAAACAGCCTGTGACCATCCTGCCACCTCGGATGGCATGGGAACCCTTCGCTTTCCCTGGTTTTCACCACCACCCTCAGACAGGGACTGCTCTGGTGTCTTGGGTGGGTAAA
This sequence comes from Martes martes, assembly GCF_963455335.1. Lineage (NCBI taxonomy): Eukaryota > Metazoa > Chordata > Mammalia > Carnivora > Mustelidae > Martes > Martes martes. The sequence continues at coordinate 8,406,292 of NC_137904.1, read as the reverse complement.
CTGAGGCCCCTGGGAGCTGAGGAGGGACCAGAGCTCAGCCTCCTGCACCTGGGGCGCCAGCAAGGGGCAGGGTGGGGATGGGGACGTCTGCTGGGGCAGGGTCTGCGGAGACAGGCCTGCCTGCCTGACAGCCCTGCTGCCCTATGATCGCTCAGTGTCCCAACACTCGCCCCCCGGACCCGTGTCCCGGCCACACTGCCGGGGAGCAGCTGAGCCTGGGGAGGGCCGGAGACGGTGTCTGCACAGGAGAAGAGCTGCCTGGCCTCCCCCACGCCCTTCTTCCTACCTTTGCTCTTCCAGTTTTGGTTGGCCGCGTAGCCCAGGTGCCCGGCACACTTGCCGTTGAACTCGGTTACCAGGGACCTGTACGGGTTCCGGATCAGCAGGATGGCCGAGTCGAACATCTGGATCTCCCTGCAGCCGCTCTCGTGGGTCTTCATGCAGATGGTGTGCCGGCTGCGCCAGTGGTCCTTCTCGCCCTTGAACCCTGCGGGGGAGACAGGGGCTGCTGAGGACAGTGATGGACCCCGTCGTGGCAGCAGGCAGAGCTGAGCGTACCTCCAGGAGACCCCACAAGTCTGGCGGCAGGGCCCTGACGCCCCTCTAGACCCTGTAGGCACGTGTGTGTGGGCGTCTGCACGGTGATTTCCCGTGAGCGTCATCGACAACCCGAGGGGGAGTCCTGGCCGCAGGCGTGGCTCAGAGTGGGCAGGACATCTGCCAGGATCACAGGGCAGCACGGGGCTCTGGACACCTGGTGCAGGTGTCCCTGTGATGCTGGGCTTCCAGCCCCGGCCCGGCAGTGGGCCCCGGGGTCCTGTGGCGAGGTCCCAGCCCTCCCCACCTGTAACAGTCACATGTGGGTCAGCAAGACGCTGTGGGCTCATTCAGCGGTGGCCTTTATGCTGGGGATGGAGGGGCTCCATGTGCGGTCCCACGGAGCACAGGGCCTCCCAGGAACTAGGAGTAGGGGGCCGGTCAAGGGGTGCAGCCAGATGTCACAGAAGGACCCCTGGAGGGATGCCCCAGAACCTAGACTCCGGCCACTTCCCAACAGATCCGGGGTCCGCCAGCCGGGGACCCATGCTCCATAAACGAGCTTGAGTGTCTCCTGGGTTCTTAAGGGACAGCAAGGAGCCCCAACACCACCTACTTCGTGAGTGTGGTGGTGGGGGTGGCACGCAAAGGTGCTGCAGGCAGGGCCAGGTTCTTTGATGCTGGGAAACAAGGCTCCTCTGAGTCAGGTTTGCCTCCTGGAACCCAACACAGTTCAAACAGATGTCTGCCCCAGGCTTAACAACCGTCAGCCTTCGCCGGGGCTCCTACTGCCCAGCACGGGGGACGAGGGAAGGAGGAGCCAGACCATGGGCTGTAAACACGGGATGAGGATCGGGATCGGGTTCCCAGCACCCCAAGATCTGTGGTGCCTTCTGTGCGCTGTGGGCTGTCCCCACAGTGGCCGCTCTGTGTGTCCCATAGGCCACAGTCGCCCAGGACAGACCGAGTGCCCTTGCCTGTCACTAGGGGGTCGGTGCAGAGGCCAGCAGCCACCCCGCGCCAGTCCCATAAGCCTCACAGGGGGAACCTCCAGGGCCATCACACGTGGCCACTCCAGCCACTGGGCCCCCGGGCCACTTGCAGACCAAGACCACCAGCTGTGCAGACGGCTATGGTCCTCTAGACAGCAGGTGGCCAGCAGCCCGTGCCACGGGACTCCACGGGTGCCAGGCCACAGCAGGCAGGACCCTGGAACACGTCATCCGGCCACCCCCCTGGGGGTGCCCAGTAACACTCAGGGCATAAGGATCAGCCACCAGCTTTCTTGGCTTCTCCCAGCAGACCAGAGCCCCCACCAAGCTCAGGACGCTGTGGACCTGGGTTTCTCTTCCTAAACCATAGTCCGGTCAGGAATCTGGACGCACGGGGGTGACATCTGATGGCAGACCGACAGCCCCTCGCTTGGCTGGGGTTCTCGGTCCTACTCAGCACAGGGAGGCCTCTCGCTTCTGCAGGGGGAGACTAGGGGCCACACAACTCTGGAGGGGTTTGCACCTATCTTCAAAAACACAGCGTTTTTAGGAGCTCCTTCTGGCCTCACAGAAAATCAAACAAATGAGCCGGTGACGTCTCACAGAATTACTGCGGGTTCTGACAACAAAGGGAAATTCAGAAAGTGCTCGTAGCGTGGGAGCACAAGCCACCAGAAGGGATGTCCTGAGTCCTGGGCTGGCCACACGGCTGGGAATGTGTTTGCAATGCTGGTTCCCCCGGGACTCCAGGCCCTGTGGCCCTCGCTCACCCTTGTTGCACAGGGTCCCGTGGAAGTAGAAGCTCCCCGTGTAGAAGCGGTGGTGTGCTCAATGAGGTGCGGCGCCCACGTGTTCCCGGCTCCCGGGAAGCTCGACAGAGCCACAAACACCTTGGCCTTGGTGGGCAGGAACCGCCGATCCGTGCAGCGAGTGTCTGAAAGGCCAGAGGCTGACCACCGACCGCCCCACCCGGACCCACCGCCCCCAGTCTCCTGCTTCACCGATGGGGAACCGAGGCAGGCCCAGGGGGAGGGGTTGGCTGCCCAGGCCTGTGCCCAGAGAGAGCTCTGGGGATGACGAGGCCTCCCACGGCCCGGGCAGCAAGCCCTGGCTCCCCAAACAGCACAGAACATTCCAGATTCTGCCCGAGGGTGGTGGGTCCCCGCCTTGCGGGTGTCCTGCTGTTCCTCAAAGCACCTCCATCCCCAGGCTCAGGGAAAGGCCAGGTGTGTCCCGTGTCCAGCCTCCAGGGACGATGGTGGCCTCCCCTCCCCACCCCGGGCCGCACGCGGCCACACTGGTCTCTCCAAATGCCCGGAGAGCACACGTGGCAGACATGGCGGGGAGGGCCCCGCACGCCTCATGCCCCAGGCACCGAACTCACCCTGCACGGGCGTCTGGTAGACCTCGCAGTACTCGGCCAGCCTCTGTGCCTTGGGTTCCTGGCCACACAGCGCACTGTCCACCACGTCCCGGAGGCTGAACTGAGGCGTGGGGTAAGCACAGTAGCACTCCCAGCCCCGCAGGATGGCCAGGGGGAACTCCTGCTGGGGAGCGAGGAGGGAGAAGCATGTGGGGTGCCCACTGGGGCCGGGCCTCCTGGCTCCTGTCAGCATGGATGGTGCCCATCCTTCCCGTGCCAGCCCAGGGGAGGCACAGCGCACGGGACGTGACTTCTGCCCCCAGGAGCTCAGAGCGTGTCGGAGACCTGACAACAGTCAGTGTGAGCCAGGCCCGGGGCTAACATTGGGAGGCCGGAGGGAGCACAGGGAGGGCCAGGCACCTGGGGCAGGGGCGTCTGCAGGAGCCAGTGTGTGCAAGGGTCAGGATGGGACAGGTGAGCACACATACTGCGTTGTGGGCCCACTGCCGTGAGCCCGAAGGGACCTCTGGCGTTCCCGCTGGGGCTCCCTGGGGAGGAGACCAGCCCAACCCAGCTGCGGGGGGCAGGGGGCGCAGGCCAGGACATTCCTGAAGTCCCTGCCGGCCCTGCCAGGATTAGGGGCAGGGCAACACCTCATGGTGAGGCCGTCTCCTGGCCTCCCTGGCCGCCTCTCTGGGGTTCGTTCCCTGCTTCCTCTGACCCCACAGAGGAGACCGCTGGGTGCTGGGTGACCTCGGGCAAGGTGCTGAGCCTCTCTGCCCTTCACCACCGAACATGGGCAATCAAATCCACTTCGCATGTCCTTTATAAGGGCAGCCCAGGACGGGGCACGACATGTGTGGGTGTTTCAGGGTACCCAGCCCCATCATCCCTGCCTGCCCCTACCTCTTGCAAATGGAAATGCAGGGAGGGAGGTGGCAGGGAGGGAGGCGGGAGGCCAAGGCAGTGCCACATGGATCTTTCTATTTTTTGCTCACAGCAAAAATCTCATATAAATAAAGAAAAGAAAAATCAAAAGCGTTTTCTGAGCATGGCTTGGCAAAGTGAGGATTTCCGTGCTTAGAAAGTCGCTGGGCCAGTCCCAGCCATGGTGGTTGGGAGGGGGGCGATGAAGAGCCTGCGGCGGGGGGGGTGGGGGCTCCTGTGTTCAGGCCTGTGCTCCCCAGTGCTGTGCACCCCCACCAGAGCCTCTCCCCACCTCCCTCCTCCTCCTGGACGCCCACGGGCAGCTGCACCCCTGCCGGGAGCTCCCGGGGTCCCAGCCCGGTACCTCTGAGGGCTGAGCTGCCGCGTGGGGACAGAAGCCTAGACCCTGTGCTGTTCTGACACTGCACACCCCCACCATGCACCCCTGTGCACCCAACCACCACACACCCCTGTGTGTATTCATCACATACCCCCATGCACCCCCAGCACACACCCCTGTGTACCCCCACCACCCATGCCCATCGCTGCTACAGCACCGAGCCCCCCCCCCATGCAGGAAAAGCCCTAAAACAGCCCGGGAGCCCCATCCAGAATGCTAGTCTCTATAAAACAGACAAGTCCTTCGGCTGCTGGCTTGGGAGAGGAGGAGGACCCGGCTTCCCTCCGGCCTCCTCACCAGCTTGTCTTCTCCCCTGGGACCAGAGCCCTGGTCCCCATGCTTTTTCTGGACAAGGCTCGAGACAGGGATTTTCGGAGGATGGAGGACGGGGGAGGTAGTAGCTCAGGGTGTCTGGGCTTCCTGGACATAGGGACCAGAGAGGAAGAAGCAGGCATGTAGCCCGTCAGATCCCCACACTGACCCTGACACCTCCGTGCCTCATTTTCCGTGTCTGCGAGCCCCTTCTCATCTCTTAGGACTCCACTGCCCCCCCCATGCTTGGGGGACCTGAGGGTTTGACGCTCTGCCCGTAGGCTCCTCTCCAAGGTCCCCATGCCCGGAAGGTCGGAAGTCCCACCCCCACTGCACCTGTCAGACCCGCCCATGGCCACAGCAGCCCAGCCCCCCACCAGCCCACCCTCGGGCTCCGCAGCGGGGCCCGCATTGGCATGTAGGGCTGGGGCCTGGACCAGGCCACGAAGCAGCACCGGCGGAGCCCCCAGCCATCTCCCTGTACCACGCGGCCTCTGTCCCAAGCCCATGTCCGACCCCCACATCAGGATGCAGCTATACTCGGAGACGGGGTCTCTAAAGATGTCATTCAGTTAAAATGGGGCCATGGCGGGTGTGAGCCAATCCGACTAGTGTGGTCATAAAAAGAGATTCGGACACACACACGCAGACGACCCTATGAACACAAAGTCACGAGACGCCCGTCTGTGAACCCATGAGGCCTGAGAAGTAACCAGCCCAACGACACCCCACCTTGGCCTTCTGGTTTCCAGAGCCCCGAGAAGTGCGAGCCCCTATCTGTGGCACTTTGTTCGGGCAGTTGCGGTGACCTTCTACACTGGGGTCCTTACGGTCGTTGGCCATGCACCACTGGCACATGCAGAGCTCAGGACCTTTGCACCTGCTGTTCTCTCTGCCTGGAATGTCCTGCCCCCAGACCTCCCCCTTATTCAAGCCCCTTTCCCTGAGAGGCCTTCACTAGCCACCCCGGTTCACACCACCACACCCTTCCCACCCCCACGAGACCCCATCCCTTTGCTGAGCCCTCGGGTTCTGCCCGTGGGAATCACTGGGTCCCCTTTCCTCCCGCGGTCAGCCGAGGCTCCGGCTTGTGCTCCGTGGTCGTCCAGCTACCCTAGAACGTCCTGGAAACAGGATCCCTCGGTGCAGACTTTCCCTTCCCTCAGAAATCCACGTGCCCACGCTGGATCCCCGTGGAGGAACCTGCAGCTGTGGTCCACGTGCAGACACACCACGGGGCGTCCATTTGCCCCACACGTCTGGGCTCTGTCTGCTGTGTCCTCAAAAGTGCCGGCAGGACCGGGTCCCAGAAGGAAGTGTCCCTCTACCAGTGGCCACCCCTGGTAGGGGTTGCACCCCACCAGGGACCTGAGCCCCTCCACTTCCTCAAGTCGATGAAACTGTCAAGATCCAGGTGCGCTGGCGCGCGGGGTAGTGCGGACATCAGTGTGGTTTTATTTACAACAGAACAGAACTGGATTCTGAAAACACAGGACAATTTCCAGCCCCTCGGGTGATGACAGGAAAAGCATACACTTCAAGCCTCATAGAAGGAAGAAACCATTTTCTTCCTTCTGGATTATGAATTGAGGTTTCTATTGACTGTATTTCCATTAAAATGCATAATTATTGAACAATTTAACTGGCAGGACTTCTGACTTAAAGGACATTTTGATTTCTGCTTCTTAAACTTTATCCTTGAGTTAGAGAAAGTGACCTTGTCATAGTAATGACTCCCCTCCTGGTCCTCTCGACAAGTACTAGAAGGTGTTGATTGGCTCTTGGCTGAAATGGCTCAAGGGTGATAATCCCTATGTCTGTACTCGTGGGCTTTGGGGAGATGGACCAGAAAAGAGCTGGGTGCACTCTTACAGACGGGGAGTAAGAATGTGCATTTAAACAACAGATCAGGGCTTGGGTCATAGGCCTGGGCGTCTCGCAGCAGCTCTGTATCCACTCTGTTCTCTCCACTCTCTGCTTTGGTGGTGCCTGGACAACGAGGGCGCGCTCTGGGTCCTCACATCTACATAGAGTCCCCCTCACCCAATGGGGAAATGCCCAGTGCAGGAGAATATCCTGCCGAGAGAGAGACAGAGAGAGAGAGAGGGAGAGGGAAGGCAACACAGAGTCAATGCCACTTTGATTGTTCAGGTGGAAACAAGTAACTATTCGGGCCATGCGTGTGTTCTGGGACAGTGTGGGCTGCCTGGTCCAGCAGCTTCTGTGTCATCCTGGCTGTGCTTCTCTTTGTCTGTTCTTGTGTGTGTCCCCTCTGTGCGTGTGCTTTTGCCTGAACCAGGTGGACATTCTCTGGTTTCGGGGCTGAAAATCTCTGTGCCTTCCCAGACAAGATCGTGTAACAAGCATTTGGAATATGAAGACTTTGTCAGCTTGAATTGTGTTTGGACGCGCCCCATGTTGCGTGCTTTCTGCCTTTGCGACTAGGAGGGCTTGCCACTGAGGCGATCTGTTCAGCAAATGGCCAGGGGAAGCTGCTCCCCCAAGAGGAGTCACTACTGAACGCCGCTATTCATTGAGAATCTTACATTCTGGGTGAAATGTTGCAGAGTTTTGATCAAGTTCAAACGGCAGGAAGAGCAGAACAGTGTAGATCTGAAATCTTCTATGGGATAAGAATACTTTCTGCTTTTTGAATATTTGACGAAGTGCATATACATCAAACATTTCATATTTTTATTTATTTTATTTTTGCTGATTTTGTGGGATGGGAGATTTTGACAAAAATTGTATCCTAAAGCCGCGTTCTTGGAATGTGTCTAAACAAGGGCTTCCAACGCGAACCAGAAGAGGGCAGCAAAACACTAGTCACTAGACTGTGTTCCTTGATCTGGGACTGGGAAGCCCCTGCAGGCTTTCCTGCCTCTTTGGTTCTTGTGCATTTGCTTGACTGACCGAACTCCAGGACCTGCAGCAGGTCCACACGTCTTTAAGGAACACACCAAGCCTTTTGTTTTTACCATGATATTTCTCAACAATGAGATATCTGAGGACATGGCTAAGTTATTCAAACCAGGGTGGAAAAATAACCAAAACTCACTCAAAATTAATTTTACTAAAGATCCAGTGGAGTCAGACTGAATCATATAAATAAGAATACAGAAGGAATATCTTACTGAAATGACCAATTTTAAGCTTATTTTCTCCATGTATATTGCATTATTTACTAAATTCTGCATTCACAAAAATACATGTAGTGTTCAGAGAGAATGATATTTGAAAGGGAAGTGATCAAAGTATCACAATTGACAATTGCCACCAGGAACATGGCTTCTTCACCCAACTGCGGGAAACAACTGGACATGTATTAATTAGCATTTAATGTGCAAAAAGAGAGCTGCCATCTCAAATGTAATGTGAGATAGTTATGAACACATCTTAAAAATTTTAAGACTCCTGAATAGGAAGGAATAGACTGACCCATAGGAAAAAGGTCATTCGTGTTTCTCTTTCTTTTCTTTTCTTTTTTTTTTTTTTTTAAGATTTTACTTATTGGAGAGAGAAAGATTGAGAGAGCACGCATGAGAAGGGGAGAGGGATACAGGGAGACAGAGAGGCATACTCCCCGCCAAGCAGGGAGCGTGATGACTGGGGCTCGAGCCCAGGACACTGAGATCATGATCTGAGCCTAAGTCAGGTGTTTAAAAGACTGAGCCACCAGGAGCCCGTGTCTCTTTAAACAGAGAAATTACAAAGAAGTGTTTCCTTTAAAATTAGCTAAGGGGCAATAACGTCTGTTTCCACCAATGTTATTTGCTATTGTGCCGGAATGTCGATGAATGCAAAGTTAGGAAACAAACAGGAGGAATCAAAGCTGCAACAGTGATGCAGAAACACGTTAGGTCCTTTTTCATTTCTGGCTTGTTCACTCAAGGTCATATTTGTGAAATGTAGCAACAGCTCATTTCCTCATTACTCTGCACTGTGCTGTCTAATATATCAAATGATACACATGTCCTCTATTACTGATATAAAATTGCTTTGTGTCTGCCTTTTCTAGCTTTTAACTACCTGCACAACTTTCAGCGGACATGAGCAGTAATCTCTGTTGGTCTGTATCACAGGAGGCGTGCTGTGTATGTTTAGACTTCCAGATCCTGCCTTTTCCACTTCTGGGAGGTTTCAGAAGTGCTGAAATATTGGTAAGGAAAATCCTAGGTTTCAGTACCAGGAACTGTGTAGATTCCCCTGCTCGCACAAGGGATCTGAGCTATCACTTTGCAAGGACCCTACGAAGTATCCACAGATGGTGGACGAGTTTCCAGTCCTCCCGCAGGACCGCTCTAGGCGGGGACAGCAAGTGGCCCGCAGAGGAGCCTCAGGCCAAGGGCACAGCTGCCACAGGTGGACCTCAGCAGCTGGGCAGGTTCCGTCCTGCTGTGACCAGCCTCAGCTGGGGAGTCCGTGCAAGGACACCCCCTGCCTTGGGAGGGTGGGCTCATGGCAACCCTGAAGCCCCGTTGGAAGGCAGGGACACTGGGGATTTCTGAAACGCAAGAGACATACATCCTACTGCTCTAGGAGAATGCTTGCCTGTCTTCAGGAGAATTCCAAGTTTGCACAAAAATGAATGGAACTTTTGGGAAATGATGGAAGGAATGACTGCATAGCTAGCTTTGAGGTCCACACCTGACACAACATTTCCTATTGTGCTGCTGGGCTCCATGGGGCCTCCTGCGATCAGGGTAGCCGGGATACAAGATAGGAAGAAAGAGTGTTTTCAAAAACATGTTTCCCTCATGAAAGTTTATAGTCTAGGGGCGCCTGACTGGCTCGGCAGAGGAACCTGTGACCGGGTCTTAGAGTTGTAAGTCTGAGCCCCACATTGGGCTCAATGCCTTGAGAAATGCCTTGATGGGACAATGGAGCCCCACATTTAAATTTTAATTTAAAATAAAAATTTAATTTTAAAATTAAAAGCTTAAAAACAAAATATGGTCTAGAGGATGTACAGTGAAAAGTGAAGTCTCCCTTGTTCCCACCCAGAGGTAGCCAGGGGAGATAACTGGCACCCTCTGCACCCCCATTCCTCTTCCTCAGTTCAGCCTTCAAGCCCTGAGAGATCTGTGAACCCCCGAGGGTGGGGAACGAGGGAGTCGACCCTTCCTGCAGGCCTGATTCATGCACTGGGCGGCGGCCCAACAGAAGCTGTGCACGTGCACAGGGGTTCCTGCACACGCGCTCATTCCTCAGGTTCCAGGTTCCAAAGCTGTGTCCTGGCAACAGGCCCCCATTGTGCTCTAGGCCTTCTGCCGCGACTTGGCAGCTGAAGGAGAGCGCTGCGAGCCTAGTTCGCTATCCTCAGCATCTGGCCTTACCGGACTGCTCTATGGGCACCTCCTTGAGCAGGACGTGCCCCTCCCCCCAGCCCCCGGCTCTGCGGGGTCCCCACCTGCCAGGAGGGCTGGTCCGCCCCCACCCCGCTCACTGTGGCCGCGGACTACTCTTGGCGCCCAGGGCTCTACCGGCGGTCCACGCCCCGGGGTCCACTCGCAGGCGGTCCTCCAAGTACCCTGCGAGGTGGCAACCGCGCTCAGTCCTAGGAGGTTGCAGAAGGTACTCCTTGATCCTGGAGACCCGGCGCTTTCTTCTGGGGCTCCTCGCCTCTTTCTGCAGGTGGGGCTCCCGGGTGAAGGCGATGCTCTCGGCTCCTGGATCACAGGTGTCCTGCCACTGCCGCTGCGAGTCCATCGTGGACACGGTCCCCCCCTGTGTGCTGCAGAAGCGGGTCGTCACCAGGCTGCCGCCCTCAGAACCCAGGAATGTCCACGATGTCCCCACGGGGGAGAGGGTGCGCAGAGACCCCAGAGAGAGCGGCAAAGGCACGACACAGGTAGCGGAAACCCCTGCACATCCAGAGGGGCAAGTGACTCACAGAAAAGACCCTAAAGGCGCTGGGGCCCCACAGGGGGCATTTAGGCCGCTGGGGGTCCAGGGAGGCCTCTCTTCCTTTGTGCCCAGGCCTGGGCCTCTGCAGACAGCCGTCCCCCGGCAAGAGAACTCGGAAGACCCATGCAGGAAGAAGTCCCCCAGCTCCCCTCGGAGCTCCTGCCCCACTCGAAATGCCATCACCAGTTCCTATAGTTCCACCAGGGACTGCCACCCGGTGCAGAGGAGGAGGGGTCTGGCCACAAGTCAGGCCTCGCGGCCCCCGAGGTCCCCCAAAAAAGTCAGCCAAGAGAGCCCCTTGTGTCCCGCCGGAGTGCCTGCACTTTCTCAGAAGAAGAACCAGCTGGGAAAGGATGCCGATACCACCACCCGGCAGAAGGCAACGCAGAGGAACTGCTCGTCCCCAGCTGACTGTTCCAGGCCCCGAAAACGCAGGGTTTGTCTGCTGCCACACAGGCGAGGGGAGCCTCTGAGGCTGCCTTCACCCCCTGATCCGGGGTTTCGAGTGACCGCTGAGGACCTGGACCAGGAAAAGAGAGCTGCTCTCCAGCGCATCCAAGATGCTCTCCGAGGGGACACAGAGGCCACCTGCAGCTGTGGCCCAACTTCGCCATCCAGTGCCTTGGCCCCGTCTGCTGCAGTGGCTGCTCCCCTGCCAGCCTCTGACACCCAGGTCACCCCCATGGGCTGCTCCCCACCTTCGCAGCCTCTCCTCTTGGGGTCTCACCCTGGCTGCAGTGGGAGCTCCTTGCCACCTACCCAGGCCCTCTCCATGTTCTCCAGAAAGCGCAGGGCCTCAGTCACCGTCCCCCCAGGCCTGCCAGCACTGCCCGGGAGTAGTGGTAACCCGGGACCCACTGCCCAGGCCCCATTCGGGGCTGTTGGTGGGCAGTGGCCCGGAGCCGGCACCCTTCACAGCTCTCCCCAGCATGGACAGCCGGCAGCTCAGGCTCCAGACCCACTCCAGGCCCTGAGCGCAGCTCTAGCCCAGCTATCCTTGGGCAGCGGCCCCCAGGCGGGTTATGTGGTTCCCTTACCCACATCTGCCTCCTGGGGCACCCGTGCCAGTGCCCAGCCAGGTTCGGTTACCTCCACTGCTGTATTCGCCCCTGGCGCAGCCGCTGCCCCTGGCTTGGCAGCCGCCCCCCAGGTGCCCGGCGCCCTATCCCATGCTGGGCCCAACAGCCAGCAGCCCCGCCCCCCAGCTGGCAGCACAATGCCGGCCCCCATCAGCATGGGGCTTTCGGCAGCATCCGCAGGTTTGGGGAGAGGAGATGATGTTGCAGATCTGTGCTCCAGCTTTGGGGCTCTCAGCATCACAGCAGGAACGAGCAGGGCCCCAAGCGGCCCGCAGGGCTCCAGGGCAAGCCTGGGCCCGAACACAGGGGGCCGCCCACGCCAGAGCACCCTGTCAGGGACCGCTGGAGCCAGCACGACGAACCACGCTGTGTCGGGAGCCCCGAGGGCCCCTCCCTCCAGTCACATCCCCAGGCACCCTACCAAGCAGAGGTCCAGCTCAGGTGGCTGCAGCACTGCCAGCAAGGCCACTGGCGGGGGCGGGGCTGTCCTGGCCTCTCTTCCTAGCGGCCCCGCCTCACTGGTCAACACAGCCCAGAGCAGCCTTGCCACCAAGACCCCCTCATCCGTTGCCCAACCCTTGATGAGACGCAAAAGCGCCGCGCGGTGGAACAAGCCATCTTCCTCCACATCAGATCCCACTCCCTGGGGGCCCAAGAGGCAGAGGCTCGGCTGAGCCAATAGCTTCCGGGAGAAGCAGCCGGTGTTGTACTTCCTCCCAGGTGACACCGGTGCCAGAAGAGTGTGGAATGGGAGACACAAAATGAGCCCCGACCGTGGCGGGCCTAGAGCAAAACCGGGCTCCCAGCCAGCCAGCCAACATTGGGGAAACTTCCCAATCCCTGACCCACCATTTTGAAGGAAGGTGGGGGCTTGAGCCCTTGTCCGTGATCCCAGGGGTCACGGGCCTTGGGACAATACACGGAGATCCCTGTCCCTTTGGCCTCCAGTCCCACAGCTCCCGGGACTCCTGCCGCTGCCCACAGGTTTCACCTCCCCTCTCCCCATGTTCTTCCCAGAACCTTTAGGGAGTATTTATTTTATTAATTAAAGCCTTGTTCTAATTTCTTTGCATAGCTGTCCTGAGTCTCCTTTGTGGGTCAAGTGTGCAAAAGTTGGGACTCGAATGGGAGTTGGGTGCTAGAATGGGAAGCCAGACGCCATCGTTTCCAGGATCCCATGCCCCAGCAGAGTGGGTAGGGCTAGAAGGATGGACCCCTGAAGAGTGAGAGTAGATTTTCAGTTTTGGGGATGGGCCTGGGAGAACACTGGCCTGGGGAGGGCAAAATGGGGAGACTCACCCTTGCCTATTGGAAGCGCTACTTCTCTCCCACTGGGGACCCCACGGAATCTTTTTGCTTCACAACCCTGGGGCAATGGAAAGACACTCCTGGCCTAGAGTATGGGTCTAGCATCAAAGATTGTGGCTCAGGGCAAAGGAGGACAGCTTTGCCTTGAGGGTGTGACAGCTCCCTGAACGCTGAGTGACATCCCACTTCACACAAGCACCAGCCTCCCTCAGTGCATCTCTTCCCTCTACCAGGCATTTGGGGTGCTGCTTCCTGATGGCCCTGGGGAGAAGAATGAGGTGCAAACAACTCATCTGTGAGAGGGACAGAGCAGGGACGACAGCTGAAAGGACTGTCACCCCCAAAAATTCCTCAGTCCCATATTTTTTAGATATAACAACCAACAAAGGAGGAGATTATACATTAGTCACGGGTCTTGTAGGTCAACCAGAGGGAATGGGAGTCCTCTGTCAACCATAGTCTTGTAGGTAAACAGAGGAGGGTGCGCCTGGCCCAGCAGCGTGGAATTGATAGTTGAGCAAGCGCACATAAAGGGATTATTCTAACAGCAGGCTTTAATGACCCTGGCAGGGGTCAGTGACCAGGGCATCCCCAGCTGCTGGGCTTCAAGGACATGTATCCTCCTCTCCACCGGAGGCCTGCTGCTAGTACAGGTTTTCTCAAGGTCATCGTCAAGCATGCTTGCGTGACCAGTACAATTCCTCATTAGTGATATTTTAAGCAGTCTGTCATTCTGAGGGATGGTTCCGTTTCCCCCTTTTTGTTAATGCAGAAGCAGCAAAATCCGTTTTGCAAGTTCTCTAACCACTCGTCGTCAGAAAGATTTCCGTGAGCATCTGAGGACTAAGCGTAAAAAGATTATAGCAATAAAAAGTGTCATCATTCCACCTATAATGCCAAGACCAGTTTTTGGATCCAAGCAAAGGGGTTTACATCAGACAGAATATGATTAATCCTTTGGGCAAAACTGACTCTTGGAACTGATTGTAAGGATAGCGAGGAATGGCCTGAATAGTATCTTGAAACTGTTTAATATCCACAATTAAATTACCACCATAATGACTAGTAATATGGCGAAATCTTGTTCCACAGTATTTCTCATTCATTATAGGTGTAGGGAGTAACACAGAAGGAAGAAACATTCTAATCACACAGAGGGTGAAGCCTTATAGTTGGAAGATCTTCTCTCCTATATATATTACAGCTTCTTCTAAATCAGAGACTCTTTCATGAAATCTTTGATCTAGGACTGTTTGTGGATGCCAAGCCTTGCTAGCATTCTCGTGCCATTTTTGCACAAATTGGGTGGTTTGTACGGTCTGATGCAAGGCCATTCCCGCAGTGGTAGCCGTAACAGGAATGGCTGTAATTCCTAGAATACTTCGGTCGGAGGTACAGGTGACAACCCGGATTTGTGATTCTTGTCTGAAGTGTGTGATATGTGTGTGGTGGGGCAGAGGTTGGGGGGACAGTTTTGTGGGACTCTGCCCCTGCTCTCTCCAGGTATCTATGTCCACATAGATAGTGTCAGATTTGAGTTACATTGTAGCACACCTAGCTGGTGTCAGAGAATTGTTGGTGAGTGGAACACACCCTCCCACACCCGTGGTGGAATTGGGCACAGAACCCTTGTGATTCCAAATATGAGAATGTACAAAAACAAAACAAAAACCTCACACTTTTTGCTAGTTTGGCTAAAACAGAGAGTCTAAAATCAAAGCCTGGTTTACAAATGCACGATGTTATGAGAAATGTTGTTTTATGAAGGTTTCATTTCACAGGCATGATTGATTACATAATTGACTATTGCCCATTGATCGTCATGTCCAGCTGTCTTCTTTCCGCAGAGATCTGGCTGTTGGGGCTCAAGGGTCCATGCCTCTAATAACAAGTTGACCCCACTGCCAACCAGCCCCAGTTCCTAGGTGAGGTCCAAAAGCCACCTCATTAACATAACAAAAGAAACCTTCATTGCTATGCTCATTGGAAATTACAGAGGTTTTCTGCCTGAAATGAGACACAGAACAAATAGTTCTGTTATATTTCTATTTCAGAGAAATAGAAAGCAAAGGAATAATCTAAGGAATATAAAAAAAACCCCAGATCAGTGAATAAACTTGATGTATTTTTCTAAGTTTTCAATAACTTTCTTTTTGTAGCATGCTTATAACATATTATAAATATAAATGTAATCTCATTTGGTTATCAGTGATATTTAAAACACAGGGATATGCCAACAATATTAGTTTAAATATTGTCTTAACTCTCCAGATATTTTAGTCCAAGAACATCCATTTTTAATTATATATTGTTTTGAAAATTTAACAACTGAACTAAGAAAAAAACTATGAATTCTTTCAACAAAGTGAATATTTTGTTGGAAAAAAAGGCTAGAAAAGTTATATAGTATTATATACCAACATCTTACCTCATAAAACTTACCAACTTAAAAATTCTTAAAAATTTTAAAGATTAAAAAAAATTTAGAAGTGTGCCTGGATGGCTCAGTGGGTTAAAAGCCTCTGCCTTCAGCTTGGGTCGTGATCCTAGGGTCCTGGGATCAAGCTCCTCATTGGGCTCTCTGCTCTGCAGGGAGCCTGCTTCCTCCTCTCTCTCTGCCTGCCTGTCTGCCTACTTGTGATCTCTGTCAAATAAATAAATAATATGTTTAAAAAAAAAGAATCACTGCTCAATATACTGATAGTAACATCTCATATGAGTACAAATATACACATAATTACATAAATACGTATATTTATGTATATATAAAAATATAACTTTTCTCATTGATGGAAGCATGAGAAAGTTGCTCTTCTGTTTATACTTCTGTTGCCATAAATGTGTGATTAATTTACCCCACCTGACCCGAAAACTGATTTGAGATAGCCTATACAATGAAATCAGTCCAACAGTGTAAAGGTAATCCAACAACTTGTAATAAAGGAAAAGGTCAGTAAAATCATATAAATTCAATAGTATGTTTACTGTGTAAAGCACATGACAGTAACACATTACGTTAAAGAAAGATCTAATCCAAATATTCAAGGATGATTTATCACTAGAGTATCATGCAATGTTTCACTGTGCTAATATATATAATATGCATATGTGTGTGTGTGTGTGTGTGTGTGTGTGTATCTTGGTAGACGTCATAACATTTTTTAAAAGATTTTATTTGAGAGAAAGAGAGAAAAAGCACAAGTGGGGAGAGGGGCAGAGGAGCAGGAGAAGCAGACTCCTTGAGCAGGGAGCTCTACATGGGGCTCCATCCCAAGACTCCCAAATCATGACCTGAGCCAAAGGCGGATAGATGGTTAACCTACCAAGCCACCCACAGGCCCCATACCAACATTTTATAAACTTCAAATTTTGCAGTGATTACAAACTTTGAAAACACTAGGCATAAAAGGGAACTTTTTTTTTAGCACAACAAAACCTGCATATTTAAAGACATCATATATGTAATGAACAAATTTTAAGACATTACCCCCCTTTCCAGTTGCTCTTTTGTTGAACTTGTTTCTCTGACTTTTCAGGAATTCCACATCTGGAGCTCTCTATAGTTTACTTTCCAACCTTGGAACTCGGAACTCGTTAATACCATTCAACTAATGATATTCCCTGGTTTGGCCCTGTCTGTCACCTTTGGAGGCTAGAAGAGATATCTACTTTCTAAGGAGATAATTAGCCATTCAAAAAACCCTCCAATTTGCTAATAGGCCAACTAGAAATTTAGGAAAACCTGTACAGTTTTAATGGATATGAACAATTCCTTCTTTGTAAACTATCTTCCTGGTTTATTTCTCAATTTGTATATGCATTTTATATTCTTGTTTTTCTAAGAATATGAGTATATAGTATACATGTATGTGCACATATTATGTGAACAGAGAAATGTCATAAATGTGTGATTCTCTAATGATGTTTATGGGTACATTGTGTTTGGTTTTATTTTTAGAACATTACTAGAAATATTAAGAATACAGATTCTATTAGGATATTTCTGACATAGAGTGTTGATCTCTGATCAATAGATCAGACAGACCCCTATAAAATAATTTGGGGAAGGGAAGATACAAATGGAAGAAGTAAGCAGAATTTGGAGTCCTTGAGATTATAAATAATAATGTCAGTTCTTAATATATTTCTTATAAGTTGTGAAAACGATTTCACTGTGTCTCTTATGGCTATGAATCTCAGTTCTGTTGAAAGCTTATTTTTGCCTTTTAAAAATTTTGTTATTATTTTCTTTTACGTCTCTTTGTTTAGTGTTTTGATTTCTTTTTCCTTTTTTATTGAATGTTTTTCTTACCTTATAATTACTAAATCAGAATCTCAAGTTATGATACTAAGTAATTGAAAATTTTAAGTCTCTAGTATTCTATAGAGATACATATGACTACAGAAATATGTTTTAAATATTGTTAAGTAAAAACAATTCTTAGGCACAACACAATTTAAACATCTATCTATCTATCTATCTATCTATATCTATATCGATCTATCTATATATATAAAAGTCAAAGTTTTGAGTAAAAGTTATAGCAAAAGAAGTCCACCAGAGTAGTTGCCTATTATGATGGGTTGATTTGGGGCCTTGTAATCAGAGATAGAGAGGGAGAAATAACATAAAATAAAATAACAGAGAAATTGTGCATGAGTTAGTATTTGTGGTAAAGACTGAGTCATTATTCACCCACACCACTGCCTCCTATGAACACGATGGAAGACTGTGTCTTTTAGACTCCGTATGAGTTGATTGCAACCATGGAAGTGAGTTCTGAATGATGAAATAAAAGCAGAACTTTTAGCGTAATCATTACACCTTGTGCGTAATCACCCCTTTGTTCTCTTTTCTTCTGCTTGTGAATTCAGCATCACAGATGAAAAGAACTTGGGTAATTGACTTACCCCGGAGAGTCTGCCTGGCTCATCACACTGGACTATGACTAGGTGAGAAAGAATCATTTAGGCTGCTAAGCTGGCGAGATGTGGTGTCGGTAGAGTACCTAGCAATAATCACCCTTAACAGGATGATGATGGGGTACCAGGAAGCATATGATTGACTAAAAGCCGTTTCTGTGGGAGAAATGTAAAAGAAAAAGGGAAAAGAAAAACTGAAGAGGAAAGATTCCACACAACACTATTTTACAAAGCCTCCATACAAATCAGTGTTCATATGTATTATTATATAAGCAAAAGCAGAGAAGAGAATTCTTATTATTTAAAACAGTCACACGTTCAAGTTTTGTCCATATTAGAGTACTGGAACAAAATACTCCTTTCTGCTACTAAAACCAGATAACCCAAATAGAAGAGTTGTTTTCAGAAACTGGAAAACACGGCATGGGAGTGTGACACATAAGGCAAGAAAAAAGGAGGTTAAAGTCATGGTTACTTCATTTGCTATCTAAAAACACTTTCTGGATCATGGCACTGGAATGAGAAATCCAGTGGTAACTGTGTTGTCTTGTTGCATTGAGGAAACCTTTGGGGAAGCCTGAGCCAGCTGGTCATGCAAGGCAGAATACTCTAAAGGATGGAGGTAGGCAGAGGGATCCTTCTAAATTGTGGGTGCGTATTAATCTGTGCACACAAAGGAGTAACCTTCATCAGGCTAAGGAGGTGAACATTCTCAGGAGCTCTATGCTGGATAAATCAGAGATCACACAGACCTGGGAGTCATTTGGATAACTGGGGTGTTCAGGAGAGACACAGAATTGTTTTTTTGTTTTTGTTTGTTTTTTAAAGCAGGAATGAACTAACCTAGAGTAGACCTTCCCTACAAAGCTTAAAAAGAAGTGTCCCAACAGACCAAAGTAGTCAGTTAAAATGTACGTTATCCCCAAATGTATCTATGAATTAAATCAGTCTCAGTCAAATTCCAAACAGAAGCCTTATAGAAACTGAAAAGTACATTCAAAATCTATGCGGAAATGAAGGGAACTTAGAATAACCAAAATAATTTTGAAAAATAAGAACATCTTTGGAGATTTACACCACTTAAATTCAAGATTCATTATAAAAGTCAAAAATCATGACAGTGTAGCATGAGCATAACGTTCAGACAGAACTGAATGAGGGGTGCTGGGCTGGCTCAATTGGTGGAGTCCATGAGTCTTTATCTCAGGTTTGTGAGTTCAAGCCCTGGGGTGGGTATGGAGACTACTTAAAAATTAAATCTTAAGAGGAAAAAAAAAAAAAAGATAAAAGTGAATGGGCCAGAATAGCAAAACCAAAAATAGAACCACATACATAAAGCCAATTGGCAATTCAGTGGGGATAGAGATCATCTTTTCAACCAATAATGCTGAAAATAGAGGCTAGCCACATACAGATAATAAAATGAATCTCAAATTTTACCTCCTATCGTACACAAAAACAAACTCAAATGAGTCATAGATCTAACTATAAACCCCAAATTATGAAACTTCTAGAAAAAAGAATAGGAGAAATTGATTTTCTGTCTGGCAAAGATTTCTTAAATAGAATGAAGAACACATAGTTGGACTTGTCCACCATATAAGAAGTTGGGAAGTTGCCACTGTATTCTAAGAAGTAAAAAAGTGAACAAACTAAAAAGTCAACAGCTCCTCTGAGATCTTTGAGAGGAGTGAGTTTACAAGCAAGACTGCTGTCCCTAGAATTGGAAAGACAGGTGAATACAGAGAATCATAGATTACTATGGCAAAAATCCACCGGCAGAAAACTAGGAGCAGTATTGGGGTAGAGAAAGCTGAACTTTGACAACTTCTAGAAGCTCAGTATGGACAAGTCTAAGAGACAAAAACTCCACGGGGACCCAGTCATAGCCCCCCCACTCCCCACACATTGATCTCTTGAAGTTTTACCAGGTTCTCATGGGAACCATGTGCATTCTGCTTTTCACAATGTTAGCCCTCAGGGGGAGTTAACCACACCCTAACCTTCTGGTTCTTTGGCAGAGCCTAACTGACCTAAGAGAAGCAAAATACTCAATTCCATTCCACTGGAGCCATCCTGTCTCACCGAATAGTGTAAATTCCTGACCCTCCATAAGATTGAACAAGTGCAGACAGACATTCACTGTGCTTTTGTTTATTTGCTCATTCATCCAACAAATCTTTATTGTCCATCTGATGTGTTCTAGGCACCGTATTCAATGAGGATCTAGCGGCAAAGAAATAAAGTTCCTGCCCTCCTAAAACTGATATTCTAGTGTAGAAGAGAGACAGCAAGTAAGTAAACAAACAAATGCACTCTGTAATTTTGTGTGTTAAAATTTTCCATGAGGAAAATCAATTAGGTTGAAACCTAATTGTAATGCATGAAATGAATTATCAGAAAGCTTTTGCCTTTGGAAGTGATCTGTGTTCATAATGTTTGATATGCCTACTCTGGAGATGGAGGTACATAAAGGCAAAATTCCATGTGGACAGTAAAAATATAAAGCGATTAAAAAAAAATAACACCCTGAAATGAGTAAGTGATTGAATTCGATTGGGTTAACTATGTGATTTTGTTGTTTAGATATATTATGATACGGTGTTGAAGTGAAATTACTGTGTTGGCATTGAAAGCAAGTTCTGTAGTGCTTTCGAAGGCAAGGTCCTCAGACCCCGTGATAGACAACAACATTGAAATATAAGAAGAGATAATGCTTAAGTCCAGTACATTGGCATAGTGACAACAATCTAAGTTCTCCTATTCCTCAGTGTACACAGAGGCAAACTTCTGATGAGTCACACGTATGAAATGACCAGTAAGAACTTGCCAGTGATGAGATTCATTCAAAAGTTGTTTTTTTTTTTTTTTTGTTCTAGAGAGTTAGAAAGTTCTGCAGATAATAAACATGAGGTCTGCTGTTTGACTGCATTGATTAGAATTTCTTAATTAGTATCTTTTCAAGGTGTAAAGGGAAAAATGATTGAAACAAAACCATTAAAAGACCAAAATGAACACATTATTGGACAACTAATTTATTTTAGGGACAGGTAAAGCAGTTTCGTATAGATTATCTCAATGCAAAGAGGAGAAAAAAAGAAAATAATGATGTACATAGTGGTGGATTTTTGTGACTCTAAACCTTTCTTCCACTTATCATTAATCAGGGGTAAAATGAAGACAAACTCTGGATGTTTGTAAGTGATGTTGATTTCTGTAAGTGTGTCGTGCTGGGAGAATGGGGCCACAGGGCCTAATTTTCAATCCCAGGGATTGTGGTTGCTTGAAGTTCTCACAAACTTTTTCTTCTGACTGAATCATCCATTTTACTACATAAAAACAGATTTTTATCTTGAAAAACCTGTGGTTTAAAAAAAAAAAAAAAGGATTACTGTCAGTATCAATTGAAAGGGTGGAGAACAGAAACATTCAGTGAGTTTTTGCTGTTCATTGGTACATAGCTTTATAAGCATATAACCCCCATAAGACAGACCGTGGAGACTAGATCAGATCTGGCTATGAAGTGCTGACTTTTGGTGCAGAAATGAAGGGTAAAATATTTGTCTCCATGGGGACAGATCCATGACTGCACTTTTCAAAATGTCAAGGTTACATTTGAAAAGTAGTTGTAATTTTCTCCCATGTCCTAAAGATAATTCTCTGCTTGTACTTGACACATAAAAATCTGTGACTTAATGAAAATTTTCTTCACAGTATTAGGATAATAATTCCAACCTAACATGGTTTAGAGTAGAGTGCATCTTTTTTTAATCTCCAGATTCCAGTGAATAAAAACATAGTGTTATTGGTGACTTAATCATATTTTGTCTTTTTGACCACTTCATTTGGTAGGAGGTCCTAGTTTGTTTCAGAAACTTTGTCAAATAAGGTATCTCTTTTTGGAAATATTAATTCATAAAAGAAGAAAACACATTCCTATTTGTTTGAGATATTTCTATATAAAAGAGCCTACCTCAGATAAATTGAATCTTGCAAGATTAAAAAAATGTACATTTGTGTCTATTTGATGTGCTTTTCAAAGTCCTGATTTTACATGCAATAGCAGTACAGCTAAACATGGCAGTATACTTTTACAACTATTAAACCATCCAAGTTTATTGTGGTACAAATGTTGAAAATACTAGTAGCTATTTGGAGGTAGATATTAGATGGTGATGTTTAATGAGATGGAATGAATGGCAAATGCAAAATAAAATTCTCAAATAATTTTAAGGAAAACTAATTTCAATTTATTAGAAATCTTGATATAAGAATGATTTTTAAAAGTCCATGTAAGGAAATTCTGGAGGATGGTCAGTTGTAGAAAATCAACAACTAGAAGCATTACATGCTAGGGAGTGAGAGGACATATGGACAAGATTTTAAAGATTTAAGGAATTTTGCAGATGTCGACAGGTAATTTGCCTTTATGTTGGACAATTATTTTTAGTCCATAAACCATTGATACAGAAAAATGGTACCAAAATTATGGCCTTTTTGCAGAAATGAAACAGTGTATCTTTGTAAGAAATACTCAAACATGAAACATCATTTAGATTCAACTAAATGTTATAAATATTATAATTTGTCTATGTTAAAAACAGACGTTCTCACATGGATCAACTTTTTTTCAAGATTTCCTGTTTATTTGAGAGGAAGAGACAGGGAGAGAGTGTGGGCACACAAGCCGGGTGGAGCACAGGTAGGGGCAGAGGGAGAAGGACAAGCCAACTCCCCACTGAGCAGGGAGCCAAATGCAGGGCTTGGTCCCAGGACCCTGAGATCCCACCTGAGCTGAAGGCAGCCCCTTTAACAGACTGAGCCACCCAGGCACCCCTTCATGTGGGTTATCTTAGGTCATCTTCACAAGGACCTTGTGGAGCAACTGTTTCAATTTTAAAGATAAGCAGATTCGACTTAGAGAGTTAGAGAGTCTAAGGAACTTGTTCAGAATCTCAGCTACTTGATGGTCAATGTGAACCTTAACTGAGCTCTTCTACCCCAAGTACAGCGCTTTTTCCACTACCTACGCCAACTGAAATAATTAATAGCCTCATTTTGGACATCTCAAGAAATCTCTTATTTGTTCAGTCAATATCTACAAGATTTCTAGTATTTCTGACATCTCTGTGTTACGTCGTGGAGATTGAAGAGTTACCTTGACTGGTCTCAAGTAAATTTTGTTCTTCTGTATGTTCTTTAATATGTTGTTTTTCTCTGGCTTCTTTCAAAACTTTCAAATGAAGCGTAAATTTGACTGGATGTGTGTAGATGCTATTTTCCTGCATTTACTATGCTTGTGTTCTAATGAACTTGAATTTGTACATTTATGTTTTTCACCAAATTCGAGAAATAAGCCACATTTCTTCATCCATTTATTCTGTCCCTTCATTTTTTTTTCTCTCCTGGTACTATCACTGTGTATATGTTAGACCATCTTCAATTTGCGTATATGTTAGACCACCTTCAATTTGCAGTTTTTCTGAGTCTGTTCCTTTTTTTGCATTTAATTTCCTCTCTTATCTAATTTTATTATTTATCTGTCTTAAAGTTCATTTACTTTATCTTCCATATGTTGTCAATCCCGTTAGGTGAAATTTTTATTTCAGATTGTATTTTTCACTTTTTAATTTCTTTTTTATTCTTCTTTTATAGCTTCTATTCCTTTGCTGAGATTTGTCTTTTTATTCATCATCAATGTATTTCCATATCTGTGAAGATAATTACACTGCTTCTTTAAAATCTGTTCTGGGGGTGCCTGGGTGGCTCAGTGGGTTAAAGTCTCTGCCTTCGGCTTGGGTCATGATCCCGGGGTCCTGGGATCGAGCCCCACATCAGGCTCTCTGCTCAGCAGAGAGCCTGCTTCCTCCTCTCTCTCCCTGGCTGCCTCTCTGACTAGTTGCAATCTCTATCAAATAAGTAAATAAAATCTTTAAAAAAATAAAATAAAATCTGTTCTGATGCCAACATCTTGATCCATCTCTAGTTTTGCCTTTGTTGATTGTTTTTTTCTTTGAGTGTGGCATTTTTCTGTTTCGTTGAAATTTGTGTAATTTGCATTTGTGTTCTGGGTATGAATTATACATTGTAGAGATTCTGGATTAGGTTATATACTTTCAAAGAATTTTTTTTTTTTTTTTGAGTGTTCAGTTTGACAGAACTCAAACTACAATTTTTTCCATGTGGTGCATGGCAAGTTCAGCCAAATATTTAGGTATAATGCAGTCTTTCTACCTTATCTCTCTTTTTAGAGATCCTACCCCCACTCCACTCTGCCCCCTCTTAATTTTTCACCTGTGTAGTTGTCCCAGACTCTGCCCTTCTTGGTTCATCAGTCTACTAAAAAAGTCTTATAACTTCCATGTTGTAGTTGCACAACATTGCACTAATGGTGTCTGCCCTCAGGCTCTGAGTTTTAAAATTAGGAAGCTTATTCTCTTCTAGCAAGTGTTGACTTCCCTGTAACATCTCCCTGCTTTGCCAGTCTTCAGTGTCCTTAGATAACTGTCTTTCTGTACACATTACACTGTAGTTTATGGAATCATATAACATGTGGTTTTGTACCTGGCTTCTTTTATTGTGTTGAAATGATTCTT
Source organism: Martes martes (assembly GCF_963455335.1). Taxonomy (NCBI): domain Eukaryota; kingdom Metazoa; phylum Chordata; class Mammalia; order Carnivora; family Mustelidae; genus Martes; species Martes martes. Next base: position 8,381,948 of record NC_137904.1, on the reverse strand, counting down.
TACATATTGTAGATACAAATCCTTTTTGTATCTATGGTTTGCAAATATTTTCTCCCCAAGTCTTTTTAGCCTTTTATTTTCTTACGAGTGTATTCTTCAGAACAATAGTTTCTGATCTTCAAAGTGTTGAAGTTGACAGGTTTTAAAAATACTTTGTGGTTTTTAAAATTAAACTTTTATGGAGCAGTTTTAGGTTCATAGCAAAATTGAGCAATGGTACAGATATTTCCCACATACCCCATCCGTCCCTCTTTGTAAACATTTTTTGACAAGAGTGGTATATTAGTTACAATCTGTGAACCTACACTGACACATAATTATCACACAAACCAACCATTTACATTACAATTCCGTCTTCTATTGCATATTCTATGATTTTGTACAGATGTATAGTAACCGCCATTATATATATGGAGGTATGTGCATATATCCACCATTATAGTATCATACAAAATAGTTTCAGAGCCTAAAATCCTCTGTGTGCTGCTTATTTACCTTTCCCTCCCCCCTCACTTCTAGAAACCACTGATCTATTTGCAGGAAACATTCTGGTGTCTGGATGTATCACAGTTTATTTGTCCATTCACCTTATGAAGGATATCTTGGTTGCTATCAATTCTGGTAATTATGAATAAGACATACACATTTGTGTGTAAGTTGTTCTGTAGGCATTGCTTTAAGCTTGTTTGGGGAAATACCAAGTTCTCTAAGGTATTTATTTTAGAAATATTTAGAAATATTTTATTTAGAAATATTTTTAATATTTCTTGCAAGGCAGGTCTGCTGGCAAAGAATTTCTGTAATTTTTGTTTTGTTTTGTGTTCTAGCCTTAATGTGGAGAGTGGGGTGGGGGGTGATTCATAGGGGGAAGAGGGAAGGCACAGAAACCGAATAGGGGAATACTGATAAACCAGCCAGTTGGAGACAAAGTAGAAGGGATCAGGCACTGTTTTGTCATTTCAGTCACTATGACCAGTGACCTCATCTGATGGCAATTTTCTGCTCTTTTCTTCTTCATCTCAAACTTGCAAATGAGAAAACTAAGGGTCAGAGAAGCTAAGTGATTATATCAAGGTCATTAAGCTTCCCTGTGGTAGAAATGTGTTTTTCACTACATTTTGCTAAGCAATATGTAATCTGACATTATAGTGAACATATGACCAAAAAAAATATTTGCATAAAAAAGACAATTCTATCAGGGGATATTTTCACTCTTAAAAATGTGTCACTTATTTTGCTATGTGATTTTAGAACCTCTCATTTTCCCTGAGTATATATGTAGGTTCTTTATATAGCTTCTAACGCATTCTATGTCTACATCATTCCTGTTGAACTCCACAATAAACCTGATAGGCAGACAGAACATCTCTTCATCTGATAAAACACCATCTCTGAGAGTTCAAGTGACTTGCCCAAGATAATACTGCAAATATCTGAAATAGGCAAATTCAAAAACTGTTTTCAGAATCAAGCATCAGATGATATTCTACTATATATCTTAATATTTTCATTAGATAATATACTAAAGTTCTCTGAAGTATATATTAAAGTTCTCTTCTGATATTTACCTTTGGAAAACTCTGATGTTTCCACATATGTAATTAATATGCACTTTCTTTCAAGCAATTCTAATTTTTATTATGTACTTTTGTTTTCATCATTTCTAATTGTATGTGATTTCAAGATAATTTGAAAATACATATTTGGAGTTCTTAAAAGCGAGTTAGTTGGTTACTCGCTAGCAGTGACTGCCTTTATCCAGCATTGTAGCTTTTACAGATCTTCCACCTTCTCTCTTAGCATGGCCTTTCCATAAAATTAGTGTATATTGTCTGAGAACTGTTATTATTTCAAATGAAACACATATATTGAAATATATCAGGAGGCTCTGGATTGTCAGTGTTACAATGTAGTGATAGCAGTTGTGAACTTTAGTGACTAAGAGTACATCTTTGGAAGCTTATGAAAATCAGATAGAAAAAGAATGAACAATAATAATTTAAATTCCCCCATCTAACCTTAACATGAATATTATCAATATTTTCAATGTGTAATTTTGTTCATTATATTGATACATAGTTATATCAGATATGAATTTCCTGTGTTAAATAAATGTGCCTCTACCAAACAATGCATATTATTTTTAGTCAAGAGTTTAAGATAGTTTTTCTAGGGTATTTTGATTCTACACAATTTTTGCCATTGTTGCTGAATTCAAAAACTGATATTCTTTCAGATGTTTTCCCATTGTAATCTTCAAAATGGGAAATAAATAAAGGCCTAAGTGGAAAGATAGGATTTCTTTGAACCAGAAATCCAATTTGAAAAATGGAGTGGACTTTTGCCAGGCTAAAATGAAAGGGGGGAAGTGGGAGTCTTTCTGAAATACAATCCAAAGAATTCTATGATTTCTTACTATTGGTTTGACTAACTTTCATTCCCATCGACCAAAGACCACCAGGTCCACACCTGTGGTAAAAGTTATTACTGGATGCAGCAAAAGAGTCTACACACAATGGAATTTGTAGGGTACCACAAAAGAAAGAGAATGAAGTCAGGGAAAGAGAACTTCTGGAGTTTTGGGTGCTGGGGTCAAGGGATGACCTTGGGAAGCATTGGTCAGATGGTGTCAATGCAAGGGTTGCGGGAACTGTCGGAGGTCTCTGTCTTTAGGATTTGTGAGCCGGAGGTCTCTGTCTTTAGGATTTGTGAGCCGGTGTAGAATCACTGTTGATCAGCTTGTGGGTAGTCTTATCTAGATCACACAGGTCTAAGTAAACTGGTGTTAAAAGAATGAGTTTAGATAATGGGTGATAAACATGATTTCTCTGGCACCTTCTATTTTATGATTCAGCGTATACTTTCAAGTTGTGGTTTGTGTTTCAGTTTTCACTGCCACTATGTCCCCAAATTTTTTCTCTTTCTCACTACTGACAAAATTTATCATTGAGTGTAAGTCATTTATTTTTTTTTAAAGATTTTATTTATGTATTTGACAGACAGAGATCACAAGTAGGCAGAGAGACAGGCAGAGAGAGGAGAAAGCACACTCTCCATGGAGAAGAGAGCCCAATGTGGGGCTTGATCCCGGACTCTGGGATCATGACTTGAGCTGAAGGCAGAGGCTTTTACCCACTGAGCCACCCAGGTGCCCCGAGGGTAAGTCATTTAAATTCCCTTTAGTCAATCAGTGCTTTCCTTTGTATAATAGAAGTCTTTCCATTGACATTCAACAAACTCCTTCTACTCCTAAGTCTGAAATACTGAAGCCCAGACACTAACTCTTAAACATCTATCTTTAAGCATAAAGAAGGAGCTGAACTTTGTATCAGGTAAGCTTTATCCATTATCATCTCAAATTCCACATCGGAAAAATTATAGAAATATGATTTTTAAGTATAAAAAACAGAAAATGCCAAATCCTTATCTCCCAAATACTCACTAAATATGTGAACATAAATTGAAATATAAAATTATGGGTGCTTTCATACACTATGAATTTAACAGTAAGTGCACTCTTGTTAAGTAAAAAAAAAAATATATGATTATAATGAAACTGTTGACTCAAAATGAATATTCATCACCTTTGTCAGAGATCAAAAGAATCAAGGCAACCACAGATGAAATTGAAAACACACAGGTGCATTGTTTTGCTAGTTAGTTGTTTTCATCTGCTCAGGTTGCCCTAACAAAATACCATAGACTGGGCAGCTTAAACAAGAGAAATTTCTTTTTTCACAGTTCTGATGAATGCAAGTTGAAGATCAAGGCGCCAGCAGCATTTAGTTTCTAGTGGGAGCTCGCTTGCTGGTTTGCACATGGCTACCTTCTCTCCAAATGCTTACAAGCTTAGGTATCTCTCCTCTTCTTAAAAGGACACCATCCCCGCTGAACTAGGATCCCCACTCTTATGGTTTTATTTAACCTTTAGTACATTGTCACTGGCCCTGACTCCAAGTCCAGTAAGTCACTCTGGGCCTTAAGACTTCAGCTTATGAATTGAGGCACAATTCAGTTGAGCACTAGTAAACCCCAAATAAATAACTTGCCTTCAACAAAATACTATAATCTCTATTAAGAATATAAATGTTTTGTTACTTTTACCTCATGAAAAAATAAATCTACATAAAATGGAGGGATTTCCATTGCCTTCTCATGGCAACCCTTTATCCTTCCATTGAAAAGAGGTCCCTTATGAGGACAGTGAGAAATCCCTTGAACTGGACTGGAAAACTCTGCCACTTCTCTGTGTCAATCCCACCTCTGACCTCTTTAGAGATTATCTTGGTAGGATGCCTATCGGGGTTGGCTTTGAGTGGTCTGACCTCCAGCACTTCCTTAAACTTGGACCTAAAAAGGATCCACTTTCAGCAGTTTAAACTGAAGTGAAGCAAACTACCAAGATTGAAAAAAAAACACAGTTTAACTTTAAAAGCAATTTTACTTAAAAGTTCCAGTTTTCCTTTAAGACTTATTACAGCCTAATTTAAATGAACAGATTTCTAGTTCACTATCAATTTGCTAATTATTGACTAGAGAGTTTCCTGGTTTTCCTCCTATTTCAAATAATGTAAAGGCTCCATTATTTGGAGATATAAATGGCTAACTTAATTTCCAAATCCATTATTTCATTTTTTTTATTCAATATAGTTGGACTTATTTTTAATGAGCTTTGAAAAAAAATTTCTAGGTCACTACTTGTGTTTGCAGTTGTATTTCTTTTATTAAATAATTTATGATGTGGCTTCATTAATTTGATTTATAGCTCATTAATACATCATAAATAGGAATTCTCTAAATACTGATCTCTTATCTTTCCACTTGACCCAAAAGAGGTAAAAGGAAAATAAAATAAAACAACAACAACAAAAAAACTTAATTCCCACTGCTAGAAAGAGGGGTATATTTTTACCGTATTTTTTTTCCTCGTAAGTGGAATGACACATGTTGTTTTAGCAAAGACATCTTTTATTCATTCCTCCCTTTCCTTTTCATGATTATGACACTCTCTCCCCTCTCCCTTAGGTGAGTCGATACTAAAAACTCGGTGTGTGTTCATATGTATTTTTCTCCTTTTTTGGACTATGTAAAGCTACGGAGACGTGTATTAGTCTATGTCCTCATACACACATATACGGAGTTGGGTTTCTTTGTTCCTGTTTTTATTTTTGTTTTTCATTACCTTGACCAACTCTATAAAAGTTATCTTTAGAGGCACCTGGGTGGCTCAGTTGGTTAAGCAGCTGCCTTGGGCTCAGGTCATGATCCCAGGGTCCTGGGATCAAGGCCCACATTGGGCTCCCCGCTAAGCAGAGAGCCTGCTTCTCCCTCTCCCTCTGCCTGCGGCTCTGCATACTTATGCTCTCGCGCTCTCTCTCTGTCAAATAAATAAATAAAAATCAAATCTTTTTTTTAAGTTATCTTTATATATAAGTTCTTACAAATTGGTCCATTTGTTTCTACAGAATAGCTTTTAGGAAAGGAATAGGTATTTTTTTCTTAGTAGATATTGTCAGATTCTCGTTTTACAGATCAGTAATACTGAGGCTTTTTAGAACAGAGGGCTGAACTCGGTTAATCACATTACATTTCAGCCAGCAATCTGAGACTCCCCTTTCGCCTCGTGTCCATATCAACATGAAATCTGGAGCATTAAACTTTCTCTCTGGTGAAATCATTATATTGGTTTCTATTTCCCTAGTAATTAGTCAATTTCCTTATTCCCAAGGGTGTTAGTCATTTGGATTTGCACTTGGTATATTGTGTATTCATATCTTTGCCCATTTTTAGACTCTGTGTTTTGCCTTTTTTCCTGACAGTTTGTAAGAACTTTGTGTGTATTACTGAAAAGAACTCATGGCCTGCTATTTGCATTTTCATGTTTTCCAGATATATCACATCTGTCTTTCTTGGTATATCTTTTTTTGCATATAGATGGTTTTAATTTCATTTAATAAATTCTGAATTTCTAGATACTCTAGGTGTCTAGCATTGCACATGAACTATCTAGATTTTCTTGCACTATTGCCAGAAAACAATCAATGTTTTAATTCAACTGGTGTTCATTTTTGTAAATAGTGACAGACAGACAGGGATCCCATTTTAGTGCCTCCTAGATCAATGCATTGCTGTTTCAGCGCTGAATATGAAATTTGCTAGTCTTTTCCCATTGAATGCCTCTACCACAATTGTTGTGTTAACATTATTATTTTGACAAGGTATTCAGAATCTGATGCTTATCGGACTGAGCTACCCAAGTGCCCCTCAATTCCTTTATTCTTAACAACTGATTCTCTTTCTCTATTAACTTGTTTTGTCAAAAGTGAGAAAGACCAAGAAATATGTAGAAAGTCCGTGATTTGTCTTCATCATCCCTTCCATGCATTTCTGCCTTTTAATGTCTATTTCTCCTCTTTGCTTTCTGAGAACTTTCTTTCTACTTCTTCCCACCCTCCACTGGAATCTCTCCAGCCTCATGTCAAGCCCACCTTTCTTAATTCCTCTCAAATTAGTCATGTCCTAACACCTTTCTTTATGTTTTCCTATCATGAGACAGGTTGATATATAATTTTGTACTCCATTATAATTTTTACAGTGATCCCCAAAAGTAGGTATTATTATTATTATCAATGTTACTGAAGAGGCTATACAACCTGTCCAAGAACCAAAAAATGCCAAAAAGTGGTAAAGCCTATATTGAAACACAGACATTTTGATCATAAATATCATGTGTTTTTTGCTGTCCTTTATTTGTAAATGACTGTTTTGTTTGATTGACTAATCTGAGTTAGGGTGACAGTGATTAAGAATCAGTAGATAATTTTCCAAAGTTTATCATGTCAAATGCTTTTTCTACATCGATTGAGAAGACCATGTGGTTCTTCTCTCATTGATTTGTTCTGTTACATTGATTGATTTGTGAATGTTGAACCACCCTTGCAACCCATGGATAAATCCCACCTGGTCATGGTGGATAATCTTTTTAATGTACTGTTGGATCCAATTAGCGAGGATCTTGTTGAGAATCTTGGCATCCATGTTCATCAGGGATATTGGTCTGAAATTCTCCTTTTCGGTGGGGTCTTTGCCTGGTTTGGGGATCGGGGTAATGATGGCTTCATAAAAAGAGTCTGGAAGTTTTCCTTCTGCTTCCATTTTTTGAAACAGCCTCAGGAGAATAGGTATTATTTCTTCTTTGAAAGTTTGTTAGAATTCCCCAGGGAACCTGTCGGGTCCAGGGCTCTTGGTTTTTGGGAGGTTTTTGATCACTCCTTCAGTCTTGTTACTAGATATTGGTCTATTCAGGTTGCCAATTTCTTCCTAATTCAGTTTTGGAAGTTTATAGGTTTCCAGGAATGCACCCATTTCATCTAGGTTGCTTAACTTATTGGCATATAACTGTTGATAATAATTTATGATGATTGTTTCTATTTCCTTGGTGTTAGTCATGATCTCTCCCTTTTCATTTATAATTTTATTAATTTGGATCTTCTCTCTTTTCTTTTGGATAAGTTCGGCCAATGGTTTATTGATCTTACTGATTCTTTCAATAAACCAGCTTCTAGTTTCGTTGATGCATTCTACTGTATCTCTAGTTTCTATCTCATCGTTCTCCGCTCTAATCTTGACTATTTCACTTCTTGTGTGTGGGGTTGGTTTAATTTGTTGCTGATGCTCCAGTTCGTTAAGGTGCAAAGTTTAACTGATTTGACTCACCATTTCATAGATTTATTTGGTCACAGAAATGAGTCTGAGTATGTGTGTGTGTCTGTACATGTGTAAGCAATTACTTTAGATCTCAGGAAATACTATTTATCTCAGGACATACTTTTAAGCTATCACCTCTACCAAAAAAATATCATATTTCAAAATGAGGCAAATACGTTTAAATGTGGAAATATTTCACATGCCATAGGAGAGTGACTGAGAATCTAGAGTAAAGACCAGAGATTAGAGTTATTATTTATAGGAATATAATGAATAATAAAGATCTATTATTTACCAGGGCCACCTAGGGTACTCAGAATGTCACTGGACATCTCAGATGTACCCTTGCTTTACAATTCTAAGTACTCAAATATTAGATACTACATTTATTTTACAGAGAATAGCATGCACTCTTTATGGCCAGGCATCATGAACACGTGCATTTTTATTAGAATCTCCATATATAGCAAATAAAAACACAGAGTACACAGTTATATATACTTCTCAGATAAAGGACAAATGTTATTTTTAGTATAAGCATGTGCCATGCAATACTTGGGATTCATGTATACTAACAATTATCCATTTTTATCTGAATTTAAATTTAAATAGGTATCATGTACTTTATCTGGCAACTATTTTTATATATCTAACACTATACTCAAATCAGTGTTCATATTGATGTTCAAGACAACAGCAACTCCTGACAGCTACACAGGATCATCACATTGCATTAACCTTTTTTTTTTTTTTTATGTTGCAATAGAACCCATATAACATAAAGTTTACTGTCTTAACCATTTTCAGGTATGCAGTTCAGTAGTGTTAAGTGCATTTGCATTGTGCCACCAATCTCCAGAGCTCTTTCCATCTTGCAAAACAGAATTTCTGTACCCATTGAAGAACCTGTCATTTCCCCCTCACTGTGGCCCATCAATCAGCATTCTACTTTCAGTCTTTTTGAATTTAACTACTCTAGGAGCCTCTTATAAGTAGAATCATGAAGTATTGGGTTTTTTGTTTTTGTTTTCTGATGACTGTCTTATTTCACTAAGCATAGTGTCTTTAAGGTTTACACATACAGCAGGTGTCAGAATTTCCTACCTTTGTAAAGGCTGAATAGTATTCTACTTTTAGTTATCTCTTTACCTGTAAATAGATATTTGGATTGCTTTTACCTTTTTTGGTTATTATAAGTAATGCTTCAGAGTTGGTGTCTTGGTCCCTTCGAGCTACCGTAACAAAAATCCACTGACTGGGTAGCCTATAAACAGCAGAAATGCATTTCTCACAGTTTCGGAGGCATGGTTGGCTGAGGGCTCAGATGCAGACTTCTCATTGTGTCCTTCCAGGGTGGAAGGGGCTGGGGAGCTCTGTGGGATCTTTCTTATAAAGGCACTAATCCCATTCATGAATATTCTACCCTCAACCTATTTACCTGCCAAAGGCCTCACCTCCTAACACCTCCACATTGGGCATTCAAATTCTAACATTTAAATATTAGGATATCATAATAATTTAGACCATAGATTTGATTTCTCCTCAGGCTCTTCTTCTTATCCTATAAATGGCCATTTTCTCCCTGTATTGTCTGTCTACTAAGTAAATCTGTATCCTCACTTTCTTTTCTTATTAAAACACCAGTCTCATTAAGCTAGGGCCAAACTCATTTAAATTTAATGATCTCTTTAAAGACCCTATCCAGATACAATCACTTTCTGAGCCACTAGGAGCTAGGAATTTGGAGGGACATAATTCTGTTAGTAATAGGTATAAAACCAAAAGTGAAATTCCTAGATCATATGGAAATTATTTTTTGAAATTTTGTTTTTATTTTTTGAGGAAACTCCATACTAGATTTCATAGTAACTACCCCTTTTTTATATATCTAACAATAGTGCATAAGGATTCGCTTTTCTCCACATCCTTCACAACACTTGTTATTTCTTTTTTTTTGATAGTAGCCATCATAGTGGGTGTGAGGTGCTATCTCATTGCGGTTTTGACTTACATTTCCCTAATCTTGAAAATCTTGTCATGAACTTATATAGGCCATTTCTGTATCGTATTGCAAAAATGTCTATTTGAGTCCTTTGCCCATTTTTTGTTTTTATTTTACTTATTTATTTTTTAAAGATTTTATTTATTTATTTGTCAGAAAGAGATAAAATTAACACAAGCAGGAGGAGCAACAGGCAGAGGGAGAAGCAGACTCCCTGCTGAGCAAGGAGCCTGATGCAGGGCTTGATCCCAGGACTCTGGGATCATGACCTGAGCTGAAGGCAGACACTTAACCCACCGTGACCTTTTTTTAAAATTAGGTTGTTTTGGGGCGCCTGGGTGGCTCAGTGGGTTAAGCCGCTGCCTTCGGCTCAGGTCATGATCTCAGGGTCCTGGGATCGAGTCCCGCATCGGGCTCTCTGCTCGGCAGGGAGCCTGCTTGCCTCTCTCTCCGCCTGCCTCTCTGTCTACTTGTGATCTCTGTCTGTCAAATAAATAAATAAAATCTTTAAAAAAAAAATAAAAAAAAACTATAAAACTAGGTTGTTTTGTTGTTGAATTGAAGGAGTTTTTTTTTTTTAATGTATTCTGGATATTAAACCTTTATCAATATATGATATGCAAATATTTTCTGTCATTCTGTAGGCTGCCTTTCACTCTATTGATTATGTCCTTTATGCACAAAAGTTTTCAATTTTGATGGATTCACTTTTTCTGTGTTAATTTTTTCTGCCTGAGCTTTTCCTGTCATATCAAGGAATTCATTTCCACGTCCTATATCATGAAGACTTCCCCTGTTTTCCTCTAAAAGTTGTATAGTTGTAGCTCTTACGTTTAAGTTTTTGACTCATTTTGAGTTCAGTTTTGCATATGGTGTAAAGTAAGTGTACACTTCATTGTGTTGCTTGTGAATTTGCAATTTCCCTAAAAGCATTTGTTAAAAAGACTCTCCTTTCCCTGTTGAATGATCTTGGCACCTTTGCCAAAGATCTTTTGACCATTTAGATGAGAGCTTATTACTGGATTCCCTGTTCTTCCCATTGACCTATAGGTCTGTCTTTGTTCGAGGACTATATTGCTTTTAGTACTGTTGTTTTATGATAAGTTTCAAAATCAGGAACTGTGAGAACTCCAACTTCATTCTTTTTCCAGATTGTCTTGGCTATCCTTGTTCTCTTGAGATTGCATATGAATTTTAGGATACCTGTTTTTATTTCTGTAAAAAAAATGCATTGGGACTTTCATAGAGATCACATAAGTCTACTTTTTGATGGATAGTTATTCTGTTCTTACTCCAATACAGTTCTTAGTATTTAGAGTCATTTCTAATTTTATTAGTTTGAATATTATCTCTCCGTGGGAGGTAATGTTAAAGACGCTACCGGGCAGCAAAAAGCAGCACTTCTGAGACAGGAGAGCATAAAGAGAAGGAATGAAAACCTTAATTTACAAGTAACAAAAGTTTAAAAAAAAAGTGGAGATATATGTATGTATGTATGTAAAAGTCCATGCAACCTACTTGACCTGTTTGGCACTCAAACACAACGCCCAACAAATGCAGAATACCCAAGGACGCAGGAAATACTCATTGAGATAAACCACATTCAAGACCATAAAACAGGTCTCAAGAAATTTTATAAAAACAGCTTAGGGGCACCTGGGCGGCACCATCAGTGAAGTGCTCCTCTTCCCTCTATCTCAGGGTCTTGGGACTGAGCCCTGAGTCAAGCTCTGGGCTCAGGGCAGAGTCCACTAGGACTCTCTCTTTCCCCCACCCTTCCCCCCTCCCCCGCTCACGTGTGCTCTTTCTCTAAAACAATTTTTTTAAAAAAATTTAAAATGGTTGAGAGTGGGAGGGGTGGGGAGAGAAGCGGCCCCGGGGGGAGCGGGAGCAGCCGGAGATGCTGCCTGCCCTCCCAAGGCCAGCCTAGCTCAGCCGCCGCCACACGGAGAAGCCCAGCGCCGGGAGCCTATGCGCGGGTCAGCCGGGCTGCGGGGGGCCAGAGCGCAGCGCTAGCAGCGAGTAGCGCCTCCCGCAGCGTCCGAGCGCGCTCTCTTGGCGGCCGGGGGACCGCAGGCCAGTCCAGGGATGCGGCGAGCGCGGTGCCCAGGGGCCCGCCCCGGGCAAGCAGGATCAGCATCGAGATCCCTGCGGGACTGACGGAGCTGCCGCAGGGCTTCACGGTGGACGTGGCGAGGCACCAGCCTGCGGACCTGCTGGAGTTCGCGCTGCCGCACTTCACGCGTCTGCAGCAGCAGAACGAGGGCAAAGGCGCCGCGGACTTTGGCCATGAGGGCGGGACCTGGGGGGGCGCGGGCACCGCCGCTGGGGACTGCATGCCCAGTAAGGGGGTCAACTTCGCGGAGGAGCCCATGCACACCCACTCAGAATGGCTGAGGAGGAGGAGGAGAAGGCGGCTGCGGACGCCAGGGAATTCAAGGCCCTGGTAATAAACCTATTCACCTGGGCGCCTTGGTGGTTCAGGTCCTGATCCCCGGGTCCTGGGACCCAGCCCTGCATCTGGCTCTCTGCTCAGCAGGGAGCCCGTTTTCCTCCCTCTCTCTGCCTGCCTCTCTGCCTACTTCTGATCTCTGTCAAAGAAATAAATAAATAAAATCTTTTTTAAAAACCCTAAATATTCTTGGTGTTCATTAGTACCCCCATGCGTCTCCATTTTATTTTTACTTATTTAATTTAAAGAATTGATTGATTGATTGATTTGACAGAGAGAGAGAGAGACCATGAGAGAGGGAGCACAAGCAGAGAGGGAGCAGAAGCAGGGGAAGTGAGAGAGGGCGAAGCAAATTTCCTGCTGAGCAGGGAGCCCCAGGCAGGGCTTGATCCCAAGACCTTGGCTTCAGGACCCCAGCAGAAAGCAGATGCTTAACCATGGAGACACCCAGATGCCCCACTACCTAACCTATTAAGTAAGTTTTATTAATCAACACGTTTTGGGATCTGCCTTCTGTGTGTTAACACGAACACATTGTGTTTTCTTTTGCTCTTTCCTGATCACTGAGGATGTTATGAATCTTTTCATGTGTTTATTGGCTGATTTTTTTTTCTCTTTGGGATATTTCTGTTCAAGTATTTTCATTGTTTTTAAGTTACCTACTTTTCTCTATTCTTTATTGATTCATAATTATCCTATATATTTTTGTGTATAGTTATTTAGTTGGTATATCGGTATAGCCTTTCATAGTTTTAGTCTTGTCATTTGGTGGCCAAGAAGTTTTTTTTTTTTTTTTTAACCTTTTAATGAGTAGAGTACGACTTGCCAACTTTTCTTATGCTTCCTGTTTTTGGTGTCTTGTTCAACTAACCTTTGCCACCTCCCCCAGATCATAAAAATATTTTCCTATTTTACCTTCTAGAAAATTTGTGGTGTCATCTTTCGTATTTAGTCTACATCAGTCTGGAATTGAGTTTTAGGCTATTTTGTTCCATGTGGATACTCAGCTGGTTTAGCACTGCTTTGTCAAAGTCTGCCCTTTTTTGTTTGTCTGTTTTCTCTGGTCATTTCAATAGTCTTTTTGTAGTAAATCCAATCCCATCAGATTCTCCTCTCACTCTCTTTCTCCCTCACTCTTGCTCTCACTTTATTCTTCAAATTTCCTGGGTAATTACTAGTCCTTTTCATGTCCATGGAAATAGAAGAATTGGCTTCTCAATGTCCACAGGCACTTGCTCGATATGAAACTGGGATTGCATTGCATCTCTAAATCAAGATGGGGTAAATTGAATCTTTACAATACCGATGATCAAATCTATGAACCTGTTCTATGAACATATGTAACATATTACCATATTTGACATCCCATTTATTTAGATCATAAATTCCCCTTAGTGATATTTTATGGTTTTCTGTGTGGAGACTTTCTGTGTAGAGATTGTATAAAGTCTTTGGAGAGATTAAGTCCTAGTTTGGGTGTTCTCATAAATATGATTTTCAACCTTTGTTTGTATTTCACAGAATTCCAATGAATTTTTCTCAGTTTTTAACTTATATCCTATGACCTTGATTAATTCACTTCCTGATTCTAATACTTTGTACATTCTTTTAGAATTTCTTTCTATTCAAATTTCACTCATTTTATCCAGTTGTTATACCTTTAATGTTTCCTCCATAACTTATTATACTGGCTAGGATGTCCACTTCTAGGTTTGTAGATTACTTGTTCAATTTTAGGTCTTCAGTATTACAAAATTTTATGTCTGCTTGGTGAGCTTATTATTTTTCTCTTAAAAGCAGCACATCATTATGTGTGTATGTATGTATTGATGCAATCTAACAGATTTAATCTTTTTTTTTAAAAGATTTTATTTATTTATTTGACAGACAAAGATCACAAGTAGACAGAGAGGCAGGCAGAGAGAGAGGGGGAAGCAGGCTCCCTGCTGAGCAGAGAGCCCCATGCGGGGCTCGATCCCAGGACCCTGAGATCATGGCCTTAGCCGAAGGCAGAGGCTTAACCCACTGAGCCAACCAGGCTCCCCCAGATTTAATCTTTTAATTAGAGTATACAACCCATTTACATTTCATGAAATTACTGAGCCCCTAAATTTTTGTCCGTTGTCTTGCAATTTTTTTGCTTCACCACTTTTTATGTCTCTTTTTAAAAATACATTTTTTTCCTTTGTATCTTTAAAATGCTGATAAATGCTGTCAGCCTCTAAATCTCTGGTCACTTAACGTACATACAAAATGAGAAAAAAGAATGTAGATTTACAAAGAATAACCATTTAGCTTTTATAGATCCTTCTCTTAAAACACTAGAGAATTGACATTCACAAAATGAAACAAATTCAGAAGGAAGGAGTAGGATGAAAGTCACCTTCATCAGCACATAAACAGATATTAAATACCAAAAAGACCTGTAAACTCCAAAAAGATGCGAACTGTTTTCCAAAAGATGGCAGACGACTTTAGGTAACAATAACTTTCATGGAGATTTAGGAGGTAGAGGTGGTAGAGTTGTTCAGTAGGCACCAAAAGCATGTGAATAACCTTGTAATGAAAGGAAGGAAGACTGAGATTCTAAGCAAAAATGTTTTATTAGCCAAAAAACAAAACAAAACAAACAAAACAAAAACCTAAAAACTACCCCAGTCCTAAACCCCAGCACCTGGGAGCATGACCTTATTTGGAAATAGGGTCCCTGTCCATGTAACTAGCTAGGATAAGGTCATATTTGAGTAGGGTGGGCCCCTAATTCAGTAGGACTTGTGTCCTTCTACGAAGGGAAACTTGGGATACACAGATATGCACTGAGGGAGAATGCCATGTGAAGAAGCCCAAAGCCAGGGCAACACTTCAAGCTGGGAGAGAGGCCTGGAACAGATCCTTCCTTAATACCTTCCAAAGGAGCATGGCCTACCAACACTGTAGCCTCTAGAACTGTGAGACTGTCCATTTCTGTTGTTTAAGCCACTAGGTTTGTGGTATCTTGTTATAGCAGCCCTAGAAAACTAATACAAACCTCGTTAGAGGAAAAGAAACCAACCATAAGCACATGGGGAATTGGAAAAAAAAATATATATATATATAAATGTATAAATATTTAACTGTTTAAAACATTGAAAAGGAACACACATTTGTGAACCCTGTGAAAAGGAAAACAAGCAAACAAACAAACTGAGCCCCAGGATTCACTCAGCTTTGCACCTGGAGGAGTTCTGGATGGTGGGGATATGGAGGAGATTCCCAGGCAACGATGGGAGTCTCCCTGGTGTGAGGAAAGAGAGGTTGGAATTCAGGAAGGCTGGAGTGACTACAAGGTCATGGGTTGCAGAAGGAAGGAAGTCAAGTAGAAAACCAGCTCTTGGAAATACACACTGGAGTCCTCTTGAGTCCGTGCTCAATAGGAAGCCGTGTGTGTATAAGAAAATGCCCCAGATTCCAACAAAGAGTAAAGGGAACTGAACCGGATGGTTCCCAAGACTCATACAAGGCTAGAGGTCATTGGAGTTCCAACCAGCCAGAGTGAAGAGTTCTTCGGGATAAGTCAGAATATTCAGTAGAGACCCAGGAAGGATCATGAGTTAGTAGCGGGACTCAATGATCCCTAAAATAAAGGTGACTCTACAGATTCCCTAAACAAGTTGAAGAACAATTTTAGAAAGAGTCAGAATGACCTACTCATATCTCACTGCCCATGGGACAGCCATTAATAGAAGGAAGATAGCATCCTACAAAGAACTCCGTTCATGGAAAGGAAGGCAGTTGAAAAGGGAAGAAGGAAAAGACAGGAAAAAGAAAACACGACTAGCGAGGTAGTAGACTTCAACTGAAACATTTCAACAATTACCTTAAGAATTAGCTATTAATATTCTATTTAAATAAAAGACCTAAATATGTCAGTGAAAAATAAACTTTAAATAAAAGGATGCAGAGGATAATATAGATTTTGTGAAAAGAAAAATTATGAACAGGGCTGTACCGTACACATACTAATCCTAAAAGGCTGAATTTAATAGGTCTTGACAATAGACAGTAGAAAGACAACACATATAATGAACAGAGAAAGACAATTCAGAACAACAAAGGATCCATTTAGAAAGACACTGCCATCGTAAAGGTGTCTGGATCCTATTAGAAAGCTTCAAAGTCCATGAAGCAAAAACATCTTGAAAAAAAAAGAAATTGACAAATCCACAATTCGGTTGGGAGAATTCAACACCCATCTGTCAATAACTCATAGAACAAGCAGATAGAAAAATGGGAAGTCCATAGACCTAAAAATCCATTCAACCTACTTGACCTGTTTGGCACTGGAACACAACGCCCAACAAATGCAGAATGCCCAAGGACGCAGGAAAGACACATTCAAGCCCATAAAACAAGTCTCAAGAAATTTTCTTTAAAAGGTTTTATTTATTTGAGAGAGAATGAGTGAGAGAGAGCATGAGAGAGGAGAAGGTCAGAGGGAGAAGCGGCCTCCCCAAGGAGCTGGGAGCCCCATGCGGGACGAGATCCTGGAAGTCCAGGGTCATGACCTGAGCCCAAGGCAGTCGCTCAACCAACTGAGCCACGCAGGCGCCCGTCTCCAGAAATTTTTTAAAAAAACAGCTTGGGGGCACCTGGGCGGCACCCTCAGTGAAGGGCCCATCTCCTGGTTCTGGCTCAGGTCCTGATCTCAGGCTCTTGGGATTGAGCCCTGAGGCAAGCTCTGTGCTCCGGGCAGAGTCCACTCGGACTCTCTCTTTGCCCTGCCCTTCCCGCCTCCCCCACTCACGCGTGCTCTTTCCCTAAAACAAAAAAAAATCCTTAACAAAAATGAACAATGAGGCCAACTTAACTCTAATACCATACTCTACTAGCAAAACTGGTGAAGAAATTTTAAGGAAAAAGAAAAATGGCCAAATGTCCCTCCAGAAACAGACTCAGATACCCTTAACAATACATTAACAAATTGAAATTAGAAGTGGTCCCAACATTTGCCTATGTTTTCTGAAAACTGTTACAAAACTGGTATGATTTCTCTATCAAATATGTAATAGAATTCACAACTCAAGCCTTCTTGGGCCTGGAGTTTTATTTATAGGAAGGTTTTCCATCATAAATTCAATTTCTTTAAGAGATATAGGGCTATTCACATTTTTCTTTTCTTCTGATAATTTTATAACTTGTACTTAAGAAAATTTTCATTTTAGTTGAATAATTTATTAGCATATTTATAACATCCTTTATTACACTTTAAAAAATTTAGAGACTCTCTAGTAATATCCCCCTTTTTATTCTGGATAAAAGTGATTTTTCCCCTCTTTTATCCTGATCAATATTGCTAGCAGTTTATCAATTTAATCTTTTGGAAGACCCAGCTTTTGGCTTTGCTGACTGAATCAGTCAGGGTTCAGTCAGGAAACAGAAACCACAGCAGCTTTAGGAACAGGGAAAATGTAACGTAAAGAATTATTAGCGAGTAAAGCTGATCAACGACGACAAGGAGTAAAAGAGTTAAGGCTACACCATCCAGTATGGGAGTCACTAGCCACTCGAAGTGGCTTCGAGCACTTGAGAGGTAGCTAGTTGGAATAGAGATGTGCTGTCAGAATAAAATATACACTGGATTTCAAAGACTTCATATTAAAAAGAGGTTAAAATAGCTTAAATTTTTAATAGTTTTATATGGAAAGGAAAATATTTTGATATACTGCATTAAATAAAAATATGTATTTTTTAAAATAAAATATATTATTAAAATTTAAAATAAAATGAACAATGGTTGAGAGTGGGAGGGGTGGGGAGAGAAGCGGGCCCGGGGCGAGCGGGAGGAGCCCGAGAGGCTGCCCGCCCTCCAGGGGCTGCGGTCGCACAGCAGGCGCCGCTGCAGCGAGCAGGCGAGCGCCAGGAGCGGCAGAGCCTGCCAGCAGGGCCTCCGGGGCCCAGAGCGCCGCGCTAGCAGCGAGTAGCGCCTCCAGCGCCCTCGGAGCGCGCTCGCTTGGGGGCCGCGGGGCTGCAGGCCAGTCCAGGGAGGCGGCGAGGGCGGCGCCCAGGCGCCCACCGCGGGGCAGGCAGGATGTGCACGGAGATCCCCGCGGGACTGACGGAGCTGCTGCAGGGCTTCACCGTGGAGGTGGCGAGGCACCAGCCTGCGGACCTGCCGGAGTTCGCGCTGCCACACTGCACGCGCCTGCAGCAGGAGCTCCAGGGCAAAGGCGCCGCGTACTTTGGCCATGAGGGTGGGACCTGTGGGGGCCCGGCCGCTCATATCTAATCTTCAGAAAGGGAGAATTGCCGGTGCCACCATCCGGCTTCTCAGGCCTTGGCGCCTTGGGGGAAGGAGCTGACGACAGTGCTTGGGACAAGGAAGGCTAATTTCACCAGGAGGGCCCCAGCGGCGCCTCTCCCCCGCTGACCGCCAGGGGGCGTGCCGGCTGGCGGGAGCAGAGCCTTGGACACGTGACCACCGGCGGCCTTTAAGACCGCTGGCCCTGGTGGCGGTTACCTTGGGGCGAGGCTTGGGTGACAATGGCGGGTAATGAGCATGTGGAGGAGAAAGCAGTGGCCGCTGGAGGCTGGGGAGGTGACTGAGGGGTCCAGGCGGTGGGAGGGCTGGGCCTTTGAGGCCATCAGAGGGAGCACTCTGTGAGCCAGGGGCGGGGGTCCTGGTGTGGGAGGGCCTGGTGCCCCCCAGGGGTTGGGGGCACTCACCCCACCCAGAAAGGGGCCCCGGGCGGCCTCAGAGAGACCTAAGCTGGAGGAAGGAGGCAGCACCTCCGCGTTGTGTCCCCCTCCCCTCCCCCACAGACCCCCACACTTTCCACTCCTCCCCTGGGCCCCCGCATCAAGATGTGCTGGCAAAGTTTACAGTCAGAGCAGGCCCCACACTCAAGGCCCTGGGCTTAAAATCTTAGCAATGCTTTTTCCACCTGGAGGAACCAAGCATTAGAGAGGTCTGCCTCTTTCCAGCGGTGTGAGCCCGTTAAGTCACTTTTATCCTGCCTGTGAGCAAATATGCACTCTAAGAGTACAGCGACTTGCCCAAGGTCTCAGAGCAAGTGAGTGGTGGAACCAGGACTGGGTGCTAGGAGAGGCCGATTGCAAAGCCTACGCTTTTATCGACTAAGCTGCTGCTTCTGTCCTTATTTACATTATGAGAATTGTTGTTAATGCCTGGGTTATCATTTTGCTTGCTTGTGGGAATATGGATATATACAAAGTGAGTTACAGGGCTCTAAAATTATTCCTGGAAAGATGAGAGGCCCTGGCGTCAATATGCTTCCGATTTGGTACAGGCTTTCCCAGAGGTATGGAATTCTTTTTGTTCCTGTGGAAAAGAACCAGAGCTGGTATTGCACAGTTCATTGATAGGTTCATGCACTAGGAAATTAAAATGGGAAACAGTGAACTGCTGATGGTTATGGTCAATATTTCTCTAAAGGAAACTCCACAAAGAAGAATGTCAGATGCAGGGGAATACCCGCTAGAAGAAGCAGAAAAAGATGAAGAAACAGAAGTGGAAGAAGAGTGTAATCAATATGATAGAGAGCTGGAAAGTATGCAACAGGAATTAAAAGAAGATGACATGTTAGTACAGAGAAAGGCTCAGCAGGAGGGGGAGCAGGAGGAGAAGAGGAGGAAGGAGTGGAGGAGAAAGGGGAGGAGGGGGAGGAAGGGGAGGAGGGAGAAGAGGAAGAAGGAGAGGAAGGAGAAGTGGAGGAGGAAGAGGGGGAGGAGGAGTAGAGGAGGAAGTGGAGGAGGGAGAAGTAGAGGAAGAGGAAGGAGGGAGGAGTTGAGGAGGAAGGGGAGGAGGGAGGAGTAGAGGAGAAAGTGGAGGTGGTGGAGGAGGAAGAGGAGTTGGGGGGGAGGAGTAGAAAAGAAAGGAGAAGAGGGGGAGGAAGAGGAGGAATGGGAGAAAGAGGAAAGAGGGGAAGAGAAAGGGGAGGAGGAAGACGGGGAGGAAAGGAAAGAGGAAGAAGAGGAGGAGGAGGAAGAGGGGGAAGAAGATGGCCGAGAGGAGGAGGCTGCCAGAGAAGAAACAGAGGAAAAGGCTGGAGAAGCAGAGAGGGAGGAGGCTGCCATTCAGGAGAAACCACAGCGAAGCCTCAAGAAATCACCAAGTCCGTGACCAGTTTGGAGATACTTACACTGACTGATTCCCAGTCAGGCATGTCAGGAACTTCCCTAGTAAGTAGTAATTTTAAGTCATTCATCTATTCTTTCTTTCATTCATTCATTCATTCATTCATTCATTCAGAATCATGGAATGCTTACCATTTGCCAGGATACGGGGAAAATACAAATAAGATACAGTCCATTCTCTTAAGGAGCTCTAGGGTGTGTAGGGAGGCAGACTGATACCTGAACACCATAAAACAGTATCCTAAGTGCAGTGATTGAGTGATGTGTGGGAGATATTTAAAAAACAAAAATGAAGGACACTTAGCCCAGGTAGGAGGATGGTCAGGGAAGGCCTCCTGGAGGAGGTGTGCAGGGGAGCTGACAGAAAGCGTTCCTAGGGGTTAGTTGGAATGCACTTGTCTTAGAACAGAGTCAGCATGATCACAGTAATGTAGGCTCTCCCCCCGAAGGGGGATTTGGATCAAACAGGTTCCCAGGAACCAGAGATTAGTTTCCCTGAAACACAGCCCTCAAGCAAGCTTGGGGAGAAAATCGACCAGATGCCCCAGGATGAACCGGGACGGGAAAGGAGAGAGGAAAAAAGATGATCAGACTTAAGTGAGCGACGAGAGGAAGAATTCCAGTCCAAAGCAGAGATCCCCGAGAAATCACTGGTGTCTACCAGCGAGGACATGTTGTTTTGAAAGGATGACTGCGCCAACGTGTATCCTTTGGTAAGGGAGTGTAATATGGTTTTTAGTGTCCTCTAGTGCTTTAAAGCCATTGTTAAATAAGGGATTTTATGCATATGGAAGAAAAAATACCACCAGGAATATTCTTTGGAACTAATAATAGACTCGTATGTTTTAAAGTTCAGTTCAGCGCTCTGGAGGGACATGTGCGACAGGAGTGCTGCCTCTGGGCCTGACATCCAGGTCGGACAGTGTTGCTCCCCAGGCAGGAAATTCCGGACGTGGCTTGTCTGTGACATAGGGTGCCCTTTCTTGTGGGAGACTCAAGGTCAGTCTCTCCCTCTCCTCCCCATCCCCCTTCTTTCTCACTTCCTCCTCCTGCTCCTCCATTCCTTTCCCCTTTCCCTCCTCTCCTCACCTCTTCTGCCTTAGATGGCTTGATGCCTCTTCACAAGCTCCTAAAGCCATTCTGGGCTCCTAAAACTGCGCGTTCGGAGATGGACCAGAAAGCAAAAGGTATGAAAAAGTGAAAGCCACTGAGAAAGGCACCAGGGGGTCGACTGGCATCTGCCTTTGCCGCACAAATATTACCATTGACCAAGAGAAGGACGAGGAGGAGAGTTTTTCCCTTCTCCCTCCATGTGCCACTGAATCAGCTCCCTTTTTCCCTGTAGATTCAGCCTTTGGAAGATTTGTAAGCGATCGGACGCACGTAAAGTGTTTGATGTAGTTCTGACACATAGTGAGCACTGGACGGCTGTTCACATCTAGATGATGATAGCGGTGGTGGTGGCAAGGATGGTAGTGATGATGAGGATGGTGGGAAACTCCTAGTGGGAGATGCAGACAACTGACAGCCTCGTTTCTGTAGACTGGGTTTCCTTTGAGCAGTGGAGTTCAAGGTCAAAACTTGGGCTTGCCCAGTCTGAAAGACAGAACAAGTTTTAGAGCCCATGAAGTCTTTTGGCTTGTTTAGCCAGCTAGCACGACATCCGGGGGTTCGCTAATGAGAGCAAGTGTCCTGTGTGCCAGGGGTTTGGGTCCCCCGTTGGCCTTGGGCTCACTGCACAACTCGACTCTTCTAGACCACCTCCCTCCGCAAATTTGTTTAGCTCCTTGAGGACACCTCCTTTCTGTTCCTTTCTGTTTCCATTCCTGTATTGGTTTTTTTCTCTCTTTTTTTAAAGATTTTATTTATTTGACAGAGAGAGAGAGATCACAAGTAAGCAAAGAGGCAGGCAGGGAGAGAGGGGGAAGCAGGCTCCCTGCTGAGTGGAGAGCCCAATGCGGGGCTCGATTCTAGGACCCTGACGTCATGACCTGAGCCAAAGGCAGAGGCTTAACCCACTGAGCCACCCAGGTGCCCCCCCTTTTTTTCTTCCTGTTAAAATTAATAAGAGCTCTTAAAAAAAAAAAAAGAAATTAAAGCAGGGGCACCTGGGTGGCTCAGTTGGTGAAGTGTCTGAGTCTTGATTCCAGCTGGGGCTATGATTGTGATCTCAGGGTTGTGAGCTTGAGCCCCGCATGGGACTCTGCACTGGGCATGGAGCCTGCTTGGGATTCTCTCTGCCTCTCTCCCTCTGGCTCTTCCCCCTCTAAATATAAATAAGTTAAAATTAAAAAAAAAATTCAGGCAGATTCCTCTTCTCGCACAGACCACGCCAAATCCATTTCCTGGAAGTGACTACCGTTCCAGTTTGGTATTACTGTATATCTTTCCAGACCTTTTCCTGGACACCTACGGACATCTCTGTGTGTGTGTACACACACGACACACGCTAGGTTTTGTTTTCTTTACCAGTCAGATCTTCTGCATGACCACTTAGTATGTCTCAGAGGGTTTTCTGTATCAGAGCGTGTAGAACCACTTCCTCACTTTAAATTCAACCGGTGCCCTGTTATGGATGGCCGTTTTCATTACTTCTGATTTGTTCTCACCCAAGGGGCTTCAACAAGTATGTTCCTGCCTCTCTCTCTGCCTGCGGCATCCCCCTTTTCCTTTGGGGTCCCTGCCTTAACCCAGAGGCCTGGAATAATTCAGAGTACTCCTGGTAAGTAGGCATAACCCTGGATACCGACTTCCACCAAGAAAACAAGGTGTCATGCATTTAATGAGAAGGAATCTTTGATGATTGTCAAATGCAGTGAAATCTGCTTTGGACCCTAGCGTTTTCTGTTGACGTTTGGAAGGTTGCTGTAAGAGCCAGCTAGCTCCACGATCATTCACCACGAACGGTAACACTAGTGCCCAGCATCAGCTGATACCGTGTGCTTTCAATGAGTGTGAGCGCTGCTGGAGGAAGGAGGTCCTGTTAATACTGAGTGAGTCAGTTGCTAAAAGTCTCTAATCACTTAGCCATCCCTTTAGATGCTACCACATTCTATTAATTGGCCTCGGTTAATTTTTTAAACAGAATGTTTTTATTTTAAGGAATGTCTACACCCAGCATGGGACTGGAACACTCCGAGATCAAGAGGCATAGATAGGTTTTACTGACTGAGCCAGCCACACGCCCCTAATAGGACTATTTTTTGGAGCAGTTTAGATTAATAGCACATGAAATGACAAGTGCAGAGTTCCCATATACTCCCTTGTGCCCCCCACCAGGTTCCCCTTTTGTTAATATCTTCATTAGTTGGGGACGTTTGTTAGAGGTGATGAGCCCATGTTGACTGTTACTATTAACTAACATCCATATTGTACTTTAGGGTTCACAACTGATGGTGTGACATTCTCTGGGCTTCGACTAAGGTATGATGAGGTATATCCACCATTGTAGTGTCCTATAGACTTGTGTCATTGCCTTCAAATCCCTCGTGCCCCACTCTCCATCCCTGCCTTCACCCCCTCGCTCCCCGGCAACCATTTTTTCCCCCTGTCTTCATAGTTTTGCTTTTCCAGAATATCATGTAGTTGGAATCATACAATGTGAAGTCCTTTTTTTTTTTTTTTAAAGATTTTATGTATTTATTTGTCAGAGAGAAAGAGGGAGAAAAAACACCTGTCGGGGGAAGGGCAGAGAGAGAGAGAGAGAGAGAAACAGACTCCTGGCTGAGCAGGGGGCCCAATGCAAGGCTCGATCCTAGGACTCTGGGATCATGACCTGAGCCGAAGGGAGATACTTAACCAACTGAGCCACCCAGGTGTCCCCACTGTGAAGTCTCCTTAGGTTGGCTCCTTTCACTTAGCAAAATGCATTTCAGATTTCTCCATGTCTTTTCCTGGCTTGCTAGTTCATTACATTTTATTTCTGAATAATACTCTTATTGTATGAATCCAGTTTTTATAAACTGTTTTAATCACATCCTTGATTTTTATAAAAGACTTTGCACACAAAAAATATGCATAAGTAAACTACTGTTGAATTAAAAGTAGTAGTCAGATTTATAATACCTCAAATTTTTCATTTCAGAAAATTTCTATCTTGGATTTATTCCTGGGAATATGGATTTTTTTAAAGATTTTATTTATTTATTTGACAGATGGAGATCACCAGTAGGCAGAGAGGCAGATAGAGAGAGGAAGGGAAGCAGGCTCCCTGCTGAGCAGAGAGCCCGATGTGGGGCTCGATCCCAGAACCCTGGGATCATGACCTGAGCCGATGGCAGAGGCTTTAATCCACTGACCACCCAGGCGCCCTGAATATGGAATTTTTAATCATGCTTAGGGAATTTTGTCTCTCTGTGCTTTATTCTTCCTGGGAAAATGGTATATGAGGACCAAATACAAATAGTCCCAGCTGAATAATTGCCTTTCTTAAGGAGTTCCTTAGTGACTATACTGTAACTTGACCCTTCCATATATTTTCATGAAGTAAACTGAATTTCACAATATTAAGTGCTCACTGTGTGTCAGTTACTGAGCAGTCTAGGTTCTGGGGATGAGGAGGATAGGACGTTCTTTGTGTTTACTGTTGACTTTCTTTTCTTTTTTAAGCAAGGTATAATTCACGTACCATTAAATTTACCTTCTTAAAATTTAAAATTGTGGTAAAATACACATAAAGTGTATTTTATTTATTTATTTATTTATTGCCATCTTTTAAAAAAAGATTTTATTTATATTTTGACAGAGAGAGACACAGCAAGAGAGGGAACACAAGCAAGGGGACTGGGAGAGGGAGAAGCAGGCTTCCCAAGGAGCAGGGAGCCTGGCAGGGGCTCGATCCCAGGATCCTGGGATCACGACCTGAACCGAAGGCAGAAACCCAATGACTGAGCCCCCCGGGCACCCCTCATCTTTATTTATTTATTTATTTATTTGAAAGGGGGTGGTGGGGAAGGGCAGAGGAGAGTCTTAAGTACACTATTCCTGGAGCCCAATGTCGGGCTGGATGCCACAGCCCTGAGATCACAACCTGAGCCAAAGCCAAGAGTCAGTTGCTGATCCACTGTGCCACCAGGCACCCCTAAAATTTACCATCTTAACCATTTTGAAGTGTACAGCGTCGTCGTAGGTACATTCACACTGTGGTGCAACCAACGCCTGAAACTCATCTCGTGAAAAGGAAACTCCCTACCCATTGAACAACTCCCCGTTCCCCAGCCCTGCCCCTGGGAACCACCATTTCACTTTCTGTCTCTATGGATCCGACTCCTCTTGGGACCGTGTCTGTGGAATCCGACCGTATTTGTCTTTCTGTGACCGGTGGATTTCACTTACGTGATGTCCCCAAGGCCCATCCACGTCGTAGAGCGTCCGGTCTCCTTCCTGTGGAAGCCTGAACAACACTCACATGTTGTTCATCCATTCGTCTGTCACGGGACACTTGGCTTCCTTTTACCTTCTGGTTTCTGTGAAGTATGCTGCTCTGAACATGGGCGTGTGAATGCCTCTTTGAGACCCTGCTTCCAGTTCTTTGAGCTAGGTGTCCAGAAGTGTCATTGCTGCGTGATACGCTAACTCTGCTCTCAGTGTTTGGGGAGCTCTCCCTGGGGTTTTCCACAGCCGCTGCACCATTTCACATTCCCACCAAGAGTGCCCAGTGGTTCCAATTTCTCCTCATCCTCGTAAAATTGACCCCTTTAAAGCATACCATCCATTGCTTTTTAGCATGTTCACAAGGATGTGCAGCTGTCACCACTGTCTAATTCCAGAACATTTTCATCCCCCACGAAAGAAATCCATATCCCCTAACTGTCACTCCCCGACCACCTCCCCCAGGTCCCCAGCAGCCACTGGGCTCCATTCCATCTCTATGGATTAGACGGACCCTGCACTGCGTGTGGCCCCTTTCACTCAGCGTCATGGATTTGAGGGTCCTCCACGCCCTAGCATGTGGTTGAGGACATTCTCAAAGTGATTTCCCTCACTTTGGACTGATGATGTGAAATCCTTCCCCTCCAGAGACGGCACCAGGAGTGCCTGGCGTCACAGTTCTGGGCTCCGTGCACTCAGTGTCTTGCTGGTCTTGCCTTTGTCTTCCAGACCATGACTTGGTCTTTCGGAAGGAACAGTTCTCTTCCCGTTTCCTACATTCAGGATGAAAACCAGCGAGTCCTTCTGTACATCTGTGCTCACACTGAGGTCATCTATGATGTCTTCAAGAATACTCAGCACCATCTTCAGGTACGCAAGTTTTTGTTGCTTTTTAAGATTTTATTTATTTATTTATTTATTTATTTATTTATTTAAGAGAGCAAGCAAGAGAGAGCAATAGGGAGAAGCAGACGCCCCTGCTCAGCGGGGACCTGACGTGGGGCTGGATCCCAGGACCCTGAGATCAAAGCCTTAGCTGAAGGCAGACGCTTAACTGACTGAGCCACCCAAGAGCCCCCAGACACATATTTTAATAAGGACCTTCCTTAAGTCAATGCCTAGGTCAAAAACATCACAGAGGGTTTCCCAAAAGCCTAGTCCATACTCAGGGATCCATGCCATGTAGGTGCAGAATTTGCTCTCTAGATGTCCAGAAACACACAAGCCCAGCAAGCAGCCCTTCTTGGAGCTTAGTTGAATGTGCGGCACTGAGCACAGTGCTGATGGGAGGGAGAGGGGGCAGTTTGTGTCTGCAGAGCGAGGAAGGAGCAGCAGGCAGACGGGCTGAGAAATAGGGACCATACCAGGCAGCTGTCCAGCCTCCTGCAGAGTCAGGTGGCTGGGGGTGGCCTTGACCACCCATCCATCCGTCCATCCATTTGTTCATTGATTCCACAGGTATTTATCAGAACCTCTTTGTTTCAGATTCTGGGTCTGTAGTCATGAACAAAACAGATCTAGCCCCCCCCCCCCATGGAGCTTATAGTCTCATAAATACACAACTACGAATTACAACAAGCACTCCAAAGGAAATGTGGGCTGCTGCAGGAGAGAGATCAGGAGTGAGAGATGGCCCTCCAGTTGGTTGCGCCGGCAAACATACCCTTGGTGCTGAGATCTGACTGACTGAGGAGAATGAACCAACCAGGGGCAGTTTGGGGAGAAGCAGTCCAGACCCAGGGAGCTCCAGGTTTGCAGGCTGGTATGACTGACACGTAGTGAGCAAGGGAAGAGGAAGGAGGAAAGAAGTGGGCTATTCCCTGGCAGGGAGCACTAGCATCTTGCTTGTTTCCAGAAGGTTCCCGAGTTACTGGGAAAGGATTGTGGGGGAATGGGAATGAAAGCAGAGAGACCAGCGGAGAGGCTTTTGCTCCAGATCTTCTCAGTGGCCTGAGTGGACACTGTTTAAGGGAGATGAGACCAGCAGGGCTTCAAGGGGGCTGGAGGTGGGATAGAACCGCAACATTTATTCCCCACCTGGGTTCAGAGTTGGGCACATGCCTAGATCTGTAGGGAGCCCCTGTCCTTGGGGGAGTGTGGCTTACCCTTCGGGGGTTTTGGGGGAGAGAAAATCG
Organism: Martes martes; assembly: GCF_963455335.1. Lineage (NCBI taxonomy): Eukaryota > Metazoa > Chordata > Mammalia > Carnivora > Mustelidae > Martes > Martes martes. The sequence goes on along the minus strand of NC_137904.1, from coordinate 8,354,149 downwards.
GAAAACCACTGGTTATGGAGAAATGCCAGGGAAAGGCCATAGGAGTGGAATTGTCAGCCCGATGAACCTGGAAGGGGAGCTTAGTTCTCTGTGGGGCTCCAGCCTCTCTGGCCATCCTGAATGTTTCCGAGCATTTTCTCTGCATTTCTGCAGGCCACGCTAACGTGATCTCCTGCCTCTGCATCAGTGAAGACAGGCGGTGGATTGCCATGGCCAACAAAGGGCCCCACTGCCTGATAATCATCTGGGACTCCTTCACAGGGTAGGCGTGGCGCAAGCCTCTTTTTCCCTACTCAGTGTAGCGTATCTGCAACAAAGGAGAAATGCCGGTCTGGGCATGCAGAAGCCAGCGGTGGGATGCCGGGTGAGGGTGAAGCGGCCTGGGGAGGCTGGCCGTCCTGTTGCCTTGAGGCCCGGTCAAGTGACATTACCTCGTGAATTTCCCCAGTTACAATTCTTGGCTCTTTAGGCCTAGAAACTTGGTGTGGTGATGTCCCAGAGTAGATGAGGGAGGTTAACACTAACCCAGCTTGGAGGCCCAGAGAAGTGAAGTGATTTTCCCCATCTACAAAAAAAGAGGCTGATCATACCCACTGTTTTAGTTTCCTTGGGCTGCTCTAAGAAATTACCACACGCTGGGGCACCTGAGGGCTGAACAGGTTAAAGCCTCTGCCTTTGGCTCAGGTCATGACCCCAGAGTCCTGGGATCCAGCCCCGCAATTGGCTCTCTGCTCAGCAGGGATCCTGCTTTCCTCTCTCTCTCTGCCTGCCTCTCTGCCTACTTGTGTGTTCTCTGTCCATCAAATAAATAATTAAAATGTTAAAAAAAAATTACCACATGCTGAGGGGCTTAAAATAACAGGAAGTTATTCCCTCACAGTTCACGAGGCTGGAAGTCTGAAATTAGGGTGCCCAAAGGGGTAGTTCCTTCTGGGGCTCAGAGGGAGAACCTGCTCCAGGCCTCTCTCTCAGGTGCTGGTAGTGGCTGGCAGCCCGTGGTGTTCCTTGGCTGGTAGACTAATCACTCTAATCTCTGCCTCTGTCTTCACGTGGCGTTGTCCCCTGTGTGTCTGTTTGTGTCTGCACTTCTCTGAGCTCAGCAGTCATTGGTTTTAGGATCCATCCTAATCCACCCTCATCTGAACTAACACATGGGCAAGGACCCTATTCCCATATAACGCTCACATCCTGAGGCTCTGGGTGGACCTGACTTCTGAGGAGGCCCTCAACACACTGCACTTACCTTACAGGACTGTCAGGAAGCCCAGTAGTGCACAGTACATGGCCCATGATAGATGTTCATGTGCGTTTTCTTTCTTCATTCCTGGTCCTAGAGGCAGAGTGCAGTGCTAGATTAATTGATAAGATTGTGAGGCCCTGGTTGGCTTGTGGGGGTGGTGACATGGGGGTGGATGAGTCCAGTTGGGGACGATTAGGAAGAAGTTGTTTAAAGCTCTAGGGTGTTCTGGAATGTTAGGTTGAACGTTCTAATATACAGGTCCCCCAGATGACTGGTGACCTCCTAGGGCCCTGTTACTTAATCCTGGTCCTCATCTTACTAGACGTCTCAGTGGCATTTGACACTTGTCATTTCCTTGGCTTCTCTGATACCACGTCCCCTTGGTTTTCGTCTGCCTTCTGAGACTCTGCTTCCTCTGGCCCAAGATGGTGAGGAGGACGCGGCTGGTCCTTTTCTCCAGCCAGGAGGGAACAGACCTGGGGTGGTAACCACACCATCTTCATCTCCCTAACCACCTCATCATTCCTCTTTTCATGGATGAGGAAGCTGCTGGAGAACATTCCACCGGGATGTCCCGGGGACATCTCCTGCTAAAATGTCCCCAAGCCCTGTTGCACCTCCTCCCGGAGGCCTTCTGAACCCGCCTCTGCTGGCCCTGCCCACCCACTCCCCCCTGGCCAGCCTCCTGCTCTGCAGCTTCACTCTGCAACCCAACCTCCAGGATGGCGATTTAGAATACACCTAACATGAAATTGACCATCTTCACGTTTTTAGAAAAGATTTCCTTATCATTTATTTAAGAGCAAGAGAGTATGAGTCGGGGAAGGGCAGAGGGAGAGGGAAGGAGAATCCTCAAGCAGACTCCTCGCTGAGTGCAGAGCCCAACATGGGGCTCGATCCCGGGACCCTGAGATCATGACCTGCACCAAAACCAAGAGCCAGCCGCTCTACCAACTGGGACATGCAGGCCCCCCATTGTAAAAAATATATATTTCTTTAATTTAAAGGTTTTATTATCTGCTGGAGGCAGAGGCTTTAACCCACTAAGCCACCCAGGCGCCCCAAAATATGATTTTTAAACGTCTAATTTGGTGGCATTAATTACATTCACAATGTTGTGCGACCACCGGCACTATTTCCGGAACATTTTCATCACCCCAAACAGAAACTCTGTGACAGTGAGCTCCCCATTCTCCTTCCTCTCGACCCCTCATCAACTTTCTGTCTCTATAGGGTTGCCTGACATCATTTTATGTCCGTGAATCATACGTGGCTTTTTATGTCTGGTTTTTCTCTCAGCATAACGTTTTCAGAGTTCTCCCGTGGTGTGGCATCAGTTTTCAAGATTCTATCACATGGATATACTGATTCTGCTTATCTACTCATCTGTTGATTTTTAATAATCTTTCAATTGAAAGCTAACGTCTCCTCTGGCCACCATCTCCAATCTTTGCCCTCTTCCTGGAGGGAGTCCATTTGGTGTGTTTCCTTCCAGAACATTTGCTGTTGTCCTAAATAAAGATACATGGACATCAGCGTGTAGCATCGTGTGGTTGTTTTCCACAACATTTTGAGTGTGACCTTTTCCCAAAGGCAAAATCTGTTTGTGTTACTCCCCTGCTGAACGCCCTTCAGAGGCTGCCTCTTGCCGACCCAGCCTGGGATAGAGGGAAAAACGCATCTTGCATCCTAGTCACGGGAACTTGTCCCCCAGCAAGTGGAATTCCCCTTCCGTGTGCCTGGCTGTCCCCTGGGGCTGTCACATGCTTCCAGCTGCAAGTAGTGGGATATCCGACTTACACATGAGGGAAAGTTGTTCTATCTGGTGACAGAGTCCACAGGAGGAAGGGTGGGCCCGTCACGTGTGTCTCTTCTCTGAAACTGTTGCCGATAGATAGCTCCCCTTCCCCAGGCGTGGCTGGCCCCCTAAAAAGGCTTTATTCTTTGCTTTTTTTCTTTTCTTTTCTTTTTTTCTAAGATTTTATTTTTTTATTTGACAAAATAGAGAGCAAAAGTAGGCAGAGAGGCAGGCAGAGAGAGAGGGGGGAAGCAGAGTCCCTGCCGAGTAAGGAGCCTGATGTGGGGCTCGATCCCAGGACACTGGGATCATGACCAGAGCTGAAGGCTTAAGTGACTGAGCCACCCAGATGCCCCTCTTTGCTTTTCTCTTGCTTGTAAAGCTGTCTCCCCGACTAGACTAGGGGTGACTCTGGCAGCGATTTTTTTCTTCTTTTTAGCTGCAAAGTAGAGTGTATCTGTGGTTAACAATTCAATATGTCAATACAAGTTTTATGATATAGTAAATGATGACTTTGGGACCCGGAAAAGGTTATTTGGTTTTAGAATTAATATTCACTTTATTAAAGTTATAAACTAAGAACCATAGTTTTTCCTTAAGCTTCTCATTCAACTTAAAAATCTTACTCCTTTTATAAATCTAGCAGATTTTTACAGTTGCCTTTAAGGGTGTTTAGATTAATGTTTGACCCAAATCACAAATTTGAATATTAATTACTTTTAAACATTTTTAAACTGCACTTAGAAATCGAATATATTTGGTTTTATCTCTAAGTTCTTTAGTAGTCTGATTAAAAGATAAACCCTTCACACATACTTAGGGAATTCTTGTAAATCTAATAAATTAGACCTAACTATGGCAAATCTTAAATTCTCACAAGTATTCTAATATTGTTTATAAACCAGTGTGATTTGAATGGAAGATCACAAGTCTGAACCAATGACGGGCTTTAAATTAGAGTCACAGATTTAATCCATCAGAGGCTCTGATATGTTAAATTCTTTGAAACATCACCCATTCCTAAGCAAAATAAACAGATTCTCTTCCCACCATTATGCTTACAGACCAGGCCCGGCTGACATCACTGGCTCTCTGTTTAATTCTGGAAAGCCACAGGGATAAGATGCTTTTCCCCACTAAGGACATCACGGTGGCATTCACAGCAATGTTAGGACCGCCTTCTCTCAAATGATTTTGGGGGCTAGTTCCCAGGGGGATGAAGTCTTCTCCGGTGACAGAGAAGCAGCCAGGTCCTCAGCTGGGGCACAGACTTGGTCCCAGCCAGTTGGGGCACTGGAGTGACCTTCGAGGCCTGCCGATATTTCCTATAACAAGAGCTCTGCAATGAAAAACAACGGAGAACCACCAGCCCGTGGTCCTGGATCAGGACGTCCTACCACCCGGCCTTCACTCCCCCAACCCCCGTGCTGCCGCTCACTCACATCACTCACAGCCTTGCTTCTGTTGTGTTTCTCTGGCTCGCTTAGATATTTAAGTATCTCATTTAATTCTGCATGTGACAAAGATTTTCCTGCTTCTTAGGGTTCTACAGTCTTGTCAGGGACACAGTATAGTAGTGAATGAGGGAAGGAAAAGTGAGTCCTTCCTTACCCAGACACGTCTCCAGAGTCACCCTTGTTTAGTTTAGAATCTGTTCCTTTAGACTCTTCTGTGCACAGAAATGTGTGCACTCTCTCAGCTTCTGCACTTTGTGGTTTCCTCACTTGCATAGTTACCACAGGGTTGATTTATGGGAAGGGAGCCAGGCGGTCCATGCTATTCACCGTGTTGGCAGGAATCAGAAACTCTTTCCAGTATTTGGCATCACTCCAAGTTACCTTGTGGCCTTGTCAAATTGAGATATGTGTATGCAGCAGTTTTTGTCCACAAGGACACAGGGTAAAGGTTATTAGTGAATATTGTGCTACTTTTGCTTGTTCCAATTTACAGATGATGAATTATAATAAATAAGACTAAATAAGAAATGGGGACGCAATTGGGACCATTAATTTTAACGCTCAGGGTTTCCATTCTACTCCTATTGCTTACAAAGTGCTGTTGTCTTTTCTGTTTTATATTCCTACTCAGCAACTTAATATAATATAAATATTATTTATTTTTAACGTTTAGCTTAACCAGAGAAAAACAGAAAATTTGTCATAATGTAATATATTTCCATATTTTGTATTTCAGAACCATCTTACTTTTAATCCAACAAATAATCAAGAATTGGTGAGCAACAGTAAAACACAGGCAATATATTATTTGTGGGTAAGTAGAAATATTTTGATTTGTCTTAAATGTAGGGACAAGTATATGTTCATTCCCCAAGTACAGATGTTTTGGTAATGTAACAGTACAGTACCTACTTAGGAAGCAATAAATATGTATTAAAATGTTTTGATTTAATTCTAGCATTGACTTTAGTCTCATTGGAAACTAGTGTATTAAATCAGAAGCAGATAATTTAAATTTCATTTAATTTTTAAAATAATGAGGTGAATATTTATTTGAATGTATTTAACATGTTTAAAAAATACAGGGTTTTTCAAGACCTTGGTTTTTACCCCCTTTTAGAAAGGAATTAGCAAACAGACCAGCAATGTATCTACTGACACAGGGCAGAATCGTGAGATTAAAGAAACATTAAAGTTAAACATAGAATTACCACATGACCCAGCAATTTCTAAATCCAAAAGAATTTAAAACAGGCATTCAGACAAATACAAACATACAAACGTTCATAGCAGCAGTATGATTGTCAGTAACCAAAAGGTAGAAGCAAACCACCTGTCCCTCAGCTAATGAATGCATAAACAAAATGTGGTCCATCCGTACAATGGACTATGATTTGGCCACGCAGAGGAAGGAGGCACTGACTCCCACTACGACATGGATGAACCTCGTATACATCATGGTAAAGGAAAGAAGCCATATACAACAAGCCAGGTGCTGTATGATTCCATCGATGTGAAATGTCCGGAAGAGAAGAGTCCATTGAGACAAAGTACAGAATGGTGGTTGTTGGGCCTGGGGGAGGGGCGTGCATGATAACTTAATGGAGGGGTTCTTCCTTTTGGGGTGATGAAAATGTCCTGAACTAGACAGAGGGAATGGTGCCCAGCATTGTTAGCGTACTAAGTGTCCCTGAATTGTACACTTTAAAATGACTAATGGTTGGAATGCCTGGCTGGTTCCGTCAGTGGAGCACGTGGCTCTTCATCTTGGAGTTGTTTGGTGTAGAGATTACTTCAAAATAAAATCACTATTTATTTATTTATTTATTAAGAATTTATTTATTTATTTGACAGAGATCACAAGTAGTCACAAGAGGCAGAGGGGGAAGCAGGCTCCTTGCTGAGCAGGGAGCCTGATGTGGGGCTCAAACTCAGGACCCTGGGATCATGACCTGAGCCGAAGGCAGAGGCTTAACCCACTGAGCCACCCAGGCACCCCTCAAAATAAAATCTTTGTAATTAATTGAATTTAAATTTTAAAAATATTTAAGGCATAAAATCTTTTAAAAAATAATAAAATGATTAATGGTTAATTTTATGTTATGTGAACTTTACCTCAATTGGAAATGCAAAACAAAAACAAAAACACTGATTCAATCACCAATTTTCAGGGCTAGTTGTTACTTCTGGTTCTTATTGTAGCTTTAATGCCTTAGAAATGTAGCATTCAGATTTTCATTTAGTACCATTTAAGGTCACAATCGTTTGTGGCTTTTTTTTTTTTTTTTTTTTTTTACATATTTGCTTTTCTTTCAGAATGCTTTCAGATGTTCCTTGAGGCAGGTTCTCTTATCTGAGGAGGTTGCAAAGCTCTGACCCTGTTTAGATGCATTCCTTTTGATTTTTGTGGTTATAGTAGTTCTTTCTTTTAGAAACCAGGTCTTTTTGTAGTAGTGATTCTTTTTTTTGTACCCCTCAGTATGAAGAGGGAGATATAGTTGCTCACAGTGCCCCACGTTGAACAGAAAAAGTGAGTATGCTTCCTGCATTTTTATATGTCAGAGTTGTGGAGAGTAAATATGTGTAAGCTTAGTCACTTCGGGCTACTCTTTGTTTGTGTTGATAGTACACCATGGGAAAATCATTTGACATTTTTACTTGGGTCCTTTACCGTATTGAATTGTCAGCGGAAAATAATGGAACCATTGTTCAAAATAAAATATTATGGAAAAGAAATTTGACTACCCTGAGAAAATACCCCCCAAAAAGTGATGGCTTCACTAATATATGTGTGCATATGCCAAAGAATGAAAAGTTATTTCATAGTGATATAATGAGTTGAACGTGAGTGGCTCATTTTTAGGCTACCGGGTTTTCAGAATAATAAAACATGATCTTAGGTATTTAGATGTTTCAGAGCCAGTATAAAGGTGGTGCGGCAGGTGTTGGAGGAAACAGGTTATCTTGCCTGCCTGCTCACCTGGAGCCATCGTCACATCTGAGGTGGACCTCGGGTCCCGTCTCCTGCCACAATTTCTGCATTTGTCACCCATGTAATCTGCCCTCAGTGAGCACCTTAGGGTGTTTCTTCTGCTTCCTTTCTTCAGTCTTGGTAGGATTTATAGAAATTTATTTTTAAGAGGGCATGCAAAAAAGAAAAAATTGAGATGGATGCATATAAAGATGATTCTGTCCAAACCTCTCTTTCATAAATCAAAGTTATCAAACAATAAAGTCAATTCTCATTATGTGTGGCCGTTAAGTTTCACAAAGTCTCTGCAGACCTCAGCGAGTACAAAATCATTGCTCCTAGGAGAAGGACAGGATTAGGTTCCTGCCAGCCTCGGGTCATAACAGTTTTCGGGACAGATAGATACATAACCTTGTCTTATGTGTGTTTTCATTTGAAGACACCGTATTTAATACATAATGTTGATGCATTAGCGCTGACTCACAGCCAGCACTCTGAAACACATGCCTGAATGACGTTTGTCTAACTCAGGTATATTCTCTGGAAGGTCCATCACTAGACTGCCTTTCAGTACCGTGTTTGCGTTAGTTTAAACACTGCCCTCACCAACAAAAAGCACCTCAAAAACGTGACCCACGTGGCACTAAGCAGCCCCTGGAAAGACACTTGTTTACAGTTTGAAAGCTGGAATAGAAGGCAGAGCATGTCCTCACTGGACTCAGCTAGGAACGTGTGCACAGGGAGAGTCAGATGTTTGCCACTCCGCATTTGCACGTGTCTGCAAACCATCATGAAAGGGCCACAAGGGTTGATTTGGGGGTTATAAATTTTAGCGAGTAGATGAGTTTGCAAATACACAACCCACAAGCCATGACAGTGCCTTGTATGGAAGTAGAGCAGCTCTTATTAAGACCTTGATGCCTTCCCTTGACCAGTTGTTGTTTTTCTGATCCGCCTGTGTTCAGGGCAGAAGAGGTGAGCCCTAGGGTCTTCTCTGTGTCGTTAGAGAAGGGGGCAGCAAACTTTCTGTATCACGTGACAAATGAAGGCATTTCTTTGATCGATTCATTCGCTGTACATTCACTGTGGGGCTCCACTCACCACTCTGGGTTCTTTCTACACTTTGTCTCCAGGACATTGCCTGAGAAAGATGGCTCTCGTGCCTTATTTTATGTAGCACAGATTTCATGAGGTGTCAGGGGCATGTCTGTGTACAGTACTTAATTTCTACAGATGGGAAAATAGTTTATGGGGAAAGTTTATAGTTATAAGACTGGGATAATTATTTTGTGATATCTTACAACTGGAGCACGCTTTTGCACAAGAAAGGCATTAGTTTCTTTTATCAGTCTCTGAAACCTCGGTAAGAGAAGTTGAACAGGTATAAACAAGTGGTTAAACACTTTTTCATTTGCTTGAAGCAAACAGTTTACTGAACCCCGTACACAGCCCTTCACTTGCTCCTAGCAAACCTTCAGAGGTTCAGAACGGCCTGCACCACGGCAATTCATGGGGAAGAGATTTCTTGGTGATTAGTTTTTTTATTTTATCTTTTTTCCTACTGTAAATCAATGTAATATTATAAAATATGCCATACTGACAAATGCTTTGTTTTCTATTTATCACCAACGTCATGTGTAATCTGTCTTCTGAAATGCAGACATTCAACAAGCTTGTGGGAAAATTTAGCCAGCCTTTCATTTGAATTGAACACAAATACTTTCCACAACAATGGAAGGGAAGCTGGTTGTCTGTGACATCCACCATAGCCTACCTCCACCTCTGTGGGCTTTCCTCAAATCAAACCTTGTAAATTGGTTCATTTTCAGAAGGAGGGCATCATTGTGCTCACTCTAGTTGATCTGTAATTAACTTAATAAAAAAGCAGCCATCAGTGATTACCAAAGTATATTACAACCTTTTTGGGTGTATATACATATTTTGTATATGTAGTGAATATTTCTGGAGAAATTTCTTATTAACTGGGAATGTTTGGTGCCTCTGAGGAAAAGAACAGAGAAGCGGGATCAAGGGTGGGGGTGGCTTCACCTCTTCTTATGATCTCATTTGTACTAATTGGTTTGCTTTTTAAATTTTTTTTTTATTTTTATGAACATATAATTCATTATTACCTCCAGGGGTACAGGTCTGTGAATCGCCAGGTTTACACACTTCACAGCACTCACCATAGCACATACCCTCCCCAATGTCCAAAACCCCACCACCCTCTCCCTACCCCCCTCCCCCGAGCAACTCTCAGTTTGTTTTGTGAGATTAAGAGTCTCTTATGGTTTGTCTCCCTCCCGATCCCATCTTGTGTCATTTTTTCTTTCCTACCCAAACCCCCAACGTTGCATCTCCACTTCCTCATATCAGGGAGATCATATGAGAGTTGTCTTTCTCCAAGTGTAATACCCTCTAGTTCCATCCATGTCATCCCAAATTGCAAGAATTCATTTCTTTTGATGGCTGCATAGAATTCCATTGTATATATATATATACCACATCTTCTTTATCCATTCATCTGTTGAAGGACATCTAGGTTCTTTCCATAGTTTGGCTATTGTGGGCATTGCTGCTATAAACATTTGGGTGCACGTGCCCCTTCGGATCACTACATTTGTATGTTTAGGGTAAATACCCAGTAGTGCAATTGCTGGGTCATAGGGTAGTTCTATTTTCAACTTTTTGAGGAACATCCATGCTGTTTTCCAGAGTGGTTGCACCAGCATGCATTCTCACCAAGAGTGTAGGAGGGTTCCCCTTTCTCCGCATCCTCGCCAGCATCTGTCATTTCCTGACTTGTTAATTTTAGCCATCCTGACTGGTGTGAGGTACTATCTCATTGTGGTTTTGATTTGTATTTCCCTGATGCCGAGTGATGTGGAGCACTTTATCATGTGTCTGTTGGCCATCTGGATGTCTTCTTTGCAGAAATGTCTGTTCATGTCCTCTGCCCATTTCTTGATTGGATTATTTGTTCTTTGGCTGTTGAGTTTGCTAAGCTCTTTATAGATTTTGGATACTAGCCCTTTATCTGATATGTCGTTTGCAAACATCTTCTCCCGTTCTGTCAGTTGTCTTTTGGTTTTGTTCACTGTTTCCTTTGCTGTGCCAAAGCTTTTGATCTTGATGAAGTCCCAATAGTTCATTTTTGCCCTTGTTTCCCTTGCCTTTGGCGATGTTCCTAGGAAGAAGTTGCTGCAGCTGAGGTCGAAGAGGTTGCTGCCTGTGTTCTCCTCAAGGATTTTGATGGATTGCTTTCTCACATTGAGGTCCTCCATCCGTTTGGAGTCTATTTTTGTGTGTGGTGTAAGGAAATGGTCCAGTTTCATTTTTCTGCATGTGGCTGTCCAATTTTCCCAACACCATTTGTTGAAGAGGCTGTCTTTTTTCCATTGGACATTCTTTCCTCCTTTATCAAAGATTAGTTGACCATAGAGTTGAGGGTCTATTTCTGGGCTCTGTATTCTGTTCCATTGATTTATGTGTCTGTTTTTGTGCCAGTACCATACTCTCTTAATGATGACAGCTTTGTAACAGAGCTTGAAGTCTCGAATTGTGATGCCCCCAAATTTGGCTTTCTTTTTCAATATTTCTCTGGCTATCCGAGGCATTTTCTGGTTTCATATAAAATTTAGGATTATTTGTTCCATTTCTTTGAAAAAAAAAAAGGGATGGGATTTTGATAGGGATTGCATTAAATGTGTAGTTTGCTTTAGGTAGCATAGACATTTTCACAATATTGGTTCTTCCAATCCATGAGCATGGAACATTTTTCCATTTCGTTGTGTCTTCCTCAATTTCTTTCACGAGTTCTTTATAGTTTTCTGAGTATAGATCCTTGCCTCGTTGGTTCGGTTTCTTCCTAGGTATCTTATGGTTTTGCGTGCAATTGTAAATGGGATTGACTCCTTAATTTCTCTTTCTTCTGTCTGGTTGTTGGTGTAGAGAAATGCAACTGATTTCTGTGCATTGATTTTATATCCTGACACTTTACGGAATTCCTGTACAAGTTTTAGCAGATTTGGAGTGGAGCCTTTTGGATTTTCCATATATGGTATCATATCATCTGCAAAGAGTGATAATTTGACTTCTTCTTTGCCGATTTGGATGCCTTTAATTTCTTTTTGTTGTCTGATGGCTGAGGCTAGGACTTCTAGTACTATGTTGAATAGCATTGGTGATAATGGACATCCCTGCCGTGTTCCCGACCTTAGTGGAAAAGCTCTCATCTCAGTGTTTCTCCATTGAGAATGATATTTGCAGTGGGTTTTTCATAAATGGCTTTGATGATATTGAGGTATGTGCCCTCTATCCCTACACTTTGAAGAGTTTTGATCAGGAAGGGATGCCGTACTTTGTCAAATGCTTTTTCAGCATCTATTGAGAGTATCACATGGTTCTTGTTCTTTCTTTTATTAATGTATTGTATCACATTGATTGATTTGCAGATGTCGAACCAACCTTGCAGCCCTGGAATAAATCCCACTTGGTCATGGTGAATAATCCTTTGAATGTACTGTTGGATCCTATTGGCTAGTGTTTTGGTGAGAATTTTCACATCTGTGTTCATCAAGGATATTGGTCTGTAATTCTCTTTTTTGGTGGAATCCTTGTCTGGTTTTGGGATCAAGGTGATGCTGGCCTCATAAAATGAGTTTGAAGTTTTCCTTCTATTTCTATTTTTTTTTTTTTTTTGGAACAGTTTCAGGAGAATAGGAATTAATTCTTCTTTAAATGTTCGGTAGAATTCCCCTGGAAAGCTGTCTGGCCCTGGGTTCTTGTTTGTTTGGAGATTTTTGGTGACTGTTTCAATCTCTTTACTGATTATGGGTCTGTTCAGGTTTACTCTTTCTTCCTGGTTCAGTTGTGGTAGTTTATATGTCTCTAGGAATGCATCCATTTCTTCCAGATTGTCAAATTTGCTGGCATAGAGTTGCTCATAATATGTTCTTATGATTGTTTTTATATCTATGGTGTTGGTTGTGATCTCTCCTCTTTCATTCATGATTTCATTTATTTGGGTCCTTTCTCTTTTCTTTTTGATAAGTCTGGCCCGGGGGGTGGGGGGGGCGGTTATCAATCTTATTAATTCTTTCAAAGAACCAGCTCCTAGTTTTGTTGATTTGTTCTATTGTTTTTCTGGTTTCTATTTCATTGATTTCTGCTCTGATCTTTGTGATTTCTCTTCTCCTGATGGGTTTAGGTTTTCTTTGCTGTTCCTTCTCCAGCTCCTTTAGGTGTAGGGTTAGGTTGTGCATTGGAGATCTTTCTTGTTTCTTGAGAAAGGCTTGTATCGCTATTTATTTTCCTCTCAGGACTGCCTTTGCTGTGTCCCACAGATTTTGAACCATTGTGTTTTCATTATCATTTGTTTCCATGATTTTTTTCAATTCTCCTTTAATTTCCTGGTTGACCCATTCATTCTTTAGAAGGATGCTCTTTAGTCTCCATATATTTGGGTTCTTTCCAAATTTCCTCTTGTGACTGAGTTCTAGCTTCAGAGCATTGTGGTTGAAAACATGCAGGGAATGATCCCAATCTTTTGATACCAGTTGAGACCTGACTTATGGCCCAGGATGTGATCTATTCTGGAGAATGTTCCATGTGCACTAGAGAAGAATGTGTGTTCTGTTGCTTTGGGATGGACTGTTCTGAGTAGATCTGTGATGTCTATCTGGTCCAGTGTGTCATTAAGGCCTTTATTTCCTTGTTGACCTTTTGCTTGGATGATCTGCCCATTTTAGTGAGGGGAGTGTTAAAGTCCCCTACTATTTTTGTCTTAGTCGATGTGTTTCTTTGATTTTGTTCTTAATTGGTTTATATAGTTGACTGCTCCCATGATAGGGGCATAGATATTTGAAATTGTTAGATCTTCTTGCTGGACTGACCCTTTGAGTATGATATAGTGTCCTTCCTCATCTCTTACTATAGTCTTTGGCTTAAAATCTAATAGATCTGATATAAGGATTGCCAACCCAGCTTTCATTTGATGTCCATTAGCATGGTACATTGTTTTCCACCCCCTCACTTTAAATCTGGAGGTGACTTTGGGTCTAAAATGAGTTTCTCATAGACAACCTATTGATTTTTTTTTTAATCCATTCTGATACCCTGTGTCTTTTGACTGGGGCATTTAGCCCATTTACATTCTGGGTAACTATTGAGAGATATGAATTTAATGCCATTGTATTGCCTCTACGGTGACTATTACTATATGTTGTCTCTGTTCGTTTCTGGTCTACGATTTTTAGGCTCTCTCTTTGCTTAGAGGACCCCTTTCAATATTTTCTGTAGAGCTGGTTTGGTGTTTACAAATTCCTTGTTTTTGTTTGTCCTGGAAGGTTTTTATCTCTCCTTCTATTTTTAATGATAGCCTAGCTGGATATAGGATTCTTGGCTGCATGTTTTTGTCATTTAGTGCTCTGAATATATCATGCCAGTTCTTTCTGGCCTGCCAGGTCTCTGCGGATAATTCTGCTGCCAATCTAATATTTTTACCATTGTATGTTACAGACTTCTTTTCCCATGATGCTTTAAGGATTTTCTCTTTGTCTCTAAGACTTGTAAATTTTACTCTTAGATGACAGGGTGTGGACCTATTCTTACTGATTTTGAGGGGGGGGTTCTCTGCACCTCCTGGATTTTGATGTTTTTCTCTTTGCCTTATTAGGGAAATTCTCTACAATAATTCTCTCCAATATACCTTCTGCTCCCCTCTCTCTTTCTTCTTCTTCTGGAATCCCAATTATTCTAATGTTGTTTTGTCTTACGGTATCACTTATCTCTCAATTTCTCCCCTCGTGGTCCAGTAGTTGTTTGTCTCTCTTTTGCTCAGCTTCTTTATTCTCTGTCATTTGGTCTTCTATATCACTAATTCTCTCTTCTGCCTCATTTATCCTAGCAGTGTTCCTCCATTTTTTTTATTGCACCTCATTAACAGCTTTTTTTATTTCAACTTGGTTAGATTTTAGTTCTTTTATTTCTCCAGAAAGGGCTTTTATTTCTCCAGACAGAGTTTCTCTAGTATCTTCCATGCCTTTTTCAAGCCTGGCTAGCACCTTGAGAATCATCATTCTGAACTCTAGATCTGACATATTAACAATGTCCATATTGATTAGGTCCCTAGCCTTCGGTACTGCCTCTTGTTCTTTTTATTGTGGTGAGTTTTTCTGCCTTGTCATTTTATCCAGATAAGAATATATGAAGGAGCAAATAAAATACTAAAAGGGTGGCAAAGACCCCAGGAAAATGTGCTTTATCCAAATCAGAAGAGATCCCAAATCATGGGTGGAAGGAAGGGGGTAAAAAGAAGTTCAGAAAAAAAAATTAAAAAGTAAACAAATAAAGAAAAAATATATATATTAGACTGTCGAATAGAACAGCGTCACCCACTTAATTTTGGGAGTATTTTGGTCTCTTAGAAGAAACTACCTCCCAAAATATTAAAGAATGAAAAACATATATAAGGGTAAACACAATGAAGAGATGGAATATGAGTATAAAGATGAAAAAAATTTTTTTAATTTCTATAAAAGGAGTTGATAAGGATAAATTGGTTGGGAGAATAAAGAAAAAGAAATTGGAGACAATTTGCTCAGGCTGGAGACTATAACAAAGCCCTGTGCTAGATTTAGAGTGTATTTTGATCTATTAGAAGAAGTTGTAACACAAATTTTTTTTAGAAGAAAAAACTCTATGTGTAAATAAAAAATAAGGTTAGATAGAATGAGGGATAAAATATGACTTTATTAATGAAGTTTCCAAAAAAAATTTTTTTAAGATTTTATTTATTTATTTGAGAGAGAGACACAGAGAGAGAGCATGAAAGGGGAGAAGGTCAGAGGAAGAAGCAGACTCTCTGTGGAGTTGGGAGCCTGATGCGGGACTCAATCCTGGGACTCCGGGATCATGACCTGAGCCAAAGGCAGTTAGTTGCTTAACCAACTGAGCCACCCAGGTGCCCAAAAATATATATATATTTTTTTTAAATGAAAGGTATTGTTAAGAGAAACTAGTTAAAAACGTTAAAAGAGGAAAGGGTAAAAATTTTAAAAAATTAGCAAAAGAAAAAAATAAAATTAAAAAAATGTATTAACTTTGCAAGACTAAAGAATCATGGGGAGAAAGCCATGAATTCCATGCTTTGCTATCTCCACCTCTGGAATTCCGCTATCCTCTTGGTACATGAACTTGGTCTTGGCTGGATTTCTTGTTGGCCTTCTGGGGGAGGGGCATATTATAGAGATTCTCAAGTGTCTTTGCCCAAGGCGGAAATGCACGGCCCTTATCAGGGGCCAGGCTAAGTAATCCGCTCGGGTTCACTATCCCTGAATGCTTTCCATAGAGTTCCAGAGGTCAGGAATGAAAATGGCAGCCTCCCAATCTCTGGCCCAGAGGAGCCGAGAGCTCGGGGCCCTACTCCTCAGTGCGCCCTCGGAGACAAGCGCTCAATCTCTCCCGTCTCCCTGGTTTCCAACCTGTGACCGAGCTTCTCTGTGTCTGGCACACGGCCCTGCCTGGAGTCTCCGAACCCCACAGATCTCTGAATTCTTCCAGGGGGGTCTCCCCGGATCTTGTGGGGCCCCTGCTCACAGAGCAGTGGCCTGTGCCACGGATCGTGATAAGGGAATCCCGAGGTGAGAGCTCGCTCCTCCACTCCATCTCTGTAGCCGGCTTCCCCACTCTAATACCTATGAGCTCTGCAACACTCAGACAGCCCCAATCCTTCTGTGAGCCTGAGGGAGCTGAGGCCACGCTCTCCTTGCATGGGCTTCACACCAGCTTAGCCTCTGGAGCAATGTCACTCAGTGGAGCAGACTTTTAAAAGTTCTGATTTTGGGCTGCATTGCTCTACTTCTTGCTGGGAGCCGGCCCCTCCCCCCGCGGTCTACCTTCCCGTTGCTTTGGATTCACTTCTCCGCTGGTCCTACCTTCCAGAAAGTGGTCGATTTTCTGTTTCTAGAATTGCTGCTCTTCTTCTCTTCAGTCTCCCGTTGGATTTGTAGGTGTTTGGTATGGTTTGATAAGCTCTCTTGCTGATCTCCTGCTATCTGATGTTGTCTCAGCCTGCTACTTCTCCACCATCTTGACTCCTCCCTGGTCTGCCTTTTTTTTTAATCATGGCCATGTACTTCTTTTAAAGAACCCCTTTGTGTTGGTGAAACAAAAACTTGGTTTTTTCCTTCCACACTAATTAGAGCCATTTTAACCCTAAATATTATGTACTTTAATTTTAAGGAAATGACATAAATAACTATATTGTTTATTGTGATTACACAACAACACTTACCCATTATGAAATGATGAAATACAACAGAACTTTATAAAGTTTGCTGACTGGAGAGGCTGTGGGGGCTCAGAGAGGGTCATTAAAGGCCTTAGTCTCAGACGGAAAGGGGTTCACATTCCAGACGCATCCCTTCCTTGCTGAATGACTCGGGGCAAGGGACTTAACTTGGCTGAGCCTCCATTTTTCCACGTGCAAAATGGGCATGACGACACTCTCCCTCAGAGTGATTTTATGAGAATTTTTGTGAGACAAGCCACTTAAAACTCTAGCACCTTGTCTGGCACAGGGGAGCTCTAGATGAAATCGTCGTTATCAGTATGCTTGAGAAGTCCCGATAGGGACGGAGGACTCTGCCTCATGACAGGGACCATGCACATGTGTTTGGAGTCACTGTGCCATCTGCTTTCCAAAAGCCCTGCTTTTTTTTTTTTTTTTTTTTCATTTCTTTTAATAGAGAGCGGTGAGGTCCTGGCATGTCTTTACAAAGAGAAATGCAAATTGTCCTCATTCAGGGGTGCAGAAAATACAGTAGAAGAATTGCAGCTGATGATGAATCAGCCTTTAATTAGTTGGGGGGCTAGGGCCCAGTGAAGACCAGGCCTGTGCTCCCCTCTCTCCGTGGTAAATAAATCCCAGCCAGGACCAGGGAGCCCACCAAGGATCTTGAAAACACTTGGCCTGTTTTGCCATTTCTTTCCAGCAGAGGGCAGTGAAAGACGTTCTCACCAGTTACTCTGCCCACCTGCCTTGCTGATCAATCAGAAACTGCATTTAATCACTTTGCATCTGTAAGAGGAAATTCATCCCCAATCCTGCCCCCCCCACCGTGATTAGACTTATGCCAGAAGCTTAAAAAAAAAACCATTTGGGATGGATCTGAGAACTGGAAATAAAAGCCATTTTGTCACAGGACACTGCCTTTGGCTGTGACCACTGGGCAGGGTTTTATATGGCTCTGAGAGCAGTGCCCTCCTGTAAAGTGGATTGTGTGCTTTTGCCAAGCTGTGTGATTTCAGAGGGCTGGTGGACGGACTCTGGTGTCCTCTGTGGTCTCGTGGCAGAGAATGTCAATCAACGCCCACTGCCACTGCACGTGGCTGATGGGAGAGTGAGACAGAGCGTGTGCTTTGCATTAGATACACCTGGGTCCCTGCACAGTCTAGCCACAGGGCCTGATGGGGCTGCCGTGTGTAAGTCATACCTCTACTGAAGGGACATATTTCTACTGAACGATTAGTGCTTGTTTCACTGAAATTCAAATTTCACTGGGCATCCTGCATTTTTTATTTGCTAAATCTGGCAACCGCAGTCCTTGAGCAAATTTCTCAAATTCTCTGAGCCTTAGTTTCCCAGATGTAAAGTGGAACAACTGTAAAATCAGCCTCGTAGGAGAGTATTAAAGTGAAATTTGTACAACACTTGGAGTCCAGAGCCGGACACAAAATGAGCTGTTCAGGAGATGGTACTTACTACTGTTAGTTCCCAAACAGATGTTTTTCTCAATTTCAGCTATGTTGTCACAGGTGATCATAGAGGTAACATTAAGTTCTATGATCAGACCCTGTCCATTGTTACCTGGTAGAGCAACTTCAGGCTGAGCTCCATAAGGACCCTGTCATTTTCCAAGCCCCAACATCTCCCCCCACCGCAAAATCAAATTATCCTCCAGAATGCGCTCTAAAAGGTGACCTTTTTATTGTAAGGTAACTTGTTAATGAATCTAGGACACCTGGATGGCTCAGGGGGTTAACCCTCTGCCTTCGGCTCAGGTCATGATCCCAGGATCCTGGGATCGAGCCCCATATCGGGCTCCCTGCTCAGCAGGGAGCCTGCTTCCCCATCTCCCTCTGCCTGCCTCTTTGCCTACTTGTGACCTCTCTCCCTCTCTGTGTCAAATAAATGTCAAAAGTCTTAAATAAGTAAATAAGTAATAAAATGAATGATAAATAAATTAAAAAATAAAATTAAAAGAAAATTAATTTACAAATAAAATATTAAAAATTAACAATAATCATAAAACTAATAATAAAATAAATAAATTGATAATTGCCCAGGTTACATTTCAAAGCAGAATTTTCAGGACACCCGACTGGTTCAGTGTATTAAGCATCTGCCTTCTCAGGTCCTGAGGCCGGCGTCCTGGAGTGGAGTCCCGCATTGGGTTCGCTGCTCAAAGGGGACTCTGCTTCTCCCTCTGCCTCGGTCCCTCCCCGCTGCCTGTGCTCTCCATCTCTCTCTGACAAATAAGTAAATAAAATCTTTAAAAAATTTTAGGGCAGAATTTTAGACATAACCTCTAAAAAGACGAGCTGCCCAGATGGCTCATTCGGTGGAGTGTGTGATGCTTGGTCTCAGGGTTGTGAGTTTGAGTCCCGCCCTGGGTGTAGAGATGAATTCAGGTATGAGAAATAACCTCTAAAAACAAAGAATTTTGTCATTTTTCTCTACGGATAGATAAAAATCTATACCCACATATAAAAACATGTGAGCCATGTTATGTTGAGGCTCCCATTACTGAACAATTGGAAAGCATGTGCAAATACAGAGGATCTTTGGTCAAAGCAAACTGTTGGACTGTTACTGATGGGATCACAGTTCAGGATTTCAGAAACCCACCTCCCAGGCTTCCCGTACAGGGTGGGGGGTCGTCCTGCTGCTCCATGGCCACAGACTATCCAGGAAAACAGCTGGCTCCTGGCCTGGGGGAAATCGTTTTCAGCAGCAAGGCACGAGGGAAAGAAATTCTCTTCCCAGGCCAAGTTTTCAGCCTCCTGAGCCCCCAGCAGCATGTCTGCGGCCTCGGGGGAAGTCCTTGCTTGAAGTTTCTCTGTGTGCCCCTGGTGTGGGTTGGGGCCTGAGCAGATGAAAGCTCTGGTACTAGGCCAGCCCTGGACACTGGGGACGGTAGATGCCACCCACTCGTGCAAGCAGGAACAGGGTCCCACCAAACAGCTATGCAGATGAGGAAGGGACCGACTAGGACACAGCGGGGGTGACCTGCCCACTGGGGACCTGACATGCAGCCAGGAGGAAGGGCAGGATCTAGATGGCCTCACTGTATCCCTGGGTCGCTGCTCCTCCCCTCTTTCCTATCTACCTTGTGTCTCTGTGTGTGCACGTGCATGTGCGTGTGCGTGTGCGCGTGTGTGTGTGTGTGTGTGTTGTCAGTCCCCTCTGTTCCTCTCCCCTCCCACCTCCCCCTGCAGTGCTGTCCCTTCTCTGCTTCTCAGTCTGCTGCCCCATCTTTCCCGCCTACCTGCCAGTGTGTCCAGGGCAGTCAGCGTCATCTCTCAGGCCCCAGGCCACCTTTCTTGCATGCTCAGGCCAGCCTCCTTAAAGCCCAAGCCGTACTTCCTGGGAGAGTGGCAAAAGGGGGCCCTGTGGGGGACAGGGGTCCACCTGGCCTATGGGCCAACTGCAAAGGTAGCTGTTGGGGTCGGGGCCAGGGTGCAGGGAACGGGCCCCGCTCAGGCCCCAGTCCCAGTGTGGGGACTGCCCAGCACCTTCTCCCCCTTACCACCCTTCTCCAGCAAGCTCTAAGGCCTATACAGATGAGGGGAGGTCAGGGCCCGAGTTCTAGCCAGGCCTGCAAGCCTCTAGGACCCAGCTCTCAGCATGGACTCAGGCTGGCACCAGCCGACCCGCTGGGTGACCTGAGACAGGCGGTGAGTCATCTGCGTGTCTCAGCGTCCCCAACTACGGAACAGGGAAGAGAAGACTCCCTCCTTCTTAGTGTGCCTCTGAGGACTGGATAGGGATGAACAGACACGAAGAACTTGGCACGGCGGTTGCCGCAGTCAGTGGTGAGAATTCGGTTCTGAGTGGCAGCAGCAGCAAGAGAGAAAAGCCCAGAGACCACCAGGATCGCAGCTGTAGCTGACCGGGGGGCTTACCACCCATTGCTGTGCGGACCCACACGCGCCAGGGGACCGCCGGGGTCTCTGTGAGAGGGTGTTACCAGAACTGATTGCCCTTTGGGTTTCAGTGGGTGCTTGTGGGGATGGTCCAAGGAGACTCCACACCGGGTGCTGTCAGAAAGTAAGGAAAGTTCTGTCAACAGAATCCAGTCTGTGGGATCGTCAGGGAAAGTAGAGGAGAGACTCAGCTGTAGATGTAACCCCAGACGTGGGTGTGCCAAGTGTACACGGAGAGCATGGCAAGGGCAGGCCAAGGGCACTGGAACAAGAATGGTGGACGAAAGGCAAGACGGAAAGCCCACTTGGACCTCCGCTCTGTTGCTTCATTGATCAAAATGGGGAAAGAACCCTAAAGGTCTTCAGAGCGTCTCCTAGAGGCCAGAGCCGCACAACACTGTGAGTCCACTGTCCAGGATGTCACCCAGAACCAAAGGGCCTGACAGCCAGAGAAGAAGGCAATGCAGGCACATGCCGAGGGAAGAGAGGATGCATGCAGCCCTGCAATGCCCGCCTGACGGGTCTGCAGGGGGCGGCTATGGGACAGACTCCTGTCCCTGAGGGCTGGGGGCCTGGCCAGGGGAGATGGCTGGCACCCACTGCACCCCCATTCCTCTTCCTCAGTTCAGCCTTCAAGCCCGAGAGATCTGTGAACCCCCCGAGGGTGGGGAACGAGGGAGTCGACCCTTCCTGCAGGCCTGATTCATGCACTGGGCGGCGGCCCAACAGAAGCTGTGCACGTGCACAGGGGTTCCTGCACACGCGCTCATTCCTCAGGTTCCAGGTTCCAAAGCTGTGTCCTGGCAACAGGCCCCGGATCGTGCTCTAGGCCTTCTGCCGCGACTTGGCAGCTGAAGGAGAGCGCTGCGAGCCTAGTTCGCTATCCTCAGCATCTGGCCTTACCGGACTGCTCTATGGGCACCTCCTTGAGCAGGACGTGCCCCTCCCCCCAGCCCCCCGCTGTGCGGGGTTCCCACCTGCCAGGAGGGCTGGTCCGCCCCCACCCCGCTCACTGTGGCCGCAGACTACTCTTGGCGCCCAGGGCTCGTCTGGCGGCCCACGCCCGGGGGTCCACTCGCAGGCGGTCCTCCAAGTACCCTGCGAGGTGGCAACCGCGCTCAGTCGTAGGAGGTTGCAGAAGGTACTCCTTGATCCTGGAGACCCGGCGCTTTCTTCTGGGGCTCCTCGCCTCTTTCTGCAGGTGGGGCTCCCGGGTGAAGGTGATGCTCTCGGCTCCTGGATCACAGGTGTCCTGCCACCGCTGCTGTGAGTCCATCGTGGACACGGTCCCCCCCTGTGTGCTGCAGAAGCGGGTCATCACCAGGCTGCCACCCTCAGAACCCAGGAATGTCCACGATGTCCCCACGGGGGAGAGGGTATGCAGAGACCCCAGAGAGAGCGGCAAAGGCACGGCACAGGTAGAGGAAAACCCTGCACATCCAGAGGGGCAAGAGACTCACAGGAAGGACCCTAAAGGCGCTGGGGCCCCACAGGGGGCATTTAGGCCGCTGGGGGTCCAGGGAGGCCTCTCTTCCTTTGTGCCCAGGCCTGGGCCTTTGCAGACAGCCATCCCCCGGCAAGAGAGCTTGGAAGAACCATGCAAGGGAAAGTCCCCCAGCTCCCATCGGAGCTCCTGCCCCACTCGAAATGCCATCACCAGTTCCTATAGTTCCACCAGGGACTGCCACCCGGTGCAGAGGAGGAGGGGTCTGGCCACAAGTCAGGCCTCGCGGCCCCCGAGGTCCCCCAAAAAAGTCAGCCAAGAGAGCCCCTTGTGTCCCGCCGGAGTGCCTGCACTTTCTCAGAAGAAGAACCAGCTGGGAAAGGATGCCGATACCACCACCGGGCAGAAGGCAACGCAGAGGAACTGCTCGTCCCCAGCTGACTGTTCCAGGCCCCGAAAACGCAGGGTTTGTCTGCTGCCACACAGGCGAGGGGAGCCTCTGAGGCTGCCTTCACCCCCTGATCCAGGGTTTCGAGTGACTGTTGAGGACCTGGACCAGGAAAAGAGAGCTGCTCTCCAGCCCATCCAAGATGCTCTCCGAGGGGACACAGAGACCACCTGCAGCTGTGGCCCAACTTCGCCATCCAGTGCCTTGGCCCCGTCTGCTGCAGTGGCTGCTCCCCTGCCAGCCTCTGACACCCAGGTCACCCCCATGGGCTGCTCCCCACCTTCGCAGCCTCTCCTCTTGGGGTCTCACCCTGGCTGCAGTGGGAGCTCCTTGCCACCTACCCAGGCCCTCTCCATGTTCTCCAGAAAGCGCAGGGCCTCAGTCACCGTCCCCCCAGGCCTGCCTGCACTGCCGGGGAGTAGTGGTAACCCGGGACCCACTGCCCAGGCCCCATTCGGGGCTGTTGGTGGGCAGTGGCCCGGAGCCGGCACCCTTCACAGCTCTCCCCAGCATGGACAGCCGGCAGCTCAGGCTCCAGACCCACTCCAGGGCCTGAGCGCAGCTCTAGCCCAGCTATCCTTGGGCAGCGGCCCCCAGGCGGGTTATGTGGTTCCCTTACCCGCATCTGCCTCCCGGGGCACCCGTGCCAGTGCCCAGCCAGGTTCAGTTACCTCCACTGCTATACTCGCCCCTGGCGCAGCCGCTGCCCCTGGCTTGGCAGCCGCCCCCCATGCTGGGCCCAACAGCCAGCAGCCCCGCCCCCCAGCTGGCAGCACAATGCCGGCCCCCAACAGCATGGGGCTTTCGGCAGCACCCCCAGGTTTGCGGAGAGGAGATGATGTTGGACATCTGTGCTCCAGCTTTGGGGCTCTCAGCATTACAGCAGGAACGAGCAGGGCCCCAAGCGGCCCGCAGGGCTCCAGGGCAAGCCTGGGCCCAAACACAGGGGGCCGCCCATTCCAGAGCACCCTGTCAGGGACCGCTGGAGCCAGCACGACGAACCACACTGTGTCGGGAGCCCCGAGGGCCCCTCCCTCCAGTCACATCCCCAGGCACCCGACCAAGCAGAGGTCCAGCTCAGATGGCTGCAGCACTGCCAGCAAGGCCGCCGGCGGGGGTGGGGGTGTCCTGGCCTCTCCTCCTAGTGGCCCTGCCTTGCTGGTCAGCACGGCCCAGAGCAGCCTTGCCACCAGGACCCCCTCATCCATTGCCCAGCACTTGGTGAGACGCAAAAGAGCTGCGCCGTGGAACAAGCCATCTTCCTCCACATCACAGCCCACTCCCTGGGGGCCCAAGAGGCAGAGGCTCGGCTGAGCCAATAGCTTCCGGGAGAAGCAGCCGGTGTTGTACTTCCTCCCAGGTGACACCGGTGCCAGAAGAGTGTGGAATGGGAGACACAAATCGAGCCCCGACCTTGGCGGGCCTAGAGCAAAACCGGGCTCCCAGCCAGCCAGCCAACATTGGGGAAACTTCCCAATCCCTGACCCACCATTTTGAGGGAAGGTGGGGGCTTGAGCCCTTGTCCGTGATCCCAGGGGCCACGGGCCTTGGGACAACACACGGAGATCCGTGTCCCTTCGGCCTCCAGTCCCACAGCACCTGGGACTCCTGCCGCTGCCCACAGGTTTCCCCTCCCCTCCCCCCATGTTCTTCCCAGAACCTTTAGGGAGTATTTATTTTATTAATTAAAGCCTTGTTCTAATATCTTTGCATAGCTGTCCTGAGTCTCCTTTGTGGGTCAAGTGTGCAAAAGTTGGGACTCGAATGGGAGTTGGGTGCTCGAATGGGAAGCCAGACGCCATCGTTTCCAGGTTCCCGTGGCCCAGCAGAGCGGGTAGGGCTAGAAGGATGGACCCTTGAAGAGGGAGAGTAGATTTTCAGTTTTGGGGATGGGCCTGGGAGAACACTGGCCTGGGGAGGGCAAAATGGGGAGACTCACCCTTGCCTATTGGAAGCGCTGCTTCTCTCCCACTGGGGACCCCACGGAATCTTTTTGCTTCACAACCCTGGGGCAATGGAAAGACACTCCTGGCCTAGAGTATGGGTCTAGCATCAAAGATTGTGGCTCAGGGCAAAGGAGGACAGCTTTGCCTTGAGGGTGTGGCAGCCTCCTGAACGCTGAGTGACATCCCACTTCACACAAGCACCAGCCTCCCTCAGTGCATCTCTTCCCTCTACCAGGCATTTGGGGTGCTGCTTCCTGATGGCCCTGGG
Source organism: Martes martes (assembly GCF_963455335.1). Classification (NCBI taxonomy): domain Eukaryota; kingdom Metazoa; phylum Chordata; class Mammalia; order Carnivora; family Mustelidae; genus Martes; species Martes martes. Next base: position 8,329,368 of record NC_137904.1, on the reverse strand, counting down.
GAGAAGAATGAGGTGCAAACAACTCATCTGTGAGAGGGACAGAGCAGGGACGACAGCTAAAAGGACTGTCACCCTGAAAAACTCCTCAGTCCCATATTTTTTAGATATAAGATAACAACCAACAAAGGAGGAGGTTATACATTAGTCACGGGTCTTCTGGTCAACCAGAGGGAATGGGAGTCCTCTGTCGACCATAGTCTTGTAGGTAAACAGAGGAGGGTGTGCCTGGCCCAGCAGCATGGAATTGATAGTTGAGCAAGCGCACATAAAGGGATTATTCTAACACCAGGCTTTAACGACCCTGGCAGGGGTCAGTGACCAGGGCATCCCCAGCTGCTGGGCTTCAAGGACGTGTATCCTCCTCTCCACCGGAGGCCTGCTGCTAGTACAGGTTTTCTCAAGGTCATCACCAAGCACGCTTGCGTGACCAGTACAATTCCTCATTAGTGATATTTCAAGCAGTCTGTCATTCTGAGGGATGGTTCCGTTTCCCCCTTTTTGTTAATGCAGAAGCAGCAAAATCCGTTTTGCAAGTTCTCTAACCACTCGTCGTCAGAAAGATTTCCGTGAGCATCTGAGGACTAAGCGTAAAAAGATTATAGCAATAAAAAGTGTCATCATTCCACCTATAATGCCAAGACCAGTTTTTGGATCCAAGCAAAGGGGTTTACATCAGACAGAATATCATTAATCCTTTGGGCGAAACTGACTCTTGGAACTGATTGTAAGGATAGCGAGGAATGGCCTGAATAGTATCTTGAAACTGTTTAATATCCACAGTTAAATTACCACCATAATGACTAGTAATATGGCGAAATCTTGTTCCACGGTATTTCTCATTCATTATAGGTGTAGGGAGTAACACAGAAGGAAGAAACATTCTGATCACACAGAAGGTGAAGCCTTATATTTGGAAGATCTTCTCTCCTATATATGTTACGGCTTCTTCTAAATCAGAGACTCTTTCATGAAATCTTTGATCTAGGACTGTTTGTGGATGCCAAGCCTTGCTAGCATTCTCGTGCCATTTTTGCACAAATTGGGTGGTTTGTACGGTCTGATGCAAGGCCATTCCCACAGTGGTGGCCGTAACAGGAATGGCTATAATTCCTAGAATAGTTCAGTCGGAGGCACAGGTGACAACCCGGATTTGTGATTCTTGTCTGAAGTGTGTGATATGTGTGTGGTGGGGCAGAGGTTGGGGGGGCAGTTTTGTGGGACTGAGCCCCTGCTATCTCCAGGTATCTACGTCCACATAGATAGTGTCAGATTTGAGTTACATTGTAGCACACCTAGCTGGTGTCAGAGAATTGTTGGTGAGTGGAACACCCCCTCCCACACCCGTGGTGGAATTGGGCACATAACCCTTGTGATTCCAAATATGAGAATGTACAAAAACAAAACAAAAACCTCACACTTTTTGCTTATTTAGCTAAAACAGAGAGTCTAAAATCAAAGCCTGGTTTACAAATGCACGATGATATGAGAAATGTTGTTTTATGAAGGTTTCATTTCACAGGCATGAATGATTACACAACTGACTATTGCCCATTGATCGTCATGTCCAGCTGTCTTCTTTCCGCAGAGGTCTGGCTGGTGGGGCTCAAGGGTCCATGCCTCTAATCACAAGCTGACCCCACTGCCAACCAGCCCCAGTTCCTAGGTGAGGTCCAAAAGCCACCTCATTAACATAACAAAAGAAACCTTTATTGCTATGCTCATTGGAAATTACAGAGGTTTTGTGCCTGAAATGAGACACAGAACCAATAGTTCCATTATATTTCTATTTCAGAGAAATAGAAAGCAAAGGAATAATCTAAGGAATGTAAGAAAAAACCCCAGATCAGTGAATAAACTTGATGTATTTTTCTTAGTTTTCAATAACTTTCTTTTTGTAGCAATCCTATAACATATTATAAACTTAAATATAATCTCATTTGGCTATCAGTGATATTTAAAACACAGGGATATTCCGACAATATTAGTTTAAATATTGTATTAACTCTCCAGATATTTTAGTCCAAGAACATGCATTTTTAATTATATATGTTGTTTTGAAAATTTAACAACTGAACTAAGAAAAAAACTATGAGTTCTTTCAACAAAGTGAATATTTTGTTGGAAAAAAAGGCTAGAAAAGTTATATAGTATTATTACCAACATCTTAGCTCATAAATCTTACCAACTTAAAAGTTCTTAAAAATTTTAAAGGTTAAAAAAAAATTTAGAATTGCGCCTGGATGGCTCAGTGGGTTAAAAGCCTCTGCCTTCAGCTTGGGTCGTGATCCCAGGGTCCTGGGATCAAGCCCCACATTGGGCTCTCTGCTCAGCAGGGAGCCTGTTTCCTCCTCTCTCTCTGCCTGCCTCTCTGCCTACTTGTGATCTCTCTCTCTGTGTCAAATAAATGAATAAAATCTTAAAAAAAAAAAAGATCTCCCGTTAAGCATTAGTATGCATGTCCCAAGCACCAGATCACTCTCCAAGCTGAATAGCCAATCTGTGGCTACTATCAATATGGGTCAGCTAATGACATAAATACTGTCCTCTCCTGGTGGGCTCTGAATGGTTTTGCAAGGTGTTTGGTCAGTGGGAAGCTTGAGGACAGTGGCGTGACTGTATGCTGTGGGTCAGATCAGGCCGAGATCGTCAGTAGTACACAAATATTCGTTTCTGGGAGGTCAATGCTTAAAAGATCTGAGGGTCAAAATTGCGCCTGCAGAAAGTTTACTCTCAGAAGCTATGAATCTCTTGGTGTTAGAGTCCTAAAGAACTTTCACCTCATCCCCCAGTGCCCTCACCGAAGATGTAGTGAGTTAGCAATACATATTTTTTACTTGTGATACTGTGTGCATTTTCTTAAAAGGCTTTGGCTCTTTGCAAATCTGCCTTCCTAAAGCTAATCATGTGTAGATCCCGGATTCTTCTAGAATATCTTGTGGACAGGGGGAATCTGTGCTGAGGGTAAAGCGAATCTGGGGGTTATAAATTCAGTTTCCACTTCTGCTTAGTTTTCTCACCCACAAAAGACAAGTATTCATTAATAGTAGGGGATCTTAACACGCCACTCACAGTAATAGATCATCCAAGCAGAAAATCAACAAAGAAACAAGAGCATTGAATGATGCATTGGACCAGATGGACCTCATAGATGTATACAGAACATTCCACCCTAAAATAACAGAATACTCATTCTTCTTGAGTGCACATGGAACCTTCTCCAGAATAGACCACATACTGGGTCACAAATCAGGGCTCAACCGACACCAAAAGATTGAGATTATTCCCTGCATATTCTCAGACCACAGTGCTTTGAAACTGGAGCTCAACCACAAGAAAAAGTCTAGAAGAAATTCAAACACCTGGACGCTGAAGACCATCTAGCTCAAGAATGTTTGGATCAACCAGGAAATCAAAGAAGAACTTAAACATGGAAACCAATGAGAATGAAGACACTTCGGTCCAAAACCTATGGGATACAGCAAAGGCAGTCCTAAGGGGGAAATACATAGCCATCCAGGTCTCCCTCAAAAAAATAGAAAAATCCAGAATACATCCACTCTCTTTATACCTTAAAGAACTGGAGAATCAACAACAAATTAAGCCAGCCCCACACAGAATCAGCTTGAAGTCAAAATTGTGAAGTGGATAGAATATAAAGTTAGAAGTCATTTTCTCCAAATTTCCCTTAGCTTGAAAATTCTATCTCATTATAAGGACTTACCAAATTCATTCAGTTATGTAATTACTTAAAATAACCTGGATGCATCCATGTATCCCTGCAGCACTGAAAATCTTGATAATTTGTTTTTAGAACCCAAATTTTATCTTGTATGTTGAACAGTTTAAAGATTAACCATCACATAAGGTTTCGAAAACAAATAGGATTTGATTGGCCTCAGTTCTGTCATCTGTAAACTTAAGACTGCAACAATTACTGTAGAATATAGATTAAATTTGATTATAAAAGTAACAGTCCTCCTGAAACCAATATTGCACTACACGTTAACTTACTAGAATTTATTTAAATTTTTTATTTGAATTCAATAAGCCAACATATAGTGCAACATTAGTTTCAGATGTAGATGTTAAAAATTCATCAGTTGCATGTAACATCCAGTGCTCATCACATTACAAACTAACTAGAATCTAAATAAAATTTGAAAAAGCAAAAGTAAAAGTATTTTAAGAAAAACAAACTAAAAAGTTTGTTGTTAATTGCTTATATATGTGTGTATATGTAATTATACATATTATTTAATAAAATTACACATATATTTATATGAAGGTACCTGTGGTTTTAGTAGCTAAGCTAAAATATTTCTATTTATGGCAGCAGGAAAAAAACAAAAACAGTCCCCCCTCCCCCACAGAAGTAACAGTCATTCCGCAGGTAGCATTGCAAACTTCGAGTACACATTCCAAAGTTCTTAAAACCACATGGTAAATCTTGCATTTTGAAATGACAGATCTTCCCATGTGGCAAAGCCCTCTCCGTGGAAGTTACTTTCTTGAAGACTCATCTCAGCAAATGCTGTAATTTTCTCCCAGCTGGCCATTTCTGATCCCCTTCATGTGCACTTTTCTTTGATGGAAAAGTTCTCCTCTGTGGTACAGCCTCAGAGATTTAGAAGTTCAGCTCCTGAACAATTGTTTCTCAGAAATATTCAAAATGCATTTTAAGATGATGGAATGTCTGTCTCCTTCTTCCATCTCCTCATACAAGACAATGAGACAGCGGGGAGGTCACCGGGGGCCCAGCCGCTTTCATCATCAGAGTGGCGGCTTTTGGCAGTGAGCTTGGGGCTGGTGTGGCGGGAACTCTGCTCTGTCGCCTGGCCAGCGGATGATTTGGTTAATGAGCACATGCTCCCATTAGAGTGCCTGCCTTTGGACAGAGCAAACCTGTATGCATTCTAATTGCTCTCCTTGATGGCTTAGGCTTTCTCCTGTCGCCTTTCTTCTAACAGGATTTCAAACTTGCGCAGCCCTGCGTAGAAGATCCCCATACAAAGCCATACCGAGCCATAGTGCTTTCTTGGAGGTAGCCTGATGGGTAGCGAGAAAAGGGCACGAGGGCATGAGAAGACCTGTGCTCTTACCCTAGTTCAGCCATGCGAGAGGCATAACGAACAAATCGCTTTGCCTTTAAACTTCTATTTCCCTATTAGCAAAATGAAGATTTTGAATGAGGTAGTTCTGAGATCCATGTTAGCTTTCAAATCAAAGTAACTTTTTCTTTTATTGCAAAGCCTTTAGAAAATTAGAATCTGTCCATTCTCAACTCTGACTACAAAACTTGCCCTGCTGTATACGTTTTTAGATTCTATTCTACGAAACTTCTGCATGATTAGATAAATATAAACCCAAATCTATAATAGGCAGTTTCAGTGAGGTAAAAATATCCTTAGGATCATGCTACTACAGTTTAGACTTCCTTTCTTTTTCTTTTCTTAGACTTCAGCAATTTTAACAAAGCAGGCATCTTTTAAACAGTGGTGACGAGAAAATAGACACTCAAACACAGTGTGTGGAAGGAAAGACTGGCCGATTCATCCTAATGTACACAAAGCTTAGGACTGAGTACGAGGACTCAGCCCTAAGTAAGCACCCTGAAGCTGAGTGAGCTACAAAGTCAGGGTGGTTAAAGACTGCATTATTGTCATGCAAAAATGATGACTACAACAGAAAAAGACCAACAAAGTGTATCTGAAAATTTTGTAAATGATGATAACATTTTTACATAGAAGGAGGGCAAGACTTATTCGGTAATGATGCTAAGAATAATAGCTAATTATTTGGGAAAGCAGGCAACTAGAATCTTTCTTCAGACCATCCCCCATTCTTAAAGGTAAATGGGTCTGGGAATGTGAAAAATGAAGCCATAAGGACTAGAAGCAATTGAAGGAATATTTATCTGCACGAGGGATGAGAAAAAGGCTTCTAAGGACCACAAGATCGATAGATTTGTAAATGTTAAGTCTGCTCTGTCAAAAGTCAGCATGAAACAATGAACCAAGACCAATGGATGTCCATTCATTTTGTGAGTATCAGCCGTAATGCTTTCTATCACTGATTAGTATTACCCTGGAAGAGTAATCAGAATTCTTATGGGCAAAGTTACTGAGTGCATTTTAGAACAAGGGGTGTGTGTGTGTGTGTGCGCGCGCGCGCGCGCATGCGTGAGTGTGTGCGTGTGTGTATGTTTCTATGTTTTCTTTCTCTTATGTGAATACCTAGGAGTTGACTTTCTGGGTTATATGTTAGGTGTATCTTTTTTTTTTTTTTTTTGTAAGAGCATATCCAGCCTTTTTCAGAATAGAATACCATCGTACACTTCCACCAACAAGAATAGAATACCATCGATACCATCATACACTCCCACCAACAATGCTTGAGTGTCCTCTTAGCTCTACATCCTTGTTAACATCTTGTGCAGGAGATCTGGTCTTTCTTTTTACATGTTCTAATGGTGTGTGTTTTACTGTGGTTTTAGTAGGCATTTCTCAGATTACTAATGATGCAGAGAACATAGTGTTTATGGGCATTTGTGTACTTTCCTTATGGACAATGTCAGTTTAAATATTTCACAACTTTATTCTATTTTTTCTTGTGAGTTTTTAAAATACTGTGCTGTTAAGGACTTTATGTCTATCTAAGGTACCAGCTCTTTGTCAAATACATATTTTATAATGATTTAATTATTTTCTCCAACTCTGGGCCTTGCTTATTCATTTTCTTAATAGTGCCCTTTGATAAATAGAAGTTTTGCATTTTTAAAAATATGTGTAAAGTCTAATTTAACATTTTTTATTATAATTAATCCCTACAATTTGTCTAGGAGAACTTGGCTGGCTAGCAAATTATGAATGTTTACTCCTATATTATTTCTCTAAAGCTTCATTATTTTATCTTTTACATTAGGTCTTTGATCCACTTTGACTTAATTTGTGTGTAAGGTGTGAGTTAGGGATAAAGTTTCTTTTCTTCTTCTCCTTCTCTTCCTCCTTCTTCTTCTTCTTTTTGGTGGATATCCACGTAATCCAGCATCATTTGTTAAAAATATTTCCTTTCTCTGTAAGGTTATATTTGGCACTTTTGTCAAAAATTGCATGCATGGGTCTATTTCTGGGTGCTTGGTCCTAGTCCATAAATCAATTTGTCACTTCCTATGCCAACTTCCCTCTGTTTTAGTTTCTGTAGTTCTAGAGTAAATCTTGAAGTTAGATAGTATGAAACCTCTAGCTATTTATTCTTTTTTTTTTTCCCCAAGCTTGCTCTGAGTTTTGGTTTTGGTTCCAAGTCCCTGTGTGTGTGTTTCTTAATATATATTTTAGATCATCGTTCCATGTCCATAAGAAAATCCTCCTGGGATTGGCAATGCTTACATATACTACCTTTTCTGAATTTCCTTTTCTCTACTCCCTCACATTTGCCCCTTGCAGTCACCTCAAGAAGAAATCGTGTAAATCCAGCTCCTTGTCTCAGACTCTGTTGTGTGCAAATGAAGGTGTTCTTCACATCCACTTACCTCCACTGGTCTTATGTCATACTTCGTGTGTGCTTTCTCTAGCTTAGTATTTTTAACATATCATAAACATACTTTTTTAAAAAGATTTTATTTATTTATTTATTTGAGAGAGAGCGCACAGGAACAGGGGAGAGCGGTAGAGAGTAGGAGGAAGAATCAGACTCCCACTGAGCAGGGAGCCCAGCATGGGTCTCATGCCCAGGACCCTGAGATCAGAACCTGAGCTGAAGGCAAATGCTTAACCAGTGACCATACACTTATTTTTAAAAAGACTTACTGAAGTCTTTACCAGAAGTGTAGATTGGGTTAGAAGTCACAAGTCATTGGAATACACCATTGCTAACTACTGTATATATATACATGAAAAATTTACTATGATATGTTTTTACATTTTAAAAAATGAACATATTTCTATGTGTTCTACCTACTCACAAATGTTTCATACAAATTTTGTATTAAAGTAAGATGGTCTCTGTAACATGATTTTAAATTGTGATTTGTTAGTACAAATATAGGGGACTATGGATGTAAGTAGTCATGATAATTTGTTTTCTATATATTACCTATAACAAGCAAGTATTTTTAGTGTGCTATTAGATTTATTACCTCATGGGTTGTTTTTTTTTTTAACTTGAAAAATGAGTATCCTATAATATGACAGGGTCCCTTCCAATGTCAGAAATACTGCCCCTCTCCTACCTAAGATCTTCATGTGATCTAAAGTACTATTGCTTCTACAATCATTATAAGACATGTCCATAAAAGCAGGAGATACATATATTTTCACTGTTTTTCTTTACCGAAATTTGAAACAGTATTGTGAAGATTATACATGAGTGTGAAGTGTTGAGTGATTTGCAGTGATTCATTTTGGATTCGGGGTCTGTGACTTCCTTTCCTCTATGGACCCCATATTGCTGTCTAACAGATCAGCCTCGTACATGGAGGATGTCGGGCACATGAATTTTCTTTTCATCCAGCTTAAATGTCTTTTATTTTATTGTGATTAGCTGTAACATGACTAAACAGCCTCTGTTATGAAGCAGAAATATTTATAGACTGTTAAGTGTAAAAGGAGAGCTTATAAATTCACAAAGATTATAAAAGCAGCTTCCAAGTTGTACTCTGGGATCGACGTACTCTGAACCAAAACTAGTAGATTAGCTGTGATAGAGAAAGAGAAACCCAAGACAGCTGAAGGATTGCTGAGAGTGCACTTAATCCAGGTAATTTACGGGGCAGGGAGTTAGCCATTTGCAAATTAGGTTGTTGAGATATTGTCAGTGACCTCCAAGGAACCGCGATTGGTGAGTCTGTGAGAACGCAGGTGAAGTATCACCCTGTGCTTCATTCAATGTGGATTCTCCCAGAGTGAGCCCTATTGGACTCACGGATTTTGTTTTTCCTTTACAGAGGGTATAAGGAAAGTATCCATATAACGGGGTTGTTAAATTAAGCATGCATCAAAATCACCTGGTGGGCTGGTTGCAAACAAGACAAAGCAGAGTGTTGGGCTTCCGTTCAGGAGGGTCGGGAGGTCTGGATGGGGACTTAAGAATGTGTTTCCCACACTGTGAGGTGCTGCCGCTGCTGCGCTCTTCCAGCAGCCACACATCGAGAACCCCTGGGTTAGTCATGGTGCCCGACACTCGCATAACCGTTTGACATTGTCTTCTCTGCAGCCATCTGGGGAAGCCTGGGTGTGACGTAAGGACACTGTCAGGCCGCATTGCTTCTGTCATCTCCAGCCCCAACTGATCCAACAACTTCTTTCAACTGAGCTTATGTTAACTGTGCTGTCGGTGACCAGAGGAAGCCTTGGGGCACCCTAGCTCTTTTCAAGGTGTCCAGTTGCGTCATGCATGCACCCTTTTCTCTAACTTCAGAAAAATGGAATTCACTCTAAGTGGTTTAGGTAGAAAATAAATTTCCCAATGATACCCAAGTGAATGACAGAATTGTTAGGATGGCCAAAGATTTATACTTAATGATAAAATGGCAGGGATAATGTTCAAAACCATAACACCAAACTGGCCTAATCTGTGTCCTACTGGTGTGGCTGAACTTGCAAACCATCCTCATTCCCAAGGCCATATGGCACTATGAGCCTGCCTTTGAAATCTTTAGTGTGTCCACAGCTGCCATTCCCACTAGAGAGTAGAATCTCCCCACGGAGCCTTTTTCCTAAAGTTGCTCACGTCTGCACTGAGGTCTGTGGGTCCATGTAACCCTGGGTCACAAACCTGTATCCTAACCAAAAGTGAACTAAGAAATACATGTTTTTGACTCTACCTTGGAAAGGCATAACTTAGAATGTGAGGGGCCTATCCAAATGTATGGAGATGTTCCAAAAATGTCAGATGACCTTCTCAGTGGTTGTTCTGATTTATGGTATGTTACGAATGGTGCCAGACCTAATGTGTTAAGACAACGATGAGATATCTTTCATGTTTCTGTGGCTAAGCTGGGATGAGCTAGGTGGTTCATGCTTAAAGTCTGTTGTGCATTTATACTCAGAAGTGGTTGGGGCTGTGCCCATCTGAAGGCTGGACGAGACTGGATGTGCAAGAAGGTCACTCCCATTGATGTCAGTTGGAGATGCCTATCTGCCGAGCAGTCATCTGGGAATGTCATCATCATGATGGCTGATTTTAGGAGAACACAAGTGAAGAGCAGGTGTGGGGCAGGAATAAGAAGAAATGTCCAGGATGGTCCAGAGGACTATCCCTGTATTTGGCACAGGACCACTTCCTTCATTCTCTTTGGATCACAGGACCTGCCCAGATTCAAAAGGCAGAGCTAGGGGCTCAGAAGAGCATGAGGGGCTTGAGTTGTGGTCCTGGCCATCTTTGGAATACACAGTCTCCCAGGGTGCTGCTTGATAGTGGACAGATGGAGCATTTTTGCAGCTAATTCAAAAAGGAAACAATGCCCACCACATGTGTGTGTGTGCATACACACACCACACACACATGCACCTCGGTATTGAATCAGGTATGTTCCAGTGCCGTTTTCAGATACTGAGGTAATTGTCTTTACAGCCTACTTCTATACATGCAAGACAAATTTAAGATCTCTCACTGTGATGGAAATAGGATGAGGATGAGATGCGGGCCTTCCCTCCCAGCCACAGGTGTAAAGTCAGGTTTATCAACACAGCTTTCCATACTGATGCAGTCTAATGATGTACATCATTTCTGCCTTTTCTTTTTGTCCTAAGTCAATTTTGGGGGGAAAAATGTTTATACTGCAAATATGGGGTTACACTGGACCATCAGATCGGTGCTCTTTTTTTAAAAAGATTTTATTTATTTATTGGACAGAGGGAGAGGGGTCGCAAGTAGGCAGAGAAGCAGGCAGAGAGAGGGGGGGAAGCAGGCTCCCCGCTGAGCAGAGAGACCGGTGTGGGGCTCGATCCCACAACCCTGAGATCATGATCCCAGCTGAAGGCACAGGCTTAACCCACAGAGCCACCCAGGTGCCCTGGTACCCTTGCTTTGAAGTCAAACCCTACAAATTGAATATCCTCATGAATTAGTAGTTTGCTATAAATAATAAGTTGCATGTTAGGATTGACCTTTAAAAACTAAGGCATCCGTTCATTCTGTGACTTTGTTGCTCAAACACGGAGCTAGTTTCATCTTAGACAGACAATTGTGTATAATGTCATGACCATATTTCCCTCTGATTAGATCAGAGAATAATGATCCTCATTACTCCATCGACCTCTGAAAAAAGTGGTAAAAGTGGGTACTGTCACTGGCTGTCCCTGTTGAGAATCTTTATAGACACAGCTTTGCTGTGGAGTTGCTGTCAAGCTCAAAGAATTCCAGACGACACTCAAGGTTTCTTCACACTTGATTACCCAAGGCATTCCTGGACACCCACTAAGGTTATTTACAAGCCCTCACTGAGATCACTTAGAACTCCTTCAAAACCCAAGAGCTTCTTCGACTCTTTGGAAACTGCTTCCAAATTCCAGCAGTCGCAAAGAAGTTATTTCTTTTGAATACTTGTCAAATAATTTAGTGCAGTCATGAAAGTGGATGCAGATGGGTATATTGAGTTGTACTGAATGAAAACTGTCTTACATATGGAATTAAATTAAATAATGTAAATGCTGGGACTTTTCATTTTGCTGTCTGTCCCCTCACAATATGGTATCATTTTGATGTGAATGAAAGGCTCCACCACTCTTAAAGTAATAATTTAAAAATATGAGGATTGAGTTTTAGGATTTGATGAGAGGGAGAAGATTGTGAGTCTCACCTTCTTATGTGTAAACATTTACTTAAGTCCTCTACTTTCAAGATGAATGTACCACCCTCAGTTAGTCCTGAAACATTAAACTCTAGGGTTCCTAGAATTTGCCTTGTCCATAAGATAATTATCTGTTCTTCTGCCGAAAGAGAGGACAGAAGCTGGCATGATGAGCTAAGGAAGGGGAGGGCCAGCTAACTGCTTTCCAAATTTTCACCAGATCTTTCTGTTTATAGCCCGGCCTTCTTACTAACTCCCAGGGAATTAGGAGTTCTTCAACAAAAATGCAGTGGCTTCCCAGCCTTTCCTAATGTCATTTGGCTTTTTAGGATCTACTGAATCAGTTATTAATCTATCATCTCCTTTCCATATTACTGTTTTTCTTACTGTGTTTCCTCTCAAACTGCATGTTTTTTTTGAATTGTTTTCCTTTCAAAATAGCTGATTCCTGTATTTTAGGGAGATTTAAGAAATAAAAATACAAAAACACTTTTTAAGGTAGAGAGTGTGCTCCACTATAGTGATGGGCACATGTCATTATTCATTAATCCAAGTCCATATTATAATGGACAACACAAGAGTGACCCTGGTATAAACTTATTGACTCTGGCTGATAATCAGGTATCACTGTGGGTTCATCAGTCATAACAAATGTACCATATGGTGAAGGATACTGACAGCGGGAGAGGCTGCTCAGGTGAGGGGCAGGGGGACATGTGGGACTGTATCTGCCTCTCAGTCTTGCTTTGAACCTAAAATTTTTCTAAAAATTAAGTCTTAAAAAATACAAAATCCTATGATCAATTCTCCATTCTAATCTTTTTGTGTGGTTTTATACTTTGGCCTGCCCTTGACATAATTCAGAATATTCAATCTAGCAGACTGAATGACTGCCAAGGTGCATGATAAAATATTTATTTGGTAAAAAAAATAAATAAAATCAACATATCATGTTCATATAAGGAAGACGTGCTGAGTCAATATATTTAAATCATAAAACTAATTTTTCACTTATTTCCAATTACAGATTTTTAAAATTTTCCAAAATATAAATATACACTTTGCATGCAACGTGGTTATTAAAAACTAAGTAGCGAAGGGGTGCCTGGGTAGCTCAGTTGGATAAGCATCCCACTCTTGGTTTCAGCTCAGGTCATGATCTCAGGATCATGAAACAGGCCCCAGGTGGGGCTCAGAGCTCAACACAGAGTCTGCTTGAGATCATTTCCCTCTCCTTCTCCCCCTCTGCTCATGTTCTCTCTCCCTCAAGTAAATAAATCTTTTTAAAAAACTAAGTAGGGGTTGTTTCGTAGAGAAGAAAATAGATGACTCCAGAAATCATTTAAAGAAACCAGAACCATGATTCAGAGAGTTGACTTTTGGCTGCATGAAATGTGATAAGACATTTGGAGAAAGTTTGAAAACTGAATGGTAGCAGTCTCATGAAGCAAACAGTAAGGATTGTTTTTCCTTGAGAAGAGAAAAGAATAAAATGATGAAAGAAAGGATTACATCACGCTTTGTGAAAGACATAAACATGTGGTCAAAATTTGGGACACTGTGGAGTTACAACAGCTGCCATGGTGACAATATGGAAAGAGCACATGACTTGACTCTATCGGAACGTGAGTGATGCTCTTCACGATACAGGATGCATGATGTTGGCCGAATCATACTCTCCCTTTACGCTTCCAGGGCTTGGCTGATTATCCGTAGACCCCTTTGAGTTATGCCATGAAGACTGAAAGGATTAATCGAATTTGTCTTGGACTGACTCAAAACATTCTTAGCTTAGATCCTGTCCATAAGCTACCCATTACCCCATCAGAGGAATCAGCATACATACTAGATGTTTAATATCAAGAATCAGTAATTCCTCATCGAATGTCCATACACTCTTGTCTTCGTCAGTTTTCCATTAGCAGAATGTATAGTAAACCTCAGAAGGGACTGCGTTCCCCACATGCCGCTTCCTAACTTTGATGAGGTCACTAGCTTTAGTATTTTTCCCTTCTGGACACCTGCCCCGCCTGAGCACCAGATTTCGTCAGTTCTTGGATTCTGCACATTCAAACTCTCAGCTCCGCCCTTTGCTCTTCACCTTCACTTTCAGTGCCCATGGCCAGCTTCTCCTCCTTGATTTTTGTTCTGCTGAAGTACTCGCGTAGGAATGGTTAGACTCGGAGCCTCCAGTCTTGCTTTCTACATAACCATGAGAAAACCTACCTAAAAAATGTGTCTGTATCACTGTCAAAGTTATATAAGATAAAACAATGATTTCTTTTTAAATTTAAAGGCCATGTGCCTTCGCATGACATAGCAGGACCTGGGCCGTCCAGTCACCGATCCCCTTTACATTAACCAATGATATATACTTTCCTGTCTGATCATAAAGGACCCACCATTGGGTTCCCTCTTGCGGGAATGCCAGCTCATGAGTCTTTGGTCTGTCCATCACCTACTCATCCTGTTTCTGAAGACTTGGTCCTGGCACCATTTCCAGAAGTGTTTCCCTTACTGCCCATTCCTCAGTCTGAGTTGGGTTCTGTCCCATTCTCTACTCCCACTAAACCCCGAATATCACTCTAACAACACCTTAATATAGTTTATCACCTCCTGTTATATCCGGCTAAATGACCAATCTCAGGCCTTCTGCAAGCAGGGACCGTGTGCTGTTTTTACTACGGCATTCACAGCCCCTAGCGTAAGCGATTAATAAGTACTCACTGAAGAAATACATGATTTTGTCCTCCCCCAGATCATTTGGAAGAAACTTTACATTCTTAAAATGATATTTGGTACCCTTTGTAAGTGGTCTAGAAAATAATTGACAGAGAAATGTTACATCAAAAAAAGTAACTTTGGGCTTCTGTCTATCGATTTGCTAAATTTCAGTTTTATACCCACATGCAGCATGCAAAAGTGCATTAAGCAGAAGTAATTATCAAGGAAAAAAATCTTCATGACACTTGGAAAACGGGTTTCATTCTGGACTGCCACTGTAGGTGTAAGGACCGCAGCAATGGGGTTTTGCAGTGTGGGAGGGAGCTTGGGCTCTACTCTGAAAGCAAGGGAAGGCAGGGGTGGTCAAAGCCAAGGAGCAGGGTGTGATGGGTGCTCGGAAAATTACTAAAAGGAAATATCACAGATAGGAGGGATTCTGCATAAACTGACTTAGCAGGAAACTTGCCAAACTTGGTCTCTTGAGGACATGCCCAAGGATGGTACCTCATCAAAACAGGCTCAGGGAGGCCGTACAGAGTAGTTAAGGAGAGGGTCAATATCCGTGGCAGTTAATGGAAAATACCGTTAGCACATTCTCATTTATTATAACAATGAACAAAGACATTCTACAAATGTCTTTGTAGAAAGAGCTAACTTATTTGCCCATGGAAGTTGTAGTACAGAATATATATAAACTTCGAATTGGTTCATCTTTTTTCAACACCATAAAAATGATTTCTCCCAAACCGGTATAAACAGAGACTATCCTGGAGGGAGATTTTAACAGAATCAGATGTATGCATGCCTGGTGGGTTCAGTTGGACCATCCCGTGACTCTTGATCTCAGGGTTGTGAGTTCAAGTCCCACATTGGGTGTAGAGATTACTTTAAAAATAAATTTTAAAAAAATAAATTAAAAATCAGACGTGATTATCATTTGGCAAAGCCTGTGACTCCCAGTCTCCTGGGTTCCCTGAGCTCCTTTTACACATCTCTGAGATGACTGGAATGTAAACAGGAAAAGATTTTTGTTGGATAAGGAGCTAGAAAAATTATTTATATAAACATCAAACATAAATTCGTAAGTAGAAATAGCATGATTTGAGTATATATACCCATAGCCCTTCTCCTTTGTAGACTGGAATCACCACACAATTTCTGAATAAGCCATAAGCAAGCAGCCATTGGCCGTATTGTAAGTGTAACAACCAAATCATAAGTTATTCAAATAAAATGCCTTTGCAAATCATTTGTTAAAAATAGTGTGTGTGAGGGGCGCCTGGGTGCTCAGTGGGTTAAAGCCTCTGCCTTCGGCTCAGGTCATGGTCCCAAGGTCCTGGGATTGAGCCCCACATCGGGCTCTCTGCCCAGCGGAGAGCCTGCTTCCTTTCCCCTCTCTCTGTCTGCCTCTATGCCGGCTTGTGATCTCTGTCAAATAAATAAATAAAATCTAAAAAAAAAAAAAAAGTGTGTGTGAGTTTTAACAGAGAACTATCTATCCAAGTTCTTGTTAAAACTACTTACAGTTCTGTTTTCACAATCCATTTGCTTAAGCATGATGTGAGTAAAGGAAAAGTGGGAGGAATCTGTCTCACAGGCAACAGGTGATAATGTCTTCTGTCCATCCCTGAATCTCAATGGAAACCAAACAAAACAGAAGAAAGTTTGGCAAGAGATGAGCAATAACCCCACTTTAATTTTGCCACCCCCTCCTCCTTACCCCCGCCTGTAAGTGCTCAGCTGGGACATCTGGTTCATTCTGCATTCATGAAACCGTTTCACAGTTGTGCAAACATACCGATACAATTGATCTGGATAACACAATAACTTGAGAATGATTGGGCAGAACTCCAAATTCAAAAAGTAACAGGACATGCAAAATTGAAACTCACAGACTATTTTTTTGATAATTGAATTTCATTCAGTTTTGGCCATTAAAAGAAATGTGCAAAAAAAGAACTATTTCCAATTGCAGTTTCAGGAAATGACCGGGATAACATGAATCAGAAATACTCTTCACCATGTACATTCAGAATCATCCGTGTCACCAATTTTATACATATGACTTTAAAAACCCTCCTTTATTTTAAGAAAAAGAAATCCCTGCATATCTACAGTAGGAAGCCTGTCAAAGCACATGACTGTAGAGGAAAAACAATAGCTTTTCAATGTTTTACATCTTAAGAGCTATCTTAAGAGATATCACTGGAACATTAATGCAACTTTTCTAGAGATAATGTTAAGAAAAGTTTTCTGAAATAACATTGTTGTCTTGACATAAAATGTAAGCAGCCAATGGGAAAGGTAACAATCCTTTTGTAACATTTGAGGTGCTTGTGCCTAGGGATTGTGTTCCAAAGGTGAGCAGAGAGGTCTTGCATTCAAATAGAGTGGTGGTCCCCCTCTTTTCACCAGAAGTTTCCAGAAAGTCTGCATTCAGCAGTGACAGTTTAAACAGCTACCGGGAGACTCTTGGTCTCCACCAAGATGATGAAGTGTCATGACACATTTTATCAGAGATCTCCACATAACAATGCAGAATTTCTACCAGGAAAACCTGAGAATATCTGTTTCTGGTTGTGTGTTCTCTGTCATTACTCCTTTCCATCCTTATCTGCCGTCCTTATCCCCAATCCACACCCCCTTCTGCTTTCCACCTTAAATGATAAGTAAAACACATAGAGCACTGGGAATTATATGCAACGAATGAATCATTGAATATCATATCCAAAACTAATGATATACTATGTGCTGGCTAATTGAATTTAACTAAAAAATAAAATAAAGCACATAGAATGGTTGTTGGAATATTACTATACAAGTTCCATTCACTTCTAAATGGACAGTTGAGACAGATTTCAGATTTTAAGAGTTGTTCAGATATCAATTGTATGCTTTAAATAAAATCTCTGGGACATATAGAAGTAACACTCTTCCTGGGAATCGGGCTTCTATACAAGTCCCTGGAGAACATGAAATGTTGTTTAGATATCTAACTAACCGTAACCATAAAAGGGAAATGAAAAGGTCATTTTAGCTCATGTTCCCTCTTTCTTAGAAGCCGTGTAATAGAAAATAAATCCTTTTCTTTTTGAAACAAAACTAAATTTTCCAGACCTTTCATCATTTTAATCCAGCTGGAAGCATCCAGAACTGTTAAAAAAAAAAAAAAGTAACACTAAGATATTTATGAAAGTGTATTTACTTTTGTTTTATATTTTATTTTCTATATTTTATGAATATGGTATTAACTTTAAACTATCAGAGTCCTGTTACACATTTTAAAATAATTTATGATGATAGATTTTGAAAAGCACTTAATGATCAAATGTAGATATTCTTCATGAACAAGTAATTATTCAGGTTCATAGGCTGGTAAATAGAGCACACAAAAAGTGAATTTCCTTAAATATATCTGTGTTAGCAACATAGAGAAAACATATGAGGGGGGATGATACTCTTTGATTCTCCCATGAAACTTTTACACAGGATTCAGGGTGACTAGAAAACAGCACACTTGAAAAGGGGAATCGTATTATTCTTTAGGTCGCAGAAATGAGGCAAAGTGGTTGGTTAACAGGAGTTTATGCATAAACCTGCTAGCATGGGATACACCAATGGCTAGAGAAGACATGATAAATTTTGCAACAATTAGAGTAATACATAAATATGAACTGTCTTTGTTCATGTGACTATGACACTGAAGTCATGGAATTTTGTAGTTCAGGGTTCCACTACTGGTGACCACCACAAGTCCATATGTGGATTTTCAGATGTTCAAAATCATTAGGAGTGTTTGGTTTTGTGTATGTTTTTATTGCTTGGTTGATTTTTTAAAAAATATCCTGTATTTTATATGCTCTATCATAGCCCATTCTTTGCAAATGTCTGGCACATAATAGTTACTCAGTGAATATTTGTTGATAAATTAATAAATGTTATTGAGAGAAGCAGATTGGATGACTTTCTGGAAAATGTTGAGACATATAGGTACAATTCACAAAGCACTACAATTCTTCACTTGGTTCTTAGCAAAGAAAGAACCTTGCCAAGAGCAAAGACATCACTTTTCAAGTTTAGTGTTTAAATTAGACTTTTGAAAGCTCATAAGACAGACCATCAACATATACAACTTCAGAAAAGTGAAGTCTCAAGTCTGGAATTTAAATAACAAGAGAAGAGTTTGGTAAAGTGATTGTAGACATTTTTACTATAATTAATAGCATTGGTAAGATGAAAAAAAGACCAGTTTTCTCATATTTTTCAAGAGGTTCCTATAAACCATTTCTTGGTCCCAGTGTAGGGTGAAGAGGTTTGCAGAGGTCTGAGGGAAGGAAAGAATATATGAACAGTAGTGTGCGATCTGGGTTCCCACACCTTTCTGTTTGTTGGAAGGCCCCAGTGAAGGCCCACAACTGAACTGTATATCTAAAAATGGCAAAAAGGTAAAATTTATGTTATGTATATTTTACAATAACAAAAGCAAAACTTACTAAAATGGTATTATAAAGTAATAAAATGGTTCCAGTTAGAGAATAAACTAACGAGAATTGTATAAGGGTTAGCTAATTATTCATACTCATAAATATTCAGTAGTCATTACTAGACTAAATTTGGGGGAATAAATTCCTTGTCTCGTATATGATCTAGGGAATGCTTTGACCATACTTAAAAATATTTTCTTTCAGTACATGGCAAGATTCCTGGAACATGGAAGATGCTCAGTAAATATTTGTTGATTGATATCTGTTTATTCGGGAAATTGTATCATATCTTCTTGTGCAGAATAATCAGCTTAACTGGAACTTGTTAAGCCTACTTATAAGCTCAGTAAACAGAAAAATATAACCTTTAAAATAGAAACAATAAAAAATGAAGTACCCATTATACCAGGTTATGGAAATTAATGTATCTCAGGGAATATGCCATGAATTTTTGTTGTTGATATTAAAAACAGTACTAGTAGTATCTTGAGAAATGTATAGTTCTTTGCCTGCAAGACTGTGTCTGGGATCAATAGTCTTATTATCTTCATTTTATAGATGTTCGAAGATCGTTGTGGGTCTCGAGGCCATTTTGGTGCTTTCTTTACTATGACAATAACTTCATTTAAGCCTGTGGTTCTTATGATTTGACTGTTCTTGTGATTTGACTGTTTTCTAAACTAAAACCCTACTGTGTTGAAAAGAGAAGTGAATTATGAATATCCAGGCAAATCATTTCTGTGAAAACTCAGTTTCAGAAAGACACTGAATTTCATTCATGATTTATCCTTTAAAGAAAGGAAAATATAATTATTAACCATAGAGATTAACTGGAAAGGTTGTCTGTTCTGTGCTTTATTCTGTATAAAATGCAATGTAATTATGACTTCTGTTGTAAATTTCAGTAAACATGATTTAATACGACAGCAAGGGTGCCATGAAAATGTGAATATTAACTTTCCAACAATTTCTAGAAATTAAAATGGAACTGTTTGGCAATAACATGGCATTTTGACACCAATGAAAATATTTTATGTAGTTATGTAAGCAATAAAAACAAATGTTTTGTAAAAATTTATCCAGAAGGACTTATAACTAGGAAAAACAATCATAATTAACAAGATCTCATAAAGTGCTCAGCAGCCAAAGGTAACTTTTAAACCAGCTGAAGGTGATGAGGTCATTGCTGGTCCTAAGTTCATAAGATCTGACCACCTATAGAGATTTTTTTTAGAGCACTTAAAAGAGTTAATTTTCCAACTATGGACAAGCTGGGAGAGTCTCCCTCTTTCAGGTGACCTTCTATTGTGCCAAAGTAATGGAATTGAACGCACCCTCCCTCGGCTTCTCGAACAGCTGTTCCTGTGGTACAGGAGTAAATGTGTAAACGCTACCAGTACCAGCTGGAAAAAAGACAAGAATCTCCTATTTCTGAATGTATTATGGAGCCCAGATTTTGTTTCCAGGATAAAATGTGTCCAAAAGCAACCACATTTAAGAAGAGGGTTGTGAAATCATCCAGTGGATGAGTAACCATCCTGACAGTTCAACTGGCTGAGGCAAGCAAAGCTGTCCGGTTAGGAAGCATCCCGCTTACTGTACTGACCATGCTGTATTAGAGGGAATCTTTCCTATGCCTTTAACTGAGATCATTATAGCATAAGAATATTAACAATAGCAACATCTTGGGCGCCTGGGTGGCTCAGTCAGTTCAGCATCTGCCTTAGGCTCAGGTCATGATCTCAGAGTCCCGGGATCAAGCCCCACATCGGGGGATGGGGGGGCACTCGCTCAGCAGGGAGCCTGCTTCTCCCTCTCCTAATAAAAATATATAATTTTTAAAGATTTTATTTTTAAGTAACCTCTATACCCAATGTGGGGCTTGAGCTCACAACCCCAAGATCAATAGTTGCATGCACTCCTGAATGAGCCAGGTGTCCCTAAAAATATTGTTTATTAATGTGTCATAAGGGGCAGAGGGAGAAGAAGGCTCCCTGCTGAGCAAGGAGCCCGATGTGGGGCTTGATCCCAGGACCCTGAGATTGTGACCTGAGCCAAAGGTAGACACATGACCGACGGAGCCACCCAGGCGCCCCACATAAAGTTTCTTTTAAATAGACTTTATTTTTTGAAGCAGTTTTTGATTTACAGCAAAACTGAGTGGAAAGTGAGAAGTTCTCATATACCTCCTAACACATACGCACACCAAGCTTCTTCCACTATCAACATTACACACACACCAAAGACATACGTTTGTTACTATCAGAGAACCTATAGTGACACATTATTATCACCTGAAGTCCATTGGTTACAAGGCTCACCCTTGGTGTTGTGCATTCTAAAGATTTTGTAAAAAACTAACAAATACATATATAGATACATATTATATATGTATAAGTAAATATATATGAAAAATATATACTTTTTTCATATATATTTTTTCATATATATATATTCTCATGTATATATTTCATATTCTCCACCATAGCAGTATTATATGGGATAATTTCACTGCCCTATAAATCTTCTGTGCTTCACCTATTCATCCCTTCCTTCTCACTAACCCCTGGCAGCTACTGATCTTTCTCCTGTCTCTATAGTTTTGCATTTTCAACAATGTCATATAATTAGAATCATAACATACATAGCCTTTTCAGATTGGCTTCTTTCACTTAATAATATATATGTAAGTTTCCTCCATATCTTTTCATGGCTTGATAGTTCATTTCTTTTTAGGGCTCAAAAATATTCTATTATCTGGGGGCACCTGTGTGGCTCAGTTAGTTAAAGCATCTGCCTTGGGCTCAGGTCATAATCTCAGGGTTCTGAGATCAAGCCCCACACTGGGCTCCCTGCTCAGTGGGGAGTCTGCTTCTCCCTCTGCCCCTTCCCTCACTCATTTTTTCTCTCTCTCTCCCTCAAATAAATTAATAAAATCTTTAAAAGAAAATCTATTGTCTGGATGTGTCACTGTTTTATTTATCCATTCACCTACTGAAGGACCCAATAATCTTGGTTGCTTCCAAGTTTTGGCAATTATGAAAAAAGCTGCTACAAACATCTTTGTGCAGGTTTTTACATGGATATAGCTTTTCAACTCATTTTTTAAAAATTTATTTATTTATTTTAATAAACATGTAATGTATTTATATCCCCAGGGGTACAGGTCTGTGAATCGCCAGGTTTACACATTTCACAGCACTCATCATAGCACATACCCTCCCCAATGTCCATATCCCCACCACCCTCTCCCGTCCCCCCTCCCCCCAGCAACCCACAGTCTGTTTTTTGAGATTGAGTCTTTTATGGTTTGTCTCCCTCGCAATCCCATCTTCTTTCATTTTTTCTTTTCCTTCCTGCCCCCAATGCCCCCACATTGCATCTCCACTTCCTCATATCAAAGAGATCATATGATTGTCTTTCTCCGATTGACTTATTTCGCTAAGCATAATACCCTCTAGTTCCATCCACATCGTCGCAAATGGCAAGATTTCATGTCTTTTGATGGCTGCATAGTATTCCATTGTGTATATATACCACATCTTCTTTGTCCATTCATCTGTTGATGGACATCTAGGCTCTTTCCATAGTTTGGCTGTTGTGGACATTGCTGCTATAAACATTTGGGTGCACGTGCCCCTTCGGAGCACCACGTTTGTATCTTTAGGATATATACCCAGTAGTGCAATCGCTGGGTCATAGGGTAGCTCTATTTTCAGTTTTTTGAGGAACCTCCACACTGTTTTCCAGAGTGGTTGCACCAGCTTGCATTCCCACCAACAGTGTAGGAGGGTTCCCCTCTCTCCGCATCCTCGCCAGCATCTGTCACTGCTTTTCAACTCATTTAAGTAAATACCACGGAGCATAATTATTGGGTTGTATGGCAAGAGTGTATTTAATTTTGTAAGACATCACCAACCTGTCTTCCCCAATGGCGATTCCACTTTGCATTTCCAGGCAGTCTATGAGGTTCCTATTGTCTACATGCTCACCAACATTTGGTGTTGTCAGTGTTCTGGATTTGGGCCATTCTAATAGGTAAACCATTGAATCGTATTGTTTTGAGATTTCCTGATGACATCTAATGTTGAGCGTATTTTCATATCCTTATTTGCAATCTGTATTATTTATTTGGTGAGATGTCTGTTCGGAACTTTTGCCAAATATTTAACTCTGTTTTTTTATTTTCTTTTTTTGAGTTTTAAGAGTTCTTTATATGTGTTGGGTAACAATCCTTTATCAGATTTGTCTTTTTCAAATACTCTCTCCCAGCTTGTGTCATAGTATTTTAAGTGTAATGATCAACCCTGAAGGATGGATGCTTTATGGAAACAAACAAACAAACAAAAATTTAGAAAGAATTCTTTGGTTGTAAAAATTTAGACTCATTTATGGGGCGCCTGGGTGGCTCAGTGGGTTAAAGCCTCTGCCTTCGGCTCAGGTCATGATCCCAGGGTCCTGGGATCGAGCCCCACATCGGGCTCTCTGCTCGGCAGGGAGCCTGCTTCCTCCTCTCTCTCTGCCTGCCTCTCTGCCTACTTGTAATCTCTGTGTGACTTGTGATCTCTGTCTGTGAAATAAATAAATAAAATCTTTAAAAAATTTTTTAAAAAATTTAGACTCATTTTTAAAGATGCACTGAAAATGGACTATGTTAGGTTTATGGACTATCTCACTGACTACTAAACTATGGTGGAATTAACTGAAATCTCCCAAAGAGTCCCCTTATATCCAGAGGAGATTGGAATCTAGTTAAGATTGGTGCCAGTCTTGGATTCATGGAGAGCACCAGCAGCAACTTGTGGTTTCTGTTAAAATGCACCCAGGCTTAGATATTTATTTGACAGAGATTGCAAGTAGGCAGAGAGGCAGGCAGAGAGAGAGGAGGAAGCAGGCTCCCTGCTGAGCAGAGAGCCCGATGCGGGGCTCGATCCCAGGACCCTGGGATCATGACCTGAGCCAAAGGCAGAGGCTTTAACCCACTGAGCCACCCAGGCGCCCCGGACCAAAGCCTTTTTAAGATTAAATATATCTCTTGTTACAATATGCTATTAAATCTGTTGTCTCTGAGAAAAATGAATTCTCACTAGGAAGATGAAATCAAAATATCTAAGCATTTGATCCTACTACCATACCAGCAAAACCACTAGCACTACCCCTAAAATAACAAATCTAAAACACCTCTGAAATAAGAGAGCAGTACTGTAATATACCAGGAAATGCCTGGAATCCCCATGGATCAGTGACAGTTTTACTGCATACGAAACTCACTCTAGTTTGGGTCAGCTAAAGGGGATCCATTACAGGATGGCTAATGGGTATCAGAGCAGTTGGGAGGGCTGAAGAAGATCAGCTCTGGGCTGGACTTCTGGGAACAGGTCATAAAGCCACATTACAGAACTGAACTTCTGGACCTGCCAGAAGGAATTGGCTGCTGTTGCTGGCTCCAGACCCAGACCACTCACGCCACCACCCACAGCAGCAAAATAAAGATGTGCCCTGCCTCTCAACACCTACAAAGCTACAGCCCTAATGCTGAGACCCTCACCACAATTGTTGCAGGAAATCAAGCTCCCCTACAACTCAGCTTGCCTGCCGAAGTAACAGACAAGAGAAGTCAGCCTCTGCTTCAGACTGTACCACTTGCGCCTTCTAAAGCTCACGTGTTGTAAGTGTATCAGTGGAACCTAGATCCCATCCAACACTAGAGCGTCAAAGGAGTCTAAAAAATGTAGTTTTGGGGTGCCCGGGTGGCTCAGCGGGTTAAGGCCTCTGCCTTCGGCTCAGGTCATGATCCCAGGGTCATGGGATCGAGTCCCGCATCGGGCTCTCTGCTTGGCAGGGAGCCTGCTTCTCTTTCTCTCTCTCTTCCTGCCTCTCTGCCTACTTGTGATCTCTCTCTCTGTGTCAAATAAATAAATAAAATCTTTTTAAAAAAAATGTAGTTTGGAGGGTTCCAGCCTCAGTATTTCAAGAAGGCCTTCTAGAAGAAAGATGGAAAGGATACTCAGGTGATACACCATCCCACCCATCCTGAAAAGAGAGTAGAAAGCATATAATTGTTCAAGGAAAACCGGGGCAATTCCAGAAGAATAAGTGTCGAGGCTACGGACGCAGTTTATTGGAAAGAATCATGGAGCAACCACCAGAGCGGTTGATTGCCATCTGGAGTAGAAAACACAGATATGCTCTAAATGTTGGGCCAGAAGCCAAGCTCAGGAGGAGGAGGGAGCTCTACTTCCCTAAGAGAAGCTTACTGGGATGCCCTGTCTGGCAGCTAAACACCCCCTCTTCTACAATCCCTGTTGCTGACTCTGGTGTACATAATACCTTCACAGGCAGGCTGACCCAACCTGAACTACAAAGATAGCCATGCAAGCAGAAAGTAAACGTCTAAAGTAAGCAAACACCATGAAAAACATACAAGCTAAGGAATGTCACTAAGGGAGAATTTATGCAGCAAACAAATGGAAACTTTGAAAATAGTACAACTGAAAACCACAGAGAGATGAGAATGGACACTGTATCCATGAAACAAAATACTGTTTTTAAGAACCCCAGATTAGAAAAAGAGAAAATGCTTACCAAATAAAAATCTTAATAGTAAGCCAACAAGCAGAATATATTCATGCTCGCTGGAAGGCTAAATTGTGCTCAGAATGACAGAGATGGTGTCATAGGTGCTGTGGTCCACCACCCAGATCCCTGCCAGGGACCCACACGTTCTGCCACCTGCTGGCGGCTGGCAGCTCACAGCCAAGTCCCTCTCCAGGAATTACCCTTGGGAAAGAATTGCTTTGCCCGTTTATGTCCTTTCCCCAAAGGCACACAGGCCCCCTTGCTTGGATTCAGGACAATCTGAAGGGTCATCCCAGCCCTGAAGCTCCCTGAACAGTCAGGCGAGGCCTTTCTTACAACTGCAGCACAGTTCAACTCTCCTTTCACCCTACCCTCCTTATCTTTCCCTCCCAGACATTGTCTCCGAGGGAACTTAAGCAATAAGCCTCCTATCTGCAGATCTCCATCCCAGCATCCATTTCCAGGTAGCCCCATCTAAGGCAGATAGAAAGAACAAAAACAAAGAGACCTGAAGACATCGAGTGCATCTCCATCTATATGATTGCAATTCCAGCAGACAAGAACAGAGAATGGAAGGGAAGAAAAAAACAAAGAACATATAAATAGATTTCCCAGAATTGATGAAAGAAAGATACTGATCATATTGAAAAAGTCCACCAACAAGATGAAAAGAAAATTTATATATATAAAATATATGTTATATATTATATATGTTGACTTGCCTGGGGCCACCTTGGTGGCTCAGTCAGTTAAGCATCTGCCTTCGGCTCAGGTCATGATCCAAGGGTCCTGGGATGGGGTCCTGCATCAGACTCCTTGCTCAGTGGGGAGCCTGCTTCTCCCTCTGCCTGCAGCTGCCCCAGCTTGTGTCTCTGACAAGTGAATAAATAAAACCTTAAAAAAAAAATCTAACGACCTAGTTAGTAAGGTAGATCCAATTAATATAGTGACATCTATACTTTGAAATGAGAAAATGAACTTTTCTTACAGAGTATTTTCTTAGCACAACACATAAATCAGAAACTAAAAAAAAAACAGATTTAATCATTTTTAAATATCTGCAGAGTAAGAGATATTATAAACAAAACAAAAGACAATAGCAAGCCAGAGTAAAGTAATCACCAACACCCTTCAGTGTGTTTTGTGTTTTTGCCCAGCACCTATATCAGCACTATGGTTTTGCTCTTAGGGTACCATTCTGGCTATCTGGTGGTGATGAGACCTCCCTCCAGGCCCCAAGACAGGTGTGAGGAAATCAATTCACCACATACCTGGCCACAGGATCAATTCAAGCATGAGCATAGGACCCATTTGGGGCCAGTAAGAAGGAGTGAATGACAGGACTTGAGTGCAAGTGACTGAAAAAGACTCTGCCACTGAATTGAGGGAGTGAAGCTATAAGATGCAGCCATCCTGGCATCAGAGCGAGGGCTAGCCTGAGGCAGAGCTGAAGAAACAGAGCCCAGGAATGAGTCCCAGAGACATACAGTGGTGCCTAAATAGATTAGACAGAAATAACCAGGATGCTCAATGTCTTTAAATGTATTGGGATGGGGTAGAGTCAGGCAGGGGGTAAACAACTAGAAAAGACTTTGAGGCTGAACTGTGATATATAGATAACTATGCAAATGAAAGGGCAATTATTACTAGGTGTTGTGGGTTCAATCACATTCTCCAAAACGATATGCTGAAATTCTGAATATACATATATGTATATGTATATATGTATGTACATATGTACATATACATACATATATATGTGCACATACAAACACACCCACACATATACATGTATCTTTATTTACAAAGAGTCTTTGGAAATATAATCAAGTTAAAATGAGGTCATACTGGATTAAGGTGGGCCCCAAACCCCATGACTGGTGTCCTTATAAGGAAAGAGGTTTGGAGGAAGAAAAGATACACTGGAAAGAAGTCCACATGAAGACCAGGGCAGAAATGGGAGTTACGCTGCTGATGCAAGACAAGGAAGGCCAGAGATTGCTGTCAACCAGCAGAGGTTAGAAGAGGCAAGGAAGGATTCTTCCCTATAGCCTTCATAGGGAGCCATGACCCTTCTACCACCTTGATTTCAGACTTCCAAAACGGAGAGGATAAACTTCTGTTCTTTTAAGCCATCTAGTTTGAAATAATTTGTTATGGCAGACCTAGGAAAATAAAACAACAGATGATTATTAACTTTAAGGAAAAGCAAAGAGTTGTGCAAGGAAGTAACAGGTATAATACAGAAATCAGGTCCAGATACCATTTCTATAGACAGAATTATGTAAAAGTCAATCAATCAATCACAATATAACCGTATAGGGACTAGAGGGAGAGGGGGCCTGGCAATTACATTTGTTTACGGGCGGCAGGAGAATCAAATTCTTGCCTTCTATCACATGAACGTAATTTACCTTCTATCATAAGAACTCATAGATTATGTGAAAATTGAGAAATGAAGTAATATTGTTATAAGCTTCGTACATAGAGATATGGATAAA
Source organism: Martes martes (assembly GCF_963455335.1). Classification (NCBI taxonomy): domain Eukaryota; kingdom Metazoa; phylum Chordata; class Mammalia; order Carnivora; family Mustelidae; genus Martes; species Martes martes. Next base: position 8,301,292 of record NC_137904.1, on the reverse strand, counting down.
TGGCCAAAGAAGCAGATAAAAGTTGAAAATGGTCATTTCTGGAGAATGAGACATGAGAAATTAGATCTTGGTGTACTAGACTGGATTGCTTTTCATAACTCATGTAGCACTATTTGGCCTATTAAATTATGCATGTATCAACTTTAATGGAAATAAAAACAAAATTCAAAAGGAATAAATAGGCAAAAATGAACAGACAGTTCACAAAGGAAGAACTTCAAATGAAGAACATATGAACACGTGCCTAAACTCAATGACAACCAGGCCAATTCAGTTTAAAATAAATTTTAAAAATAAGTCTAATAATAATAAATCAAATATTAAGTCTCCCACCAACTAGTTTGGAAAGAAATTTGAAAATGTTTAGTAAAATTGAAAATGTGTATACAACACTGCTAATCCATTCTGGCTTGGATCCCAAGGAACTTTTGTACAGGATCAGAAAAAAGCTTGTTTGAGAAAGTTAATCACAGTATCGTTTAAAATAATGAAAATCCGGAGAGGATTCAATGTTTACCAATAGATATTTAACCATTCCAGATAGGATATTTTATATTTACATATAACGCTATCTGGCAATGAAAAGGAGTAAACTAACTTTATATATACGAAGACACGGAGTGAGAATTTTCAGTGAAAAAGAAATGGGAAGAACAGTTTGTCCAACCTATTACCAAGCGAAACAAATTTGAAAACATACTAGCCATTCACTGTCATGAATATCTGAATGTAAAAACATAAAAACAGTGATTGGAGGGATACACACTAAATTCATGAGAGAAGTCGGGTTGGAGAGAGGTTTACAGAATGCAACTGAGGGTGAATACAGAAAAAACATCCACTTCATCTGTCTTATGTTAGTTCTTATATTTAAAAACTCTTAAGGATAGGAAATTGGTTCTACAGATTTTGGGTCTGTGAGTCTCCATAACCATGTGAGATAATTCGTTATAATAAATATTACATTTGGGGCACCTGGGTGGCTCAGTGGGTTAAAGCCTCTGCCTTCGGCTCAGGTCATGACCCCAGGGTCCTAGGATCAAGCCCCACATTGGGCTCTTTGCTCAGCGGGGAGCCTGCATCCCCCTCTCTCTCTCTGCCTGCCTCTCTGCCTACTTGTGATCTCTGTCAGATAAATAAAATCTTTTTTAAAAAATAAATATTACATTTAACACAATTATTAAATAGTAGTATGTAGTATAATATGTATTTTAAAAATAAAATAAATACTCTTAAGGAAATATGAGAAAGTACTATTAATTATCAATTCTGGGTGATAGGTACTCAGGTTTTTAAAAAATGGTATCTAGGTATTTACCTGTATTTTTATTACTCAAATTTTAAAAACTAGATGTAAAAATGTTTTATTGCAAAAGTACAAAAATGGACTCAAAAAGAGTGCAAGTGCCTGAAGAATCTAACAATCTATAGAAGATGCCCCAAAACAGCAGAGAATCATCCACTAAAAAAAAAAGCACTAAATCCATCCAATTTTATGTGTGAGTTCTACCAGATGTGCCAGAAACAATGTCCTAACTCATCCTGTAATGACAGCATAATCAAAACAGAGCTAGATTATCAGCACTCCAAATTCAGCAGGATATTAAAAGAAAAATCATCTTGCTTGAGTGAGACTTATAAAAAGTGCCTTCATGATTCAACATAAGGAAGGTAATTTTTATAATATACTACAGTAAAAAATAAAGTGAGAAAAAGTTTAAATCTCAAAGCTCAAAACTTGAAGTTCAATTGATATTTAAAAACGTAAAATTTAGTGACCATATGTATTTTTTCAATTCTTTGCAAACAAGAAATAGAAGAAAACTTTTGAATATAAAGGAAAAACACTCCCCTTAGTCAAAAACAATCGAGGATGCCCTGCATCAAGGGCTAATCTATAAAATAAAATAAATTTAAATATTCTAAATAAGAAAGCAAAGGTCAGCATTTGCAGACTACAGAACCGTTTACTTACAAATTCCAAGAACATTTACTTACAAACTGTTAGAAATAACAAGCCCGGATTCCTCTCTCCGCCTCCGGCGCCCTGGCCCTACTGCTCCGCCCCCATTGCCCCGCCCTCCACTGCCCGGCCTGCGCGCGCGGAATTTTGGCGTCTGCGCGTGGGACGGAGGGAAGAAAGATGGCAGCTCCGAGCTTCCCCACACCGCCGTCTGGGCGCGTGGGCCGCGGCGCCTTCACCAACGTGTACGAGCCCGCGGAGGATACGTTCCTGCTGCTGGACGCGCTCCAGGCAGCAGCGGTCGAGCTGACAGGGTGCGAGGAGGACGAGGGTCCCGGCGGGAGAGGGCTCGGGCGTCCTGGAGAGGCGGCGGCGAGGGAGAGCCCGGGAAAGAGGGGATGCTGTCTGCCCCGAGAGGAGGCGGTGTCCGCAGACTCGGCGACCGTGGATACCAGAACGCCGTCACCGACGATCCTCCTTTAGATACCTGTAATGGGCGGGCCAGGGATCTCTCTACTTTTGCCAAGGTGTTGCTTTGGTCTCGGGAGCTCCACAGCTCCTTACTACGCCAGCGTGTATCTTTTCCACAGCCCCCGAGAGCAGTGATGTGCTAACACGTTCAAAAACCAAATATTCCGAAATATATTAATATTTTAATATAAAATATTAAAAGTCGCGTGGCATTTAATTTACTCAGTATATAAAGGCACCCTATAGTAAGGGAGGGGCACAAAAATGAAGTGAGGTTGTGAGATCATGGCGCGGAGAAGTATTTTGAAACCCACTGAACAGCGTATTCTGCCCTGAACAGCAAGCCAGTTAGCCGCGTGTGGCTACCCAGCCCTTGAAACGTGGCTAGTGCGACTGCAGAGCGTAATTTTTCATTTAACTTAAAATTTTAAATAGCTACAGAGCTAGCAGCCTGTGGAATTTTCCCTAGCACTTTGTAAGTAATAAAACTGACTTGTTGAAGTGCCCCCTCATAAATTTTAAATGACATTAAAAGAATGAATACCTGTATTGTTATTGTTTTAATGAGAGGAATTTGAGTAATTAGATTTATTTAAAGATCAAGACTTGAAATTGGTTATCTCAAGATAAAATAGCAGTCAGGCTTCATAGATCTGTATTTCTGTATTGTGTTTCTCTCTCTTAAACCTGGTCAGATTTTTCCATATATAAAATGCCCCAACGCTTATGAAGCCAGGCTTTTCATTGTAAATGATGGAACTTTGGGATTTACTGGAATGTAGAACCCTATATTTCTTTTTGTAATTTGTCTTTTAGTCTCAAGAGACCCCAGAAAGATTTACAAGCACCAATTGCATTGCAAAGTATGCTGTGAAAGGAGCTGATTTTGTTATAAAGTCAGATTATTTCTGTTCTTGGGATTCTGTTTATGAAAGCATGATAGTTATTTTCAAATAAAAGCCTCCTGGTAAGGTTCAACAGACCTTCCCACAGAATAATAAAGTTTTGTCAGATAATGTGGGTTGATTCCAAAAGTTAGAAGCTGCTAGAGTTTATTTTTGGATAGTTGTTTGAGGCTAGTAGCCAGCAAGACCTAAATCCCATTAAACCCATTTCTGTGATGGAGAAAACTGGTGCTTTTGATGCATATGTAGACTATAGGCAGGGAAGTAAATTTAATTGAAGGATAAAATAGAGTGTAATAAAGAATTTATTCAAAAGCATTTTAAAGTTATACTAATATTGTAAGATCAGATTCTGTGAGATTTTCTCAGTTCAGTGTACAGCTGTACAAATAACGAATTTCTTTTCCTGCTCTAAATCTATTAAGAGAAAGGGGGAATTTTTTTTCTCTAGGATATACTAATGGATTTGTGAATGTTATGTACTTTTAGATGATAGAGAAAACATCATAAATAAATAGTATAATAACTAACCCTATCATTTTAGGGAAGTACTAAACTACTAAACCCTTGTGAGAAGGGGTGATGTTTTTCATATTAATATTTTCAACCCTCAACCTAATTCCATAGTTTTATGTAATGTTTTATAGTAATGAATTGGAAGCTATCTATTTTATGGACTTTAATTACACACCCCAGTGTGTAATTAAACAGTATTAAATGAGCACAAAGTGGTTTATAGTGTGTTTATAAATTTCTTTTGTATTTCCATGTATTTGCAGATGAGTGATGCTGGAGAAATACACATTAAAACTAGATTGAGCGTCATTTTCCGTGATGTATATTTTTATCCTACTATACTCATTTATTTTATTTTGCTTTTTTAGAGTGGAAATATGCCTTGAAGTAGGATCAGGGTCTGGAGTGGTGTCTGCGTTCCTAGCCTCTATGATGGGTCCTCAAGCTTTGTACATGTGAGTATAAGTATATCAAATTCATCCACATCTTCCACTAAGAAATTCACTAGGGGTATGACTGCCTGAATGAAATCATTTTTGTAAATGAAATGAAAGGGTCTACCTAAGTGTAGGAAGGACTCAGATTATAAATTATTCTTCCCTAAACATTTTAACTGCATGTCCAAAACCGTTCCATCATACTACATAATTATAGAAGCAACAAAATGATTTTAGGGTATTTCTAAATTTGAAATTTTTTAGGCAAATAGTCTGATTACCAGAAAAAATTGAAAATTAAATTTTTAAGAAAATTTGAGAATGTGGAAAGTTTAAAGAAGAAAATAAAAATCACTTCCAATTCTACCACACATGGTCCAAGTGTGTTTCTTTCTTTTTTTCCCCACTTCCTATGTTTTTAATATTGTATCATGACTATTTTTCAAAAATTCCTTTTAAATTTCATTTTTGTGGTGGCATAGTATTCATTAGATTCATAATTTAATTCCTTCAGATGTGTATGCATGTATGTGTAGTTTCTACTCTTGCACATTATATCAATATAACAATCTTTTTCATTAATATAACATTTATTGCTTTTTCCTTCACCATTATTAAAGCATTTTCATTTTTTTCTAAATCTGCTTTGTAAAAAAGCAGTGGAACATTTAAAATTTTTTCAGTAATAGGTTGCCTCATGGTCGTAAAATACAGTTTTCTTTCTCTTCTGTTTCTAGGTGCACTGATACCAACCCTGAAGCAGCAGCTTGCACTCTGGAGACAGCACACTGTGACAAAGTCCACATTCAGCCAGTAATTACAGACTTGGTGAGCTATTCATCCTTGTCCAATAATAGTTAATTTCCTTTTCAAATAAGTTAAGGTTAAGATGATTAGGTCAAAGAAGCTTGAGTGATAAATTAATTAACTTTTAATCCACTAAATAGTATACCCCATAATTTATGAAGTAAATTCTTTTTTTTTATTTTTTTTAAAGATTTTATTTATTTATTTGACAGACAGAGATCACAAGTAGGCAGAGGGGCAGGCAGAGAGAGAGAGAGAAGAGGAAGCAGGCTCTCTGTGGAGCAGACAGCCCGATGTGGGGCTCGATCCCAGGACCCTGGGATCATGACCTGAGCCGAAGGCAGAGGCTTTAACCCACTGAGCCACCCAGGCGCCCCTACGAAGTAAATTCTTAACTGATGTAATTCATCTTGTCCAAAATTCAAAGGAAATTTCTACTGTCTTGGAAGGATCCGTCATCTTTTGGTCAGAAGTGACGGAGAATCCAGTTTAAACTGGCTTAAGTAAAGTGTGTGGCTTCAGGCATAGCTGGCTCCAGGAACTCAAATGCTATAACAGGCATCTTTTTCTTAGCTCTGAACTTCTCTGTTGGCTCTATTTCTAGGTAGTCTTTTTCTTCTTGGTAAGAAGATACGTGCATGTCTATTTCGCACTTCTCAGCAAACATCTCCCTTATCCTTCCATGGAAAGAAACTCTTTCTATTTAGTTAGTCTTACAAGCCCCAGAATGAGTATTGCTTGGATCATCTTGGATCATATGCCATCTCAAAATCTCTCACTGTGGCCAAAGGGGTTTAGGCTTGAGTAATAGTCTCACCCAGGACAGCTGCATTGGGATAAGCCCTACCCGAGCTAAATGGATTGAAAATGAGAGGATAGAGAATTTACCCATTAGAGATCAAGGAGATGAAATCAAAAGAAAGAGGGGAATGAGACCTTGACAGGTAAAAAAACATGTCACAATTACAGAACCATCATTTTAACTTACACATCTATTTCCCAGTCGCAGTGTTCCTTTAATATTTTAATTGGTAAGACTTGGGTAATTTTGGATATTTGTTGTTGTTTTAAGTGCTTTTTTGTAAGCAAAAAGTCTTAACACCAGATAGGGATAAGAAATAAAAATGTTTTCCGTGCTTCTTGACGTGTATTCTTAGTGTTAAGAGTATTTAGCTTTTCTGCTTTTTTAAACTCAGAAGTGATTTTTCGGCTTAGAAGGAATTAAGCCAAAGATGTAAGAAATTCTTACCTATTAGGACTTGTTACTGCTATTAAAAACTAGATTATCCAGAAAGGTACTCATGTGATTTACATGGGTTCACTGTGAAGGTTTTGCCCTTTAAATTTTTAACTTATTTCTTTATTGTGTCCATGATTAGTGTTAAATATATGGTTTTGGTATAGTAATACAACTTTAGATAAATAAGAAATTCAGAATATCTTTTTTTTAACAGAGGTAGAAACTGAGGTGAGGTTCATTTTTTAAAGTCATGTAGCTAATAGAGTGATAAATACAGAATTTAAGCCCAGACCATTGAGTCTAAATCTAGAAGTCTCACGGCTGTTTCAGGACATGGCTCATGGTAGTCCATGCCAGTCAGCTCTTTTGGGGGTTCGAGGTGATGGTGACTCTGAATGCTGACAAAGAAAGAAGGAAGAAGGAGGCATTAGCATAGGTATTATGATCCACTTAGAAAACTCTGTGTTTGTTTAATATTCAGAACACTAGGCATAGATTATCACAGCCTTGATCAAAATCATTGTTTTAGATAACTAAGCTTACCTGTTTACAAAGTAGTACTTTTATTTTGCTTCTTTTTTAGTTTTAGAAAAAAGACTTTTTTCAGATATGTCATATGGCTTTCCTTACATTCCTAAAGTAAACTAATAATAATAATAATAACTTTATCTTTGATTGATTCAGGGTCATTAAAATGAGCATTAGTTACTATTCTGTGCTAGCTGTGATGAGGATTACTCAGGGCTTTCTGCCTTATACTGAGTAGCTAGAGCCTGCAGTGATTTTGAGTTTTCATTTCCTCTCCTCTCTGTCTCTTTTCTCTTGCTTTACGTTGTCTTATTTTGCTGTTACCTGTTAGTGGCATTTCCACTCTCTCTTTCCATGTGCTGTTTGCTAGAATACCAAACAAGTGATTTAGTTAAACTTGTATTTAAGCTAAGAGTTCAGGGGTTCTAAATAAGAGCCTCTCGTATAAATAAAGTACATTTTGCTATTTGAATTTAAAACTTCTTGTCAGAGGCCTTTTTTGCTTACTTCCCCATTTTTAGATCTGTTCTAATGTTCTGAGACCACCCAAAAGCTGAATGTGGATGGGTGAGGAGTGTGTGTGATTAGACCTTATATCCAGTCTACGGTGACTTTCTCATTTAAATCCATTTCCTTTTTAAACTACATAATTTTCTGTATTTTAAGATCAATTTTTCCTTTATTTAAAACCCATACTGAAATGATTATTAATATATAGTAACTCAGAACCATTTTTTAAAAGATTTTATTTATTTATTTGACAGAGAGATAGAGAGCACAAGTAGGCAGAGCAGCAGGCAGAGGGAGAAGGAGAAGCAGGCTCTCTGTTGAGCAGGGAGCCCGACGTGGGGCTCATTCCCAGGACCCTGGGATCATGACCTGAGTCCAAGGCAGCTGCATAATGACTGAGCCACCCAGGCACCCCCACCTCAGAGCCATTATAAACAATTACAAAGCAAATTCTTTTTTAGTTTCCCTTCTCAACATTTCTGGAAAATTACCTTCTGGACTTTTTTTTTTTTTTAACAATGTGAGAAAATTTCTTTATGTAATTGAAAATTGGTTATTTCAAATGTATTTCCTCATACTGCAGTATCACGACCGAAAGGAACAGCAGATAACTAGTCATCTTCCTACTTGCAGACAAAGGTATTCCTGAATCACTTCCCTCAAAAATGTTACTTTTCACTTTTTAAATGAGTAGAGAAAGAAGAGGTACCTCTGTAACACCTCCTCAAAGATACTATTCATGTGTTCTCTTTGAACTTTATAGTTAACAGGCCTATTTTTTTTTAAAGATTTTATTTATTTATTTGACAGAGATCACAAGTAGGCAGAGAGGCAGGCAGAGAGAGGGGGGCTCGATCCCAGGACCCTGGGATCATGACCTGAGCTGAAGGCAGAGGCTTTAACCCACTGAGCCCCCTAGGCACCCCAGTTAACAGGCCTATTAAGACGACAAACAGAAATGCTTTTAGAAACCGGGATAAAATGGAAGTTGTAAGGCAGTGTTTCACACTGTGTGTAAATAGCCCAGTGATGTGCCCAGTATTGAGATGGTATGACTGAGTGTTAAATAACTTTGAATCACATGATGTAAAAGCTCTTTCCTCTCTAAACCTCCTTCAGCCATTTTGATTACATCTGGGAGGGAGTAGGTTGGCTCTAGGGAGGGAAAGAGGAGATGGCATCAGGGAGAAGTACAAAAGAGGAAGATTTTATTTCTTTAAAAATCCGAAGCAGAGCACCTGGGTGGCTCAGTCAGTAGAGCATCCAACTCTTGATCTCAGGGTGGTGAGTTCAAGGCCCATATGGGGCATGGAGCCTACTTAAAAATCCGAAGCAAATATGGCAAAATAGTTTGTGAGGAGTACAAGGGCATTTATATTATTGTTATTATTACTCTGTATATTTGAAATATTTTATAATTAAATAGAATCTTAATGGGCACATATGGTATAACAATCAAATAATAACAATCATCCACACCACAAAAACTTATCAAATAATAACATTATTTAAGCCACAGAAACTTATGGACATACATTAGAACATGGGATAAATAAGAGTTAAAAATAAATTCTAAACTTTGCAATTTACATTAGGATTTTAAGTTAATAATTTTGCTAATGGGCTTTGAATCTCATGCAATTTTTAATGTCCTTATGCTAAAATTGTAAGGGATGCTCTGCAGTTGTTAAAGCTATATAAATAAAACTTTAATCAATGATATGAATTTCAGTCTTATTCTGGAAAGTTTTTTCTTAAGCATATAAACAGTAACAAACTTTACACTTATATTTACAAGTCTCAAAGAAATGTGTTAAGAGTCCTAAGTATGAAGAGTAAGTATTCCACTGAATTATAGTGTTTCACCAAGAACCTGATGCCCTAGATGCTAACATGGAAAAACAATGCTCCATTATTCCCTTTTCTGTTCTACTTGAGGTTTGGGTCAGAAGCCAAGAAGTACCACTATTGGAAAAGATATAAACAAGGTCTTATTTTAAAACCATTTTTAAAGGAAAAGTGTGCAACTTTCACAGAGGAGTAACACAATCTTTGGGATTACTATGTCAGAGAGAGACACAGAGAATATTTTAAGAAAGGGGTTAAGAAGAGGTAGTAGAATTTTGCTATCTGTTCTCACTGACTCCTTGAGTCTCAAGGCTATAAGATAATAAATATTAGGGAGAAAAATCCAAGAGACAGACAAAACTGGGTAGGACACTGCATCTACATATTCAACTCAAGAGATCTATAATTCACACATAATACTTCACTCTCGACTATGACACTCGGACCACATTCATCCTATTTCAGTAATAACCGTTTTACCCAGGTGATGGTAAGCAGTGATTTTTATTTAATATGACTTCTTTTTGCCAATTAAACATTTGCAACAGAGATGATCAGCTGATCTTTCAAGTAAACTTGCTGTCAGATATGCTAATATTTCCCATGTAGTGGAAGACTGCAATAAAATTATTCCAAGTTCCAAACTTCCATACTTTTAGAACTTGGATACAGTTTTTTAAAGGTAACAGTGCTGTGGCAAACGGAACGTATTCACCTATTCCACTTCAGCCCATTATACTGAATTTTACTTAGTACTAAAATTATTAACTTATACTTCTAAAGGCTGGAAAAAATAAGCTCCCCCAAATCTCTAATTTAGTGTAACTTTGGCCAGGAAGAATAGCAAAATTTGCTTACAAAGTTGAAAGCCTCCTACAACATTTTAAAATTTTTATTTTTTCCACCAGTCTTAAGTTTCAGAAATACTTATTCCTTCCCTCTCAATAGAGGGATAACTACCACTCTGCTTCATGCACGAGATAATCTAATTCTGTTTCTCTCAACTTCATACCCTCTAGAGACTCACTCAAATGGACTAATAAGCTCACTGACAAGACTGCAATTCAAATTTCACTAACAAACGGAAATTCTTCCACAGCAAAAGGTCAGTGCCATGAATTTAATTTTCTGAATTTCATAACCCTTGATTAATGGAGACACCTTAAATTTCAGTTTACACTCTTTTACATAGGATTTCAGAGCATGCTTCAAATAGCTTATGATAAGCTATATTAATAGCTTAGCCTCATTTTTACCATTAAAATAACCTACAAATATCAGAATACTAATTAATTTTGTTGTAATAACTAATAAATAAATCTTAAAATATCTGTAGATATAAATCAACCCTCTCAATTCATTTGCCTCACTTGGACTCTTCTAGAACATAGGTCAACAAACCTAATGGGCTTTTTAGTATAACATAGTTGTACAGTGCTTTCACAAATTCCAATTCTGTAATTTAGGGTATTTCCATATTTATTTTTAAAAATATACAAAAAGATTAAACTATTAATATAAATATTTTCTCTCAAATATGTAATATCCTTATGTAAAAGAAAAGGTTTCCAAACATTTACAAAGCAATCTAAAGATAAGTAAACCTGATTTTAGGATCATTACATTAACCAAAATAATTTTCCAGAGAAGGTCCTATTTAAAAGTAATGCTCACTGGCCTCCTCCCATCAACACTTTAAGATGGCTCCAGATCCACAGTCCTTGTTTGATTTTCTTCAGGGATCACTTCCAATGGAAGGAAAAATTTTCAGAAAAAGGTCTTACGACAGAGTGGACAAGTGGATTTGTTGCTAGACGTAAACCATTTGTACTGGGAAAAAAAAATGCTTTTTTAAATGTTAAAAGAACCTTTTAAAGCTGTCAGTTTAAATATGCATCCAAGGTAAGCTTAACAATGATTAAGTGGAAAAGGGAGAATACCAACATTTTAGCTTCCCCCATTCATCTCCAAAATCAACACAACTCAGTATTACTTCCAAAGGCTACAGTACGACTCTTTCTCCCTAGGCTCCCACACCACCCAACCACTAAGACATGTCAGGAAGACCTCCTTATGAAGCGACTGTATACTGGGCAGCTTGCTTTTCACTATGATGTTTAAAACGAGTAAAGAGCTCTAAGGCCAGATGGCCCCTAGTTTTTTTAGTCTCCTTTATGGTCTAGATCTTACAGGAACATCTACTGTGTGAGAGAGCTATAATAAAACACCCACTTATTAAAGTGCTTTGATGCTACCAGTCTCCGTAAATTAATAATTATTTTTTACAGATTTTGAAAAATCATTTTAATATGCCTTTTATTAACTACAATTACGAGTTTAACATCATTTCGTTTTTTAGATATCATACATATAAATATACATAAAATATAAATAAGTTAATTTCTCTTTGGGCTTACCAAGCAGGCTGAATGGAACTTTTTCTTGCATGTTCTACAGGCTTTTTTGGGAAGAGAAACCACAAATGACTGGGAAACATATCATGCAATCTTCAACACCCTCAAAACGTTTGCCTACATTATTTTTCCATAAAGCTAGGTCTTCCATAATACTTCCATTCTGTTAACAAAAAGGAAAAAAATAGAGTAAATATACTCTGAAGACCAAAGTTATTTTTATTCAATTTCATAAATGTTAAAGTTGAATTTTAATTAACTAATTAATTTTTAAAAAGATTTTATTTATTTATTTGACACAGAGAGAAGGAGAGTGAGCACAAGAGAGAGAGTGAGTCCGATGACGTGGGGCTCGATCCCAGGATCCTGAGATCATGACTTGAGCTGAAGGCAGACGCTTAACCAACTGAGCCACACAGGTGCCCCTAAATTTTAATTTAGAAAGAGAGAATCTGCCTGGCTATATTCACATCTCCTAAGTTTTCTGAATGTTGGTTTTTAAAATGACCTGCTAAGTTTTAGAAACCAGATACAATTTTTCTCCACTAAAGAAAGACCTGAAAGAAAGGTTTTGCACCAATACATCAAGTTTTATAGTTTCAATGTGCAAACAACTACAGTATGTTTAAAAGTCAAAGAACTTTGAGAGTACTGGGATTTCTCTAATCACAAAAGGAGAGTTGAAATGTTAGACTAAAAGTAGCTCCAAAGATATTCATCGATCCAGTATCTTACAAAAAGATTCCCTCTCAAACAATTTCTTTAACACCATGTATAGTTCTGTGTCATCCACAATGTCAGTGGAGTAAAGTCAACTCCTCTCAAACACCAAAAAAAAAAAAAAAAAGAAAAAAAAAGAAAGAAAGAAAGACAGACAGAAATACAGAACTTTAAAAAGGAAAACGGCTCAGTAAGTAGGTTCAGGTCATTCAGGCATACATCTGTGTTGACCCAAGGAAATACAGTAACTCAACCTCAATCAGAAGTGATATATTTTAAGTGTTACTGCCCTTTCAAAGAGGAGGTTGGTAGGGCTATCTGGAAAGCCGAATGTACACACAGAAACTTACCTGATGGGTGAGGTAAGTGCTTAACTGCACATCCAGTTCCGCCACTGCTGAACAGCCACACCTACTCTCTTCCCACTCTCCACGGTTATTGAACCCAAGGGGTAATTGGAAGGCAGCTGTATTATAAGTTCAATAACTATGTCCTCAATGGTGTAACTAACCATCACTTCTCTAGTAGTAGCTCGAGCTTTAACCTGCAACACAGGAAAGGTAATACTTTTTGCAAATTTCTTTCCTTTCATTCAAAACACATCTTGATAGGTTGAATATTAATAGTCGGTCTTCACTCAAAGATAGAGGTAAACATGTTGGTTTACTGGACAAGAGCTATTTAATACACAGGATTATATACCTGACATTTTATGGTGATTCTTATGGAATTCGAAGTTAGTTTCAAAAGAAATCCTGCCCATAAAAAAGTATATTTTATGATATTAGGCTTGTCGCATAAGTTTTAAACAGACCAGGACAGAATGAGTTCTTAATTACTGCTTTTCTTCCATACCCAGGGTATCAAATATCATTTATATCTGGAAGTCCCCTATGTCTTTCTCTGCCACAGAATTCCCTTGAGCTCTAAAATCAACCATCAACTGTTAGATTTATAGTTTTCATACTAGCATTGCAAACAACATAAAACACAAATTATCATGCTGGACCCATGCACTCTTCTGACTGTCCTATTTCCAAGCTAAAAACCATAGCATCATCTTAAATTCTTCCTTCTACCTCCTCCCAGATATTAACTAGCTACAAGTTTGGATAAATCATCACAAAATTTTTAACATACTGATACTGCCTCACTCAGGCCCACCTTGTTATTCACAATGTCTACACTAGTGTGTCTCCCCTGCGTATTTGAACCCAAGCTTCATGCCAACAGCCTATACTATATATTGCAGTCAGAGCAATTTTACCGATTGTAACACTGAGGGTGTCACTTGCCTCAAAGGAAAATTACCAGTGGCCAAATAGGACCAAATATTTTAGATAATCATTTGAGGCCTTTGCCAACATGGCCCTAATTCATCATGGAAGCAACTGATTCTCTATTTACCTTCAGGAATCCTGCTCTATATGAATGCTGGCTTATTCATCATTTCTTAGGGAATCACAGAAATTAAACTCTCATCTCCAAGCTTTTTGCTTTTGCCATACTGTTTTCTCTATATTCAACACCTTTCTCCTCGCTGCCCCTAAAACACAACCCTGCCCACTTCAAAGTAATCATCCTCCATAAAGGTGCATCTAACCCCCTCAGTCAGATGAATCTTTCCCACGCTGATTGCAGAGCACTCTTCCTCTTAATGAGCCACTTTCCAGTTTCCAATGCAAAAAACATATCGGTATCACTCTTTCCCCTTTATTAGATTGTATATTTATTACACAGTAGGAATTTGACCCCTAAATTGTTCATTTCCCAAGTGACTGACACACAGTGTCTGAGGTTTGCTTGATTGATCATGATATATCCACTCCAGCTTTATTATTATTTAGTCTGTCTGTGTCTTTACCTTTAATGTAGGTTTATTATGGATAAGCCACAATAAATAAATATTCTTATTTATAATGAATCTATTTTGACTTTCAAGTTCAATGTCCTTTTGACACAGTTTTATTTAACTCTATATCATCTCATTATTTGTTTTCTATTTCCTAACCTGTCCTTTCCCCCCATAATTTTACTTTTTATTGGTTTATTTTATTTTTTTAATTCCATTTTATCTTCTCTTTTGGCTTATTAGATATATTGTTATTTATTGGTTGCTACAAATATTACAATCTTAATTTATCAGTTTTTTTTCAAATAATATTATACCACTTCACATAAATTCAACTGAGAGCAGCACACATTTTTCTTTCATCCCATTCTTAATGCTATTGCCAGGCTTTTTAGAGATTTTATGTTTAATTGAGGAATTTAGTTTTCATATTATTTTTTGTTTTGAAGCTTACTTTGATATTAATATCACCATTCTACCTTTCTTAAACTAGTGTTTATTATATATTAATTTGCGTGCATAGTATATATTTATTTATTTATTTATTTATTCTTTTCTTTTTAACTCCTCCGCATTTGTATATTTGTTGCGGGTTTCTTTTGAAGCATAGATGTGGGTCTTATTTTTAATGACAATGTTCAGACCATTTCAATTAATGTAATTGCTGTCATGGTTGTACAAGAGTCTATATCTTGTTATTTGTTTTCTGCTTGCTACGGCTGTTATTTCCTGTTCTTACCTTATTTTCTTGCCTTCTTTTGCACTTTTTTAGTGTTCCATTTTATTCCTTCATAGATTTACTTGATATATTTATGATTTTAATGGCTGTTCTAAGGATTACAGTATGTATCTTAATTTGCCACAGTGTGCCGGAAGTAATATATTTTTTAACGATTTTATTTAATTGTTTTTATGTGTGAGGAGGAGAGAGAGAGAGAAAGAGAGCGAGAGAGGGAGAGGATGAGTACAAGTAGCGGTGGGGGAGCGGGAAGAGGGAGAAGCAGACTCTCTGCTGAGCAGGGAGCCCAGTGCTGGAATGGATCCCAGGATCCTGGATTCATGACCTGAGCCAAACACAGGTGCTTACTGAGTCACCCAGGTGCCCTGTGCTAAAGTTATATTATACCATTTTATGCATATATACTGACCTTATAGCAGTTTACTTCCTTCCTCCCACCTTTTGTTATTATAAATTTTAATTTTATATATGCCATAAACTCACTGATCATGTTTATTATGTTTACTTTAAGGTTAATCATCATTAAAAAAATGAAAAAATATTTCAGTTTACCCAAATATTGATTATGATAATACCTGTCCTCATTTTCTTTTTGTTCTTATTACTTGGTGCTTGTTGATTTCTTCAGTCTTTGTTTAAATTATCTTTTCTTAAAAATTAATTTTAGAAATATTTTTTTTAATTTTTTTTTATTTATTTGACAGAGAGAGATCACAAGTAGGCAGAGAGGTAGGCAGAGAGAGAGGGAGGAAGCAGGCTCCCTGCTGAGCAGAGAGCCCGATGCAGGACCAGGACCCTGGGATCATGTCCTGAGCCGAAGGCAGAGGGTTTAACCCACTGAGCCACCCAGGTGCCCCAATTTTAGAAATATTTCATCCATTCATTATTCAAATACTTCTTCTGAGCCCTCTCTGGATATAGAAGTATCCAGACTGTGTGCATTTCTACATGTGTATGTATATGTATATCAGATCACTCAATACTGTACCACAGATAACAAAGCATCTGTTCATCTTTTAAGTTTTTTTTTTTCCTTTGTATTTAGGTTTTAGTTGTTGCTATTGTTCTATCTTCAAACTCACTGATCCTTTCTTAGAAATACTTGATTTTTTAAGACAATTTTTTGGAGAAGTTTTAAGTTCACATAGAAATTTAAAAGGAGTGAATAAAGATTTCCCATATACTCTCTGTCCCCTGACATACATTGCCTCCCTCATTACCAGTACTCTCTAATATTTGTTATAATTAAGGAAGCTACATGGATATGCCATAATCATCCAAAGCCCATAGTTTACATTGGGGTCAACTAGGGTGCACTCTTGGTATTGTCTACTCTATGGGTTTAGACAGATGTATAATGATATATAGACTTTATTATACTGTTACAAACTCCTCCATCCCTTGGCTACCACTAACTCCTGGCAGCCAGTGATATTTTTACTGTGTTCAGTTTTGCCTTTTTCAGAATGTCATATATTTGGGATCGTACAGAATGTGACTTTTTCAGATTGCTTTCTTTCACTTAGCAACGTGTGTTTAAGGTTCCTCCATGTCTTCTAGTGGCAGGAGAGCTCATTTCATTGTATCAGGGAATAATATTGCACTGTCTAAATGCACCACAGTTTATTTACCCATTCTTTCACTAAAAAAAATCTTGTTTGCTTCTAAGTTTTGGCAGTTATGAATATAGCTGCTGTAAAAATCCCTGTGCAGCCTTTTGTGTGTACATAAGTGGATACATTAAATCATGTAAGAGTATGTTTAGCTTTGTAAGAAACCACCAAAATGTCTTCCCCAACTGGCTGTACCATTTTATATTTCTACCAGCCATGAATGAGTGTATTGCCTTACATCCTTGTCAGCCATTGGTGTTGTCAGTGTTCCAGATTTTGGCCATTCTAATAGGTGTGTAGTGGTAACACACTGTTATGTGATTTGCATTTCCCTGAGGACATACGATGTGAAGCATCTTTCCTATGCCAATTTGTCATTTATATGTCATCTTTAGTGAGGTTTTTGATAAGATCTTTGGCCCATCTTTAGTTGGGTTATTGTTTTTCTTATCACTGAGTTTTAAGAATTCTTTGTATATTTTGAATAATTGTTCTTTATCAGATATGTCATTTACATATGTTTTCCCAGTTTGTAGATTGTCCTCTCATTCTCTTGACATTGTCTTTCATAGAACAAAAATTTTGAATATTAATTTTAATATTAATGTAATCCAGCTTATCAATTCTTTCATGGATTTTTCCTTTGGTGTTATATCTAAATCATGACCATATGAAGTTTGTCTAGAGTTTCTCCTATGTTATATTTTAGAAGTTTCATATTCTTGCATTTTATGTTTAGTTTTATGATCCATTTTAAGTTAATTATTTTGAATAGTACAAGGTCTGTTTCTAGATTTTTTTTTTCCATCTGATGGTTGTTCCACTATTACTTGTTGAAAAGACTATCTTTTCTTCATCCTATTTCCTCTGTATTTTTTCCTCAAACATCAGTTGACTATACTTACGTGAGCCTATTTATGGTCTCTCTATTCTGTTTCATTGATCTATTTCATTTGTCTATTATTTCACCAATACTGCACTGTTTTGATGAAGCTTTACAGTAAGCCTCAAAGTTAGAGAGTGTCCATCCTCTAACTTTGTTCTTTTCCTTCAATAATGTGTTGGCTCTTCTGGGTCTTTTGCCTCTCCATATAAACTTTATAATCAGTTTGTTGATATCCACAAAAGAACATGCTGGGATCTTGTCTGAGGTTCCACTGAATCTGTAGATCAAGTTGGGAAGACCTGACATCTTGACAATGGCAACATTTTATCCATGAACATGGAATATCTCTTCTTTTAATTTAGTTGTGCCTTGATTTTTTTCATCAGAGTTTTGTACATATATATAAACTGCTAATGTCAGTGGTATTACATTTTTAATTTCAAATTTCACTTGTTCATTGTTGATCTGTAAAAAACAATTGACTTTCACATGTTAACCTGCAAGCTTACTATAAATTAGTTCCAGGAGGGTTTTTTTTTAATAATTTTGTTTAGATTTTCTACAGTATTTCTAAACAAATATGTCATCTGTGGAAAAGACACTTTCATATTTTTCTTTCCTTATCAGTGTAAATCTTCTTTTCTTGCTCATTGCATATACATATCTATTTTCAGACATTCTTTATCAAGTCAAGGAAGTTCTCCCCTATCCCTGGTTACTAAAAATGAAAGGTTATTGGATTTTGTCACATGTTTTTTCCTAAATCTTTTGAGATAATCATGTGATTTCACTTCTCTAGGCTGTTGGTGTGATGGGTTATATTAATTCATTTTTGAGTATTGAACCTGTCTTGCATAATTGAGATAATACAACTTGGTCATGGGGTATAATTCTTTTTATACAATGCTAGATTCATAAACTAATATTTCATTGAAAATCTTTGCATCTATGTTCATTTAGGTGTTGATCTGTAGTTTTCTTTTCTTATAATGTATTTATTTGGTTTTGATATTAAGGTAATAATACTGGCCCCATAGAATGAGTTATCAACTATTTCCCCTGTATCTTCTGGAAGTAATTGTAGGTAACTGGTATATATCATTCTTTAAATGTTTTGTAGAATTTTCCAGTGACCCATTTGGGTCTAGTGTTTCTCTTTTAGAAGATTGATAATTATTGACTCAATTTCTTTCATAGACATAGGCCTATTAAGATTGTCTATTTCTTCTTGTATGAGTTTTGGCAGGCCATATGATACTTTTTATAGCAAGTCACTATTTATTTTACTAATCACTATAAAAACCTTATAATTCTGTAATTTAATACTTTTATTCAGTCACTTAGATGGCTGGTTGTTCTTTAAATTTTTGTCTATCTTACTAGAATATGCCCTCTGTGAGTACAAAGGTAATCATTATTGATCTATATTACATTATCATTCACCACAAAAGAAATCAAACAAGACCTAAATATATGCAGTGATATACCATGTTCATGAATTGGAAGGCTCAGTATTGTTACGATTCCCATCTTCTCAAAATTGATGTATAGATCTAACTCAATCTCAATAAAAATATCAGCAGAATATATTTATAGATATTGACAAGCTTATTCCAATGTTTAGATTTGTATTTTTTCAAGAATAGCAATCTACCCATTTGTCGTTTTTTGGCCTTTCCTCTGCTTAAGCCTGCAGTTTCTTTCAGGCTTCAAGGGATATTAGGAACACTGAATTTAATTAACATGAGTGGTCAAGTTTACTTAACATGAGTGTCAGACTCCCATTCTGACGGTCTTTCTACATCCCAAATAAAGATAGGATTTGTAAAGCCAAACTATATTATATTTGGCTTCTCCTTTTGTATATGGTGACATAAAGGGTTTTCTTTTTGTATTTTCCAGGTATCAGCATCACTATTTTCATAATCAGTCTTCAAAGTTCAAATTTACTCCTAACTTATAGTATTTTAGAGTAGGAAGAGGATAGAAAATGGATGTGTAAGATCATCTAATTCCATCCCTCTTCCTGAATTTATAATTTTATCCTGAATTAACTGTCACAATGGCTGATCCTGCCTGGGTTTAGACCTGTCCAGTGATAGAGCTCCTAATGAGAAGTCACTCTTGTTTCAGATGGTGTCAGATATTAGAAAAAAACTCTCATGTCAAGAAATTTGTATGTCATGATCATCATGATCATCACCTTAGCCAGTTCAGTGTCTCTAGAAAGACACAGAGCACATCTGTAATAATAGTTCAATAATTTTGCAATACCAATCTTTCAGATATTTATCTGTGTAAACCACCCTAAATGCCCCACAATTCTAAGTGCTAAGAAGAAATATACACTTTTTTAGTACTTAACTTTTCTAGGTTTTTCTTCCTTCTCCTTCATTGTTGATGTTTGAAATCTTATAGGTTCTACCTTCAGAGAGTTCCTGATGCTCATCTATTCCCTTTTATTATCTATGCCACCATCCAAATCCAGCCAATCTCTAGGTCATTTATATACCAATTATTTTTTTAAAAGATTTTATTTATTTAACAGATCACAAGTAGGCAGAGAGGCAGGCAGAGAGAGAAGGGAGGAAGCAGGCTCCCTGCTGAGCAGAGAGCCCGACGTGGGGCTCGATCTCAGGACGCTGGGATCATGACCTGAGCCGAAGGCAGCGGCTTTAACCCACTGAGCCACCCAGGCGCCCCACCAATTATTGAGTCTTGTGTCTCTTCTTCCAACTTGCTTTTCATCATTAGCATTTTCCAAAATAGGTTTTCTGTGGCCTTTGTTCATGTGTGTGTATATGTGTGCATGTGTTGATGAGTGGCTAAGTGTTTATTAATAGGGGAAGAAAGAAATGGGTAGACGTAGGATCACAAAACACAAACTTTTAAGACAAACCCTTGAGTACAACGAATTAAGAACACAAGGCTCAGCCAATAAAAAGCTTTTTTCTTCAGGGACAAAATTCAAGATACGTAACATTAATATGACATGGATATTGGCCTGTTAACATGAAAGCCAGACATACACAATTAAAATAAACAACTGAGCATTAGCCCTGCCTATTTCTGAAGTCAATAACATGTCAGTGATAAAAGGCATACAAGCTTGTTAGGGACAATAAAACAGTTATTTGGAAACTGTCACAACACAGAAAAACAGAATAAGAGGATAGAGGGTTTATCCTTGGAGTATGATCAAAATAAGGTTTTCTGCCTGCCAGCCCCATCAATAGCAAATGGGACTTTTAAGAAGATGCTGGTTCTGACTACTATTTCTTCAGTGTGCTCTAATGTGATTATAAGACTTTGAAACAGAAATGATCTTGGAATGATCACTTTAGAGGAAATGGTGCACTGTGGTCAAATTCTTTAACCCAGGAGTATAATATCTTCTATAGAAAAATGGCTGACAGCCAGGCAGACAGGCATAGCCAGACCTATATCCATAACCACAAAGACAGTGATATCCAGAACTGTATTCAGAGCCAAATCCATAGCCATATCTAGAACCATAGCCACAGTCACAGCCACAGCCATTGCAACAGCTACACGAGTTTCTGTTGTAGTTGTAACACACGGTGTCTAGAAATTGGGGTTCAGTAGTTCAGTAGTGAAGCAGGTAGAGGTTTTTGGAGTCTGAATGTCATGTCCCATCCTGAGACCTTTATATACTACCAATGTGGGTGAAACACACAACATAGACTCACTGGTCTCATTACCACAGCAATTTTCATTAAAACAAAAGAGAAGACCCTCAACATTCTAAGGACAATAATTTTTTTCAGGTGGCCATGTCCAAGATTTCCCCCTAGCTAGTCCAGAGAATTATAAGGAAACAGACATAATCTATACATTGAACATGTCTTTTTTTTTTTCAAAGATTTTATTTATTTACTTGACAGACAGAGACCACAAGTTGGCAGAGAGGCAGAGAGAGAGGGGGAAGCAGGCTCCCCGCTGAGCAGAGATCCCGATGTGGGGCTCAATCCCAGGACCCTGAGATCATGACCCGAGCTGGGGGCGGAGGCTTAATCCACTGAGCCACCCAGGCGCCCCACATTGAACATGTCTTATAGGATGTAATTAAACCTAATTTAGGTTTTCATTCCAGGGAGCATTAATTCTCATGTACATCAGGTACACCTGTGTGGGCACCAGGAGTTGCAATATCAACAAGAAAGCACCTGGGCTGGTAGGGGGAAGCAAACAGCAGGGACATAAGGTGAAGCTTTCTTACGTTATAATGCAAGATGGTGGACTGGATGAAGTCCAGGTAGAATGGCCACAGTAGTGGTGGCTGAAGCAAGAGTCAGGTGAGGCAAAGAAGATCTGATTTAGTGTATCAAGTGTGTCTTTTGCGAATATCTTCTCCCAGTAATGGCTTTCCCCCCCTCATTCTCATGGTTAGAGTTAATTTTTTTTTTAAGTATTTTATTTATCTTTTTTTTTTTTTTTTCGGGAAAGAGAGAGAGGGAGCTGTAGTGGAAGGAAGGGCATAGAGAGAGAATTGCAAGCTGACTCCAAGCTGAGTATGGAGCCTTAGGCAGAGCTCAGTCTCATGACCCTGAGATCATGAATGGAGCCGAAATCAAGAGTTGGACACTTAACCAAGTGAGCCACCCAGGCATCCCTTATATTTGATTTGAATACCACCCATTTTTTTTAATTTCAGACATTGTATTTTGAGATGTATATTTTCAATTTTTTATCTTTCATTTACCTTCACATATTCATTTTTTTAAAAATATTCTTGAGCACATTTATAACACCTCTTTTAAGATCATGATGTGTGGTTTTCATTACGTCTTTGATTCTTTGGTTTGTTGTAAACCAAACTGATTTTGTAACTGATTTTGTTTTATAGTGACAGTTTTTTTCTGCTTCTTTGCTTGTCTAGTAATCTTTAAAAAGATACCAGAGAATGTTAATATGTTGTTTACAATGTGGATATTGTTGTCTTTCTCTAAATAGTGTGGAAGTTGGTTTTGAGCCAAGTTACTTGTACATCCCTTAAACTCTGCACAATTTGTTGGATCTAATGCAACCACTAGTGCTAGTTTGCCCAAGTACTCAGGTATCTCTCTTTTGGATCTACTTTTTAGTAAAGTCTCTTTGCTATGGCTGATGGATCTCAAGTCTTTCTCCGTTCTGCATGATCTCAGGATTAGTTAGCTAATAGACGTGTGGTGTGGTTTTTAAAAAAATTTTTACCTTTCTTATGGAATTAAGCCATACATTTGAGTGTCTTAGCATTCAACAGAGCAGGCAGAAGAGGCCCCTATGTGAGTATCTAAACTCCTTTTTCTGTGTAGCTCTCATTTCTTTACAATGATTATTCAAAACTTACAATCACTCCTGAAATTTGATCTTTCTTCGATATTAACATCATGCTCTTCTTGGGTTCCCCTTCTTGAAATGTGGGCCTGAGAGAATTACAGGCAGAAAGCTAAAGTGATAGCAGGGTTTAAATAGTTTGTTTCCCTTTGGAAAAGCATTGTAGTTCTGAGGTCCCAGTTGGGCAATTTCCAAAAACAGTTATTTATTTCATTTGTTGTGTCCAGTTTAACATGAGGGGAGTACAAGTGCAGTATTAGCTACTCTGACATCACTGAAAGTAATTGTTTCTCTTCAATGCACATTTCAAAAGAGTGAGATAAACTTATAATATTTTTTAAAAAATAACATTACGCTTTAAGTGAAAAAGCAAATTGAATAGTAATATATCCAATGGTACCATGATACCATCAAGAAAAATATGTAAAATGTGGCATTTATTGAGACAGAAATATGATATGATTGATTTCTTCAGCGGAAATGAGATGCAATTCCTAAAACAAAAATGGGAAAGTAAAAAAAAAAAAAAAGTTTTTCTTTAATATGTAATTTCTTATCAATATTCAGCCTGTTTTGTCTTTATATCCAGAACTCTGCATGAAGATTGGCTTTTCCAAATGTGTCTAGAGCAGAAGCAGGATTTATCATCCACTTGTCTGTAAGTCTTTGTAAGTTAAGTGAGTGCATGTCCTATAGAGGGGCATTTGTCAGATCCTCTTCATTACAACTTCTCTCAGAACAGATGTTTTGTGCCCTAGTTGACATCCAATTTCAACACTTTTGTTACATGTGGCATTCTAAAAAAAAAAAAAAAAATTTTTTTAAATATTCTCTAATAGAAAAAAAACAGCTAATTGATAAGTGTTAACTTATCTGTCTTCTGGGAGAAGGACATACCCATCTTGGAGCAGCATGCTAATCAACACAAAATTGTCACAGATGTTCATCTATTTAAATGAAGCCGAAAAACATGGTTCAATGTGATGACAGTAAGTCTTTGTTTCCAGAGGGATATTCCCTATGGTCTGAGACATAAAGATACTCTACACTATAGAATTGTTCTGAAAATCATGAAATATTTTGGAAATCGTATACAGTCATTTAAATGAACATTTGGAAAATATTGATGCCATCAGAAAATATTACCTAAATAATACCAAGTGGAAAGCCAGCCTAAAAATGTGTGCATATACACTATGGAGTATTATGCCTCCATCAGAAAGGATGAATACCCAACTTTTGTATCAACATGGACAGGACTGGAAGAGATTATGCTGAGTGAAATAAGTCAAGCAGAGAGAGTCAATTATCATATGGTTTCACTTATTTGTGGAGCATAACAAATAACATGGAGGACAAGGGTAGATGGAGAGGAGAAGGGAGTTGAGGGAAATTGGAAGGGGAGGTGAACCATGAGAGACTATGGACTCTGAAAAACAACCTGAGGGTTTTGAAGGGGTGGGGGGTGGGAGGTTGGGAGAGCCAGGTGATGGGTATTAAGGAGGCACGTATTGCATGGAGCACTGGGTGTGGTGCAAAAACAATGAATACTGTTACGCTGAAAGAAATTTTAAAAAAATGTGTGCAATATTTTTCAAAATATCATAATTTCCAAAAAATGTTAAAAATAGAAAACTATAGGAAGGATATACATAATAACAGCAGCATTGATTCTTATAAGGTGATGTAAATGTGTAAAGGTTTTACTTCCTTTGTGTTTAGAATTTTTCTAAAAAAAATCTAGTATTTTATTAATTGTATACTTTATCTATTTAAAACAAGTAAGTTGTAAATCAACCTTAAATGTTTATTTGAACTACAAATAAAACAGTCCATATGAGAAAGAAGAACTATGGTCTTATTACCTCAATAAGATAATATTGATCTTGCATCTATTTCTAACCCTGCATAATCCAACCTGAGCAAAATGGATGTCAGCTTTTACTCATTTATTTTTCTTAAAATCATGTTCCTTTGGAATTTTAAGTTCTATAAATTTAGATACTAAAATATATATATTCTATTTATTCTTTTTCCTTCCCTATTTCATAAGAAAATAATGGAGAAAATAAGAAATTTTATTTGATGAGCTAAAAATGAAATTAATTATGTGAAGTTTTAAAAAATTTAATTCTTAGTAATTCTTACTTATGGCATTTCTAGAAAGTTATAGCATATTTACCTCTGACACATTAAAAAGAAGTTAATTAATTTGAAAAGAAAACAGAAACAAAACAAGGCACCATAATGCATTCCGTTTCACAACATCATCTGAAGCCAAAGATTTATTTTCTGTTTTCCAAGTGATCACAAATAATAATTTAACCAAATATTTTGCACAAAGTAATGTGGGTTAGTTTTTCCATCCTCTGTTGAGAGCTTTTCCATTTGTCCAAAACCAAAACCTGAAAACTCTGACATGTGGTTTCTTTTCTCATACATTAACATTTCCCTTCTTAGAACAAGTTCTGTTTTAGCCAGTGTCATGGAGGTGGCAATTTCTTCACAGCAGATTACCAAAACAGAATGTTTCTCATTCATGCTACAAGTTTGGATCAATTGCTACTGGTCTGATCCTCATGCTTTCTCATTCTGGGTTCTATGCAGAAGCAACAGCTCCCTTAAGGACACTTTTGTTGCAAAGAGGAAAAGTGGGATTATTGGCAAAACTTGTGATGATTCTGAAAGGGTGTGTTCATATGTGATCCAATCATAGTGGCTCATAGTCCTCAACCAGATGTATCACATACCAAACCCAGCGTTAGTGGAATTAGGAGCATATAATCACTTTACCAAGAAGAATAGGGATATTTTAATGGGAACAATAATACAGTTGACAACACCGTACCTTTGCTGTTACAGATGTCACTCTGGTGAAAGTTTTGACCAGAAGCACTTGCACTGTGCTGAGCCGTTTATGTAGAAGCTTCATTAGTGTCCGCTTAAACAAGAAACCTTCCAGTTGGGTGAGCCCCTAGTGCTTGTCAGTCTGTTCTCTGCTTCTTTCCCTCTAATGTGTATTCTCCTGTGGCTGCCCTTTCTTCTAGCCCTTTCTACGTTGACTTTCAGTTTTCACAGCACATTCGAATACAATCCCCTAAGTGAGTAGCATGCAGAATTCCAATGCCAAATTTTAGTTTAGTGAGAGGGAAAGGCTTTTAGGCTCCACATTCAACTTCTAATGGCATGGTGATGATCATGATGATGATGAATGTTAACCCCCATTAGTGCTATGCAAATCTCTCTAAGTGTTTGAAACACATAAATTCATTTCATACTTTATATAACCTTATGAAGCAATTTCAAATGTCATTTTCATTTTATAGATAAGAAAAAGCCAAGATGCAAGTGTACAAAACAAAAGTCCAGTTGAAGAAGATGAGTAACCCATGGTAAGAAAAGGAGATGGAACGTGATGGTTTTCTCTCTGCAGTATTTAAAGCTAACCTCTTTAGTCCCTTAGTACCTGCTGCCTTTTCACCCCCCATACTGAATCAAAGGGTAGGGAAGGAAGAGCATAAGAGGATAGAATGATTTTATCCGTCTGGGTGCCTTTGTGTTCTCTGTGCTTAGCAGATGGTTATAGCTGGCATCTCTGCCTGCATCTCCTGGAGGATAATAGAGAGGACTTTTCTCCTGTTGGGTACCATCAGACTTCTCTTCTATGTCCCTGACTCCTTACTTTTCTTGATCCAGCGTCTTACCACACTTTCTGATATTTGTCATTCACCACCATCACAATCTCTATCTCGAAAGCTTGGAAGACCATGGCACCTGGCACTGAGTCCTTTTCTTACATTTAATGCATCAAATTACATGTTTATACAGACACCCATTTAAGCACTCTTGCCTCAAAATTCCTTGATCCCCTCTCACATTTGCTCTACTAGCAAACCACTCCCAGATCCCCTCTTGTCAATATCTCAAGGTGCTCCTTTTCTAGAAGTGAGGCCAGTATTCCTGAATCACTTATTTTTCTAATTCTTCACGCCTGGCTTATGGCCATGCCATTGTATCTACACTATCAGTATAATTGTTTTCCTGAATCGCCTCTTTTTAATGTTATGTTTTTCACATAATGCCTTATATGTGCTATGGTTTACATCTATCATCCCGAGGTGATTATTAATAATGCCGTCTTTCATATTCAAGTGTACTAGTTTGGAGGATAAGTCATATGGTCTTCTACCTACAGTTTGTTTCATCAATTACTCTTCTTTCAGCAAGCTCTCTGCTCCTTCTGTTCCCCTGCCTTGTAAACTTTCACCTGTGCACTAATGCAAGTCTTCTCTATTCCCAACTCGGGCTCCCATCTGCTGCTGGAGGTAACCCCAGTCCCACACGGAGGGACGCCATGTGCCTTCACAGCATTCTTCTTTTTGGCTGAGTCCACAGTGCTGCTCGATCGTCTTTTCACCTTTTCTCAGGCTTCCTTCTTTCTTTCCTCCCCTGAAGCTATTCTGCCCTTCACCATTATCCCTAAAGCCTCTTGTTCAATGCTCACTTCTGCCTCCACCCTCCTCCGTCTGTAACTCTCGGTTCATATTTCATGGAGAAAAGAGAATCTATCAGGGGAAACCTCTATCAACTCTCTTCCCACACACTTCTCTACATTTGCACCTATGTCTTAGCCTTTTATCTTAGTCTCAGAGGAAAGCATATCCTCCCTCCTGTCCAAAAAATCATTCTCCCACTTTGCTTTAAATGCCATCTCCTTCAGCGCATTGCTTGATAAATTATCCTCTCCATCTACTATATTTCCAGCTCTTTTTTTCCCACTGACACCTTCCCTTTAGTCTATAAACATGCTCAAGTCTTTTGATAGTAAAAAGCCCGTCTCAACGCCAGATCACCCCTGGCTAGCTTGTCCTCAACTTCTTTTTTATCCAAGGGTTTTAATAGTTTCCGCCGATGCAGAAACTGCATCCTCACCTGCCCTCTATAACCCAAGCATTGTTCTCCCTTGGGTCACCAACAGCCTATTGAGTACTCCGTCTCCTTGACTCATCTCAATGTTTGTCCTCTTTGTTTTGTGGCATTTGGTGCTGATGGCCACTTATTTCCTTGGCTTCTATTTTATGCTTTTTTCTAATTTCATTCTCTTGCTTTTATAATATTTCTTACCAATCTACTTACTTGCTGTTCTTCCTCTGTCAGCTGGAGGTCTACTCTTGGGCCATGGTTCCATCACTAAATATACAAAATGCAATATCATAAGCAGGACGTAAATTCCATTTTGCTGCAGCCCCTGGGTTAGTATCTAATGTCATTCCCAACTACTCCTTCATATGCCAATACCTGTTTCATCCTGTTTCTCCTACTTAGAATTTGCTGATCGTGACAGCATTCATAGACCTTCCTGTCTATGGATAACATGCCATCTGGGGTAATGCCTCTTCCCATCTGTCTGCCGGCCGATATCTGAATCAACTGGTAAGTCTCAGCTTGAGCATCACATCATCTGAGGGAGATTTTTTTGTCTGCCTCACCCATAATCGACTTAGTCACATCAGTAGACCCAGTTAATTTCTTCAGCCATCATCCACAAAACCCTAAACTTCCTTTACTACAGAACTTAACATATGTATTATAGTTGCTTATTTTAGGTCTACTTCAAAGGATTAATTAATTCATTAATAAATTCATTCAGTAATTCACACACATAATGTAAACTGAACACCTATCATGAAAAGAGAAATAAGACATAATCCTTTAGGAGCTTACAGCCAAGTGAGTTAAACGGACAGGTGAGTGCACTACAGGGAAGTGCTCAGAGAGAGGTAGCCATGAGGATTATCACGGGGCATTAGAAAGAGACGCTAGACTGATGGGCAGGTGAACCATCTAAAAAGTAGCAACACATGGCCTGAGTTTTCTATGACAGCGATGGTCCTCAGATAACAAGGCAGGAGGTTATTCCAGGTAGAGGGCACAGCATATAGAAAGGCATGTATTTACTAAACAACACTGTTTTTCAAGAGATACGGAGTAACTATAAATTCTTTAATTTGTCTTGCCTTCTTGATTTTTGTGTTCTCAGCACTCAGCTGCGTTTCTGTAACAGAAATTTGACTTCCAGATGAATAAGTGAATTAACAAGTCAATGAAAATTATATATTATATATATAGTTTATACACAAGATTTTAAAATACAAAATATAATTTTTATTTTTATATACGTAAATGATGATGATGCAGCTAAAAATAACAGTGAATGCGCAAAAGTTGTTTTCCACAGAAGATGCATTAAGAACCAGGTTCTGCATGGCACTGCAATGATTGACATTAATTATTTCTAATCATGACGAGCTTTCAGTCTCATCTAGTCATAGCAAAACCAATGCTATTGTCCAAAACAGAAGCTCTGTTCTCCTTCATACACCTGGGTTCTCGGCCTTTGGATCTTTTCTATCAGTCTGCAGTTCTGCTGCACTTCTTAATGTTGAGCTTTGTGATGACCATAATCTACTTTTTCTACTTTGATTTCTTTGGCTATTGTTCCTCAGCTCATTTGGAGAAGATCTGAAAGACCAAGCAGTGGGTCTCGTATTTATGGCTGGTCAGCTTGCTTGTTTATTCATGCTTAGAGTGGTACATCCTTTTTTAAAGGTGACTTTTAGTGTGCCTTCACATGATGACTTTATTTTTATTTTTTAAGATTTACTTATTTATTTACTTGACAGAGAGAGAGACACAGCGAGAGAGCGAACACAAGCAGGGCAAGTGAGAGAGGGAGAACCAGGCTTCCCGCTGAGCAGGGAGCCTGATGTGGGGCTCGATCCCAGAACCCTGAGATCATGACCTGAGCCGAAGGCAGAGGCTTTAACCCACTGAGCCACCCAGGTGCCCGATGTTCATCTATTTAAATGAAGCCGAAAAACATGGTTCAATGTGATGACAGTAAGTCTTTGTTTCCAGAGGGATATTCCCTATGGTCTGAGACATAAAGATACTCTACACTATAGAATTGTTCTGAAAATCATGAAATATTTTGGAAATCGTATACAGTCATTTAAATGAACATTTGGAAAATATTGATGCCATCAGAAAATATTACCTAAATAATACCAAGTGGAAAGCCAGCCTAAAAATGTGTGCATATACACTATGGAGTATTATGCCTCCATCAGAAAGGATGAATACCCAACTTTTGTATCAACATGGACAGGACTGGAAGAGATTATGCTGAGTGAAATAAGTCAAGCAGAGAGAGTCAATTATCATATGGTTTCACTTATTTGTGGAGCATAACAAATAACATGGAGGACAAGGGTAGATGGAGAGGAGAAGGGAGTTGAGGGAAATTGGAAGGGGAGGTGAACCATGAGAGACTATGGACTCTGAAAAACAACCTGAGAGTTTTGAAGGGGTGGGGGTGGGAGGTTGGGAGAGCCAGGTGATGGGTATTAAGGAGGCACATATTGCATGGAGCACTGGGTGTGGTGCAAAAACAATGAATACTGTTACGCTGAAAGAAATTTTAAAAAAATGTGTGCAATATTTTTCAAAATATCATAATTTCCAAAAAATGTTAAAAATAGAAAACTATAGGAAGGATATACATAATAACAGCAGCATTGATTCTTATAAGGTGATGTAAATGTGTAAAGGTTTTACTTCCTTTGTGTTTAGAATTTTTCTAAAAAAAATCTAGTATTTTATTAATTTTATACTTTATCTATTTAAAACAAGTAAGTTGTAAATCAACCTTAAATGTTTATTTGAACTACAAATAAAACAGTCCATATGAGAAAGAAGAACTATGGTCTTATTACCTCAATAAGATAATATTGATCTTGCATCTATTTCTAACCCTGCATAATCCAACCTGAGCAAAATGGATGTCAGCTTTTACTCATTTATTTTTCTTAAAATCATGTTCCTTTGGAATTTTAAGTTCTATAAATATAGATACTAAAATATATATATTCTATTTATTCTTTTTCCTTCCCTATTTCATAAGAAAATAATGGAGAAAATAAGAAATTTTATTTGATGAGCTAAAAATGAAATTAATTATGTGAAGTTTTAAAAAATTTAATTCTTAGTAATTCTTACTTATGGCATTTCTAGAAAGTTATAGCATATTTACCTCTGACACATTAAAAAGAAGTTAATTAATTTGAAAAGAAAACAGAAACAAAACAAGGCACCATAATGCATTCCGTTTCACAACATCATCTGAAGCCAAAGATTTATTTTCTGTTTTCCAAGTGATCACAAATAATAATTTAACCAAATATTTTGCACAAAGTAATGTGGGTTAGTTTTTCCATCCTCTGTTGAGAGCTTTTCCATTTGTCCAAAACCAAAACCTGAAAACTCTGACATGTGGTTTCTTTTCTCATACATTAACATTTCCCTTCTTAGAACAAGTTCTGTTTTAGCCAGTGTCATGGAGGTGGCAATTTCTTCACAGCAGATTACCAAAACAGAATGTTTCTCATTCATGCTACAAGTTTGGATCAATTGCTACTGGTCTGATCCTCATGCTTTCTCATTCTGGGTTCTATGCAGAAGCAACAGCTCCCTTAAGGACACTTTTGTTGCAAAGAGGAAAAGTGGGATTATTGGCAAAACTTGTGATGATTCTGAAAGGGTGTGTTCATATGTGATCCAATCATAGTGGCTCATAGTCCTCAACCAGATGTATCACATACCAAACCCAGCGTTAGTGGAATTAGGAGCATATAATCACTTTACCAAGAAGAATAGGGATATTTTAATGGGAACAATAATACAGTTGACAACACCGTACCTTTGCTGTTACAGATGTCACTCTGGTGAAAGTTTTGACCAGAAGCACTTGCACTGTGCTGAGCCGTTTATGTAGAAGCTTCATTAGTGTCCGCTTAAACAAGAAATCTTCCAGTTGGGTGAGCCCCTAGTGCTTGTCAGTCTGTTCTCTGCTTCTTTCCCTCTAATGTGTATTCTCCTGTGGCTGCCCTTTCTTCTAGCCCTTTCTACGTTGACTTTCAGTTTTCACAGCACATTCGAATACAATCCCCTAAGTGAGTAGCATGCAGAATTCCAATGCCAAATTTTAGTTTAGTGAGAGGGAAAGGCTTTTAGGCTCCACATTCAACTTCTAATGGCATGGTGATGATCATGATGATGATGAATGTTAACCCCCATTAGTGCTATGCAAATCTCTCTAAGTGTTTGAAATACATAAATTCATTTCATACTTTATATAACCTTATGAAGCAATTTCAAATGTCATTTTCATTTTATAGATAAGAAAAAGCCAAGATGCAAGTGTACAAAACAAAAGTCCAGTTGAAGAAGATGAGTAACCCATGGTAGGAAAAGGAGATGGAACGTGATGGTTTTCTCTCTGCAGTATTTAAAGCTAACCTCTTTAGTCCCTTAGTACCTGCTGCCTTTTCACCCCCCATACTGAATCAAAGGGTAGGGAAGGAAGAGCATAAGAGGATAGAATGATTTTATCCGTCTGGGTGCCTTTGTGTTCTCTGTGCTTAGCAGATGGTTATAGCTGGCATCTCTGCCTGCATCTCCTGGAGGATAATAGAGATGACTTTTCTCCTGTTGGGTACCATCAGACTTCTCTTCTATGTCCCTGACTCCTTACTTTTCTTGATCCAGCGTCTTATCACACTTTCTGATATTTGTCATTCACCACCATCACAATCTCTATCTCGAAAGCTTGGAAGACCATGGCACCTGGCACTGAGTCCTTTTCTTACATTTAATGCATCAAATTACATGTTTATACAGACACCCATTTAAGCACTCTTGCCTCAAAATTCCTTGATCCCCTCTCACATTTGCTCTACTAGCAAACCACTCCCAGATCCCCTCTTGTCAATATCTCAAGGTGCTCCTTTTCTAGAAGTGAGGCCAGTATTCCTGAATCACTTATTTTTCTAATTCTTCACGCCTGGCTTATGGCCATGCCATTGTATCTACACTATCAGTATAATTGTTTTCCTGAATCGCCTCTTTTTAATGTTATGTTTTTCACATAATGCCTTATATGTGCTATGGTTTACATCTATCATCCCGAGGTGATTATTAATAATGCCGTCTTTCATATTCAAGTGTACTAGTTTGGAGGATAAGTCATATGGTCTTCTACCTACAGTTTGTTTCATCAATTACTCTTCTTTCAGCAAGCTCTCTGCTCCTTCTGTTCCCCTGCCTTGTAAACTTTCACCTGTGCACTAATGCAAGTCTTCTCTATTCCCAACTCGGGCTCCCATCTGCTGCTGGAGGTAACCCCAGTCCCACACGGAGGGACGCCATGTGCCTTCACAGCATTCTTCTTTTTGGCTGAGTCCACAGTGCTGCTCGATCGTCTTTTCACCTTTTCTCAGGCTTCCTTCTTTCTTTCCTCCCCTGAAGCTATTCTGCCCTTCACCATTATCCCTAAAGCCTCTTGTTCAATGCTCACTTCTGCCTCCACCCTCCTCCGTCTGTAACTCTCGGTTCATATTTCATGGAGAAAAGAGAATCTATCAGGGGAAACCTCTATCAACTCTCTTCCCACACACTTCTCTACATTTGCACCTATGTCTTAGCCTTTTATCTTAGTCTCAGAGGAAAGCATATCCTCCCTCCTGTCCAAAAAATCATTCTCCCACTTTGCTTTAAATGCCATCTCCTTCAGCGCATTGCTTGATAAATTATCCTCTCCATCTACTATATTTCCAGCTCTTTTTTTCCCACTGACACCTTCCCTTTAGTCTATAAACATGCTCCAGTCTTTTGATAGTAAAAAGCCCGTCTCAACGCCAGATCACCCCTGGCTAGCTTGTCCTCAACTTCTTTTTTATCCAAGGGTTTTAATAGTTTCCGCCGATGCAGAAACTGCATCCTCACCTGCCCTCTATAACCCAAGCATTGTTCTCCCTTGGGTCACCAACAGCCTATTGAGTACTCCGTCTCCTTGACTCATCTCAATGTTTGTCCTCTTTGTTTTGTGGCATTTGGTGCTGATGGTCACTTCTTTCCTTGGCTTCTATTTTATGCTTTTTTTCTAATTTCATTCTCTTGCTTTTATAATATTTCTTACCAATCTACTTACTTGCTGTTCTTCCTCTGTCAGCTGGAGGTCTACTCTTGGGCCATGGTTCCATCACTAAATATACAAAATGCAATATCATAAGCAGGACGTAAATTCCATTTTGCTGCAGCCCCTGGGTTAGTATCTAATGTCATTCCCAACTACTCCTTCATATGCCAATACCTGTTTCATCCTGTTTCTCCTACTTAGAATTTGCTGATCGTGACAGCATTCATAGACCTTCCTGTCTATGGATAACATGCCATCTGGGGTAATGCCTCTTCCCATCTGTCTGCTGGCCGATATCTGAATCAACTGGTAAGTCTCAGCTTGAGCATCACATCATCTGAGGGAGATTTTTTTGTCTGCCTCACCCATAATCGACTTAGTCACATCAGTAGACCCAGTTAATTTCTTCAGCCATCATCCACAAAACCCTAAACTTCCTTTACTACAGAACTTAACATTTGTATTATAGTTGCTTATTTTAGGTCTACTTCAAAGGATTAATTAGTTCATTAATAAATTCATTCAGTAATTCACACACATAATGTAAACTGAACACCTATCATGAAAAGAGAAATAAGACATAATCCTTTAGGAGCTTACAGCCAAGTGAGTTAAACGGACAGGTGAGTGCACTACAGGGAAGTGCTCAGAGAGAGGTAGCCATGAGGATTATCACGGGGCATTAGAAAGAGACGCTAGACTGATGGGCAGGTGAACCATCTAAAAAGTAGCAACACATGGCCTGAGTTTTCTATGACAGCGATGGTCCTCAGATAACAAGGCAGGAGGTTATTCCAGGTAGAGGGCACAGCATATAGAAAGGCATGTATTTACTAAACAACACTGTTTTTCAAGAGATACGGAGTAACTATAAATTCTTTAATTTGTCTTGCCTTCTTGATTTCTGTGTTCTCAGCACTCAGCTGCGTTTCTGTAACAGAAATTTGACTTCCAGATGAATAAGTGAATTAACAAGTCAATGAAAATTATATATTATATATATAGTTTATACACAAGATTTTAAAATACAAAATATAATTTTTATTTTTATATACGTAAATGATGATGATGCAGCTAAAAATAACAGTGAATGCGCAAAAGTTGTTTTCCACAGAAGATGCATTAAGAACCAGGTTCTGCATGGCACTGCAATGATTGACATTAATTATTTCTAATCATGACGAGCTTTCAGTCTCATCTAGTCATAGCAAAACCAATGCTATTGTCCAAAACAGAAGCTCTGTTCTCCTTCATACACCTGGGTTCTCGGCCTTTGGATCTTTTCTATCAGTCTGCAGTTCTGCTGCACTTCTTAATGTTGAGCTTTGTGATGACCATAATCTACTTTTTCTACTTTGATTTCTTTGGCTATTGTTCCTCAGCTCATTTGGAGAAGATCTGAAAGACCAAGCAGTGGGTCTCGTATTTATGGCTGGTCAGGCTTGCTTGTTTATTCATGCTTAGAGTGGTACATCCTTTTTTAAAGGTGACTTTTAGTGTGCCTTCACATGATGACTTTATTTTTATTTTTTAAGATTTACTTATTTATTTACTTGACAGAGAGAGAGACACAGCGAGAGAGCGAACACAAGCAGGGCAAGTGAGAGAGGGAGAACCAGGCTTCCCGCTGAGCAGGGAGCCTGATGTGGGGCTCGATCCCAGAACCCTGAGATCATGACCTGAGCTGAAGGCAGACGCTTAATGACTGAGCCACCCAGGCGCTCCCACATGATGACTTTAGAAAAAGAGCTGGGAGTTGCTCCAGTTTCAGTCTTCGTACCTGGTGAGTGGAATAAATTTCCAGACATGTTAGGGTCATGTCTGGTCCAAAGAAGTGTGCCGTGGAGGAAAAACGTAGTTATTACTAGAATACGACTCTAGGACTAACTTCTTCAAAAAATGAGATAAATTTCCCTTCTAAAACCATAACTTTGGTTTTCAAGTGGTTGATCTAGTTAGCCCTTTCTGAAAGTAATTACATAATTTAAACATTTGTAACAAATGTGTAGGAGAATGACTATCTTCCTAGGTCTATGAGTGAAGGGAAATTAGAAATAGCAAGATTAATGCTTTTTGTCATTTGAAAAGAAATACTGCAGTATCTCAATACTTCAGTAATTTGAGTGCCCTGCACTAGGATCCAAGGTGCCTGGCTTATGAAATCATCTAAATTCATGTGCCTTGAACTACTGGCTGTCCATACATCTCTTCAGATCATATTTATTGGGAAAAGGAAAGGGTGCATGAGTCAAGGGGAAGGGGAGAGGGGGGAAGCAGACACCCCACTCCGTGTGGAACCCTAAACAGGGCTCAATTTGAGGACCCTGACTGAGATCATGACCTGAGCTGAAAGTAAGGGGCAGATCCTTAACCAATGGAACCACCCAGATGCCCCTCTTTAAAGATTTATTTATTTATTTATTTGACAGACAAAGATCACAAGTAGGAAGAGAGGCAGGCAGAGAGAGAGAGAGAAGAGGAAGCAGGCTCCCTGCCAAGCAG
This sequence comes from Martes martes, assembly GCF_963455335.1. Classification (NCBI taxonomy): domain Eukaryota; kingdom Metazoa; phylum Chordata; class Mammalia; order Carnivora; family Mustelidae; genus Martes; species Martes martes. The sequence goes on along the minus strand of NC_137904.1, from coordinate 8,264,969 downwards.
AGAGCCCGATGTGGGACTCAATCCCAGGACCCCAAGATCATGACCCGAGCCGAAAGCAGAGGCTTAACCCACTGAGCCACCCAGGTGCACCAGATGCCCTTTTTTAGATCGTATTTAAAATGTTGTGTATAATTTTCTTTGTAAAAATGATATCCACAGTTTTCAATTACTTGATATATTGAAGATACATGACCTTCAGGACTTGGTGACACTGCCTGAGACATCATTACTTCATTGCTCCAAATGTGCTATTTATCTAATAGGTAATACTTCTAGCAAAAAATATAATCACTTCAAACATTTGGAGTATATTGCCACAAGGTATTGGTAGTGGTCATCAATTTCACACATAAAAAAGGTGAACATATATTTGAACAAAAGTTAATGGATGATTTTCCATAAACAGCAAATTTTCCAACCCCAAATCCTAACCCAACCTTTTTTTTTTTTACCATTTCATTTATATTTTTCCCAGCTTTATTGAAATAATTGACATATAATAATGTGTAAGTTTGAGGTGAACAACATGCTGATTTAATACACTACATATGGAGGAACAATACCACAATGGGGTTCATTAACACTTATATCACCACATATAATTACCTTGAGTGTGCGTGTGTGCTGGGGGTGTGGGGTGAGTACATTTAAGACCTACTCTCTTAGAGACGTCTAAGTATACAGTACTGTAACTGCATCCGTGGTGTACATTAGATCCCAGAACTTATTCATCTTATAACTGGAACTTTATGGCCTCTAACCAACATCTCCCCATTTTCCCTAGCCAGAAGCTCCTAGTAACCACCGTTCTATTCTCTGGTCCATGATTCTACATACAGATGAGATCATTATTTGTCTTTCGCTGCCCACTCCCTTCTTGTATGGGAACCTGTTTACATATTTAACATTAAACACATTTAATAGTGTTTATATCAGCTTTGCTCCTCGCCCATGGAGGCTACACAGAGCCTAATCTTGCCTCAGACCATTAGCTGAAGTCACTGCCTCCTTCTGGTTTCTCCGCCTCCCTTTGATGTTTTGTTGAGTCTTTCACATCCTTCTTATTCAGTGTATCCCACCTTCTATAGAATTCTCCGATGAGTGACGCTAGCCTGTGGAAATCTTAAGCTCTTTTCAACTGCTTTTGAAATAGGGGTCTCTATCTCCATTTCTCCAGACTTACTCCTGTGACAATCTCCACCCCACACCACCCACGCCCTCCATCCAGCCTAAAATACTCAGAAAACCGTGGGCACCCCAGACAGACATATTTTGAGATCACAGCCAAAAGGCAGGCTTTCTAAGACCACGAATGGTCATTTCTATCTTTCCCTTTTATTATCTACTTTTTCCAAAGCCGAGTGAAATAACTTTCATATTCCATATATTGAATATAATTTACCGTTTGACTGAATCTTCATTTCGCTTGTAATCCTTTCCTTGTGTCTTCCATTCTATAAATAACTATAACTCACTCCTCTATTTTCTGTAAATAAACATTTGTAACTTCCCATTTTAGCTCTGACTAGCAAGAGCCTGGAACTTGTCACTCTAATCCTTACAACAAGAAATGGCTGGCCATACCAAAAAGCAATGACTTTTCTAGAATCTAACAGAGAACTGAGTTTGCAGGACAAACCACCCCTAAAAATCCAGAGAGATGAGAGAATCCAGAGTTACAGCTGAGATCTGCTTACCAACAGAAGTAATAAACTGGTGTAAATACTTAAACTGTGATTGTGATAAATGGCTGGAGGTTACGTGTGGGTTAGTGTAAAAGTGAGAAATTCCTAGGGGCTTCAGTCTCAGAGGGAACCACACTTTTATGGACTTTATCTATGGTAATTCCAATGAACATTTGAGAAAGGTACACTCTTTCCTCTGACTGGGGGAGAAGAAGAAGAGTAATCCTTGTGAAATACATCCAGAGCCTTCCCCTTAAAGGTAGACATCTAGACCAAGGGCAAGGGACTACCAGAGCCCTGGGGGAAGGGGATTCCTCTTACTGAACAACCTCTGGCTTTCCTGCCTCACAAGAGGTAGGGCTGAGAAGTTAAGCTTTTGTTAAATTTCTGTCTTCCAAATCTAATGCAAAATATTTCTTTCAAACCTAGGACTAACCTAGAACTATACAGGAAGGGCACTTCTTAAAAACTCAATTTACCTAAATTGTTAGAATACCATCTGACGGAAGAGGCGTGTTTCATAGGAAAGGCAGTGTTGAAGGATTGAATTACATCCGCTAAAATGTAACCTTGAAGTCTTAACCTTGGGTGCCTGTATATGGGAATTAATTTGGAAATAGGGTTTTTATAGACATAATGAAGTTAACATGAGGTCATACTGGATTAGGATTAGAATCAGGAATTCAGGTTAGAATTCAGTGTGTGGTGTCCTTATAAGAGGACAGAGATGTACACACACACACACACACACACACACACACACACACGAGGATGAAAGGCATGTGATGATCTAGGCAGAGATCAAGTGATGTAGCAGCAAGACGAGAACTGACAGCACCATGAGAAGCTGGGCAGAGGCAAGGGATGATCTCTCTTAGAGCCTTCTTATCGAGCATGGCACTGCCAACATCTTGGTTTTGGACCTCTAACCTCTAGAACTGTGAAAACATAAATTTCTCTTGTTTTAAGACACCCAATTTGTGGTAATTTTTTACAGCATTCCTAAGAAACTAATACAAGAAGTATTACTTATATTGTGACTTTGATATCCTCCTATAGAGTTTGTCTTTATAAATTAAAGAGACTGAAATGTGATCACAGAGAAAATACAAACAACAAAGACTGGTAAATATTTTCTACTTTTTTTTCTGAATAAGCTGTCTTTAATTTTTGGATTAATTTGGATTAATTCAATCATTGATGATTATTTAATATTCAGTACCCTGGTTTTTTAAAAGTCAAAGAGGAAGAGAGACAGAAAATATAATACTTAAAATAGACAGAAATTGAGTTTAAGGAAACATGAAGAAGATATCTGGCAATGACAAAAATCTTAGAAAAATGCCAGAAATGGCCCGTGTGTTGCAAGGGAGCTTAATAATTATATTTTAACTGTAGAAATATGTGTAATTTTAAATTCTGATGAAAGGAAAATGAACACTGAAATATTTTCAGAGGAAAAAATAAAACATTCCATGCATTTTTGAAGCTACCCCTTATAAGAAAGGTTTGGCTTAATCATACAGTTTTTCACAAAAGATGGGCTTTTAAAGAGAATGAAGCTCATGTATTATGGTTTACCACACCCACACTGAGGGAGTATGAAAGTCCAGGCGCAGGTGGTGATATTCATTCTCTGGAAAGTCACCTTCAACCTTCAAGCAAATCCTCAAGTCCTGACACAATGCGTTTCTACTATGGCAACTACTGTGGTCTTGGCTATGGTCTTGGTTATGGTTCCAACCATGGCCTTGGTGGCTATGGTTATGGCTGTGGCTACTTGTCCCTATTTCTATGGAAGATCCTGGTCCTGTGGATTTTACTGAAAACACTGTTCATCTGCAATGATCGATTTCCCCGATCCAGAATTCACCACCCAGGCTAACTCTCTTTGCTCCTGTTGTGTTATTGACATGAAGCTTCCTTCTTTATCTCTTCTGTGATAATGCTGAGCATATTTTCCAATAAACTTTGTAAACTTTCTAAATCTTGTTTCATTCGTGTTTGTCCACCAGAATGCACTTGTTATTCATAATTTCAACATATTCAAGCAATATATTTCTGTGAAACATATCTTCCCTATTCAGTTATTTCCTCCCTTACTTCCTGATCTTATTAACTGTTAGCCTGTAACTCCTATGTACATCTCATGGGATAACTTGCTCAGATATTGCTCCCTTTTTGATTCAGTATCCTGTAGAATCATGTTATAATCTTATTCTTATGAATATAAGAATACTTCTTTTACAAAGTTATTAGCTTAATGTAATAAGTACTTTGACCTCAGCATATCAGGGAAAATATTTTTGAGTACATTTGCTCTTTAAAAATTTATTTTCAACAGCTTTGTAAGGAAGAGCTGTGCATGCCTTTTTTGTTCAAACTCTGTTCAGGGCTCCCCTTTACCAGGTGCTTCCTTAGAAAACAATGACAGGGGGGCACATTGTTTGACTCTTCCCCATCCACACTCCATGTCCCCAAACATTCACGCTGCCTACACCATTAGCCTTTGTTTTTAGATTTTTTTTTTTTTTAATTTGACAGACAAAGATCACAAGTTGGCAGAGAGAGGAAGGGAAGCAGGCTCCCTGCGGAGCAGAGAGCCCGATGCGGGGCTTGATCCCAGGACCCTGGGATCACGACTGGGGCCGAAGGCAGAGGCTTTAACCCACTGAGCCACCCAGGCACCCCATTAGCCTTTGTTTTTAAAGGAAACAGAGGACCTGAGAAACTTTTCTGTGTTCAGATTTATTTTATTATTTTAACATTGTGATATGTAACTATTTAACTTTTGGAGTTTTACCCTACTTCTGTTCATAACTTGTAAAAAAAAAAATGAAGCTTGAATCAATGTTTCTGTCATTTTTCTAACTCAGGTTGAAAACTGGTATTTCCCCCCTCATTTTAGTCATGAGAGGGGTTTCATTGCAGGTGTTTTCTTTATAGTCTTTCCTTAAACCTGAGGCTGGCTATTCATTTTTATATCATATTTTAGTGACCAGTTCCATAATCTTCATCTTCTATTTTTTTTTAATAGAGAGAGAGAGAGAAAGAGAGCGAGAGAGCATGAGCAGGGGCGGGGGGAGGGGGAGAGGGAGAATCCTAAGAAGGTTCCACACCCAGCACAGAGCCCAGCTTGATCTCACAACCCTGAGATCATGACCTGAGCTGAAATCGAGTCGGATGCTTAAACAATGAGCTGCTCAGGCGCCCCTTCATCTTTTAATTAAACATGATGTGATTACCAATATAACTCTCATTTAAGTAGGTAAGTTACACAAGTCCTCATGGATCTCCAGTGATTCTCACTAGTACTTCTGTAATGTGTTCACATGCTGTTTGTGTTGAGATTTTTGATGACTTAGTGAAACTGAAGAATGATTTGGATGATGTGTTTCACTGGTTCAAGTTTGAGACAGGACTCTTCAAGGCAAACCATAAAACAGAGTCTTAATGAAGAATAAACTGAGGGCTGCTGGAGGGAGATGAGTGGGCAATGGGCTAGATGGGTGATGGGTATTGAGGAGGGCACTTGTGATGAGCACTGGGTGTGGTATGTAAGTGTGGAATCACTAAGTTGTGCACCTGAAACTGATATTACATTGTATGTTAACTAGACTTCAAATAAAAACTTGACAAGAAAATAAGTAAAGAAACAGGACTCTTCAAATTGGTCATTAGCAGTTTTTTTACACAGTGCTAAATCCAGCCTGACAGAAAACTTTAAATAATGAGTCTTAAATCCCAGGGAATACAAAATAATTAAAAATCATACACCTAATACTTCTTTAAAGAAAGAATGTTTTCACCTACCAGATCTACTGGGATATTTATGGATCCAAAAAAGCAGCACATTCTCAAAATGATGCAGCAGAAACCAAGCATGTGAGGCTACACTTGAAACAATTAACCTTGAATTGGTTTTTAAAAGATTTTATTTATTTATTCAAGAGAGAGAGAGATGGAGATAGCGAGAGAGAGCATGAACAGGGATGGGAGGGAGAAGCAGGCTCACTGATGAACAGGGAGCCAGATGTGGGGCTCCATCCAGGGCCTCGAGATGATGACCTGAGCTGAAGGCACACAGTTAACCAACTGAGCCACGCGGGCCCCCCGTTTTGATTTTTTTTTACATGAACAAACGATTTATGGAATATGTTTCTATTGTACTATCCCCTTTTCGGTATTTAAAGATTTTTTTCATACCATGATTTCAAGGTCAATTAAGAGTTTTAGTTTGTAAGATGGTCTATAGGATGTAAAGAATATGGGGAGATATACTGAATTGAATTGTTCTTCATGTGCACCTTGCTAAAATGTTATTTTAAATAAGTTGGAGCTGGGGTGCTGGGTGTCTCAGGTGATTAAGCATCTACCTTCAGCTCAAGTCATGATCTCTAGTTCCTGGGATGGAGACCCACATCAGGCTTCCCGCTCAGTGGGGAGTCTTCTTCTCCTTCCTCCTCTGCCTCTCCCCCTGCTTATGCTCTTTCTCTGTATCTCTCTATCTCGGTAAATAAAATCTTAAAAATAATAAGTTAGAGAAAGGGTATAGCCAACAAAGAGAGAGGCATGTGCACTGTCATGGGGAAGAAGAAAATGTTATCCAGAGAATAAAGAAGGAACTGGTGACTTAGGGTCGATTTTGGGTTATTTAGAGTGAACACAGCACAGGGACATCCTTAAATAGTAAGTAAAATGATTTTTATTTCATACTGTCACAAATTTAAAAACAGTAGTGGCCTAGAAAAAAAAGGAGTTTAAAAGAAAAATCACTGAAAGCCAGATAAAATGCCGGAATCATGGCACTTGGCAAGAAAGTCCCAACTCAATTATGGTGTCCACAAGTGGGGTTTAGCATAGAAAGCACAGGTGTTTAAGGAGATAAATTTCAAAAAATGCCATGCAGACTGATTATCTGAGTGATGATAAGGAACAGAAATGTGAGTGGAGTCCACATTTTCAGGGTCAGAGGCCTGAATGAAACTGCTGCCCTTGATGATAGAAACAGAGAATTAGATAAATATGTGACTACAAGAAAAGAAAGTTTCATCTGACAGTATTTGCCTCTACATTGTCACTTGATTTCCAAGTGAAAATACCTTATTGAAAGAATATTATAAGGTTGATCTTATCTAATTATACTTTTATGTAATCTCTACTCATATATTAATTATAATTGCCAAGAAACACCTCAAAATAACTCTCTGGCCAGCAGATAACTACATCTTAAATTCTGAGTAAAAGAACCAAAATGACCTTCCAGAGTAGGTTTTGGCAGCAAATAATTTATTTTTATGAGGTTTTCTTTTTATCATTATAATTAAGTTGCCCAGGGGCACCTGGGTGGCTCAGCTGGTCAAGCCTTTGGCTCTTGGTTTAGGTTCAGGTCATGATCTTGGGATCCTGGGATCGAGCCCAGCATGAGGCCCTGCACACAGCAGGGAGTCTGCTTGAGATTCTCTCTCCCTCTGTTCTTCCCCTCCCACCAGTGCACACACACAGGTGTGTGTTTGTGATTGTGGTCTCTCTCCCTCTCTCATAAATAATAAATAAATAAAAATCTATGGTTAAGTTGCCTGGATGAGTTCTTATTCCTGAATATTTACAAACATATTTCCCTTCCAACTGACTGATGACTGACTAGAAATCCAAAGAAATGAATTTCATCACAATTATTTAAATTTATGCACTTTAAACAAATGTACTGAGGAATCTTAGAGCCTGATACATATACATATATATTTAAGAAAGCTAATCTTAAGGGGTATAAAACAATACATTTAAACATAAGGAAAAATAATATAACTATGGCTTATATAAGGTTTATACTTGTCTCTAAATATCTGCACACATGTTATCGATTTTTAATAAGATATGTTAGGGTCATCCTTTCCAGTCCATTTTTCTTTTCTTTTTTTTTTTAAGATTTTATTTATTTATTTGACAGACAGAGATCACAAGCAGGCAGAGAGGCAGGAAGAGAGAGAGAGGGGAGGAAGCAGGCTCCCCGCTGAGCAGAGAGCCCGATGCGGGGCTCGATCCCAGGACCCTGGGATCATGACCTGAGCTGAAGGCAGAGGCTTAACCCACTGAGCCACCCAGGCGCCCCTCCAGTCCATTTTTCTTATTTTGTTCCCGTAGAGGTTATTGCAAGAGCTTCTCAAGTGGTCCTCCTGCTTTCAAGGATTCATCATACAATCCACATTGCAAAGAAAATACATCTTCCTAAAACATCAGTACTTTGCTGCCATTGCCCTAAACAAAACTGTAGCATACAATGTATGGTCCACCTTGGTCTTATGTTAATATGCTTCCCAACCATCAATTATTCTTTAAACTCTGTGTGTGAGCCACACAGTGTTTTGCTCACTGAGGGCACACCTTGTTTACCTCTGTCTTGGGTCATGAGCTAAAACTGTTTTTCTTTGCTGAAACCTCCTCCTCTCTTCTGACTTTAAAGAATTCTTATATTCTTCTTAATGCAACTCATTTTATACTTCTCAGAATTATTTATAAGACACGGCAGCACTATAATAGTTAATTCCTCTGATTCAGTCTTGAAATCAGTGTAACTATCATTTTAACTCTTCCATACACTCCTTTATGTTGTTCATAAGAAAAAATCACGTGTATATATTCATTAACACACACCAAATACACACACATGCATACAACATGAAGTGATATGCGCACAAACTCCTCTGTGAATACAATGAAATTGTAGGGTTTAAAGTACATGGAGTGATTATTTATATATTTATCATCTATCATTTCTCTGCCCAAAAGCTTAGCATAGTTTTTTTTTCTTCATAATAAGATACACATGGAAACTTTTAATTGTGATTCTCTTGTGAAATTTGAAATATGAAGCATGCCTTTGTATAGATAACTCTTCAAAAAAGCATATACAAATTTAAATTGGCATTTGAAGAAAAAACAAATTTAAAAAAATCAACAAATACATATTTACAAATCATCCCATTAGGCATCAGTTCCATGACCTCGAAGTGTTTTAAAACTAGTCTCAGTAAACAGTTAAAAAATGAAAAACATGAGGTGCCTGGGTGGCTCAGTGGGTTAAAGCCTCTGCCTTCGGCTCAGGTCATGATCCTGGAGTCCTGGGATCGAGCTCTGCATCGGTCTCTCTGCTCAGCAGGGAGCCTGCTTCCTCCTCTCTCTCTCTGCCTGCCTCTCTGCCTACTTGTGATCTGCCTATCAAATAAATAAATAAAATCTTTTAAAAAAATGAAAAACACATTTTGGAAGAGGCAGTGTCAATATGGAAGATTAGTAGTGTGTTAGTAGGCGTTTGTAAACTCGAAGTGTTAAAGGAAGCTAGAAGGAGAGGGGAGGAGGTTACTTTGTAATGAGAGAGAATGTTTGAGTTAAAGACCCAAGTGAGAAAGGCATTTGAAGTTTTAAATGATTCAGGAGGCTCACCTAGGTAGAACAGAGGTTTAATATAAGTTGCAGCAGGAAAAAACTTGAGAGAGAAGGCTTGATTTATTTTGTGACAAGAGTATTGAATTACGAATATTATCTTTACAAGTATGAAAGTGCTGACTTTATTATACAAACATGCAAACAAGAAAGTAAAAGCACATACTTGTTCCTATTTCCTTTCTGAAAAATAAGACTTTACAATCACTATGACTATTCAATAAATTTACCCTAGTTTATTTAATCATAAATATTAAGGAGAAATCATCATTGAAGAGAATCCTATCTGAGGCAAAATGGACATATCATTGACAAATATCAAAATTTCAAATTCTCTAAAGTGAAGAAGCCTGATTATTACTTTTTTTTAAAAAAAGGATTTTATTTATTTGATAGAGAAAGATACAGTGAAAGAGAGCACAAGCAGGGGGAGTGGGAGAGAGAGAAGCAGTTTTCCCACCAATGCAGGGCTCGATCCCAGGGACCTGGGATCATGACCCTAGCTGAAGGCAGACGCCTAATGACTGGGCTACCCAGGTGCCCAAGAAGCCTGATTATTATGATGTAGATATGGAAATATAGGAAAACAGAGGCTTTGAAGACATGAAAATAACTATTCAATACAAAGGCTGGTTTGGAGGAATGAAAATTAAACTAAAAGAAAAATTTACGCACGCATCTTTGGGACTACCTTAATAGGAAAAGTATGGCATAATAGTACTGTTTTCAACAAAAATGGATTTTTGAAAAGAATGACGCTCATGCATTGTGGTTTACCACATCCAGAATGAAGGAGTATAAAAATCCAAGCACAGGTGGTGATACTCATTCTCAAGAAACTCACTTCAACACCAAACCAAATCCTCAAGCCCTGGCACCATGAGCTACTGTTATGGCAACTACCATGGTGGCCTTGGCTATGGTGTTGGTGGCCTTGGTGGTCTGAGCTGTGGTTATGGTTCCATCTGTGGCCTTGGAGGCTATGGTGGTTATGGCTGCAGTTACTTTTGTCCCACTTTCTATAGGACATACTGGTCTTCTGGATTTTTCTAATATTTTTTGTTACCCAGTTATCACTTTTAGTAATTTTTAATGGAATAGTTATTTTGTTTCCTTAAAAATCAGCAGTGAAATTTTTGAGAAAACAATGAAGAAGATACTGCAATGAAAACTGATATCTTGAGTGGGTAGAGACATATGTTCCTGAACGGGACCTTCATCAGTCAGGCTGGACATTCTCAATCCTGTGACATTACTGACATGTAACCTCTTTCTGTAACTATTCTGTGGTAATTTGGGGGCCTAGTCTCTAATAAACATTTTCCACAAACATGAAAATGGGATCTTTTATTTTCATTCACTCCAACACAATTGATTTCCAAATTTTTCAGTATCTTAATGTTCATATGCAAATCATCCTGATACTGGAAAATTATTTCTAAAAAGTCAGATCTTCTGTGGCAGTACTCTGGGTGAAGCCACAGAATTTCCATAAATGACAGGAAATGTGTAAAGGTCTTCATTAATCTGGAAATACCATACTTCTCAATCTTCAATCGTTTTGCAGAAGTTTTCTGTCCTGTCTACATTCACACCTTGCTTAGTATTTCCCCTAAGTATTTGTTAAAACCACTGTATTTAATAGGGTCTCCTTCTCTCTTCTCTGTTAAAGTTTTACAAATTGTGATGCAGCCTAATCTAAACCTTCCCTAGAACTGATTTTGCAGGACAACTCAGCCTACTCTAGCTTTGCTTTCTCAAAACAAACAAACAAAACCCCCCAAAAAGCTTCTCAAGGAATTTTAACTTCCTCTAATTTTGTACTTCCATATATTTATCTTTGCACCTGCACATGCAACACATATACATGTAGAAATACACACACACACACACACACACACACACATCCCTCTTGTGACTGTAATGAATGCATCACTTTATCGGACTGTGAAATGATTGTTTCCTTCTTTCTCATCATCTTGTCTGAAAGTTTGGCAAATTAGCTTTCCTATAATAAGGATTCAGTTAGTAGTGTGGAAAGAATTAGAGTAGTTCAGTAGATGACTCTGGCCTGAAATCCTTGAAAGAAACGAAGGAGAATACATTTCACAGGTGTAGGAAATATAAGAACACTCAGTGGAAAGGTGTGAGAATAAACTTAGAATGTAGATACAAATTTTAGAGCAAGTGGATGATCTTTCTGATTAGAATAGACGTTTCATGGAAGCTAGTAATGGGAAGTAAGTTGGGTGTGTTGGAACAGGGTTTGAATATAAGCTAACAGAAGTTGGCCAATACAATTTGCAGGAAGTTAAAATGTTCCACAGAATAGGTGAATGAAGGAATGGTCAAATATTTGTTGTTTTCTCTAAATAAATTCTGTCTTGTGCTTCAGAATTATATAATTATGCATGACAATTTTATAATTTGTATGCTAGTTCACTGAATTCTAAAAAGAAAGAAAACGTGATATCTGGCACAAATTGAACCTTATAGCAGCCAAAGTGAGGAACTATCATTTGACAAACCCAAATTTTCAACCAGTGCCAGGAAGCAGCTGCATGAGGCAAGGGATTATGATTGTAACATTTAAATGTAGAAATATGTATAGTCATTACTTTAAACATAAAGCTTATTTTTCCATATAAAGACTGATTCTCTAATTCTTAAACATGGCAAATTCAGATGAAAACTCGGCTTCAGGGATGTTTGGAACTACCCTTAAATAATAAAGACATGGCCTAATGGTATTTTTTTTTTAACCACAGATTTATTTTCAAAGAGAATGAAGTTCATGGGTTATGGTTTGCCTCATCTTTCACTGCGGATGTAAAAATGTACTAGTTTCTTTGCAATCTTCTTTCCTGGAGCATTCATTTTACTATCAAATTGAATCTTCAATACGTAACAGATGAATTATCATGGCAACTACTACAGTGTCCTCAGATTTAATCGTAGTGTCCTGTGTATGTCTCTGGTTCCAGCTGTGGCTTTGGAGGCTGTGGCTTCTACCTTCTCTCTCTCAATGGAAGATTCTGTGCCTCGAGGCTCTACTTTTTTGGTAGGACTTGCTGGACTCCTAGGGCCTCAGAAATTGCACATGGCCATGGTTTGACTCAACGTGTCTGTTCTTCTGCATGATAAGTGTCATATTGTATTTATCTTCTTTGGCTTGTAGCTAGTTATTTGGGATCCAGGGTCAAAGAGAAATAGAGCTGGACAGTGGATAAAGACTTTGCTCAGTACTACTTCAGTAGGGAAATGAGACTTCACAAAACTGAGCTCAATTGCGTTCTGTGCAGAGGTGACTGGGTGGTGCAGAGGGAGAATGAGAGAGGGAGTAGGGACGGTGAACGAGCCGGGGCTGGAATAGAGTCAGAGTTGTGGAAAATTACCAAAAAGCGGGAAGGGGTGGTTAGGTAATGGGATTAGGCCATCTGGATTTGCTCATTAGTGCTTTTCCGGAGGAGAAACAAACTTTTCATATTTCAGGACAGAAGTTAATTTTGCAAATTGGAGCAAGACACCCAGGGAAGCTAGGCCCTTACCCTCCCACAGGGACTGGAGGCAACGCAGAACTTTGGGAGTCTGCATTTAGAAGAAATGGCTCCCAGATCGTTGAGAGAGTCCTGGGTCGTAGAAGGTACATCTCACAGGGGTAGAGGAGGGATTTACAGTTGCAATTTCTTTAAGTAAATGCTTCTAAGAAAAGTGAGGTTAGTGCCCCAGAGTCAGGTTTGGGCTGGAACAAACAGTAAATTTTCCTGGCATTTTGAGCCTCCTTAGGCAGTCATTTAAGGGACAGGGCTGAGAGCTGCGGTTTTTGCAGCCAAGGCTGAGGTCCATTTGCAAGAGAGTTTAGAGGAGCCTCGATAAAGTTTGGTCAAGGAAAGAATCTGTCACAAGCAAGTCTAACGATGAAGAATGTGTGCTCTCGAATGAGTGCCAGTGCAGAGACTGTCTTAGCAGGAACTTAAGCCTCAGCCATCTTTGCCAATTTGGCCGTCAGAAAAATGCTCTGCTATGCCCACATTGTCAAAAGACTCTTAAACACAGGTATCCAATGTGTAGCTTCTGCTCAGTAATAAATAAAAGTCCTTAGTTCATAAAGCAAAAAAAAGTTTTATTTTTATTCCTTCTTCTAGGTGAAGTTCTTACAGATACTGGGTTTTGAATACAATATCATTTTAAAACATTTTTATCAGTTTTATTTTCCTGCATTATATCATTTTTTATCACTGTTCTATGAATGTGCTAAGTCTAAAGAATTAAGGTTAAAATACACTGGGAAAAATATATTCTTATCTCACATGCCTATTCCTTGAATGACTCAGTACTTTTTCCTTACTTCATTTTTTCCCCTTAAATAAATTTTCTTTTTTCCAGTGTCTACTGATCTCTAATACATCTCAAAACATAGGTCAATTTCTGATTCCTCAATGACCTCTATTTTCTTTGTTATAAGTGACACCTTCCTCTAGACTTGGGTATATTTTTATTTATACTTCTATCATTAAACATACACATGCTGCCATCTATTAAAATAAATTTTATACACTACTTATCTCCTCATTCAGAATGAAATGTGTTGAGCCTGGATCATCTGTCAGTCATTTTCGTACTCTGTTCAGTTTAGTAAACATATTACTTTTTTCTACAACATTCTAGAGACAACTGTAACCATTGGAACTATGAAGACGAACAATCTAAAATCTATTTTTTTTTCTTAACATATAATGTATTATTTGCCCCAGGGGTACAGGTCTGTGAATCATCAGGCTTACACACTAAAATCCATTTCTTCAAGGATGATTAAATATTATGTCATTTTTGAGGAGAGAAAAGACAGCAGAACTATCAGTTTCAGCATAATTTTTAAAGTCAACTTTGGGTAAAAACTTTTCGCAGAAGATGTGAGGCCTCACTTAAGTATTGAGTTATATATTTTATCCTTGGCAGATAAGAAGGTTGAAAAAAACGAGATATGCTTATAGGCATGAGAAATGATGTCCAGGCATGAACAATGCAAATTACAGTATAAAGTTGTATTCGTCTAAGGAATCAGATGACCCGCAAATGAGCTTATTAGAAAATGTCTTTAGCACCAATTAAAGGTGATACATAGGACTTCTTGTTTCCGCTCTGGCATGTAAAAAGCTTGGAAATCTTCACTATGGTCCTTATGGCAAGAAAAGTCTGGCCAAAACAAAAATCAATACATTCTCTTGGATATGTCAGAGAACTAAGGTCACTAGGCAGACTCCCATCCCCAAACTAGAAAGACCCATACACTGAAAAATACAGAGCTTCAAAAATTTGCTTATATGGAGCAGAAGCTGCTTGAATCATAACTGGTAGGGATATTCAATGCTCATTTTTCCCCCCTAAGTTTTTAAAGGCTAAATATAGGTGAACATAGGAATGAGAAACTACCAAGGAAACAATGTGAGGCTGTTCCCATACTTCAGTGGGCGGAGTTTCCCTGTGAACAACCCAGAAATATGTCCTCTTGATTCTGGAAGTAAGAGGGGAAGAGTAACTACTGTGAGATATGCCCAGAGTCTTTTGGATAAAAGACCTAATCTCTAGGAGAAAACACAACCCTCCCCCCTACCCCCCCAAAAAAAACAAACAAAAAAACTAAAAAACCAAAAAACCACATTCCCAGAGTGTAATTCTGAAACCATACCTGAGTTGAGGAAAGAGAAATTCTCACCGTCCAGCCCCTTCCAGTCTTCTTGTCTCACCTAACGTGGGAGAGGTGTACTGACCACAGAAGACAGGGATCCGAGGAAATCCATGAAGATTGCTGCAGCCAAGAGATAGAGAAAAGGTGGGAAAAGTTTGTGAAGAATTAATATAAGGGACCATCACTAACATGGACTTAGGAAGCTAGAGGGAGAGTCTGATAGGGAAGACTTACCATTCTATGTAAAATATAGCAATATTTAGAGTTAGAGACCCCTAACCAAAGAATCTCAACAGGAAAGTATCATCAGTTACATGTCCCAAAGGGAAAGATATGCATTGCGTTTTCTACAAGACATCAGCCACCCCCTCTCCAACTCAGTGAATGAAAAACCCTCATCACCCTAGGGGAATTCTTGCTTTTCTCAATGGAAATTTGTTCAAAACAACCCCTCCCAACTGCCCCCTTCTTCTCCATAAAATAATGTTCTTCTCCTTTGTGTGCTGTACTTGCCTATGGTTTTGTCATAGCTTATTTGTCCCAGATAGCAATTCTCTGTTATGCCCAAATAAACCCATTTTTGCTGGTAAAATAACAGGCAGTTTTATTTTAAGGTTAATGAACTTTATAACTGGAGAAAAACTTATGAAGTTCACAGTGCTAAGATGCCCCCTCCCAAAAAAATAAAACCTGATATATATATATATATATTTTTTTTTTAAACCCGATATTTAATCAGAAGATTATAGAATGGTCCCTTTCCTCAGATCTTATCATCAAACCAATACAGCTTCAATATAGTAAATTCAAGTGAATTCAAACAAGAGGGACTACAAGACACAGACTGACTCTGAGGGGGTGATACATAGAGAAACCAAAGTCCAGAGAAAACAACAAAAACAAAGAGGATACTAGAGGAATTTGAAGACTTTGGCATTTCTTCTACAGTAAATATTTTAAAAAGCCAAAACCCTAACCAGTTTAACATAAATCCTTACACTGAAATCCTCTTTCCCTCAATTCAGTTTTTATTAACCAATACATCATGTCCAACTTTCAACAAAAAATTGCAAGGCATGTCTAAGGCAAGAAAAAGCAGATTCTGAAAGAAGCAACGATCTGAACCAGACTCAAAGATGGCATAGATGGAATTAATAGACGTGAAATTTAAAATAACAGTGGTTAATATGTGAAGAGCTCGAATGGTGAAATAAGTGTCTTACAAAAATGGTTACATTGAGGGAAGCAGAGAGATGGATACTTTAAGACAGTATCTAAAAGAAATGCTAGAGGGGCGCCTGGGTGGCTCAGTGGGTTAAAGCCTCTGCCTTCGGCTCGGGTCGTGATCTCAGAGTCCTGGGATCAAGCCCCACATCGGGCTCTCTGCTCTGGCGGGGAGCCTGCTTCCCCCTCTCTCTCTGCCTGCCTCTCTGCCTACTTGTGATCTCTCTCTCTCTCTCTCTCTCTGTCAAATAAATAAATAAAATGTTTAAAAAAAAATAAAAGAAATGCTAGAAATAGGAAAGGTAGCCTCAGAAATGAGGGGTTCATCAGTGGACTCAGCACAACTCACGAAGGAATCAATGAGCTTCAAGAGAGATCAAAATAAACTGACAAAAATGAAGTGTAAACATGGAAAAAGAAAAACAATAACACACCCAAGACACTGTGGGGCAATATTAAAATGTGTATTATACATGTAACCGTAATGTCAAATGAGAAGAGAGAACAAAATTTAAAAAAAGGAATATTTGAAGCAATAATGGCTGAAACTTGCAACATTATTAATATGCCAAATCATAGCTCTAGATTGTTCTGAGAATATCCACCCGAGTAAAACAAAACAAAATAAAGCAATCTGTCAAACACCCATACCTAGACATATTACATTCAAACTAGAGAAAACCTAAGACAGGCAGACCTTTCTTAGGAAAAAAAGAACCTAAATTCTTGAGGAACAATGGTAAGTATTATGTGGATTTCTCATATAAAATTATGCATGCAAGAAGAGGGTGAGATGGAATACTAGTGTATTGCCAGAAAACTCCATGAACCTAGATTTCTACACCAGAAATCAACCTTCAAAGAAGGAGAATAAATAGTTTCTTTTTTTTTTAATTTTATTTAGTTACTTGATGGGGAGAGAGAGAGAAAGATCACAAGCTGGCAGAGTAGCAGGTAGAGGGAGAGGGAGAAGCAAGCTCCCTGTTGAGCAAGGAGCCCGACATGGGGCTCAATCCTAGGACCCTGGGATCATGACCTGAGCCAAAGGCCGTTGCTTAACCAACTGAGTCACTAACTAAGGGAATCCACCGTCAGCAACCTGCTCTGTAAAGAAATACTGAAAGAAATTTTTTAAGCATGAAGATGTTAAAGAAATTTGGATCTACACAAAGAAAATGTGAGACATTTCAAAAAATAAAGTAAGCATTGCTAAGAGTCACTCAAAACAGTCACAAAGTTGTTGAGGAAGTAGGGTTTATGTGGGTCTCCTGCTTCAATTAACAAAACACCAAGAACTTCCAATTTTTGTCAATTTCAGCTTCACCACCTGTTAAAACACATCTTCCTATTTCGGACTGAAATAGATAATGAAACACCGATTAGCTAAATAACCAATCACATATAGTCAGTTTAAAATCTGCCAGCAGCAATCATAATTCTTACAATACAAACTTATGTAACCTTGTGGGATTCTTTTTCCTTTATAAGCCTGCACTTTCTGCTTGCAACTTGGAGCACACTTTTGATTTCAGATGACTGTCTGCTGGTGTGCAGTCCCTATAGGCCCAAATAAACACTTTCGGTTGCTTTATAGCCTCACTGTCTTCTTGGAGACAGAATGGAATGGAGAAAGAATCAAACAGGGTGAGGTAGAATCTTTTTTTTTTTATCCTTAACTGATCTAAAATGTAACTGTTTACTTAAGGTAATAACAGTAAAAATGTATTTAGTAAAATAGCATAGGGATAAGTGAAGTGTTGTAAGAGGCAGGAGAGTGGAATTTGGAACACTCTGTTACCAGGTATCCATAGTACTTGGGAAGTGGTGCTGCTATTTGAAAATGAACTTAGATTAGTTTAAATGTGTGCTGTAAACTCTAGGGTAAACACACACACACAAAGTATAATTGAAATGCTTTCTAAGAGAGGAGATAAAGTGTGGTCATATAAAACGCTCATTAATAGCAGAGAAAGAAGAACAATAAGAGAAGAAACAAAGACCAAATGTCTATCGATAGAAAGCAGTTACAGACATGGACATTAATTCAACTATATAAACTGTACAAATAAACACTTTTAATGTGAATGATATAAATACATCAGGGAAAAGATAAAGATTGTCATCATCATGGATTAAAAACAAACAAATAAATAAAAAATACCACCTAAGGCTCAACTACCATGCTACCTACAAAGAAAAACACACTTTAAGTATCAAGATTGAGACACACTATAGTAAAGGGATGGAGAAAATACACCATGCAATCACTAATAGAAAGAAAACTAGGGTTTTTACTGCAGGTAGAAATACTCCAGAAAAGGGAAAATGAACAAGAACAAAGAAGACAAAATGATGCTAAACTGTATGCACTTGGCAGAAGAATGTAAAGATAACTGAGACAAAACCTGATGAAACTTATGGAAGAAATAGACAAATCCAGGGGCGCCTGGGTGGCTCGGTTGGTTCAGCATCTGCCTCAGGTCATGATCTCGGGATCCCGAGGTCGAGGCCTGCATGGGGCTCCCTGCTCAGCAGTGTGTCTGTTTCCCTCTCCCCTAGCTTGTGTTCTCTCTCTCTCTCTCTCTTAAATAAATAAATAAAATCTTAAAAATAAATAGACAAATCCAGTCCTATAGCTGAAGACTTAACATGTTTCGTCAGTAACTGATAGATTAATCAAGCAAAAAATCAAGAGAGATATAGATGACATGAAGAATGTCATACAGATGACATGATCAGTTTGACAGAATTCATATCTATAAAGTATTTCATCCAATAAGAGTAGAATACACATTCTTCAAAAGCTTGCTAGAAACATTCATTGAGATAGACCACATTTGGGACCATCAAACACATTTTAACAAATTTAAAAGGAAATAGAAAACATGCAAAGTATGTTCTTAGACCACAATGAAGTTAATTTAGAAATCAATAATGAAAACATAGTTGGAAAATCTCAAATATTTCAAAAAATAAATAGCACACTCCTAAATGACATATGAATTAAAAATATGTCTCAAAAGAAATTGAAAAGATACTTTAAACTAAATGAAAAAAAATGAAATTTAGTGAAATGTGTAGGATTCAGCAAAAACAGTACTTAGAGGGAAATTTATAGCATTAAATGTCTATATCAGAAAAGAAACAAAGTGCTCTAAAATTTATAACCTTTCTTCTACCTTAGGAAACTAGGGGGGAAAAAAGTTAAGCCCAAAGGAAGAAAGGAAGCAAAAGAAAAATATAGAATAACACTAGAGAAGAGACCAATCAGCTTAAAAACAGAAAAGTAGGGGAAGTCAACAAATCCAAAAGCTAATTCTTTGAAAAGATGCAATAACTGATAGATTTCTATCATGTCTTGCCCTGGGAAAAAAGATGAGAGGCACATCACTCCTATTAGAAATTAAATAGAGGTCAAGACCACTGATTTCATGGGCCTGAAAAGATAATAAGAAATGTACAAATAGTTCCACACCCATAAATTTGATAACTTAGATAAAATGAGCAAATACTTTCAAGATACAACCAAAACTCATGTGTGGATAAATAGATCATCTCAAAAGGCCTATAACTATTAAATTAATTTTAAAACCATAAACAAAAACTTTCCAAAAGAGAAGGCACCTGGACCAAAACATTTCCAGTTCCACTGGGGACTTCTACCAAACATTTGAGGAAAACATATGACTTCTCCATAATCACTTTTAGAAATAGAGGCTGAGGGAACACTTACTAACTCATTCTATTAGTTCATTATACTAATATCAAAATCAGACAAGAGCATTGGTAGAAAAGGAAAGTGAAAGAATAATGTATCTCGGGGTGCCTGGGTGGCTCAGTGGGTTAGGGCCTCTGCCTCCGGCTCGGGTCATGATCCCAGAGTCCTGGCATCGAGCCCTGCATCGGGCTCTCTGCTCAGCAGAGAGCCTGCTTCCCTTCCTCTCTCTGCCTGCTTGTTATCTCTGTCAAATAAATAAATAAATAAATAAATAAATAAATAAATAAATAAATAAGAGTAATGTATCTCATGAATTTTTTTGCAAAAATCTTCAACCAAATATTAGCAAATCTCATCTAACAATCTATAAAAAGTATTATATGATGAGGTATGATTCATTCTAAGTATAGAAAGCTGATTTAACATTTACAAATCAAGCAATGTAATATACCTAAAAAATCATATGTTCATATCACTAGATGCAGGAAAAACCTTAAACACCCAACTCCCTATTATGTTAAAAACTCTCCTCCAACTAAAAGAGGAGAACTTCCTCAGCTTGGTAGAACAAAACATCACAAAACAAAACAAAACGAGCAAACAAACAAACCAACCAGGCACCAAACAGGTAAGAAAAATCTATTGTTAATCAAGAGAAACTAGACTCTTTACCCTATGTTTGGGTTGTTTTATACGGGTTAACTCAGCTGTTTTCCCTTTAGGGGATAAAATGTTTCCCCGCACTGGGTTTGTATAGACACATGCCTTTTTTCCATAGCGGTTAACTTAGAAAAAAAACTTTTGATATACTTTCCTCTCCAAATTGCCTTTTTTCAAATTAACTTCCTTCATTCTTATTGATTCTAAATAATAGACTTGTGTTACGTTATTAAAGTACTTCTTTTTCCCGTAGGCTTAAACAAGGAAACATTGTTAGACTTCTTCTAATATCTCAAACAGACTTATTTCTCCCATTCTCCACCAACTCCCATCTCACTTTTGCACATTTCAAAGGACTATGTAATAAGTTTAAAAATGGAATGGTGGTTTAGATGGGATAAGTTACTGCTAGGATGGCTCTCGGTCAAAGGATAAAAGACAACTAACTAATCCAAGTGCTGCTTAAATATCCCTTTGGTCAATAACCTCCTGGAGTATGAGCAGCATCTTTGCTAAAATAAAAGGACTGAATAAGATCATTCACATCCCTCCACTTCCTGGATACCTCTGTGAGCTTTCCCATACCTACAGTAAGAGTCAGTGGCAAATAGTAAACGTTTTAGGTTTTCTGACCAATTACTCTCTAGCACAACTACTCAATTCTGTTGTAGTAGTAGGGAAGCAGTCGCAGACAATACATAAACGAAGAGTGTGCTTGTTCAATAAAACCTTATTTACATTCACAAGTACTGGCAGGACTTGACCCCAGGGGCTGCAGTTTGCTGACCTCAGAACTGGAAGATAAAATAAAAACACTTTAATGGGCATATAAGGTTTTTTAGAACCTTTTTAGAAGTGTGGACTTCTTTTTGCCTCATTTTACACCAATCCCCTCCTTGCTTTTTTTTTTAAGGGTTATTTAACTCTATTCTCTGTATATACTATGTACTATGCCATTTAAAATTCCTTCAGAATAAGAGGTTATTTTCCCCTTTTTTCCAACCTATTAGGTTTTTATTTACATTTCTGAAAGATCTGATGTGTGTGTGTGTGTATATATATACACACACATTCATGTCTATAGGAAGTTTGCCGGTTTGACCCTCTTAGATAGGAATTACTTTTAGGTGACCAACCATCCTAGCTTACTCATGACTGAGAGTTTTCCTAGTACTTGCACATTTAATACCCAAACTGACACAGTCAAGGAAAACCTGGCCAGTTGGCCAGTTGGCCACTCTGCCATTTTACCTTTGGATCTCTTAAATATTTAAATTTAATATTCCAGATTTTATAATTTTAGATTTTACCACAACTATGATAATACCAAATTATAACACATATACTATTTTCTATATATTTTCTATGATAATAAATTCTATAACAGTAAGTTATTATTTGTGTTTTATTGTCCTTAAATATTATATAGTTTCTAAATGTTGAGGGAAAATATGTATATACATATATATGACATTATATATATATTATACATATATATAGCTTTAGAATGCAGTTAAGAGCAAGAGTGGAAAGCATGAAGGAAGGAGGGAGAAAGAAAGGAAGGGATATCTCTATGTAAACGGACTATAAATGAAATACAATTTCCATTTTAATAATCAAATAAGATTTATAGTAAAAGATATAAAATTGTTTGACCTTGTAAAATGTAAAGAAAGACTCTGCTACTTTTTGCTATAAGGAATTAAAGTAATATTGACAGAAGAATATGAAGATATGTTATTTCTTGCCATTATTGGAACATAAATATAAATATTAAATAGTGGTCTCCTTGATTGCGTACTAAAATGCCAAGCTCAAAATCTTCACCTCTCAAATACTCTTGTGTTACCAAAAGATTAAAACATGATCAAGAAATAAATGCTAAAATGTAACTCGAGAGAGTTTACAAAACTTGAATGGGAAGAAGTTTTAAAAATACATATTTGTTGGCGCGCGCGGCTGCGTTTGAACGGCTCGGAGTGGGGCTCGGCCCGGAGCCGAGGGACCTTCTGGGCTACCGGGCGCTGTTGGTTCGTGCCCGGGCTGGGCTGAGGCGCCGCGCGACCATGAGGCGCCGGGATTTAAGAGATTATGGCATCTGAAGCCCACAATGTTAAAAAACGAGGCTTTTGTAATAATATTGAGGATCATTCCACTGATCTAGAAAAAGGATCTCTAATTTTACTAACATGAAGGAGGTTAAGAAATCTCCAACACAGTTGGCTGCTGACACAAATAGGACAGTTGGACAAGCTGCGAAAAGCCCAGATAAACCGCGTAGGGTGATCTATCGCCGAAAGAAAGTGCATCATCCTTTTCCAAATCCTTGTTACAGAAAACGACAGTCCCCTAGAAGTGGGGGCTGTGACATGGCAAATAAAGAAAATGAACTGGCTCGTGCAGGTCACCTGCCTGAAAAATTACGCCGTGATCCTCGGACAGACTTGATTAACTCCGGTGATCTGGTTCTCCACAGACGGAAAGCCCATCATCAAAATACAGTGGGTTTTTTCTGAGGTTTCTCAGGACCATGAAGCAATGGCACAGTTTTGTTCAGCAGGAATTTGAGATTGAATGTAGCTTTAACATTCTGGAGAAAGAGAAGTATACGTGAACTTGGAGCTTATTTGGTGAGGATAGAAGACCTTGGAGTTGTTGTGGATTGCCTTCCTGTGCTCACCAAGAGTTTACAGGAAGAAAAACAACACATCTCACTTGGCTGCTGTGTAGATTTGTTGCCTCTAGTAAAGTGCTTACTTAAAAGCAAGTTTGAAGAATATATAATAGTTGGTTTAAACTGGCTTCAAGCGGTCATAAAAAGGTGGTGGTCTGAACTGTCATCCAAAAGAGAAATTATAAATGATGGAAATATTCAGATTTTAAAACAACAATTAAGTGGATTATGGGAACAAGAAAACCATCTTACTTTGGTCCCAGGATATACTGGTAATATAGTCAAGGACGTAGATGCTTATTTATTACAGTTGCATTGAGAGACTTCATCTACTAAAGAGCATTTGATTATTCAAAAAGTCCCCAGACTAGATTTCAAAAAAAAAAAAAAAAGAAAGAAAGAAAGAAAGAAAGGAAGAAGTAAGTCTCACCTGAGAACTGTGAACTGTGGAAGAGATCAAACCTTTTTTTTTTTTTTTACTTTAAAAAGCCACATACGAAACCACTAATGAAACCCTAGCAATCTACTTCACATTGAAGTGGATAAATATCCAAAAGGAGCAGCTTCAACTTCAAAGAGGTGAAAATGCACTGTGAAGATTGCTCGCCTTTGCTGCATTTGGGTTTTATATGGTTATTTGGTAACATTGTTTAAGAACTACTGGGTCTTAATGCAGTCCTGCATAAGAATATAATTTATACTATGTCAGAAAGAAGACAGGACTTATTACTAGGAATCACAAAAACCAATCATTGTGACTTTTGTGAAGATTGTTTTTATAAGAAAACACTTAAACGTGTGCAGCTATTTTCTTATTTTGAAAAGACTTTGCAAGTTTAAAATGTCATAGCAAATAATCAATACTAAAAATTTGTCCACACTGAGATACTGTGTATACAAAATGCCTTAATTATTAATAAGCCAATGTGTATGATACCAATATCTGTTTAAAAAAATTAAAAGCAACCATGCTTCTGGCATGATAAGATCATGGAATTAAATCAGGGGTTTCCGCTCATGTAAAATGTTGTTAAAACTATTCCGTACCATTTTTAAAACTTGAGAATACTTTTAGTATCTCTGATTTTTCTTTTTGCCAGAATCATTGTGTCATGTATGTATGTGTTATTACTATGTAAAAGAAAAAGGTGAATATGTATTTCTATGACTGCTGAACTAGAAATGTCCACGGATTTAGCTAATTTATATTCACTTTTTATTGTATATAGAATCCTACTATTTTCAGTTCTGTATCATTTAAGCTTTCTTCATTTGAGTAAATTCACTAAATATTTCTAAAAAAAAACCCATATTTGTTGCTAAACGATTGTCCTTTTGTCATGTTCAATTAATTCCAATTTTATATAGTATTATAACTTCAATCAGCAATAGATCTAACAGGTGTCTTAACAGTGAATAGATAGAAATAATGTATACAATTAAATTTGGTGAGAAATAAGTGGCCTTTTTTATGATATTTCAAATGAAGGCAACTGCTTCTTTTCCTGAGGATATCATTTATTTCCGTTATTAAATCAGTGAAAAACGAATATAGATTTAGCTTGAGAGGGAGAGGTTGCTGGTCTTTTCTAGCTTGGTATTTTTCTTCTGTTTTCTGTATTTGTGAGTCAGTATCCTGACTTCCGTCCCAAGTCGTCTTGTCAGTGGTCATTGAAGGTACTTATTAAATAGTAAATATGTCTTAGGTTTTTTTTGAATTCTTAATCAAAATTTATATTGGAGCAAACTCCAATTTATGGCAGTGATTTGGGATGCTAAAATCCCTGGCCTAAGATTCTGGTTATAAATAGTCTTCATTATAACTTTATTTAGCCACTTAGCCACTGGTTCTATCATCAGTATTCTGAATCACCAAAGAGAAATTGAAATCTAGGACCTGTGTGAGTGCTTCAGAGTGAACCACGTGACCAAAGACTCTAACAATCCTATTACACAGACCCTGTTATCCATGCTCTTTTCACTAGCTGCCTCATGAGCTGTTTGTAGGGGAGGACTACTTAATCTGCTCATCGGCCAGAACTTTTTGGGCCTGATGATTTCCCCCAAATATTTGTTCTTTCCATTAAATTAAATTTAATGGAATTCTTTAAATTAAGCATGCTAGTAGGATTTTTTTGAAATATGGTACTATGTGCCAAAATCTTAGGCTTAAACTCTCTTGAGAATATATCATCAGATGATAATTCCGATGAAGACATTATATTGGAAATTGTATTAGAAGTCACACTAATAAAAATTGAAACATTTTTAAATCAACTTAAATTTTATGTAGATTAATCTAAATCATAGTCTACTGAGTAGGAAAAACACTTTTTTAAAAATCTTAGCTCTTCTAGTGGGTGAGTGGTGTTATATAATTGTGGTTTTAAATTGTGTTTCCCTGATAACTCTGATAACTAATCATGTCACATAATTTATTTGCTTATTGTATATCTTCTTGTCAATGTTCTCAGGTTTTGGGTTTATTTATCTTTACACATTTAGGTTGCAGGAGATCTTTATGTATGATGGATGTCTCTATCTCTACCTTTACCTCTATCATCTCTATTCTCTATCTGTAATCTATATCGATACCTATCTGTAGCGTCTGCACTATATATCTGTAGCTACACTTTTTTTTTCTAGTCTGTGGCTTGCAGTTGATGAATTTCACTTCACAGTGTTTTATCTTATGGTCAGTGCTTTCTGTGTCCTAAAACAAAACAGAAAAACTTCTAGAAGTCTTAAAGTTTTAGCTTTTATGCTTAGTTCTATCATACATTTGAATTAAGTTTTGTGTAGACTATGAAAAACTTAAGGTCATTTTCTTCTTGTTCCATAGAAATGTCCCATTGTTTCAGTACCATTTGATGAAAAGTGTTTTGTTTGTTTTGGAATCTTTGTGGGAAAAGAAGCCTAATTCTAGACTCTCTAATATTTTCCATCAACTTACTTGTGTATCTTCACATCGATAACACACTTTCTTGATCATTCCACTTTAAGTGTTAAAATCAGTTAATGTAAAGTTTTTTTCTTTTTAAATACTGCATTGGATATCCTAGGGTTTTTGGATTTCCCTATACACTTTAGAATCTTTTGTAAATATATACATTATACTGTCATTTCAATTAGGGATTTTATTTAATATATAATTTGGGAGGTATTTTGTCTACAGTCAATATATAAACATTTTACATATGTCTATATGTGTGTATATATATACATATATATATCCTTATTAATTTCTTCCAGCTTTAATTTGTAAATATCAAAAACTAAGTCTTGCACATATCTTTAAATTATCTTTATTTTACTTTTCTGATATTGTTAGTGATATTTTATTTTCTAATTTTTCATATACAATTGAATTTTGGATTTGAGGATTTAATTTATTTTCTGAAATAATTAGTGCAAAATTAACACTATTTCTTGCAATAATTAGCATTATTTAAGTAGTTGCTAAAACTCACCACTAAAGCAATGTGAACCTGGAGCTTTCTTTGTTAGGAGTCTGGTTTTGCGTTTTTTTTTCTTTTTAATACAAACTTTATTTCCTTCAGAGATATACTCATAAAGGTTTTTATTTCTTCTTGTGTCAGTTTTAATAAACTTTTAATTTGAGAAATTTTTGACTTCTATGCAGTACGACTATATTTCAGTATAGAAATCAGAATGCAACTTAGGACTTCTATTTCATTTGATATTAAGAAGGTCTTTGGAAAATTGGGCTAGTTTATATTCTAATTATTAGTCCTGCCTGGGGGGGAACCAGTGCTAATGCTTTTATTGACTGTCAATATACATAAAACTATAACTTTGATATAGCTCAACAGAATTCAAAATTGAATTGCTGAATAAAGCAATGGCATTAAGTATTTTGTGATTTTTTTAAAAATCACCATAATTATCTTAGAGTCATGTGGTAGTCTCTCCTCCAAAGAACTTTAAATATGCTCCTAGTAATTAAGTAGCAGGTTTTTAACACATGGATATCAGGCAGTAAAATATCAAGTACCCCATTAACATTATGTGTAAATCCTTAACCAATATTTCTTTAATTTTCTCATCCTGTGGGGTGATGGATTTAATATGAGTGTCCAAATTAAACACACACATACACAATATTAAAGACATCCTTAGATTAGTATTTGAGAGAAATCACTATGACTGTCATTTGTCTACGTTTTTGTTTCTCTTCCTAATTCCTGCACAAAAAGATCAGTAGAGCTATTTATTTCTTCTGGCATAATGCTATAATCCTGGATCCCAGAAAGAAGTTCCTAAATTGCCAGGATGCCCTCTTGCCATCTTTCAGGTCAGAATTGTAAAGGATCATTGACATGTATTAAACTGAGACACCATCTGTTTTGACTAGAATTAAATACAGAAAACAAAGAATATATATTTGTTTTGTTCTCACTCCCTTTCTTCTTCCCTCTGTTTTTTTCTCAAGTTTGGAAGTGCCTTCTTTAAGGAGGCATCAATATTTCAAATATTGTGTCTCAAAGATTAAGAAATGTGTCTAATGAGACACTGTAAATGTAACTGGTTCAAGGCTGGTTCTGAACGGCATAAGAGTAAAGTAAAATTTGTTTGTATCTCAACATGTCTGGATATTTGACATCTAAGTGGCTATGGTCTCAAATGGGGCATGGATTTAAGAATGACATTAGTGTCCTGCTTACCTCAAATAATAAGAGGTTGTCATCTCCATGAAAAAATAGGCGGCATGTGCAGTAAAGTAGCATCATCTAGATGATGTTGTCAGGCAGCCCTTGACTGAGCTGTAGAGATCCTCAGAAACCAAAATAAGGGGGAGTTTATATGAGTCTTAATGTCGGAATAGTCTTTGAAGTTGCAAAAATATATTTCTCATTATAAAAACAACTTAATAAAAGGAATTGAGCTAACTGAACTAAAGATTAACTTAAAACTTTCACTTCGGTGGAAGATCACTCCATGCATATTAAACAAAAAAGCCAGAAATACTTGTTTCATGAAATTTCTGCTGCCTCCTGCCCCCCCTCCACTCAGAAGGACGCAGGGGGTGAGGGTCCTCGGCATCTTCCTCGGCCTGCAGCCCTGGGCCATTCGACCCAGCAGGGGGTCGTTTGAAAGTAACCCTGTCACCTGTGGACCAGCCCTGCCTCGAGCATCTGCGCGCAGGCAGGCGCAGACAGCAGACACGCACGTGCTCAGGGGAGGCGCGTCAGAAGCAGCCAAGCACCGGAGTGGAGCCCGCCCGCCCGCACCCTGTGAGCGCCCCTAGCTCCGGAAGCCCCGTGAGCTGTGCGGCGGGCGTCGGTCCCCGCGCTTGTGCAGCCCAGAGATGCGGTCGCCCCGTTAGGGCAGACCCCACTGCAGCGGCCCGGGGTTCCGTTCCGCAGCCGGCTGTCGGCGGCGAGGGCCGCTGTCCAGAGAAGCGGCGGAGCCCGGGGGCAACCGGGAGCCGCGATGCAGCTCAGAACCGCCGCCCACCTCCGGACTGTCCAGCCACAAGTCCTCTGTCCCTGAGTGTGCCCACGGGCCGGGGCTGCAGCCTGGCACGGAGCCTGGGGATGCTCGGAGGTGCCGCCCCGCCCCGCGTGCCCTTCCAGAGCCTAAGGGCCGGGACCACGCGGCTTCTGTCGTCCTTCCTTCCTTCCGCCAAGGAAGATGGCAGGACCGCAGCAGCAGCCTGTCTTCCTGTCGCGGGTGGAAGTGCCGGAGCCTCCGCGCCCGCTGTGAGCCTCTGAGGGCCATGGCTGGAAGTGCGGGAAGTATCCCAGGCCCGGCGGCAGCGTTGGATGGCCGCAGCCGGAAGTGTCAGAAGTACGCCGGAAGTGCCTGAAGTATGCCGGAAGTGCCTGAAGTATGCCGGAAGTGCCTGAAGTAAGCCGGAAACGTCCGCCAGGTGTTCACAGGGAGCGTGGCACGCTGCGGAGCGCTGTGTCCCTGAAGCGCCCGGCGGGGCCTGGCCTGCTCCCCCTCCACCTGCTCCCCCGGGCCAGCTGCCGAGGCGCTGAGAGAGCTCGCTGGGCTGTAAACACCCCACTCCTCACAGCTCCGCCGATGGGTAACCCGGTGACTACCTTGCGAGCCCCGCGTTGGTGGGTGCCATGGGCGGCTGCGCACTTCGCCTCCCTTCGCGTGGCTTACGGTGGCAGACCTGGGGTTAGATCCTGCGGCCTGCGGGACGGACGCGCTCCAGAGTCTCCAGAGTCCACGCCCCCGCGGCCACGACAGACCAGAAAAGCGTGCGCTCGGTGCGCTGACCACTCTGCCCGCAGCTCCTTGGCCCTGAGGAATTGTCGTCCAAGGTGGGTCTCCGGCGGACTTTCCATTGCTCTTAATGGTAGAGAGCTGTCCCCTCCCCCATCCCTAAGAGTTGGTGCTCTGGGTCATCCAGTGTTAATCTCGTGCAGTGCTCCAAACGACCTCGTCTCCAGCCCCCTTTCAGCCAGGTGTCCCATGGGCTCTGACAGTCGCGTGGGCTACGGGGGCCAAGGACGCCCCCTCGCCACCACTGGGGGAGCTGAGGGAGGGCAGCCCCGGGGGCTGGGGCTCAGGGTGTGCTGCATCCAAGCTGGTCCTGTCTCTCTGTGACGCTTCGGGGATTCTCGGGGACTCTGATGGCAGCACCCTGGCATGGGAGGGTGGTCCTTCCTTCCCAGGTGCCCCTCAGCCCTGGCTTCCCGCTGTGCACTCTGCAGACTCTGATGGGATCCACCCCCACCCAACCCAGAGCTGGCCTCTGACCAGCAGACGTTCCTGCTCACCCTTTGGTGGTCCCGGGAGGCTTGTGTGCTGTCGGTGGGGTGGCCATGCCGCAGCCCGTGTGGTCCAGCCCGCTCAGTCCATGTCGGTCTGGAAGGCTGCCTTGGGCTGATGACCAGGGAGGAAACCCCTTTCCCCGGGGGGAGGAGAGGGAAGGCACCACAGAGCTCCGGACAGCCCCGTGGGACCTCGTCTCACCATCCCAAGTCTCCCTGGGCAGACCTCCGGAGTGTGTGACTTTGGCGTCAAACCTGTGCAGACCCTCCCGAGATGACCCAATGTATCTCTGTAGTGTGTGGATACCGAGCGCCCTGTTTTCAGCTTGTGATGGGACGCGGCGTCCCCGCATGGACCCCTGTGAGTCCCCCTCCTCGAAGGCACACACTGTTCCTCCTGCCCGAGGACGGATATCATCCCCCCCTGTAGCATTCGGCTGCCCTGTGGTCTTTTCGGATGTGCAGAATGTGCCAGAAGCGACACCGTGTTGTTCAGGGCTGGCCCCTGAGGGTCCATTCCATGCTCTCACTTCCCTGCAATCCTGCCGCCATGCTGCCGGGGGGAGGGCCACCTGCAAAGAGAGGCCCCTGGGGAGGACAGACAGCAGGCGGCGCCTGCTGGATGTCTACCCAACTTGTAGGAGTGCTCCCGACCCCTGCCAGCCGCTGTGCGTGTGTCCTCACCCCGTCAACCCACACTCACGGGAAATGACGTGACCCTGTGGTTCCGAGCCCCCAGATGCTGGAGCGGCAGCGGGCGACTGGAACCAGGAGCCGCAGCAGGTTTTAGAGGGAAGGGGTGCTGCCATCGACATGGGTTGGTGATAAGTCTCTGTGCGTGACCTGGCAGGTTGGCAGCGTGTCCCAAGGTGAGAGGCAGGGGAAGGGGTGCTGTGAGGGGAGACTGGCGGGGTTGTTGGGGAGCCCCCCTTTTCTGGGGTCACAGGCATCCCTTAAATCTCAGTCTTCCACTTCCAGGCTGCAGTCTACTGAGGGGTGAGTGGTATGTCCCAGCGTCGCTGCGGGCCTACTGTCCCACCTCCCTGCACACATTTCTACGCCCGTTGCTGGTGTAGGGTTCAGGCAATGCCTGCACCCCGTTCTCCCGCGGTGGAAGTCCAGGTCACCCAGACAGTGGAGACAGAGCCCCCTGGGCACAGGTGGAGGCCAGCACGCCGCCCGGGGGCCCTGCAGCCACAGCCCAGGGGTTCCAGGAAGCCCAGGCAGACGTTTGCTGGCTGCAGCGGGCCAGCAGTTCCGCTGACCTTCAGCGGGGCCATTAACCCCCTCTCACGGAGGGAGGGGTGTCACACGTTTGGGGACCAGCTATGGAACCATCCCGGAGGCACTGAGTTTTTCCACCACTGGCTTGGCTTCTGTTTCTGCCGTGAAAATGCTGTGTTCCAGATGGGACTTCCCCTCCCTGGACGCTGGGCCCTGTGGCGGGAGAGTGGCCATCCTGTGGTTGCCTCGGGTGAAGGTGATGGTGCCTCCAGGCTCTGAAATGGGGCTTGCTTGTTAGTGCAGCAGAGCCGGGTGGGGCCCGCCGGCTGGAGGGGAAGGACGTGGGGCAGGATGCAGGGCTTGCCGAGATGTGGGGAGCTAGCTGTAAGGCAGAAGGGGGATGGAAGATGGAATGAGGAGGGCTTGTTGGCCAATAGGCTGTGGGGCTGGGAGGGGAGGGAGCCGTCCGGGGAACCCCAGGAGCCCATGCATTGGGGTGGGGCCCACCCTGAGGCCGGCCGGCCATCAGGCAGGGCTGAGTAAAGAAGTCCCAGAGAAGCCAGAGGAGTCTGCGTGAAGGGCAGCTGGTTGGGGGGGGGTTCTCGAGGTGGCCTGGCTTAGTTGATCCCTCACCAGAGTGCACTGGAGTCCCGAGGGCTCAGCCCTGAGCTGGTTCAGCGCCGTGTGCTTGGGAACTCACTCATTCATCGTTCCTTCAGCCAACTAGCACGTTGTGAGGACCTGCTATCTGCTGGGCACGTTTCTCTGCATGGGACATAGAGGGGTGGGCAAGACAGAGTGTAGCCAGCCCTCAGGAGTTGGAAGTCCAGTGAACAGGCGACCCTGGCCTCCTGCCCGTGCCCTGCGTCCTCAGGGGAGGCGGTCTCTCCGACCCTCTCTGCCAGGACATCTGCTGGGACCTTTCTGGCACCACTCGCAGGCTTACCTGGTGGCTGTGTGCCACGTTTGGCTGACGGGTTGAACCTCTGTCCCCACTCCCACATGCCCCTCTCTGTGTCAGCCTTTCTCATCCGTCCTATGTGGACATGGACCCTCGCATTTGGACGGAGGTGTTCTCAGAAGAAATCCTCCATGCCAGGAATGGGGAGGAACCAGCCCTTGGTAGCTGCAGCTTCCGACACGGGCCCCGGTGTCCTAGCGCAGGTGTGACCTTCACAACCCCAGTGATGGTTCTAGCTGCTGCCCCCCAATCCAGTTCCAAAAATAACATCTATTAGACTCTCATGGACTCCGTCTCTAACTTCTGTCCCCACAGCTCCTTCACGCTCACATTGACAGCATCTCCATTCCTCCCGAGGATGGTTGGAAAACAGAGTCAGAGTCCACCACGTCTCCTTCCCAGGGCTGGTAAGTGCTGCAAAGCAGACATCCTGTTTTCATTTTTATTGTTGAAGAACGTGTGCCAAATTTCTGCCACACGGGATTCTTGTTATTAGTGAGGAACTTTTATTAAGAGGGCTTTTTTCTCTCTAGCAGAGTGGGAACCGTTAAGAGTGTTTCCGGGGTTGGGCGAAGGCTGGTCAGACAGAGGTCAGGAGGTCTAGTGGACAGTTGTCACTGGAGGTCGTTGCTGGCCAAGCAGCGCGAGGGGTTTTCCTTCAACCCGTCTCAGAGCCATGTTGAGGGGCGCACGCGTCTTGGAGCCGAAAACACTGAGCCTCGGACCCGTGGCCTGCTTGGTCACCATCCCTACACCCTGTTCTCTGCTTTGGGATGTCCAGGTGGGAAGGTGGCATCCTCTGGCCTGTCGTAGACCCTTCCTCACACGCTTCCCGCCAGCCCTTCCCGGCCTCTGGCTAACAGCCCCAGCCAGGTGGCCCTTTCCTGGACCCCCGAGGGCATCTTCCCTCCGGGAGGCCCCGTAGAGCAGCACCGTGGATGTTTTTATGGGTCATGTTCTGAATGTCACACCCAAGTTAAGTCTATGCTGATTCAGTTAGAACACGTAAGCGGAGGGACTTCATCGTCCCGCAACTGGGTCCTGGGTGAGAGGCTTCTCTCTGGACACAGCTGTCCTCACTGCTGGGCTGCGAGCGACCGACCGGGCCCTCCCTGGTCAGCCTGTGTGCCAAGCGGTCTTGCGGCAGGACGGCAGAACTGGAAGCCCATGCCCCTGCACACATGGGAGACTGAGGGCCGAGCGGCAGGGGTGGCACACTGCTCGGAGCCACACACTGTCCCGGGGGGTCAGCCCAAGGCCCGAGGGGCTGTAGAAGCTGCACCTGAGGAGCTGGCCGGGGCTTGGGCCAGATGGGGTCCCTGCCTCCGGGAGACGCCACGTCCTGCTGCCCCCAACCTGGGAATGTGTGGCCTCACCTTGCAGGAGGGGCTTCGCCGATGTGACTGATTCAAGGTTCTCACTGGGGGTGGGGGTGATCCTGGACTGTTGGGACACACACCAGGTCAGCGCGAGCAGCCTCCTATGTGGGGGCAGGTGGGTCTGCATCAGACGAGGTGAGACAAGGAAAGCAGAGGCGTGTGTGTGCACACGTGTGTATGTTCCCGTGTGTGTGCTCGAGTGTGGAAGAGACAGACCGGGAGTGAGGGAAGCAGGTGGAGGATCGCCGCCGCTGCTGGAGGTGGAGGAGGGCCCTGGGGGCAAGAGCACAGGTGCATCTGGACTCGGCAGAGACAAGACAATGCACTTGCCTGGGTCCTCCAGGAGTACGGCCCTGAATTTAGACCTCGTAGCTCCAGAGTTGCGAGAGAGTGTGTGGTAACTTGTCGCGGTGGCCGCGGGAAAACCGTTGGAGACATGACAGCCTGCCTGTAGTTCAAGAGGGAGATGGGCTGTGAGCAGTGGGGGTCGGTGCTGGCGGTGGCCCAGAAGCTTCAGGCCGCACGTGCACAGTGCCTTTCTTGGCGCCCGGAAGACAGGGTTATACAGTTTTAGGTGATTGGATCTATCAATAAGTTAAAGAACAAAAACAGCTGAAGGAAAAAAAAAAAAGTCAAGTATATCTTTTGGCACAAGATGGAACTTGTAAAGTCTCCAAGCAGAAGTTTTCATTCAGACGCCACCATCCTCACTGAGTGTTCAGAAATATCTTTCCACCATGCGCTCCCAGTTTCAGTCTCCTGGAATGAAGAGCAGACAATAGACTTAAACAGACGCCTGCCTTCCTTGGCTGGCGGACCGTCACGGGCCAGCCTGACGGGGTTCTCCCCCGCATGGACAGTTTCCGTGAGCCTGGTGGAACGGTTCTCGGGGGCTGCCCGCTCCTGGACCCCCCCCAAAGCCCTTCCGTGCTGGTCACCCACCGGCCTCCAGCGCTGGAGGCCGAGCTCCGGGAGCCCCGCCCCAGCCCGTGTGTGTCCTGCGCTCTGTGGTACCTGGCATTGGTGGCGGGTTCGTCAGCCGTGCTCAGGGAGTGGTTGTCCCCATGGTTTGGCCAGGGGCTGTGACTGGCCACCAAGGACCTACTTCCCTGAGACAGGAGGGTCCTCCGTTGGGGCAAAGAGTGTCGGTGATCTTCTCTGCTCGTCCAGGTGCTGAGGTCTTGCATCTTGGGGAGCATCATGGAAGGATCCCGGTCGGGTGGCGCACCCACAGCGAGAGCTCCTGCAGGGCCCTGATGGCACGTGTTTCTGCAGCTCAGGGTTCAGGACTGTGCACCAGCTGCAGGCCATGCCTGGGGCTTGACAAGGCCACCAGCCTCAGGGAACTCCTTGTTTCGAGAAAAAAGCTGATCCTTGCACGGGTGGGGCTGCGGGCCCAGCTCAGACGGGTGTGGAGGATCACGTCGCCAGGGTCGCGGGGGTCTCTCAGAGGAGCTACGTCTCCCACTTGTGCAGGAGAACCAGGAAGGGGCTGGACACTGTGACATTCCAGTGGCTTTGGGGCCACGGGCTGGGGTGCTCCTTTGGGCCTTTCTTGCCGTGTGAACTGAGAGTCCCCAGGGACGAGAACTCTGCCTTCTGCTCCTTCTTGCCCCTTGCTCCTAAGGGGATGACCAGCAGGCCGGCAGGACCAGCACCAGGAACATGGTCTTCCTCTCCATCCTGCTTCCCCAGGGCTGGGCCCGGGTCCTGATGTCCAGCGAAGGACCTTGCCCTGGCCTGGGGCTCCCGGGTGGGTCCTGGGGATGGCACTCACGGTGCTGGGGGAGAGGTCTGGCAGCATCTGATTCCTTCCTCCCCTCCGTGCTCGAGGCCTGCATCCCGACCGCACGCCTGGGACGCTGTTCAGATGGCTTGGATGTGGAGACCGTGGCTTCCTTGGAAGCCCCTCACCTCTGACGGACCGCATCCTTGAGCCAGTGAGGCCATGTTCTCTCTGACTTCTGCGCCATCTCGCCCGGACCTGAACATGCTCCCGGGGTCGAGGAGGTGTCCATGGCCTCGTCACTCCATCTGCACTTTGATGAGCTCCTGCTTTGAGGGCTGCAGAAGGATCTGTCACGGCCAAGAAGAGCACATCCCCATTAGAAGGACAGCTGCCCCCGGTCTCCAGCCTCCTGGGCCTTCCTGGTTGTCTGTCCTTTCTGCCACAGGAGGAGTTCAGAGCCAGCAAGTCGTCAACTGCTGGGGCGCCGGCTCAGGTCCCAAGAGGGTAGTGTCTCTGTGAAGCGCGGGGCTGTCCTGGCCCCTGCCGCATGCAGGGCAAATTCTAGGTCCCTCATCCTGGCGGTAAAGTTGCCTTTCTTCCAGGGCCGGCCTCTTCTGGATGTCCGTCATCCCTGCATCGTGCGTGCTGCACAGAGGGCTGGTCGGGCCCCCAAGTGCTGTGCAGTTTGGATCCGCCCACGTGTACGCTGCTTGGAACAGCCTAACTGTTCCTGGTCAGAGACAACCCCTGCTCCTCCAGGCGGGGCCAGCCCATCTCACACCGCGTCCCACGGCTCTTTGCTCGACCTGAGTGCAAACACGCCGCGTTCCAGTGGTTTTGCCTCGCGGCCCATCCCTCACTGCTCAGACCCTTCCCTGAGGATGGGGAGCGTGTCATGTCGGATTCTTGCCTGCTCCATCCTGGCACAGGGATGCTCACGGTATCCCTGGGAAGAATGGCTGGCACTCGGCGCCTGCTGGAGGGTTTGAGAGCATGGTTGTGAGGAGCAGCCCCCCCAAAAGAGGGGTCCAGAAGGGCGGGGGATGGGGAGCCTCGGACATTGCTGGCGGTGGACTTGTGAGGAGTTTCCAACTTAACAGAGTCACAAGGCCTTGTGAGTTCCTAGCTCTGGTCCAGACCAGACCTTGAGACCACCCACTCAAGATGAAAGCTTTTTTTGGACGGTCAAGTCCCTGCTGAGAGTCTACAGCGTGGAGAAGATCAGAGTCTGGTGGAGAAGGTGAGCACCGAGAGTGGTTCACGTGATGACTGAGGGGAGTGTGGGCCCCTGTGGGCACACGCAGTGGAGCTGAGGACTGTCATTTGACATAGAGAGGGTGAGAATCTTCAGGGTGACTCCTGAGTAATCAGGGAGGGCTTCCTGGCGGAGGTGACCCTAGCACAGTCTCAAGGACTTCATCATCAGTGGCAGTTGTGCAAAGGGAAGGGTGGGGTGTGCGCAATACTGACAGAGGCCGCTGGCGTGAAGTCCCCATCCCGCGTGGTGCAGCGGGGTGTGTGGAGAACTCGCACATTGTGCTGCAGCCAGAGCCCGATACGCTTGCTGGAGGGCAGTGCCAAGGGGTTGCTGAAGCACCAGAGGAGCATGTCGGGCAGGAGTCAGGGAACGTTCAGGGAAACGTCCACCTACAGGAATCTCGGGGCCTGGTGAGAGCCAACGCCCTCCCGTGCTCCTCACTGAGTGAGCAGGTGGGACCCACCCGGACCCTGAAGGACGGGCCCATGTCAGGCTCCCTTCTGCCTTCAGGCCATCCTGAGATCCCGGGGCGCAGAAAGGCAGGAAGGGGGCGGCCGGCAGCCGGCGTTGGGAGCCTATTAGACGGAGATGTGTGCGTGTGGTAGATCGCGGGTCGGCGCAGAAGGTGCCCCGAGACACTGGCTCCGTGACACTCAGCGGGCGGAACTCATGGGCATTTTCCTCCTGGACGCAGAGGCATCGTTATTTCAGATGCACAGGGAGCCGAGCCTTGAGCCCCCGTCGGCCCGCAGTGTGAGGATGTCTTCCCCACGGTGTGCTCTAATTGCCGCGCTGGGCACAGCCAGCTCCACGGCCGCTCATTACCGTCCAGATGTCAGCACATATGACCAAATATCCCCTACCCATAGAGGTTCCCGTCCATCTCACGTGAGGTGTTCTTTCTCACACGTGGTTGAAAACTGCAGGCTCCAACCCCTTCTGTCCCCGCGAGTGTCAGAGGCTCCCAGGTTAGCGTCGGTCTCGTTTGCTTGCACCTGTGAGCACCCACAGGCCGGGTGCAGGGTGGGCCAGCCCTCAGCAGTGTCTAGACATCATGAGTCACCAGCACCGTGGCCTCCAGGAAGGGGAGGTCGGCCTGTACTGGGAAGACTGCATGGAGAGAAGTGGTTTCCAGGCTGGGGCCCATGGGACGGCTTCCGGTGCTCCTTGGTGCCCCAAAGTTACTTGCAAACTAGGGCTTCAGCGTGTGTTTCTGTAAACAAGGATGTTTTCCCACACAACCAGGACACAGTCCCTGACCCAGGGGGTAGCCACAGTGTGCCTGATCCCAGAGCCCACGCCCTCCAGCTGTGCCAATGATGTGTGTTACCCAAGCACCGTGTGCTTCCCTGAGTTCTCCCTTTCCCATGGCTCCCTTGGGCTGGAGAGGCCCTCGGCTTTCCCCTGAGGTTGCAGAAGGCTACGGGACAGGAGTTTGGGTCTGTGTGGGGCTCCTCAAGAGGAAGGTGTGTCGATGCCTCCTCCGCAGGATAGGGTACCTGTTTCCATGTGTCCTGTTGCTGGAGGCAATGGCTCCAGTCCCCTCATTAGGACGACATCTGTCATGCCTTTGCGCTGCGAGACCATGCTTCAAGTTGTGTCAGTATTTTACTCCTTGTCACCTTTTCAGTTCATTTGTATGTGCGCGTCTATGTGGACTCATAGTTTCCTGTTTTAGTCAGCAGGTTCTAACCTATTACTACCGCCATTTGATTTCATACTCACGTTATCTCGTATTTGACCGGTGGGAGCCCTCTGTGTCCCTTGACCCATCCTTGCTCTGTCCCCATCATTCTACGAACACCTCCTTGCTTGACCTTGACCTCCC
Organism: Martes martes; assembly: GCF_963455335.1. NCBI lineage: Eukaryota > Metazoa > Chordata > Mammalia > Carnivora > Mustelidae > Martes > Martes martes. The sequence goes on along the minus strand of NC_137904.1, from coordinate 8,226,745 downwards.
CAGGTCTGGGATCAGTCCCTTCTCTGAGGAGCCCTTTCTTCTTTCAGTGGAAAGTGGTATGTAGAAGCCCAGACACAGATGCTAGACATGCTCAGTGGTGTCGGGGTGCCCCTGCTTTCCGGCTTTCCAAAGAACAGAGCTGAGAGATGTCTGTGAGATACCATGTCACGCTACGTTACATGTTGTCGTTATCTGAGTGTAGTTTACATATCGTATGTATGGCCATATGGTGCGTATCCGGATGTACCAACAGTTCCCATTACGCACACACGCTGACACTTCTGCATCAGTCTCCAGACACCGGAAGACCTGAGTTCTCATCGGTACACCTGGTTCAGATTCGGGTTTTCTCCCTGTCAGTATGTGTAACTCCCTCCCTGTGATGACCGACTCGGTGCCTACGAACACAGGGGTGTAAGCAGCAGAACTAGCTTGCATCCCATGGTTTTGGAGGGTCAGGGGGGTGGCCTGGTTCTGGCTGAGGCTGGGAGGTGAGAGTGTCCCAGGCCTCACCCCCGTGACTGTGGTCACTGGCAGTTTCCGGCGCTCCTAGGCTTATAGACGCTCACCCAGTCTCTGCCTTCATGCTCTCCATTGTGTGGATTTCTCTGTTCAAATGTCTCCTTGTAAGGATTTTGGTCAGACTGGCTTAGGACCCGCCCTGCTCCCATGTGAACCCGTCTTAGCCAGTCAGGCCCACAGCAGTCCTGGTTGGAGGCTGCCATGTGGGCACTGAGGGGCCGAGAGCTGCCTGCAGCATGGCCAGGGCTGCTGGTGTGGGACATGAGCAGAGAACAGGAGTGGGCAAGGGGGCCTCCAGCCGCCGGTGTGGGTCTGTTTAGCAGGAGGCCCTCACCCATGGAGCGATGTCCAGCAGATCAGTGAGCACACCAGTTTGCAGTTTAGGGCTGGGGTCAGGGGGAGGTTGCACATCCAATGTCACTGGTATGAGCCGTGATGTGTCACATGAGCAGAGATGCTGGAGTGGGCATAAGGGTTTGGTGGAGGTGACCACCGTCCGAGTGGGGCTGTGACAGGCTGCAGGCCATCGCTTGTCAACCCCCCTCTGATGGCGCCTTGCAGGAGAGGGGGAGAATGTGGACGTCCTGACATGAATCTGTCCCAGAAAAGTCAGTCCCCTGTGGGACCTCTGCTGGGCCCGTGCCAAGGACCCCTGTGTTGAGGTGTGAAATTCATATCAGGTGGATGGCAGGTTCAAGGCCCGACTCAGCCGTGGACCTCAGAACCCGCCCATCGCCCTCCAACGTGGGGATTCCATAGCACCACATTTGCTGCCCGACAAGTGTGGGGAACATCGGGGTTAGGGGACGTACTGGTTTCCCGACCTGTCCGGTCCTCACACGCACCCTCAGAGGCATGGAGAGATCTACAGCCAAGGAGACACAGTCCCAGGCCGAATTAATGGGACGGGATGGAGGGGTCCCGAGCTTCCAGAGCCGCATGCCTCCAGCCGTCAGACTCGTGTGGCCCCCACCGCTGGCCGTGTCCATTCCCCCCAGCCCTGGCCCCTCTACTGTGGATGCCACGCTCTTGGTACCAGCTGGCTTCTCCACCTGTCCTCACCCCATCTGGGAAGTCACCCCAAGCTCTGCAGTTGGTCCCTCCCAGTAGCTCCTGCCCCCAGGCATCACCCACATCACCTCCCGGTCAGGTCCTCCCCATCCCAGTTCTCTTGTTCTGGCACCCTCCTGCGTCCCAGCCCTGGTCCTCAGCAGCCCACTGGCTGGGGGCCCCTGCATCTGGCACAGGTGGTGGGAGATGGGCCAGCCATTCCTGGGGGAGGATCAGAGCCACGTTCAGTGAATGCCACTCCCTGGACCTGTGTCCTGTGCTGGAAGCGGTGGGTGGCTCCTGCGCCCTTGTGCTCTGAGCACATGTCCCAGCGTCCTGGCAGCGTTGCCCTAGAAGTGCCAGGGAATCTGGGGCCCAGGGGAGCGGAATTGAAGGTCCCTGGCTTGAGACCGGCTTCCTGGTCAGGACCCAGGACAGCGACTGTCTGAACCCCAGACTTGGGCCAGAGTGGATGTCTGGGTCTGGCCTCTGCCTGCACAGTTAGGTCAGCCTGAGGCGCACACGCCCACAAAGCCCTCAGCACACTTGGGACAGTGAACACATCCAGCAGCTTCCTGCTGCCCCCTCCTCACCCCGAGCCACCTACTGACCTGCTTTCTTTGGCTGTAGACCACTTAGTGGTTCCTAAGTTTTGTAAGCAGAATCCTACTCCTTGTTGCCTCTGGCTTCCTCTGTCCTGAACACTCTCCATGTTTCCCCCTGATAGGATTTCCCTCCTGTTGTTTGGCCGAATAGTACTCCACGCCATGATGCCCACAGCTGGTTTCCCCATCCTCTGTGGAGGAACACTCGAGGCGTTTCCAGCTCGGGGCGAAAACAAATGATCCTGCAGCGAATATCGACTTGCAATTTATCGTAAAGACAGTTGCATGTTTTCCTTGGGTGCATACACACCGAGGGGGCAGGACAGTCAGATCTTACAGCAGGTATGTGTTTAGCTTTCTTTTTAATTGAAATTTTTGTTGAGATAATTACAGGGTCATATGCAATTTTAAGAAATAACACACAGAGGTTCTGTGTTTTACCCATTTTCTTCCAGTGGTAACATTTTGTAACATCACAATCAGGACATTGACATTGATACACCCACACCTCTTATTTGGTTTCCCCAGGGTTACTAATGTTACTGTGTTACTAATGTGTGCACAAGTCTTCAGTTATGGACAGCGGGTCACTCACCAGCTCCCCCTGCTGTCCTCGGGAAAGACAGTCCTGCCTGCCGGACTGTTCCAAGCACAGGCAGTACAGCCTTTCCCCTTCTGCCCTGGCTCCCTCCCACAGCATGGCGCCTCAGAGAGCCTTCCAGGCTCTGTGTCTGGCTGTCCTCAGCTCCTCTTTATGGCTCAGCCATATGCAATGCTGTGGGCATGCCTTCCATTCACCCGTCAAAGGACATCGGCTTGACCCCAGGTTTTGGCTCTGAGGAATCAAGCTTCTGTGAACAAGTCCGCAGTTTTCTGTGGACACAGCCTTTGTTTCTCTGGGACGCTGGTTAGTAAGAGTCGCAGGTTTCCCTTTACAAGGCGCTGCCAAACTGTCTTCTACAGTTGCTCCCCGCAGTGCATTCCCTGTCTCCATCACCATGTCCGTTTCCGCCAAGCTGATGGACGTGATGTGGTGTCTCACCGTGGTTTTTCCTTTGCACTGTCCTGATGACTGCTGATGCCAAGCATGTTTCATGTGCTTTTTTCTCAAAAATGAAATGTCTGATTATGTGTTTTGCTCGTTTTCTGATTCGATTGCTCGTTTGGTTTTGGCTGTTGGGTTTTGAAGTTTCGTGGTATATTGTGGCCATGTCCTCTGTAGGAAAGACGGTTTGCAAACACCTCCTCCGGGTCTCCAGCTCGTCTTTCCATCCCTTTTACAAGGTCCTTCCCATTTGATATGCCCCACCTCACCCATTTTCCGTGCTTTCTGGTGTCAGCTCTGAGAGCTGCTTGCGTAGTTTCAGGTATCAGACTTTTTTCTTCCTTTTTTTGTTCTAAAAATGTTATGATTTCGCATTTTAATTGAATTCCCTGATGCATTTCGACTTAATTTTTGTATGAGGCATGAAGTGATGGGCGAGCTTCAGTTTCTACCTGTAAACGTTCTTCCTCCACAAGCCTGTCCGTGCACCTCTGTCAAACGTCAGTGACCCAAACTGCTGTGGGCTTGTTTCTCGGTTCTCTGTTCTGCTCTGTCGATCTGTGTCTCTCCCCCCGTGGATACCACGGTCATGGTCTTTATCACTGTGGCAGTGGTTTCGAAAAGTGATCTCACCCTCTCGGTTCCTCTCCACCAAGATTGCTTTAATTATGCTGGGGGCAGGGTGTCTGTGACTCTCCGAATAAATTTTAGAATAAGCTTGTTGACACCCATAAAAAACTTGCTGGTGTTTTGACAGAAATTCCATGAAACCTGTACATCAATCTGGGGCTCATTTTACCAGGTTGGATCTTCCAACCCATGAACACAGCTCGTCTCTCCATTAGTTTGGGCCTTTTCACTGTCTTCCATCGGCATTCTGGAATGTACAGCCTGCCGATCCTGGGCACACCTGAGGATTTCATCCTCTTCGAGGTGGTTGTACATGGTCTTGTGTTTTTAATTTCGGTTCCGGCATATTCGTCATTAGCATACAGGACCAAAGTGGATTTTTGTGAGTCGGTCCTGTATCCTAGAATGCGCCGAGCTCATATACTAGTTGTCGGAGTGTTTTTGTTGATTTCTTGAGATGTTCCACATAGATAATCTTGTCGTCTGTAAATAGAGACCGTTTATTTCCTCCTTTCCAACCCACAGGCCTTTTATACGTGTACATATTTCCCGCCTAGCACAGTAGCTGGAACGTACAGGACTATGTCAGACGAACTTTGTTCCTACTCATGGGGAGGAAGCATTCCGTTTTTAACCATTAAATATAATGTGAACTGTTGCTTGTTTTTGTAGCTGTGTTTTATCAATGAGGTAATTTCTTTCTATTGCGAACTTTCTGGTTTTTAAAAAAATCACGAATGGCTGTTGGATTTTGTCAAGAGCTTTTTCTGCATTAATTGCTAGGGTTTTTCTTTCATTTATTGAGGCAGTGGATTACATCGATGGTTCTGAATATTCAACCAACCTTGCACATCTGGAATAAATCCCACTTGGTCATGACATGGAATACCTGTTAGATTCTATGGAATTCTCCTTGATAATGTTTCGTTGAGAGTTTTTGCATCTTAATTCATGAGCGATGTTAGCCTCTGTGTTTTTCTTTCTTGGTGCACAGTCTGGCTTTTCTTTCAGGGAAATCCTGGCCTCATGAGATGAGCTGGCAAGTGTTTCCTCCTTTTCTGTTTTCCAAAAAAGATCGTGGAAAATTGGAGTTAATCTTGTTCCCGGCTTTACTGATGTATAATCGATGAAAAATGTGTCTACTGGCTGGGAACAGCGTGGCGTTCTGCTATACGTACACGCTGTGAAATGCTCACCAGGTCAGGCCGTTAACACGCCCATCCCTGACAAAGTTGTTTCTGTGTGTGCCAGAACCTTCTAGAATTCTCTCCCAGAGCATTCCGAGGGTGCACTGTATCGGTGTTGGCCACAGGCACCGTGCTGCACGTCTGACTCACAGAACTCTGTCCTGCATAACTGAAGCTTTATCCCTTTTACCCAACACCCGCCCACTTACCCCTAGTCCCCGGCGGCCACCCTTCCGCTCTCTGCTTCTAGAGTTGACTTTTAGATTCCACACGTAAGCGAGATTATGCCTGGCTGCTGTCATTGGGCATTGTGTCCTGCAGGGTCGCTCCTGTTGTCTCAAATGGCAGGATGACCATGTTTTTTAAGGCTGAGTAAGATTCCATTGTGTGGACAGCCCGCATTTTCTTTACCCGTTCACGGGTTGGTGGGCACCAGCGGGTGATCCCACACCTTGGCTGTTGGGAGTCACGTTGCCGTAAACATGGGGGTGCAGGTGCCCTCGAGATAGCACACCTTTGGGCAAATACCCGGAAGTGGGGTTGCTGGGTTGCAGGGCAGCTGTATTTTTAACTTTCTGAGGAACCTCCTTGCTGTTCTCCGGAGCGGCTGCACCAGCCTGCGCTCCCACCAGCGGTGCACGAGGGTCCCCGTTCTCTGCTCCCTCACCAACCCCTGCTCTCCTGCACTGCTGACTCTTGCCATTCGGACAGGGGTGAGGGGTTACCTCATTGTGGGTTTGACCTTTATCTCCCCGATGCTGAGTGATGCTAGCATCTTTTCATGTGTCTGTTGGCCATCTGGATGTCTTTTTCTGAAAAAGGTTATTATTATTTTAACGTTTGGTAGAATTCTCCCACACAACTATCCACTTGACATTCTGTCAAGTGTACTTTTAATCATGAATTCAATTTCTTTCATGGTTATGGGGATGTTTGGACTGTGTCCTTATTTTGGTTAAGTTTTGGTTAAGTTTTCTAGAAATTGGTTCATTTCTTCTTTGTTGTATTAGAAATTGTTTGTCTTCTTCTCTCCTAATCCATTTAATGGCTATAAGCTCCGTAGAGATAATCCCTGTTTAATTCCTGTTACTGGAGAACTGTGGCTCCTTTTTTAATTTCCATCTGTTTTGCCAGAGGTTTGTAAGTTTTACTGACTTTCATGCAAAGAACCAGATTTTTGTTTCATCGATTGTTTTCTACTGTTTTTTATGTTCACTTTCATTGATTCCTACTCTGATTTTTATAATTTCCTTCCTGCTCCCCGCTCTGGGTTTATTTTGCTTTTCTTCCCCAGCTTCTTGCAGGACGGACTTAGCTAACTGGTTGGAGATGGTCCTCATGTCTGGTGCATTTCATGCTGTAACATTTCCTCTCGGCACTGCTTTGAAATCGCGGTTTTGCTGGTTTTCGGCATGAGAAGTGATTTCTGATCATGTGCTGGATGTGCCATCCTTCATAGTGGGGGGTGTGGGGCCCGGTTTCATTTCTCTATTTAGCAGAGAACCACTTGTTGACTCTGTGGTTCTGATGACAGCTTCACTGAAGGGCTTTGTCACCGGTGTCCCTTTGCTCATCTCGGGTCAGCCCCAGGGCAGTGTCTCCAATGGGGGAGAGGCCTCTCTTCTCCCCACCTCACCCCCATTCTCTGTCCTCCCTTATTGCTTGTAGAAACGGAATTCCCTCTCAGACTGTGTCTGGCTGCATGGTTGCCCCACAGAAAGTGCATGTCTCTGGCATCCCAGCACCCTCCTGCCCTGTCTTTACCGCTTTCCTACCACAGGCTCTGCCGCGTGTGCCCAGGGCTGGGCCAGCGTCGAGCCCCACTGAGGGCCACACCTGCCAGAGACATCGAGACAGGTGTGGAGACCCAGCGTTCTGACCGGTCCCATGGTACAGAGCTGGCCGCGGACGGTGCATGGGGAGCGAGTCTGGGAGCAGACAACAGGCAGGCCAACTGTGCGTGTCTTGTTGGACACGGGCACAGCACACACAGCCAGTGTGAGCCACGCTCCTGGGAAGCCGACGAGGAGGGCTCTCTACCCATCCGTCTAGCAAAACTTAAATACCAGATTTACGAGCACAACAGAGAAAAAGGGACACTTGCATCCTGTTGACAACGTGTGTTTGGAGGGCAGTGTCTTGTTGGCCACGGGAAGGCTTCCTTCTTTATCCTGATGGTTTGAGAAGAAGTGGGTGACGGGACCACATTTGTGCGTTGTCGGGATGGGTCTGGTTGCTGTGTGAGGAAGGACTGGAGCTGATAAGAGTGTAGCTGGCAGGGTTGGGGAGGGCAGAGTGGCAGCTGGAGTTGGGAGAGCAGCTGATAAAGACCCCCCCAAAGCCCGTGGCAGGAGAGGGACCCCAGCGCACAGTGCAGCACGTTCACCAGGACAGAAAGGAAGGCGAGGTTTGGGAAGCAAGATCCTGAGTGTGGTTTTGGGTTTGCTGAGTTGGTGGCACTTTGTGACATCAAGCAGACAGGGGGATACACACGGGCAGGGCCCAGAAAGACTGGAGATGCTCCTGAGGGATTTATGACCCTAACGGGTGGGGCCCGATGTCCCACAGGAACCCCACTGCCTGGGGAGAGAGTGTGGAGTCAGAGGACACAGCCCTAGAGCACGGCTGCTGCAGGGGAGGGATGAGCACAAAAGAGAGACACAGACGCGTCAGAGGAAAAGTCAGGAAAGATGTGAACTGTGGTCCTGTGTGGGGAGAGGAGTCCTGCCCATGCACGTTGCAAGACAAAGGTGAAGATCCCCAAATTCCATAGTAAGGAAAAAGACACTAATGTGAAACCAGACACGGGCACAGCACACACAGCCAGTGTGAGCCACACTCCTGGGAAGCTGATGAGGAGGGCTCTCTACCCGTCCGTCTAGCAAAACTTAAATACCAGATTTACGAGCACAACAGAGAAAAAGGGACACTTGCATCCTGTTGACAACGTGTGTTTGGAGGGCAGTTTGGCAGAACACGTCGAAATTCACCAGCCGCGGAACCTACGGTGAAAGAAAGCTCACACATCCATGTCAGGATGCCCTGAACCAGAGGACATTTAGGCAGTGTTTTGGCAGAAATGGTTAGAAAGGCCGTGAGAGTAACGTCATCCTGTAGACATGCTGGACAGAAGACGCACCTGTTTGTGTGGGTGCTGGTGGCCCCGGGTGTGAGAAGGGGCCGGCGTTCTCTCTAGAAATCCCTGCGTGGTCTGAATCACGAGAACGTGCTCTTCATTAACTGTGGGTAAAGCAAACTACCATACAGAAGAAGAGAAATCCAGAGTCGCTTGCCCAGAAGGGAGGCCATGGCCATCTCGTCCTGTCCCGCTGGCTGCAGAGCAGGCCCTCGATGCCTGGGGGATGGGCCCAGGGGCTCCATCTGGGGCAGGCGCAGAAGCCGGCACGGGAGAGCGGCCGCGAGGGAGAGGCCGGCACCTGGAAAAGCGCTCTGACCTCCTGCTCAAAAGCAGGCTGTTAGTTCATTCACTAACCTGGAAGAATGTTTTTGAATAAATCATGAGCATGACAGTTACATTCTCTAAACCACACTGGGAAAAGAGTTATGGTATTTACTATGGGGACAGGAAGATTGATTCTCGCCCAGAAGATCTGCCAGGTCCTTGATTTAGGGAGCTGGTGATCAGCACAGGTTAGCTCAGATTTATTTTGGCTGGCTCTCCCCACAGCCTCCACCCTGGGAGGCCCAGGGACACTTGGGTGGGATGGCCCCAAGCATGTGCCGTCCTGTGGGGTCTCTGCGAGAGGATGCACTCAGCCAGGCCATGGGCAGAGATTGCTGCCCACTGCTGCCTCCTGCTATGCCCCAGATCCCAACCCCCACCTGGCAGCTTCCGGCACCTCTGTGTACCGTCCAGCTCCTTATCCTGGAGTTGCCGGGCCTCCTAGTGGGGCCTCTGCCACCGGCTTGTCCTGTGCTCTTGGCCCTGATGCCAGTCCCATGCATGACTGGCTCTCTCCTCAGGCGAGGGACGAGCAGAGACCAGAGAGCTTCCCTGCCCTCGGGCAGCTCAGGGTCCAGGGTTGGACGCAGACCTGTGGTCAGTCCCATGTGACAGGTGGCCTAAGGCCTATAGAGAAGGGAACATCCCTGCCTCTCCACATCGGCTGTCTGTACACCCAGTGTCCCTGGGTCACCTTCTGGTCCCCACACCTCAGTCAGTGCCCACATGCTGTTTCCGCAGGACTAGCAGTCACCCTTGGGAGGGGGCGTCCGGCCTACCTGGGGTGCCAGGTGCTTCCTTAGGGGCCACTGAAGTGTCAGCGGGTGGTGTGGTCAGGACCACTGATCCTACAGGTCAGTGGGGTTTGGAACTTGTGGATTCAGGCGGACTTGGGACCAGGCTTTCCCGCACCCAGGTACCTGGTGGCGGGCCCCACTCAGACCTGCTGTTTCCTCCCCCAACCAGCACTTCCCTAGCCCTCCCAGCTTCACCAGATTCCATCCCGTTTGGGTTGGTTTCTGGCTCTTACCCTCCCTCATCCGGGCCCCTGCCGCCCTGTCTCCAGCCGCTGCTGCATCTCTCCCGGACCACCTCCCACGGCAGACGCTGCCTGGGCCTGCCCGCGCCCTGGCCACGGGACGCAGAGGAGAGGGTGATACACGCATGTCCCAGCTGCAGCAGCTTCTGATGACTCTTGTGTGGGGACATCTGCGCATCAGAAGTGACGGAGCGTGAGGGTCAGTGTAGGCGTCACAGCCCCATGAAGATGCAGGCAAATCAGACGTGGCCCTTCGGGAAAGGAGGAGAGTCCTGGCCAGCCTGGGCTTCAGCTCTGGCTTCCCCCTCCCCTGTGGCCTCAGATCTCTGTGCCTGGATTTCTCTGTCAGGTGGTGTTAGCACTCTGGTTGCCTCCAGGAGTCGTGCAAACTACGGGGGCCATGATCGGAGGAAGATTTGCCGGAGTTCCTGCGAGGGCTTGGCCTGTGTTGGCACGTCAGAGACGGCACCTGTCGTCACCAGCCGAGGGCATGCGGGCCTGGCTCGTCGTGCACACCTGTCAGGCATGTCTGTGAGCCTCCGTGCAGCTGCCGAGCCACAGAATTTGGTGGAGCAGACTTGAAAGTCACAGTGGCTTCGAGGAGTGGTTCACGGATCGGGCAGCGTCCCGTCCAGCAAATACTGAGGAACCACTGGAGGGGAAAGGGTTTTAGGGGCAGAGGGAATGGGGGAAAAGGGAATGATCAGCAAGGTATGCGGTTTCAGGCAAGGCTGCCCTCCTAAGGGAAACGGAAGTGGCCGTCTGCAAACTCCCATGGTATCCCGGAGCCGCCACAGGGCAGGTTCGAGGTAGGGTTCCTGGGGGCTGGGAGCCGCAGTCGGTCGGATGTCCAGCCAGGGAGCAGGTGTGGGGCTCGTGGCACCTGTTTCGGGCCTGCGGTTTCCTCTCCGCCCCTGCTCCTATGCCCAGGAGGGGAGGCGTGGATCCATGGGTCTCTGTGCATCTGGGGGGAGCCGGGGACTGTGCTGGGCATGTGTGAGCAGGTCAGGCATGAAGCCTCCTCCTCCCCCTTCGCTCCACCCTGTCCTCCGCCGCCGCCAGACTGCGTGGGCACTGGCTTATTTTCTCGGGCCGTCACTAACCCAGTATGTTCACTGACACATTCAGTCTTCCACCATTTCCATTAACGCTGTGTATTACAAATCGTATTGCCCCTGTTCCTTCATGGCTTCTGCAAATCAAACCTGTTTTGCTGTTGAAAATGTCCAGAGGATTCAGCAGAAGGACACCTTAGATCTCTGGGGTCCCGGCCCCCGAATCTGGCTCTTGGGTGTGATGAAGGAAGAAGCCAAAGCTCCTGGTCTCTGATCCGATTCCCTAAAGCGGGAGGGAGTCACGCATCCCCTGGAGGAGAGAGATTTCAGATATGTTGTGGGACCGGGGGACCCGCGAGCCTGGGCGGTCACGGGGCATCACCTATATAGCTCTGTGTGCTGTCTCTGCTGCCTTGTGAGGGCTAGGAGTACGTCACAGATGACAGTGACCCAGCCGCCCCCCCCCCAGCTCAGGTGATGGCGCCCAGCACCCAGGGAGGGAGTGTTCCAGGACGTGCAGTGGGGTCCGATCACCCTGCCACTGGCCAGCTGTGCAGCCCTGGTCCCGTCACTTCTTTGGGAGTCTGATCTGCAAAGCGGGGATACGGCACCTCCCAGGTTGGTCCCCACTCCAGGCTGTCGGGTCCATGTGTCGGATCAGAACTCGAGTCTATACCTAACCAGGGTTGGGCATGTGTGTGAAGAGGTCGCAGGCGTACAAGGCCACACGTCTCAGGGGCTGGGGCGCTGGTTTCCTAGGAGTTCAGAGGCAGGGTGTATCTGCGGTCGCCCCGAGGTACAAACGCAGATGGGCCAGTTCCCGAACTCCGGAATCCACCATGTGGGATGCAGGCGAAGCAGGGGACCAGCCGCACGGGATGGAACATGGAGGGCTTCCTGGAAGGGGAGACCTGCATTGTGCAAATGAAGGGAAGGCACACACACGGCTCACAGTGGAAGTAGGAGCAGAGGCAGGAGCTGGGGCACCAGGCAGGGGCCCCAGAAGCCACGGAAGGTGAGGCGGGCACCGGTCAAGGGAAGTGCAGGCTCATCCAGGAAGGACGCCAGTTAGAAGAGCGAGTCGGATCCCCAAGACCACCCACATGTCTGGTGATTTGCTGGGGACTCTCGTGAGGCTCAGCGTGTGGTCACCCCAGGCAACACGTCTACGGTGGATGGAGGCTTGGCAAGGTCAGCAAAGAACAAAGACACACGGCACACCCCGGGGAGACAGGCGCAAGCCTCCCAGGCTGTGTCCCCGCGGGTCCCTCGGTCCACCCAGGATGCTCGGGTACTGTGAGCCCCTCACAGCAGTTAGGGTGAATCCCCACCACCCGCCAACTCTCAGAAGTAGATGATGTCCAGGAAAACTTTCTTCTGCGATGAGAAAACTGGCAGCATGACGATCCGACCGTGGGTTCTCCTGCCCTGAAAGTCCTTCGGCTCGTTCGTTGAGCCATTGAGACAGCGAGGCGGGAGGCCACGACCAAGGCATGCTTGCCCCCAGCCATCATTGCCTACGCAGCAGTGAGCTCCCCGGGACACCAAGGCACAGAGACGGGGGGCTGGCTCGCGCTTGCGGGTGCCGTCCGCGGAGTCCCTGCCCAGCAGTCAGACATGGCAGCCGTGCTCAGATGGGCGGAGGTGCCGTCTCCTCTAAGGGTTTCCTCTGGCTGAGCACACAGGTGCGGGGGTGTGGCACAGGCCACGTAGCAGCCACGTGGGTCCGGGAGCAGCCACGCCGGCAGCAGCCACGAACTGACTTAGGGAGTCCGTGGGAAGGACACGGGGTACCTCGTGGAACCAAAGGGAGACCCGCTGCTCCGGGCTATGGGAGGGCTAAATCAGGCCAGGAGCTCCCAGCTCCTGTGGGCACCGGCGTCACAACACGGCCACTCCAGCCAGTGTCTGTCCTGGGTCCCTCGGTGATGATTTACTGTCCTGGAAGGGGGTCTCCCTGGGCTCTGTCCAGGGCTCCCAGTGGATGGCACACCAAGGCCATAGCCCCCGGAGGAGGGGCCGCCCAGGCTGGGAGGATGGGGTGCCGAGCGCAGCCCATCATCCTCCTCCCTGGTTCCCTGGTCTGGAGATTTGGGAACCACTCGCTCTGTCTGTATCCTCACGGCCTACACGGCTGAGCGCCACACGGACCAATCTGGGGAATGAGACAATTTGCTGAAGAGGGAAGGCGGTGGTGGCTCTGTGACATTTCAGTTCTGGGAAGAAGCCAGTTCCCAGCTGCGTTGCTGCAAGTGCATGAGAGCAGGAGGTGCCCCGGTGGGACTGAGTGTGCACGAGTGTGGGTGTGAGCACGAGTGTGCATGTGCACGTGCACACGAGTGTGAGCACATGACAGGTGTGTGTGTGAGTGTGAGGTGTGTACGTGAGCATGTGGGGTGTGTGCGCGAGTGTGAGTGTGTGCACAACCAGAGAGCACTCTGGGTCCTTGCAGCCAGATCCTCTTGTAGAAGGCAGCTCTTCCTGTGCGTTGCAGTCTTCCAGCCGGGAGCCACTCTAGCCAGCACCTCTCGGGCGGTTTCTGACGGTTCCAGGGATCATGAGGGCTCATTCCTGGGGCTCGTGGGTCAGGTCCCACGGACGTGGGGTGTGCAGACCCCTCACCAGGAACCACAGTGTGTGCGAGGAAGCCGGGCAAGGACTGGGAGGGAGTTGCGGGCCGTGAATCTGTGGTCCTCGCCTGGGTCGGGGCTGGGGGGGTGGGCCCTGCCTGAGAAGCTCCCAGTGACTGCATCTCCCGTGCCCCGGGCAGCAGTGGGTTCAGCCTCACCTCCCGGATGCCGGGAATGTCTGGGTGACACCCCCTCCCTGGGCTCTAAGGCATCCCTGCATACAAGGAACCATCACGGGCAGGAGTGGGCTCACGAGGGGGCATCCCCACCATCTCTCTGCCTCCACCTGACACCCCAAGGACCCATTTTGTGAGTTCAACTCAATTCAAGGAGCATCGGGCTCTCTGACGGCAGTCAGACTAGGGTCACACCCCCAGCCCCCCAGGCACGCCCACCGAGAGCTTGACCAGGTCAGCCGCACTCGCTTGACGCAGGGGAGGGCCCGCTTCTGGGACCATGAGGCGCACCACTGAGGGGGTCCAGGCTCGTCTCTGGGGCTTGGGCCACGCTTAGGGAGTGGAGCTGTGCCCTCAAGAGGCTGTGGTGATCCTGGGGTCTGGGGTCCTCACCCTTAGCCCTGAAACACATGAATCAAAACCCGAAGCCCTCACGGGGAAGTTGGCAAGTCAGCAGATGTAGCACGTGGTGCTCTTTCCCACAGGCGGGTCACAGGTCCTGAGTGGTCGCGTGCGCATGTAAGCGCACGGTCATGCCATCACCCCAGGGGTCTCCATGCTCATGCCGGGCTTTCGCCCAGTGCCAGGGAAGTAGTGACCAGCCACCCACAGACCTAGATGGGAGTCGTCAGTCAGATGAAAAGCGGAGAGTCACCCGTGCCAAACCGGGGAAGGCTCTGGGGCTAGGGCCCGGCTGAACGAGGGGGGCGCCGGCTAGTGACGGGATGCCCGGGGGTCCGCCTTGGAGGAGGAAAGGCCCCCAAGGAAGGAAGCGCAGGTGGTCCTGACCTGCCGGTGTCCTGGGTCTTCCCCCCGCCTCGCTGTCCCCCTTCCGGACACCGATCCCTCCCGCTTCCCCAGCTGTGCGGTGCTGGAGCCGTGCGCACAGATGTGTGTTTTCGTGTTGGAAGCAGAAGAGCGGTTTAATGTCGTGGCCGTGCGTGTGGCACGCAAGCATTCTCAAGACGAGAGCCTGCTGGAAGCGTGTGCTCTCCCTCGGCCGGTAAGAGGCGCGGTCTCCCGGCCTGGATGTGGCGCTGATCTCAGGAGCTCCTCTGGCGTCCTCCGCCCATGCCGGCTGTCACCTGGCGGGCCTCGTGGCTCCGGAGGGCACCAGCAGATGCTGCTGCCGAGTGTGCTTCCCCGCGGCCCCCTTCCGAGCACCGGCCCTCTGAGGATGCAGAGAACTCCGTCTGCGTGAGTCTTCATGAACGTGCTACACACAGTTAACATCCGGTTGGTGAGACCAGCCTGCTGCCTTGGGTTAAAGAAACAGTTTTTTTTTAAGCTAAATTCTAGAAAAATGTAGGGACTGCTGAGCCCACTGACCCACACTTCCAGGCAGTGCTGGCCTCTAGTTCCCACTGGAGCCTCTTCCCTGTCGGGCCCTTTTGTCCAATGTGCTGGGTCGGGAAGGGCTGACATGTGCAGGCAAGCGTGCCCAAGGGGCACGGATCATCGCGGGGGGATGTCAGATAAGCCGGAAGCTGTGGGGCTGTGCCGCGAGCTGGGAGTAGGTGCAGGCCGGGCAACATGTCACCGTGGGAGAGGAGCCATGTCCGTCAAGCTGGGACTGGGAAGGTGTCACTGAAAAGGGAGATGTGGACCTGGAGGGTGTCTGGCCCCTGTCTTGGAGCAGCTGCCTCTGCTGAGGGGGGGACTGTGAGCAAACCAGGACGGTCCCATGGGCCATGGCCCTGATTTGGAGTATGCTGTGCTCTGCAGAGAGGCTGCTCCAAAACCTGGGGGGCCCCGGGGGACTTCCTGGAGGAGTCAGTGTTAGCACTGCCTGGTGAGACTCTGGCCAGCTGTGAGGCCGTCCCATCAGGAGACTCTTAGAAACCTGGCACGACCCAGACAGCTCACCCAATGGCGAGGTCATTTCTGGGTGTTACTGTCCTTCAGACACAAGGTTGTGATAGTTTCCACATAAGGTGATTCAGAAACACATGCATTAATTTCCCTTAAAACTGTCCACTTGTGCTGCTTGACAGAGCACAGCCTGGGACCTGAGGAACGGGAGGCAGCAGAGACTTGCATGGGATCCTGGGCTGGGAGGTTGCAGGAGCCGGAGCGCCGAGATCCGCCCCCGTCATGGTCCGGCCACGGGGCTCAGCATGGTCCCGCAATGGAGGATCTGGCACCAGCCGGCCCCATCTTGGCTGAGGAGCAGGCTCCGTGGAAAAGCCCGTGACACTCTGTGTCTCTGAATTCGCTTGTTCACGTTCATGCGCTTCACCCCCATTGCAACCGTCTGATGGGTCCCCCGTGTGACACCAGGCGGCCGGGGTCACTGCCGACTGTCTTGTAGGCGGGCGCTCATGGAGGCCCTAGACCCCTGTCCAGGTCACCTGCGGAGGCTCCTTTGCCCACGGTGTGTTCCACTGGGATTTGCTCCCACTCTGGGACCGAGCCGTGACTTACGCAGCGTGTCCGTTACAGCTGTCAGGCTGAGCCTGGTCCCTGAGGCGGTCCCTGTGGGCCTGTCGTCTGATGTCGGTGGGTCTTGGGTACGGGCCAGAGTGAAGGAAGTCAGGGAGGGCGGGAGGCCGACAGGGCAGAGCGATGGGCTGGAGTCAGGAGGCCTGCGTCCTCTGTCACTGGACCCGGGAGCCCAGTGTGGGTCCAAGGAGGAAGGGCACCCTCTGTCGGTGGCAGTCAGCAGGGCGGCCACGTGGGTGGTTCTGGAGTCAGGTGGTCGGTGCCCACCTTGTGAACTCATCTCTGAGCTTTGTTTCTTCATGTGCAAGGGCTTGGGAAGTAGGCGCCTGGCACAGGGTTGTGACGGGCCAGTGCCCTCTACCACTACCAGGCTGTCCTGAGGGCGAGGTGAGCCTGCCACCCAGCGCTGCTCTGGGTCAGACCGCGTATTGCAGAAACCACAGCGTCTGGTGTCCATTCCTGCTGCAGTGCCCAGGGCCATGCCGCGGCTGATGGCCACTGCCCTCACCTGCGTCCAGGACGTGGGGACGTAGTGGGGCAGGGGGGGGCAGCTGTGCTGGGGAGCCGCTGGCCAGAGACCCCCAGCTGCTGCTTGCATTGACTGACACACGTACTCTGAGGTTGAGAAGCCACCTGTACCAGCCACGGGCTTGTGGGTAGGGAAACTGAGGCCCAGCACAGGAACGGGTACATCCCCACGCACCACAGAGAGTCTGGCAGAACTGGGACGGGGACACAAGGTTCCTGACTGCCTTGGTGTGGGGCTCTTTCTACCACTCTCCTCTGCCCTTTCTCCCGGTGCTGTCTTTGCAGCACTCCTGTGACATTCAGCTCCTCCTCTGAGTGATCTCTCAGCGGGGGGCATTTCTGTCTGGGCCACAGCAGCCTCCATAGGAGTTGGGGTCACCGATTCTGTCCACAGATGCAAGCGCAGCCTAAGAGCTGGCTCTGCTCAGTGCAGGCTGATCTGGGTGCCGTGGGGCCCAGCTGGCCCTGCCAGAGAAGAGTGCAGAAAGCATGCATGCAAAGGTGAAAGAAGTACCTAGGAGTGGGGGCAGGGAAAGAACACATGTGAGGTGTGTCTGGAGCCCCAGGTGGGGATGGACATGCGTTCCGCACAGAACAGGGAAGCCTTGCCCAGGGGGTGACACCAGAGTCTTCAAGAGGAATGGAGAAACCTTGTGAGATCTGTGGCTGGGGCAGGTCCACAGTGCCTAAGTTTCCCTGGTTGTAAAACAGGGAATAACAATAGCATTGTCCTCCCAGCACTGTCATGAGGACTAGAATGGCCGTTTGCAGTACCGAGCACAGGGCCAGCCCACCCTAACCACCAACAAATTATGATTATTGACGTTACTGGTGTAGCCACAGAGGCTCTCAAAGGCCAACACCATGGATGGCTTCAGGGTGGAGGGGAGCCGTGGGAAGCTCCAGGGCAGGGGTGGCAGGCATGCTGAAAGGGAGAGATGGGCTGGGCCTGAAGGACAATGCCAGGACCGATGGACACAGAAGTCGTATCTGGAGGAGCCAGCTCCTAATCGCAGCTGGCCAGATGGGAAACCGGGTCTTTTGTCAGGTAGTGAGCTCCCCATCACTGGAGGTGTGCGAGTTGATGGTGAGCAGTCACTGGGAAGAGATGCGGAACGTGAGTGTGTGGATGGGTGGGCGGTGGACACGCATCTTCTTCCCTGAATCCGGGCCACACGAGCCCTTCTGTTCCTGATGGTCTGTTCTCTAAAGGCCCGGGGCTGGGCCTCCAATGGCTAGCTCAGGCTGGGCTTCCAGCCTCGGGGGAAGCTCAAACAGTCGCCAGGCTCCTGCCAGCCTCGCGGGCCACGGGGATGCTGCCCTGGACAGGCCGCGGCTCTGGGAACCGAGGGGCAGGTGTTAATCACAGCGCCAGTCACGGGTGTCAGCGCCGGCGCTTGGAGCCGCTAATGAGAGCTCTGTTACGCTGTTTTGCCGGGAGAAGGTAATATTGATCAGGACTCTCTGGCCTGGAACTAACCGAATATTCACCCCGAACTACAGTGACTGGTGCTGGAGAAGGCCGCGTCTTTCCCTGCTGCTGGGGAAACTGCCACAGTGACCAAGGGAGGGAGGGGAGGATGGAGGAAAAGAGGAGGAGGAAGGGACGGGAGGCAGGGACAGGAACCCAGGCTTTTTCTGCCCCTGAAAAGTGGGATCTGACCAGCCAGCAAACGCCTTGACCTGGAGACAGCGGTGCTTCCCTTGGGAGGCGCCGCACTGACCAGCTCTCCCAGGGTGCGTTTGCAGGACTGCGGTTTCTGTGTTATCCTTGGGGATGAGCTGCTGTGAATTGCTCCTCTCTGCTCTGCCTCCCTCACCCCCGCTGCAAGCCCGAGACCCTCTATGACGTGCTCACGAGGGATCCTGCAGCCTCTGAGGGTGAGAGTGGGGTGCTGGGGGCTCGGGCTTTCTCCGGCCACAGACGGAACCTGAGCGCCTGGCAGGCAGTGCTCTCCCTCTGGCCCGTGGGTACTGCTGACTGCAAGCCCGGAGTGTGTGCCCCGCTGCCTGGGGCTCAGCACTGGGTAGAGAAGTAGGAAATGGCTGGAGAGCCGCACGCACTGCGCCAGTGTTGAGAGATAGGAGCAGGGCCAACACGAAGCCAGCCAGCAGAGAAGGGGGCACAAGACACTCCGTGGAAGGGCATGGTGTGGCGTGGAGACGTGATGCATCTTCTGGAGAACAAGTGCATGGCTAGGCATGAAGTTAGGACTGCACCATGAAAAGCCTCTAAGCTGAGCGCCATGGGGGTGTCCCAGGAGGTAGTACAACAGGTAGTGATGGGCAGCGCGCGGATTTGTGGGCTGGGAACAGGGCTGGATGGCGACTCCAGCTAGGGAGGCCGCAGAGGAGGCATTGGGAACCACCCCTGGGGCGGGGAGCTGCTGAGACTCTGAACTGGGGTAGTGACAGGAGTGGTGACACCAGGAAAGTGATGGAGGAATGCATGCGTGGTTGGGCGGGGGACAGAGGATGGGCATCCAGGGCCATGTTCTAGTCTCTGGTAACCGAGGATATGGTGGGGGAACATGGCTGTACTAGATCTGCTCTCCCAGTAGACTCAAGGCACAGGTGATTGGGGGGAAGTTGCAGGTGCTCAGGACCCAAGTGCAGGTGCACAGGGAGCAGGTGTGTTCAGAGGACAAATGCAGATGCTCAGAGCACAGGTGCTCATGGCACAGGTGCAGGTGCACAGGGGCTCAGGGCACAGGTGCGGGTGCATGGGGCGGTGGAGGCGGAGAGTGGGAGGCAGAGAGGGTCCGCCTGGAAGGAGAAGGAGCACAGAGCAAAGAAAAAGCCTCTGACTGAGAAACCCCTGCGCAACCTCTGGGGGTGAGCTTAATGAAAGGCAGCCCAGGACTTCACAAATTCTTGGTTCTAAGTAGCGGGAGAGGGGAGTCCCGAGTTTTCATAGTAATTGATGTCAATGCAGGCTTTTAAACCTCAATTTATCATTGTCGTTGACAACACTTGGATTAATCTGCTGCCCAGCATCTTGTGGCGGCTGCGATCCCCAGAAGGATAAAAGGAACTGATACACATAAGAACTGAATTTCGATGAATGCAAGCCCACGCTAACTTCCCAGCACATAACCCGGAGACATTCGTATTCATTCCGCTTTTGTCATCCCAACCCTCGAGGGGAAACATGCCCAGAGATTTATTTATTCTTCCAACCTCCAATTCATCATCAAGGGCATTTTGGGGAGAGGGGACCAGCTGGCCCTCGCTCCTTCTCCTATGGGCCCACAATTTGATTTGCAAGGAAGGGACTGACTGTCCATTCCAGAATTTGCTAGAAGTTTCCTGAGCACCTTCAACAATGCTGTAGCAGCTGGAAGTTGGCGTCCTGTATGGCTCCCCATGGAAAGGCAGCGTCTGGCACTGAGGCTGGCCTGTGTCTGCCTACCCCCAGGGCCAGTTCCTGACTGCCTGGGTGGGGGCCACGTGGGGTCCTGATCCCAGAGCCTAATTCTGGTGCGGCGGACGGACTTCACCCCGGTGTGTGGGAAGAAGACGGGACTCTGGGATGAGTGGCCTCCCACCTACCCTTCCTGCACTTGCCACAGGCTACTTCATGTTTGCAGACCTCCCTAATAAGCTTGCCCACCATGAGCCTGTGCACCAGTGGGCCCCTTGGCTAGCTGCTCCCTATACGTACCTGCCACCAAACTCACCCTGCTTTCTTTGGCCAGAGCAGCCCAGCTCCTGTTCTGGTGTGCCTTCTCTGTCTGTGTTCCAGTGGCTGTTCACCAGGGCCAATGGCCTGAGGACATAAATAAGCCACCCATGCAGAGGTGTGCCCAGAGCACCAGCAACGGCCCAGGGGCTGGAGGGGCCTCGGGGGCCCACTCTGCTCAAGCAGTCCCGTGTGTTTGCAGGGAGAGGGCACCCCGCTGCCTTTGTCCCCAGCACTCTGGCAGGTGTTGCCTGTAAGAGACTGTGTCTGCCCAAAGGGGCAGCTCTTTCTAACCTGTGCTCCTGGACGGTCCCCTTATTCCATCTGACACAAAGGATAACGCTCACCAGGCACCTGCTGCCCTTTACCAAAAACACTCGGGCGCTCAGGCTGTACTCCACGCTGGAGGGCACATGGTCTGCACCTCTTGCCCACCTCGAGCTGGGCCTCCCCACGCATCCTTACGCGCCGAGGGTAGTGATCAGGGTAATTATGAGGAGTAAGGAGCCACATCAAGGGCACGTTTAAACAGTATCTTTTTTTAAGAGTGGGTGGAGAGGTTCTCAGGCTTGGCTTTCTCTCTTTCTTAGAATTGGGATTGCAGGGTTTGAACTCAGCTCTGTGGAGAAAGCCCTGGGCACCTGCCCCGCATCCCAGCCACCTCTGCCCCCAGATGGCTGCTAATGGTGTCTCTACGCTGGGGGCACCTCCCCATCCAGTTGTCGGCCAGGGCCTCCCCTGACTCAAGCTCCCGCTCCCCGTGCACCAGGGGACACAGACTTCCACCCGGTGGTCCACCTCCAGGCTGGCCCTCAGCCCCCCTCCTCCTGCCACCTTCCCTTGGGTGGGGCCCCACCATGAAGCTGGTCCTGTGAAAGTTCACACTTACGAGGCCTTCCCAGGAAAGCCAGCGGTGTGGAGTGCTGAGGTGGGAAGGGAAGGCCAGCATGGCATCGGCCCCTGCTCAGCTCAGACCCGCCAGGGTACTTAGACCCCAACCCTTGCAGTCAGAGGTTAGGCCACGGCTCGCCAACCGTGTGCTACGCCACCGTGAGTGCTGTGGAATACTTTAAGTTTAGAGGACCAGACATGGAAAGCTGTCAGACACCACACTCGAGATAGTTCACAGCTCAACATTCGACTGTCCTACATTCCCTTGGATGACATCATTTCTCTTCCATCTCCCTGCTGGGCAGCAGCTCACGGGGTGGGAGGGAAGCAAGTTCTGTGTGAAAATCCACGTGGAAAAGGAAACGAGGGTGGTGGTGGTGTCCAGTCCCAGTCTAAGAACTGAAAAGTTGTGCAGTGCCCAACAGGCACACGTGTCCCATCAGTAAGAAATTATGGTTATTTGTGAATGAAGCAAGAATAGTATTTTTGTTTTAATTTGCATATATTGTATTTTCAGCCAGCTGCTCAGCTGCTAAGCTGTTAGGATATAAATATTTGTTAAGTTGTTTGGACCTTGTTACTTAATCATGGGAGCTGTTAGGTCTTTGTTTCGTTGGGCTCAGAATGCTTGCCATGAGGAAATCACTGAGCTGTCAAGGGCTCCTTGAGCTGTGGACCTTCTGGAATCTCAGGGTTAGGGCTGCCCTGGGGGGCTGTCAACTTCCAGGCCTTTCTGGCTGCCGGCAGAAGGGCCTTGAGCAGCCCCGGGGCGGCCCTCCAGCCAGGAGGCCGGTCACACCTGTCGGGAGGAGACCCACGGGAGCCGGCATGGGAGCACCGCGGAAAAGGGACCTGAGTGGGGACGGGCAGACGTGGATTCACGCGGGTTCTTTGCCATCGGTGCTTTGCGGTGCCCCACGGGGATCTTGCGGGCTGCCATTCTGGCTCAGGGGTCCTGGGGTAAGGCCTGAGGTGCCTAACATGCTCGCAGGGGTCTGTGGTCCCCACGCGGCTCCCCTTCGGTGCTCACAGACTCTGCATCCATCCGTGTTCACAGGGAAGCCCCAGGGTGCGACGGCCCCGAGCCTGGTTCGGGGGTCCTATCCAGCCTCGGCAGCTGGCAGGGCAGAGCCCTGCCCTGAGTCCCAGGCCGTGGCTAGAATCCAAGACTCGGACAGCCACGTGGGACAAGAAGGGATGTGAGGAGACAGTGCCGGGGGACGCGGACGGGGACCCCACCACCAGAGTGCTGGCCCCGGGGCCTGGACGCGCCATCCTGGGAAGGCCCCAAGCATCCAGGGCTGCAGACATACCCTGCCCTTCACAGACAGGAAACAGGGCCGGGCCTGGCACTAGGGACCTGAGACCCCAAACCACCCCAAACCCACATTCCAAGGATGGGGGTGCTGATGAGGCACCTTGGAGGGCCCGGGGGCCAGCACTTCTCTGTGACCTCCCCCAATGGGTGGTCCTCCTGAGCTGCGAGGGGCAGGGTGCTCCCTTCACACCTGAGGCGGAGCGCCGGCCCCTATGCGGGGATGCCCTCTCTCTCCAGCACCATCTCCGACCCCGCAGGTTCTTGCCGGTCATCCTCCTTCCAGTTGCTGCTCTGGTGGGCACAGCTGGGCTGTGCCCCGTCCATGCCCTGAAGGTCTCCTCTGCTCTGGGCGGGGAGCTCAGCAGGCGCTCTGGTACACCCCGGAAGTAGGGCTCTGGGCACACCCCTCGGGTGCACCTTTGACTGAAACATGCTTCCTCCCTCTCCTCCGCCCTCCTCCCCCAGAGGCCGTGCCCCTTCCCCGCCCAAGTTAAGCCACTCATCTGCGGAGGTGGCCTAGCATGTGAAGACCCTTCTCCTGGCGTTCTGGGTACTCTGGGTGATGACCCAGCCACACCCAGGTCCTGATCCTGGAAAGGCAAAGGGGCTTTCGTGGATAGGACTGGGGGTTTAGGGTGTGGGGATGGGAACTGACGCTGGATGACCTGGGGGACCCTGAGTGCACGCGCAGAGTCCCCTCAAGGGGGAGGCAGAAGGAAATTTGGTTGTAGGAGGAAACACGTCCATTGAGGCCGGAGGCCGTGCCTGGAGGGGCAGGGAATGGGGCTGTGGAGGTTGGAAAAGGCAGGAAACCGGTCAGGCCAGGGAGGCTGGCCCCGCGGACGCCTGGGTCCAGCCAGCAAGGTTGCTTTGGGATGTCCACCCTCCAGACGGCTAGAGAGCAGCATTTGTGGTCCTGGTCCTTGGGTGGAGTCCTGCTTGGTGCCCCACGTCCACCTGCTGCTCCCTCGGGCTCCCAGTCTCGTGGACACCGGCGTGCACCTGCTCCATCCCCCAGCCAGGCGGCCACAGCCGACTCAGGGTCTGCTCTGCAGCAGGAGTCAGGCCAAGAGGGAGCGTGAGCTCCTCTGCTCCTGCGTGGGGACCTGGGCGTGGGCGTCTGCGTGTGTCATGAAGGACATCGTTCTCGGACGTGCCCTGTGGGGCGCTGGGAGCCCTGTGCCCACTTCGTGCTGTCATGGACGTCAGCAATCGTCTGCAGTGTAACTGCCGCCCTGGGTGGAGCTCCTTTGTGCAGTACACAACCGGAACAACCACACAGGGTGGCCCTGATGAGCTGCTTGGCCTCGGCAAACTGTCTGACCTCTCGAAGCCTGTCTCTCTCTTCTGTAAGATGGGAGTAGTGAGCACACGCCCTCAGAGTGCTATCCTGACTCGTGTGGGCTCTGGAATAAGCCACTAGTCAGCAGGCATCATGTCATCATGGCCGTCCTTGTCCCGCTCAGAAAGGTGGTCCAGACACGCCTGGCCCGAAGTCACACAGCAGCAAAGGGCAGAGCCGCATGGACTCAGACCTCCAGAGTCTGAGGGACTTTGTGCTTCCTCCCCTCAGCTTCTAAGCAGAGGACAGGGGAGGGGGAGGGGGAGAAGGGCCACCCTGGAGCTCCCTGAGGGGGGGCTGGCACCACCGTGGACTGGGCCGCAGCCACAGGAGAGGAAAATGAAGTGACAGTCCACGAGCATGGTCTTTCTTTTTCTGATTCAGCTGCGTCTGCTAGCACCCAGTATCATCATCACAGGCCGGGGGGACCCGGGTCTTTAGGAACCTCTGTCACCACGACATAAATCTCAGCCCTGGCAGAGACACTCCTCCAAATCACGCTGCACACCCCCACCCTCATCCTGGGTACGTGCCTGTTATTGGACAAGTTCGTTTGGAGGGTCTGCAGCCCTGTGAAGAGATGTTTCCTCCCGCATCCCGTTACGGGTTCGCTCAGCAGGCTCGAACAGCAGGAACGGCCGCGGGGCAGCCAACCCCGTGCCTGGCAGATGGCTCACGTCACATCCGCGGCTTCACGAAGCACCTGCAGACACCGTGCGGCTGGTGCCACTGCCCGGGGCGAACGGGGGCCCTGTCTGTGCACCGCCTGCCCGGCCTGCCCACCCCTGGGCCTTTGCTAACCATCTGCCGGCTCCAGTGCTCCACCCAGCACCACTGCCTGCATCCCAAGCCAGCTGCAAGCGGGAGGCCCAGGTTCTGAAGTCCTGGCCCTTCCACCTAGTGGGCTGTTCTCCACCAGGGCAGCCGTGTCTCCCAACCTGGGCCACAGTGAGCCAGGGTCGTTCTGCATGACAGGGAGCCGGGCCTGGGCGAATGCAGCGCATGGACACCACTCAAATCCTACAGAGCCCAGGACAGCCTCTCAGCAGGGAGTGTCAGCAGTGTGGCACCTGGGAAACGCATGCTGTGTGGTGGGGTGGACACAGAGTGCATGAGGGGGAGACCCCATAGACCGGAGTGCAGAGCTGGGGGGACCCCGCAGACTAGAGCGCAAGAGTCGGGATACCCCGCAGGCCAGAGCGCATTAGCAGGAGACCCCCACAGACCAGGGCATGTGAGCAGGGGACCCCGCAGTCCAGAGCGCCCGAGCAAGGGAGATGCCGCAGACCAGGGTGCGTGAGGGGGAGACCCTATAGACCAGAGCGCATGAGCCAGGGAATCTCTGCAGACCAGAGTGCAGAGTCGGGGAGACCTCGTGGACCAGAGCTTATGAGCAAGAGACTCCACAGACCAGAGCATATGAGCAGGGGATCCCCGCAGACCAGGGCGCATGAGCAGGGGACTCTGCAGATCAGGACGGGTGAGCCGGGGACCCTACAGACCAGAGACCGGGAGCCCGGGAGACCCCATAGACCAGAGTGCATGAGCGGGGGACCCCTCAGACAAGAGCACGTGAGCGGGTGACTCCGCAGACCACACTGCGTGAGAGGGGGAATCCCTCAGACCAGAGCGTGTGAGCCCGGAGACCCCGCAGACCAGAGCGCGTGAGCTGGGGACACCGCAGATGGGCTGTAACAGCAGGTGCCTTCCAAGCACACGCTGTGTCTCAGGTGGGCCCTCCCTGCTGTCCACGGTAGACGTCTTATTATCTGCACCCTTGAGTCTACAGCAACCCAGGGGGCAAAGGGTTGTTTTTACCAACCCCCCCCAGTTTTACAGAGGCAGAAACTGGGGGCGAGGGGTTAAGCACTTTGCCCCAAATCGCAGGGCTCCTGGTCTGCATGCTGGGGGCAGAATCCGGGCGAGCCCTGGCCTCTGGGAGCCATGGAGCCCAGATTTCGTGCCACCCAGACACACGGAGGCTGGGACTCTGCCTCTCAGCACCCACGAGACTCTAACAAGATGCCCGTTACCCCTTAACTGTCCCTGGGGGATCGGGAATCAGTGTCCCGGGTGGGCCGGACGTCCAAAGGCGAGGCGAGGCCACGGCAGCCACTCAGCCAGGCTGTGAGGCAGGGTCCGTCTAGCCCCGCACAGAACTATGGCCCCGGTGTCCGTGGCTATGGCTGCGCCCTTCCATCTGTCTCCGTGTCCGTGTGTCCTCTCCTCTGTGCGTGTGTGTCTGGTAAGGACGCTTGTCCCTGGGTTGGGGGATGATCCGGGACGGTCTCACGTTGAGATCCTTCGTTTAATTACATCAGGCAAGACCTGTTAAAGGTAACCGCCGCAGGTTGCAGGGTTGTGAACGCAGACATGTCTCTCCGGCGGCCACCATTCAGCCCACTGTAGACCGCAATTCCTGCCACAGTGAAGGCGGTCCTAAGAGTAAAAGCGCCACTGCTCATAGGAGACGGGAGAAGATCTTAGAGGAGGTACTTGTGCGCGTGGGAGGGCCTGGATGACCCACGGGAGACACTGCGTGCTTGGCTGGCCACGGCCTGTGGGAGCGAGGGCGGGCCCTGCGCTCTGGGCACTGGGGGCTGTTGACTGTCCGGGGCTGTTGACTGTCCGTGGCTGTGGGCTAAGTGTCTGAGGTCACAGGCCCGGCACGAGGGGCGCTGCCCTTCCCACCCCTTCAGCCGGGCGCAGCCATGGGACTGGCTCAGCGGGCGGGTAGAGTGCATCTGACATTCAGTTAGGGCCGGGGTGAGTCCGGCAAGAGCACGTTCACACACAGAGCTGGACACCGCAGCACATGGCGGGGAGAGAGAAGGAGGAGGACCCGGCTGCCGGAGGCAGGGTCCTGAAGGCATGTGCCCTGCAGGCAGGGCCTGCAGGCTGAGGGACATGGAGGCTCCAGGGAGCCTGTGCTTCAGGGGGAGGGGCAGCCTGGGAAGAGGCAGGGTGGGGGCAGGGGAGGGCTCAGGAAGGGGAGGAGGAGGAGCAGGTAGGAGGAAGTGGTACCTGGGGCGCTGGGAACAGAAAGCTTGGCAGGAGTGAGCTGAGGGCATGGTGGGGGCTGGGTACGCAGGTGGGGGCGCGAGTTCTGGTCAGCGGGCAGTTTGGTGGGTTTGCGGACAGTCCCCGGCTGTGCTTGCCATTGCCATTGCCATCGGGCGTGGCCCAGGGAAGGGACCTTCATGGATGGAACCTGATTTAGGGGATGTCTGCTCCCTTGGGGAGCGGCAGGGTCCAGGAGACCCTTGGGCCCTCCACTCTCCGGCAGGCATGGGCATGAACGCAGAGCAGAGGGACCTGGGAGACCAGAGGGATGGTGTGCGCAGCGCCCAGTGGAAACAGAAAGAGGAGCCTGACTTGCAGGGGGCAGAGCTGGGCTTCGAACTCAGGGAGGCCGGAAACCAAAGCGCGCACCTGCACTCGACACTGCGCCTCCTGGTCGCGGAAGGCTGCAGGTGGAAGAGTGGGTCGGTGGGGCTGGCGGCCACCAGTGCGGATGCGCAGTTCCGCTGGAGTTGGGGTGTCGGTGCCCTGACGGCCCTTCACCCTCCACACCCACAGAAGCATAAATGAGCTCGGCTCGCTTTGACACTGGCCTCGGCTCCCAAAGACCCGTCAGCTCAGGGGAAACTGAGGCAGCGTGACCCTTTGTCCTACCGTCACAAGGCAGGCTTCCCTGGAGCATGCTTAGGCTGGCCGGGCAGGCAGCGGTCCCCACCTCCCTGGTGGAGAGCTGGGGACCCAGGGAGGCCAGGGCGAGGCCGACTCAGAGTCAACAGACGCTCCGAGGGCCCCAGGCAGGGCGTGCCTCCCCCCCCATCCTGTTACTTCCCCCCAGGGGGTGTTTCCCGGCCCATTATCACATGTGTGCTTGGCTGGGTCTCCGTTTGTCATGACAAACATCGGGCATATGGTAATGGTCCCCTAAACCATGGCTGCTTGGGTCTTAATGTCTGGTTAATGACACCTGCTATGAAGGCTCCCGTAACGGAGCTCATAATGGCCGACGAGGGGCTGTTAGACCTTGGACACTTAGCCCACAGCCACGGACAGCTCTCGGATGGTGGGCTGCCTCTCCTGAGGGCTGGGGGGAGGGGTTGGGGGGAGCCGCCTACAGCCCCCCTTGTTCTGCTAGGCCCCTGAGAGTGGGGGACACAGAAGTGGCTCTGGGGGGATGCGGGCAATACCAGAGCCCATCCTGGTTTCCTTTACAGACCACTGACCCGCGCTCAGAGTGAACACCAAGCACTCGGTTTCCCGTGTGGGGCTGGGGGTAAGAAATACCAGGAATGGGGAGCCGGAGATGGGTCCCTCCCTGCCAGGTCCCTCCCAGCAGCAAGCGGGTCCCTCCCTGCCCTCTTGCTCCAGCCTCAACCTCCACACTCGGGTGCGGGGCAGAGACGGCTTGCGAGGGTGTGTGGAGACGTCACTGGCCGGCAAGTCTGTTCTCAGACGCTCTCTTTGTCCTCACGTGCCCCCCCCTTTGCGGTACCGAGGTGCATTCCGGCAGCTGGCGCCTGCTTGGTCCTGGGGCACCTGCCCCCCTTGGGAGGAGGAGTCTCTAGGTGTGGGGATCGTTGGTCACACACGAGTAACTGGAAGCCTTCCACGATGAACAGAATGTTCCCTGTGCTTGACAGGTACGCGGTGGGACCAGAGGCCGAAGCAGTTAGCACGGCCGGACCGCTGGACGCTCTCAGACGGGAACACACCCGGGAGCTTGCCAGCGGCCAGGGAGGTAGGACGCTCCATGAGGATGGTGTGTGGAACAAGGGGTCACAGGAGGCCACCCATGGACGACAGGATAGGGAGCTCCCGCATGCCCTCTGAGGGGGCGCTCAGAACCGCGGCTCAACACCCAGCATCTTCCTCGAATATGATTAATTCTTCCCGTCAGCAGGGAAGTTAAAACATTTTTATATTGAAGCCAACAAGAATATATCATGGTAAAAAAGCAAACATTGCATGATTTTTTTTTTTCTTTTAAGATTGAATTTTTAAAAGTGAGGTATGTTTTGTGTCTCCCCAGGCCTTGCTGAAGTGTCCATGGCAGTGTCGGCACTCGGGGCCCAAAGGACGGGAGCTTCAAGGGCCTACTGATGGTGAGGGGTCACTCCGGGGAGGTTCTCATCTGGGGGTGAGCTGGGAGCAGACCCGCGTTGGAAACAAGCGAGGCGGACGGTTTGCGAAGGACTGAAGCCAGGAGGCTGGCTTGGAACCTGCCAGAACGGCCAACGTAGAGGCCCCGTGGAGGGGACGATGGCTGGGAGGAGCAGAGGGGCTCCGCCCAGAAAGAACTCTGAGGCTCAGAGCCCGCGGCACTGGCTGGGACTGCAGGCCCTGTGAAGCATCTGGCATCCGCACCCCGCTCACCACGCCACCATGCTGTGTGCTTCACGACATCAGTAACCACACAGTGCGGCCCCACGGAGTGCTTCTCGCCCGTCCGGCAGTCTGTGGGCTCACACTCTCTGGAGCACATTCACCCGTGAGACAGCTGCTGAAGTAAGAGCGAACTGTCTGGAACTAAGTAGAACACAGCTCAGACAGGTGCCCAGGAGCACATCCGGAGCCCAAGGCCCCTCCAGCCTGTCACTGTCCCCTTGGTCCCAGGTGGTCAGAGGTTCCGTACAGGTGTTTCTGGAGAGAAGGCAAATGAGCAGTGTCTCTCGAGAAACTTTGTCCTTTTACTCGGAAAGGAATGCGCTCACCCAAATTTCCATCCGTGCTCACAGACAGGAACCGGGGCGCATGGCCCATGTGGCCGCAGGGAGCCTGGGAAGGTGAGCCGTCATTAGGAAGCATGGCCGCCCCAACACACTCAGGGTCCTCTCAGGGAACAAGGGGGTATGGTGGACAGGTGTCGGCTGACGTGGCTGTCCCCACCGTCCTGGGATGTGATTACCATTTTCATAATTTGACAGAGGAGGGGATTAAGGGACAGGCAAGCCAGGTCATTTCTTTCCTGAAGACTACATAGTAGACAGGCAACTGTGTCTCTGTGAGACCATAGGCTGCCTGAGGGCAGGACTGTGTGTTTGTCCTTTGCCCTGTGAAGCTGTGACCCCATCACCAGACACAATGTCACGTGGCCCGATGCCTGATCGAATGCCTCGTTGATGGCCCAGTAAAGTCCCATGCACGTCTCAAGCTTCCCCGTCCTCCATCTCAGAGGAAAGAGTTCCGGAAGCCTCCCCACCCCGGCATGCGGTTCCTCTGTAGTGTGGGTGTGCCAGGAGGACCAGGTTCGGCCGACTGCCAGCCCAGCCACGTTCAGCTGAGCTCACCAGGACCGAACAAGGCCTGAAGTGTCTCAAGGAGTGTTTTTAACAAGTTGTAAATAATATCTCACCAAGTCCCATCGCTGCCTAGAATTGATGCAGCTGATGAAAAGCAGTCCTGATCCCGTGAATCATTTGTCTGTTTACAAGAACATTTCATTTGCCTCCTTCCAGAAAGATGCACAGAACAGGCTTTAAATGGAGACGTAACTGGGACTGACATATGGGAAGACTGTGTTGCATTCTGATTCCTCACTGGCTCATGCGGTCTGTGCAAAAGAAGGGAAACTAATAATTACTGGGGACTTAAAAAAAATACAGATAATTTGTCTTGAGAAGAAACACGGGCATCTGCAGAATGATGACCTTATCTCCCCGTGGTCTGCTCTTGGGTCAGTAACGTGGCCGGTACCCTGCCATGTGATTACTGGCTTCAGGCCCGGCGCTCTCACTCTCGAAGAAAGGGCATACGTCTCGGCCTCCTGCAGAACCACGCCGCTCTTGCCCCCTGTTGCCCCTGCTAAGGCTGAGCATGGACCTCCGTATGTTGGCACATGAACTGAGAAATAAGCCTCTGGAAGAAAGTCGGAATATCCCTGATGGGGAAGTCTTTCCTGCTACAATGAGCATCCGTATGATAGTTGGGCTTAAGGAGGAAGAGGGGGGAGCTCGGATGACCAGGGTTGCATCAGCCAGCAAACTGAGCAGCCGTGCCACGTAACAAAGCATCCTGAACCTCAGTGGCTTGAGACAAAGGCTATTTTCTTCTCATGACCAGGGCTCTGTGGGTTGACCTCGCTACAGCTGATCTGGGCTGCCCTCGTTCTGGGGCGGGTGAGCGGGGCATGGCTCCAGGCTCCTCAGTAGACTCGGGTCTTTTCCTCGGGGTTTCTCCAAAGGGCACATCTGAAGTGGCGCCTCTGCCTGGTGCATAACCTTCTCGGGGGATCCCAGGAATGCAAACTCGCCCAACTCCGGGGCACAAGAACTTGGCAAGCCTCTGGCGGCTGCATCTACAAATATCTCATTAGCCCAGACAGGTCACATGGTCCACCCATGTCCATCTCCCTCTCAAGGGCAGGGAGCAGGGCCAGGCCTTGGGGCTGGGGGGG
This sequence comes from Martes martes, assembly GCF_963455335.1. NCBI lineage: Eukaryota > Metazoa > Chordata > Mammalia > Carnivora > Mustelidae > Martes > Martes martes. The sequence continues at coordinate 8,195,729 of NC_137904.1, read as the reverse complement.
GTGGGGCGGGAGGGGGGTGGTACGTGGGGCTGGGGGAGGGGCCGTGGGGCGGGGGTGGGGGGATGTGGAGCTGAGGGAGAAGCCATGGGGCTGGGGGTGGGGCCGTGGGGCAGGGGAGGGGGGAATGGGGGCTGGGGGAGGGGCTGTGGGGTGGGGGGGGATGTGGGGCTAGGGGAGGGGCCGTGGGGCCGGGGGAGGGGCTGTGGGGCCAGGGGAAGGCTGAGAAGTAAGATCTATAATGAGGCAGTGAAGCCTTGGAAGCAGAGATTCAGTCTGTCCCAGAGGAAGCCATGGTGGGGGTGGGGTGGGGGGAGCAGAGAAACACAGGAGAAGCAGAGGGAATACACGAGTGGGCAGCAGGTAGAGTGTGCGTGGGGAGGGAAGGGGCGAATCTGTCCCAGATCCCCCAAATCTCAGTTTCAGCCCCAGAAAGATGAGAGCCACAGGTATAGGTGGGGCATTCCTGAGGGACACAGCCCACAGGTTGCCAAGATCCTCCATGATGGAAAGGTCACAGCAGCACCTGCCTTCCCCTGCAGAGAAGCTGTGACCCCTAATTTCCCCACAGTCAGTCGGTCTGTTAGCAAATACCCTGCCGCGCGTGGAGGTCTGGATGGCGGGCGGGCGAGCAGACCTGCGCCAGCGTGGGTCTCCTTCCCACCATCCTCGGCTGCCACCCGGCCTCTGTTCCCCGGGCCCCGCTTTTTTCGCCCATTCCCCAAATCGACTTCCCTGTTAGCGAGCGACACAGGCTGCCACTCCTTTAGGAGACCTCCCCTTCCCGGGGATTCTGCTTTGTGGGTCTCATTAGCATTTCCCTCCCGTCCCCCTGAACATTTCTCCTCAGTGTCTTTTCCTGGCGCATTCAAATGTTCAAAGAGGGGAATGTCGGCAGCACAGATGGCGAGAAGCACTTAACAGTAAATGGTCCAAAATCTTTTGCCTTGGAAGCGCCGGGAGCCTCCTGCTAGCAGCATGTCCTGTGATGTGGGGTTGGGTGGATGACGAGCTCCTCAAAGACCTGTGGGACCCCATGTGAGCAGTGACCCCAGTGACCTGCCCTGCCTCGTGTCATAAACGGCATTGGCGGAGTCCTTTGCACCGCCCTTCTGGGTCCTGGGGGCAGGCCTGCAGCCAAGGGAGCTGGACCGCCCAAGGCCTGGCAGGGGGCGGGTTGCTCTTCTGACCACCCCGCATGAGGGGAAGGGGCTCAGGCTTTACCTACAAATTTCAACACCTGCTTCTCCCACATCAGGGACCTTCCACCTGCCTTTCGCACCCTCCCGCACTCCCCCCTGCACTCCACTAAAACTGCCCCCGTGGTAGTCTGAGCTCCTGCCCACCCTCTTCCTGCCTCTTCATCATGCGTAAATGCTACCTCCTCCAGGAAGCCCCCCCTGATTCTCTGGCAGGAGTCATCCACACCGCCTCTCTTCTGGGGCGTTCATTACGGTGCAACTTATCTCCTTCCCCACCTGACTGCGCTTCCTGGCCATGGGGGATTTGCCTCAAGCTTTGCTTTCCCCCAGTACCTAGCTAATGATTCCAGTGGACTAGGTCCTCAGTAAATAGGCGAGGAATCATCAAATTGGTGTGGGAGTGGCAATCGGAGAAGCGACCTGATAAGTACTTAAGAGCTCCTGTCCCCAGCTTGTTGCTTTGGAAGAGAGGAGAGTGAAATCAGTCTTTATTGAATCTGCTCTTTGCAAAGTGATTTTGTGCTCTTTCATTGGGCCAAATACAATTATGAAGATGAATTATGACAGGCGGGCACCGCATGCCTGCATTACCGTGTGCTAGCTGTGTAATTAGTGGCTGGCATCTAGGAGGGGAGTTTGTTGGATGTTTCCATTAGAAAAAAAAAACACACATTATGATTCATAAAAAACAATGAGCAATGATATTTTCATTTTTATTGGTCATTTTAAAACATTTGCTGGTGACTTCCCCCGTGGTTTATAGGCACATGCTTGCATCTTTCAAAGTAAATCCAAAAACTTGTCGCAGAAACACAGTCTTACATGATTGTTCAGCTTCCTGCCATCGTGAAGCCCAAATGAACAACTTCCCAAGGCGGCAGGCGTGGGGTTCCTGGAGGGTTTTGACCCGGCCATACGGGTCACCCGGGGCAGAAGGACTCACATGAGAGTGAGCACTGACTGTCCAGCTGTCCTCCAGCCAAGGGGGTTTAAACCTGAGAGCATTTATCCTGTTGTGCATTTGAATTAAAACAGGATAAGCCCATCTAACAGGCATCAGTCCTTTCTGCAGATCATTAAGAGCAGGCTTGAGGTCCTGGTTGGGGGAGATTGAAAGCAGCACAGATGGGAACAAAGCCTGGGCTCTGGAGGGAGGGGCCTCCACAGCCTTCAGGATGCCCACAGGACCCACCCTCCTATCTGTACTGTGGAGCTGGACAGACCTCTGAGTAGGTGCGTGTGTGTGACTGTGATCATGTGTGTGTGAGCGTGTGAGCACGTGTCGTGTCTGTTATGGTGATCTCGTGTGTGTGAGCATGCATGTACACATGTGTGATTGTGTCTGTGTGTTAGTGCACAGGGAACATGTGTGTACATGTGCACATGTGTCTCCGTGTGAGTGTGCACATGTGGGTCATGTGCGTGCATGTGATCATGCATGTGTGATGTGTGTGATTGTGCGTGCATGTGAACGAGTGATTGTATGGGTGTGCATGTAAGTGTGTGTCCATGTGAGCACACATGACTGTGTGTTCCCATGTCTCCAGAAGTCCCCGTGGTGAGTGAGTGGGGACGAGAGGTCAGGATATGCTGCAGGGCTGGGGCTCCGTGCAGCATCAGGCGAGGCAGGGCAGCGGCCGGCAGGCAAGGGGGCCAGGCCCCATCTGTGTGTGCTCCTGGCTGCGCCCCATGGGCATGTGGCCTCTCCCTGAGCTGAGCGTGTCTGCCCCAGGCCCGCCAGCGCCTTGGACTTCTCTGGGACCGACACGCAGGTTACTCCTCCTGCATTTCCCCGCTGTGCCCGCTGCTCTGCCAGCCCCTGCGGTTCCCGCAAGCAGAGTCGCAGCGTGCCCGGGCATCTGCTGGGCTGTGGCCGGGCATCTGCTGGGCCGTGGCAGCTCTCCATCTGCCCTCTTGCTTCCTGTAGCCTACTTGGCTCTCTTTGGCTCTGCAGACACTTCCTACCTGCACTTTCTCTGACACCGAGTAGCCGTGTTTGAACCTGCTTTTCCTGGAGGCTCCCGTGCGGGGCTGTGAGCACGCCAGAGTTCCCACCCTGTGGGCCTGGGTCCTCCTCCAAGTTTGTGTCCCCCAAGACCGTCGCAGGCCTGAACCCAGAAGGATAGGCCATCCTTGTCTGTATCCCTGGGAGTGTGTGCGGTGGTGCATGATTGTAAGCGAGGTTTACCCAAGTGGCAGGAAATGCCAGGTCTCGCCACGTGGGCTCTAGGTAATCCTTGTGTTTGTCAACAAGCAGGTAATTACTCTGTGTTTGTGTGATTTCCCCTCTCATGACTCATTTGCTCATCCGTGTGCTCGAATAGTCATTCAACAAACATTTAGCAAGCACCTATTGATGCCAGTGGGTCTGAGCTGTTCATGCAGGAGCTGGGTTCAAATCGCAGCCAATCACCCCACCTGATTGCTCAGAAGCCCGTTGCTTATCTGTTCAGGGGACCTCCTGAGGCTGATCAGAGGATCTCGGTACAATCCCGTGTTAAAGGCCCCGTAGTTCTCCGCCGCTGTCGCTGTCATGGGTGTCCTCACCGTTAAACCCCGAGGAGGCTCACATTCCAGCAAAGGCAGGGATGAAGGTTCCCTGTGGTCTGTTCTGTCCCAGGGGATCAGGAGAGGCTGAGGGAGGAGGCAGGTCCTTCCAAGCTGGGCCTTGAAGGATACTTAAAAGGCTACTAGTCAGTGGGGGTGGGCGGAGGGGAGGCATCCCAGGAAGATGGAGGAGCACGAATGGCCGAGTGGATGGAGGATGGCGGCCGTGAAGGGGAAGGTTGTGTGGGCAGATTACAGAGAGCCTTAGAGAGCCTCGAATGCCAAACCAAGTGGGGCATCTGCTGGCCGTGGGGAGGGATTCCAGTGTCTTAAACAAGGGAGCAGTGGGATCCAATCGGTGCCAAGGGGGACAAGTTGCCATTATAAAAATAAATACGTTACCCCGGACTAAGAATGTTGGCAGGAATGCTTGGCCAGATTTTCACTACTCCGCCTGTGTGTGCTTGCTTCCTGCCGCAGGAAAAGGGGCCAGGAAGGGGGATGTCACGGGAGCTTGGAGGCCTCTCGTCCAGAGCAGGCAGCCAACTGGGCTTGCCAGGGACTGCGAGGAAGGGGACATGACGCAGGGTGCCTCTGGCCCCGTGCCGGGCTTCCTCCTGTCCTCACTGCCTCAGCAGCTCCTGGAAACAGGAACCACGGAGGTAAGGAGGGAGTGATGGGGCCCACGTGAACTTGCTCTGTGACACTGAGACAGATCACTTAACTTTCCCAAGACACGGTGTCCCTGTCACTATGGGAGCTCTGTGGCACTGGCCATGGCTGTGAGGACTCAGGGCCAGCATGAATGAATGGGATGCACTGTAGGGCACACAGCAGGTGCTCCTCAAATGGCAGCTGTGGGGGAGTGGGGGGCTTCGGAGCCTGAAGGGGCTCACGCACCTGCTCCCGCCTCCCACCACCCCTGCTCCCACAGCCCTTCTCGCCAGCGGGCCCTGCCACAGGTGGGCTGGATGGGGCTTGAGACACACACAGCTCCTGCCTGGGAGGAGTTTTTACCACCCTTCTCCCAAGTAGGCAATGCTCACATCCTATGTCTTTTCTTCCAGGACCTTTGAAGTTTTCGCTGTAAGTGGTAAAACACATCAATGGATTTCCCCATGAATATTTATTGAAATGGCACTTTTAATACAAAGCCATTTTAGTGAAACTCCCAGGAAATGCATTTCATGCAGCCATTGATCTTAAAATATTTACTACAAATATGCTCATCTTGGAACTATTACATGCTGCTCCTTTTTATTTGTTCTGGATGAAATCACAGGGATCTGGCACGCATGGTTTTTACAAGCTGAGCAGTGTTGTCGAGATGATGATGGCGTTCGGCTTTCTTTCTCCCGGGCCCCCGATGTGTGGGTTTCTGCTGCTCCTCCACAACTCTCGGGGTCGGGGAGGCACTGAAGGCGAATCTGTGTTAGGTGAGTTCTGAGAACAGACACCTGGAGAATCAGGGGCACAAGGGCTCATCTTGCCAGATGCCCCAACTTACCCACAAAGGTACCGCTTCACATGGGGCCACTTCCCAACCCACCCACTAGATCGGCAAAACTTTGAGAAGATGAGAAGCTGTGAGGTCCGGGAAGATGCAGGAACGCCAGAATTTCATATGTTCTGGGGCGGGTGTGGATGGCTATGGCTTTTTGGAGAGGAGGCCACCAACATCCGTCAGGATTAGGATGCCACCTCTCCCCTGAGCCAGCTTTTACGCTTGGGTCCTACAGACCTCAAAGCACTCATATGTAAGCGTTCGTACCGAGCAGCCCTTGTTGCATGAGGCCAGCAGTGGCCCCAGCCACAAACAGCGTCTCCAGCCAGCGGGGAATCGTGGACAAAGTCCCTCCCACTTCCTTAGCCCCGTGGCCTTGGAGGACTGCTGACTGCTTACGGGGTGTCAGCGCGCACCTCCAAAGCATAGATTTCCATGTGCATATACGAATATTACAAGCATGGGATAGACAGACCGAAGCAGAAGGATTCAAACAGACGAGGTAAAACATTGGATGTTTCCCTGGTGCCAGCGGGGCGTACGTGCAGCACGTCGGAGGTCCTTGCTGGAGGATGTTATGCACCCTTCCCACAGCCCACAGCATATCATCGAGTGGGGACCTGAAAGACGGAAAATTCTGTCCTCGGCCATGAGCCCTGGGGCCACGGCAGGGGCTGGACGGGGAAGGGGGAAAAGACAATGTTAAAAAGATACTACAAAATGAGGACATACTCGGAATGTAATGCCAGGTAGGAAAGAAAGTAAACCCCCGAGTTCACACGGGGAGAACTGCGTAAGAAAAGTGACGAGTGACACAAATCCCGCCTTGGGTTTGGGCCATCATCGTGATAAGGGACTTGCAGCCACCACGTGGGGGCTCTTCCCCCAGCCCTCCTCCTCTCTGCATGGGATGCCAATCCTTGCTCCACAGACCCCACAGCCATGGTTCCCCCCCTACACACACACACCAAGCAAACAGGCTGGTGCATTTCAGTCCAAGTGCTGGACACAGAGAACCCGACAGCTGGGCTCAGGTCAGGGAGACAAGGTGGTGGGTCAGAGCAGGTGTCAGCCTTGCTACCCCGTCCTGCACAGATGCTGGAGCCCCCAGATCCCAGGGTGGCTGGGCTCTTGGCACCTCTGAGTTTTCTCAAACACCCCCCATAGTCAGTGCAGACCAGCGGGGCAGGGGAGCAGAAAGTATGGATTTCCAGACTTCCCACATTGGTGTTGTGACCGTCAGACCCTGACTTGGTCTGCAGGGATCCCCACCTCCTGGGGCTCGTGCTTTTGTGGGACCCCCTTCCCCGAGTGGGGTTCTGTCCTGTGGGATGCGGCAACGGTGACTGGATGGCCTTCCTGGGATCACATAGTAGACTTGGGACCCTCCTGCCAGCAGCCGCTCTGCAGCGACCTTCCTGCGAGAGGCCCGCATGTCAGGACCAAGTGTGGATTGGAGGGACTGAGGGTCTCTGTCCTACAACCACAGAAACTCAGTTCTGCCAACAGTGTGGGGGAGCCTGGGGACGGACATGCCCCAGTCCGGCCCCCAGTGGGAACACAGACCGCTAACACCACCTCGATGGCGGGCGGCCCAGGGAGGTCCACCTAGACGCCCAACCCATGGGAGCCAGGGGAGGGTGCCTGGGGGTTGGCTCGAGCTGCTGGGTTCGTGGTAATTCGTCACGTGGCAAAGGGAAGCCGCCCAGCTGATGATGGTGGGGTGTGATCTCAACTTCGGCCAGTAGCACTGTCGGCTGGGCGCAGGGGGCCCTGCGAGTCAGGCATGGGTCACCGTGTCGGCAGAGGACAGGGGACCTGCCTGCCTGCGAGGCGGGCTTGGGTCACCTGGTCGGCAGGGGACAGGGGCCCTGCCTGCGAGGTGGGCATGGGTCACCGGTTCGGCCTGGTGTGGGGCTCAGACAATGGGGACGAGATCAGTGAATGACCTGACGCCAACATCCAGGTGACTGGCTGTCTTGTGGTCAGGAGCACTGGCGTGCAATGGGAGGGAGCACCCGCTTGTCCTGTGGGTGAGCATCCCAAACTTATCTGTGAGCCCCCTGGGTGGGGGAGGACAGGACCCTCTTCCATCTGGGACACCTGGGAGAGAGCATGAACACCCGGCACGGCACGGTCCCTCTCCCTGCTCCTCACAGTCAGGTCTTCAAGTCCTGGCCCTTGGCGCAGACCTCGGGCGCCCACCGAAGTGCATTCCAGCAGAGAACTGGCAGTGAGATTAACGGGGTCACTTCCAGACGAGCTGGCTGGGCACACCTGCCCCGTCTGCACCGACACCGGAGAGTGATAGGGGTCGAAGCAGAAGGGCAGCCGGTGGTTTCGTGGAAGGAGCCATGCTCCCGCCCTCGCTCTGAGCGCTTGTCCCTCCAGCGTGACCTCCGGGGAGTCCCGGGTCCCTTATCCGTGAAGCAGAGGGTCGGCGCTTGGACCCGCTCAACCCAGAAGCTAGATCTCTCCCCGACAGAGGCGCCCATGGGACAAGGGCTCTGTTGTAGGAAAGATGCTCCGTCCCCGGCCCCCCAGCTTGAACTGGGCGATGCTCTGCCCCTGCCTGCATCAGCCACGGAGACGACGCGGCGCCAAGCCCACGGCTGACAAGGAAGAGAAGCCCAACTGAAGCCGAGGTAAACAAGAAGGGGGGTTGATTGGCTCCTGTAACAAACCCGCCCAGAGGCAGGGTGATCGCAGGCCAGTCTTGAGTACATGAAAGGATGCCACGTTCCTGGCTCCTTGTGCCCTCTGACCGTCCCCGTGGTAGAATCGGCGACACCTGAGGGTGAGCCCCTCTGCAGGCCCAGGGCTGCTGCCTCCCCTCCCACCAGCAGCGCACGTGCTTCCCAATGTCCTGAGATGCCCTCTGGCCACGCTGCCATAACTCATGCGACCGTCCCCGAACCCATTGTAGCCAGAGAGATGGAAGGAGCCGCTGGCTTTGTCCAGCTGGGGCCCCACCCTGGAAATGACAATGACCTTAAATAGCCCCACCCAGAGACCAGGGCTGCTGGGGAGGGAACTGAGGGTGGGAACAGGGGCCACAGCCCTGCCCGGCTGGAGCTCTGCCTTTCACTCCATTTGGACCTCATTCAGGCCTACTGGTCCTGGGGAACAGTGAGCAGTGGGGGCCGAGACCCATCAGATTCCCACTAGACCCCCACAAACCACACTGCAACAGCCCCGAAGAGCTTCCAGGTGCAGGAGATATACCTCTGCCCCAAGCATTCTTGCAGCCGTGAAACCCGCACCCCCCCAAGCACTCCCATCTCCCCGCTGAGGGCCCCCCAGAAACCAAGGAGCTCCTGCCATGTTTTAAGGGGAAAGTGAATTCTGCTGTGCAAACATTATCACACATTCATGCACTCGGGATCTAACTTTAGCTGCAAGAGGCTTTGTTACAACATGCTCACGGAATTAAGTAGCTTTCTTCCCGGGGTCTGGATGCCTGGCTATTCTTCTGTTTCATTTACACATCACTGGGATTATCAGAAATGTGTTTTTAGTTTTTTAAAATTATATATTTTGGTGTTTCCAAATGGGTTCACAATGGGAGATGAAAACCATGGAAATTGCAAGTCTTAATGCAGGTCTGTGTGCTTTCATGGCCTCCCCGTTAAAGCTGGAATCTGCAGAAGTGGGGTTTGTCACAATTCTCCCCCAGATTCACACTGGCTTTTGCGCCCTGGCTGCTTGGGGCAGCAGCCGCTTGATGGAGAAGCTGAGAGCTCCGGGAGGCCTCACTTGCACAAACGGACAGCCAGAGCCCTTTCCGTGCCTCCAGGCTCTCCCACAAGAAGAACCAGCCACCACAGGGCCTTTGCATGCCCTTGCTCATCAGACACCCAGGAGCACCAGCCCCCTGTAGGGCGCCTGACCATGTGGACTGACTCAGCGTGACACTGACCCCCTCTTTCTACTCATCGCAGGTCTGGCTGAGGTGCCCTGTAAACCACAAGGCCATCACAGCAGCTGGCTCTCCCCCGGGGAAGGAAGGGAGATCTCTGCGGACCTGCAGCAGGAAATGGACCATCTACCAGGGGGTCTGGCTGATGCTGTCCTGATTCCAGGTTGGGCAGGAGGTTGAGAGGCCCAAGGGTCAGTGGGCCTGGCCCTCCAGCCACGGCTCTGCCCTTTCCAGCCTCCCTGGGGTCTGGGTCTTCTCCCCGAAGTCACACGGGGGGGCCGGGAAGAGTGAGGGCCAGAGCTGGGAGCCAAGCTCAGGAGGCAGCCAGCATCCTTCTCTCCATCCCGTCGAGACTCTAGGCTTGTCCGCCCGCCTGCCTGCCTGCATCCCTGCCTGCCTTCTTTCTTTCCTCTTAATTCTAGTTTAGAGAGTTTCCCAAACTTTCGTGAGATTCTGGCTGGGTTTCCCTTGTTGCCGTTGTTACTGTAACTACTCTGTTTCTCCTCTGCCATGCAAGGAGCCAAGACCAAAGTGAAGGCCAGGGTCACAGGGAACGGGTACTAGAAAGAGCAGCTGTTGGACACAGCTGTGCTGTGAGACGTTCTTGCTAAACATTTGCCTTGTTATCTTTCTCATCGAGATGCTGGCCTGGCGTTCGGTGTAAAGTCTCTGCATTGTACTGTGTTTGAGTTCACCAACTGTCATCGAGATGAGTTGGGGCAGAATGGGAGGGATACATGGTTGAACGGAGGCCAGACTGAAATTCTGATTCTTGAGCATGTGATAATCCATGCAAAATGTTAGCCAACTCCCAGTTCGGTTTTTAATCTTATTAGCAGGTATCTTGGCCACCTGATACGCTTTCCAGCAGCTGTGAAACCCCAAAGTGTATTGAATTCAGTGAGAATTGCATACATGAAATTTAAGGCCCCAGGTTAGAGCTGTGTGTCCTTTAAATAAAGTCTTTCACTGAACCGCGTTAGTGCAGATCAACCACTTAGATCACATCCAAGGCCAAGGCCAGCCGATGAGGATATTTCAAGTGCTTTGGCAGTTTTCACATGGGCTACCTTTGTCACCGGGTCCAAACTGTGGGAGCATTTCAGCTTCATTGAAGCCCGTTTGCTTTGGTGCTGACCTCCTCTGGCTGACTGTGCTCATTACAGTTTTTAAGGATTGCTGGAGTATTTGATTTACCGTGTAAACGAAAGTAGTTAAGTCTCCAAATCTGAAAAATACCACAAAACTTTCCTAGTTGCTTAAAATGAGACCTCGCTTAACATTAAAATCTCAGCGTGCCAGTGGCATTGTACTTGGGTTTGCTTTCTTTCCAGGGGTCTGCTTTTTAAGGGAGCCCAAGTTATCATGAAATGTGAAAATCTGCCTGTTTGGGACCAGTCTGTATAGATTTGGGTGAATTGTATCGGTTCAGGTGCCCTAAGCTGTAAGTAAACCATAGCCACCTCAAAATAATTTAAAGAATGAGTGAACCTAGCACTTCTGATTACAAGAAACTCGGGGGTGGTTTGGTTCCAGATTGGTCATTCAGGGGCCTCATTCCCTTGTCTGTCTCTCCTCTGCCATCCCTGGCATTTCCCGGCCTGTTTGTCCTCATGGTCTCTAGATGGCTGCTGAGGGCCTGGGCGCTCGTACAGGTACTGCCACTTCCAGGGGAGGAAAGAGGGCCTCCTCAAAAGCCAGCATCTTTCCCAGAGGCCCCCAGGAGACTGACACACATACCTGATTGGTTGGGTCACTCACCCCTAAACTAATGACTCACGAGGGAACAGGGGCACCTGTCTGCCTTGGGTCAGGGCTGACCAGGCCCTGTGGGGCCAGGGTGGGCGCCAGAACAGGATCTGGGCCCTGGCAGCATTGAAAGGTAGGAAATTGGTTATTGGGTAGGCACCCTGCAGTGTCTCAGCAACCCATAAGTGGTGGATACGCAGCCTTAACATCTCCCACGCCTGTTACCCCTGTTCATTGTAGCCTCCCAACTCTTCACCAAGAAATACAGGCACTTGTCTATGAAATGGGCAGAGTGAACACTCAATAATATATTCCGATCTGGGGGTCAGCATTTTGGTTCATAACGGAAATGTTTGCCCAAGAAGTCTTCGTATGAGGTCTTTCCTGAATATGCTGCCCATTTCATAAAGAACTAATGTACAGGGGCGTGCGGGTGGCTCAGTCCTTAAGCATCTGAACCTTCATCTCCGGTCATGATCCCGGGGTCCCGGGATCGAGCACCCCATCGGGCTCCCTGCTCAGCAGGAAGCCTGCTTCTCCCTCTCCCACTCCCCCTGCTTGCGTTCCCTCTCTCTCTGTGTCTCTCTCTGTCAGATAGATTTATTTATTTATAAATAAATTAAATAAAATCTTAAAAAAAAAAAGAACTAATGCAGGATTGTGCTTAGTGTGAGTGTAGGGGAGGAATACACTCCTGAGACCGGCGGGAGGCCTGTGTACGTGGGCTCGCTGCTCCAGAAAGGCACTTAGGTCTCAAGGTACTCAGCAGAGGAGGTTGAGAGGGTCCTGGGATCAGCTTGCTTGGTCTGAACAGGCCCACGGGTAGGGCGGACTCACGAAAGTCTTGAAGGCCGGTGATCCCTGGCCCAGCTTGGTGGGCACCCACCTCCAGACCTCCCTTAGCCCACCTGGCCTGTGCGCGCAGGACACGTGGATTTCCACAGCATCCCCAGTTTGTCCCAGGGGTTCCTCCATTTGTTTCTTTTTTTCTTTTTTTAAAGATTTTATTTATTTGACACAGAGAGATCACAGGTAGGCAGAGAGGCAGGCAGAGAGAGAGGAAGAAGCACACTCCCTGCCAAGCAGAGAGCCCGATGCGGGACTTGATCCCAGGACCCTGAGATCATGACCCGAGCCGAAGGCAGAGGCTTAACCCACTGAGCCACCCAGGCACCCCGGGTTCCTCCATTTGTAACCAGACTGTGTGTCCTTTCCTTCCAGCATGTGGACACAGGGAACTCGTACCTTTGTGGATACCTGAAGATAAAAGGCCTTACTGAGGTAAGCACTCCTTCAAATGAACTAGAACTAGACAGTGGGCCGCACGCGTGGCCTTCTCGGTGTGAAGGGCCAAGAGCGTGGACCCTGAGGCCTGACTAAAGCTCCCTGTGAAGTTGTACTTCACACACAAAGGATGTAGTTTTGATGAGTCCAGTTGGAAAGTGTACGGATGCACACATCTTTAAAGTTTATAAAGAAGTCACAGTGTTCCCAACACTATTGATTTTCTTCTTAATCCTTTGGTGGGAAAAAAATAGAGTCAGAATATGGCTACCTCTCATCCTAAGTTTAATGATTTCTGAGCTATGCATTAATCCATCCAGGCCTGAGGTCTTCGACATTCCTTAAACCCCTTCGCTCACTGGAACAATGTCAGGGGATCGCCCAGATCCTAACCCAAGGAGCTACTAGGGAAATGTAGAGGGTTTTTCCTTTCTCTGCACCAAACTTTTAAAATCTCAGAACTCCTGGGAATATGGAGAGCAAGAAAGAGCATCCATTCTTTCCCTGCTAGTGAGTCAGCAGGAAGAGAAGGAGGGGACGGAGCCCAGCCGCCTAACTCCTCCATGAGGGCCTGGGTCTGACCTGGCTGCCATGGCGGGGGCCTGACCAGTCCTTCCTGTCTCCACGGCCCAGCTCCACCGAGCCTTGGGAAGGCCTGGAGGGACGTCCTTTCTCTGCCCCTTGCTGGTGCCATGAGCTTTCGTTTCTCTTTCCTCATCTATAAAATGAGAATGAAAAATAACTGCTCTGCTACTGTTGTGGTGAACACAGCACAAGGTTTAGCATTGTCAAATCACCACACGGACCCACAACCCGTGTGATGGTGCGTGTCAACTAGACTGGGATAGTAAATAGAGTAGGATAGGAGAGGATATGGGGCGCCTGGGTGGCTCAGTGGGTTAGAGCCTCTGCCTTTGGCTCAGGTCATGATCCCAGGGTCCTGGGATCGAGCCCCACCTCCGGCTGTCTGCTAGGCAGGGAGCCTGCTTCCCTTCCTCTCTCTCTGCCTGCCTCTCTGCCTACTTGTGATCTCTGTCTGTCAAATAAATAAATAAAATCTTTATTTATTTATTATTTACTAACTGATCCAGAACTTTGTCTCTTAGTAGATCTCCCTAAAACAGATAAGCATGACTTAGTTTATACTTTTATTTTATTTATTTATTTAAAGATTTTATCTATTAGAGAGCAAGAGAGAGCATGAACAGGGGGATGGGCAGAGAGAGAGAGAGAAGCAGACTCCTCGTTGAGCAGGTTTGACCTGGCCTGAGTAGATGCTTAACTGATGAAGCCACCCAGGCACCCCTTTATTTATTTGTTTGTTTATTTATTTTTAGATTTTGTTTATTTGACAGAGAGAGATCGCAAGTAGGCAGAGTGGCAGGCAGCGAGAGAGAGGAGGAAGCAGTCTCCCCACCGAGCAGAGAGCCCGATGTGGGACTTGATCCCAGGACCCCGGGATCGTGACCTGAGCCGAAGGCAGAGGCTTTAACCCACTGAGCCACCCAGGTGCCCCTATATATATGAAATATAAATAATATTAATCCTGAAGAGCAATTCCCTTGAAGCCAGTTCTTCTCAACTTCGTATGTCCTTGCCTTCACTGTTCTTACTCGGTGATCATGAGTCATATCAGTAGAACAGGGAGGCATGCCCTAAGGAGTGGTTAAGAATCATTGCTGGAGGGGTGCCTGGGTGGCTCAGTGGGTTAAGCTTCTGCCTTTGGCTCGGGTCATGATCTCAGGATCTTGGACTCAAGCCCCACATGGGGCTCTCTGCTTCCCCCTGCTTCCCCCTCTCTCTCTGCCTGCCTCTCTGCCTACTTGTGATCTCTGTCAAATAAATAAATAATATGTTTTAAAAAAAAGAATCACTCCTCAATATACTGATAGTAACATCTCATATGAGTACAAATATATACATAATTACATAAATATGTATATTTATGTATATATAAAAATATAACTATTTTCTCATTGATGGAAGCATGAGAAAGTTGCTTTTCTGTTTATGCTTCCGTTGCCATAAATGTGTGATTATTTTACCCCACCTGACCCGAAAACTGATTTGAGATAGCCTATACAATGAAATCAGTCCAACAGTGTAAAGGTAATCCAAAAACTTGTAATAAAGGAAAAGGTCAGTAAAATCATATAAATTCAATAGTATGTTTACTGTGTAAAGCACATGACAGTAACACATTACGTTAAAGAAAGATCTAATCCAAATATTCAAGGATGATTTATCACTAGAGTATCATGCAATGTTTCACTGTGCTAATATATATAATATGCATATATATGTGTGTGTGTGTGTGTGTGTGTGTGTGTGTGTGTGTGTATCTTGGTAGACGTCATAACATTTTTTAAAAGATTTTATTTGAGAGAAAGAGAGAAAAAGCACAAGTGGGGAGAGGGGCAGAGGAGCAGGAGAAGCAGACTCCTTGAGCAGGGAGCTCTACATGGGGCTCCATCCCAAGACTCCCAAATCATGACCTGAGCCAAAGGCGGATAGATGGTTAACCTACCAAGCCACCCACAGGCCCCATGCCAACATTTTATAAACTTCAAATTTTGCAGTGATTACAAACTTTGAAAACACTAGGCATAAAAGGGAACTTATTTTTAGCACAACAAAACCTGCATATTTAAAGACATCATATATGTAATGAACAAATTTTAAGATATTAAAGACATTCCATCCCTTGCCAGTTGCTCTTTTCTTGAACTTGTTTCTCTGACTTTTCAGGAATTCCACATCTGGAGCTCTCTATAGTTCACTTTCCAACCTTGGAACTCAGAACTCGTTAATACCATTCAACTAATGATATTCCCTGGTTTGGCCCTGTCACCTTTGGAGGCTAGAAGAGATATATACTTTCCAAGGAGATAATTACTCATTCCAAAAAACCTCCAATTTGCTAATAGGCCAACTGGAAATTTAGGAAAACCTGTACAATTTTAATGGATATGAACAATTCCTTCTTTGTAAACAATCTTCCTGGTTTATTTCTCAATTTGTATATGCATTTTATATTCTTGTTTTTCTAAGAATATGAGTATATAGTATACATGTATGTGCACATATTATGTGAACAGAGAACCGTCATAAGTTTGTGATTCTCTAATGATGCTTTTGGGTACATTGTTTTGGTTTTATTTTTAGAACATTACTAGAAATATTAAGAATACAGATTCTATTAGGATGTTTCTGACATAGAGTGTTGATCTCTGATCAACAGATCAGACAGACCCCTATAAAATAATTTGGGGAAAGGAAGATACAAGTGGAAGAAATAAGCAGAATTTGGAGTCCTTGAGATTATAAATAATAATGTCAGTTCTTAATATATTTCTTATAAGTTGTGAAAACGATTTCACTGTGTCTCTCATGGCTATGAATCTCAGTTCTGTTGAAAGCATATTTTTGCTTTTTAAAAATTTTATTTTCTTTTATGTCTCTTTGTTTAGTGTTTTGATTTCTTTTTCCTTTTTTATTGAATGTTTTCTTTACCTTATAATTACTAAATCAGAATCTCAAGTTATGATATTAAGTAATTGAAAATTTTAAGTCTTTAGTATTCTATAGAGATACATATGACTATAGAAATATGTTTTAAATATTGTTAAGTAAAAACAATTCTTAGGCACAACACAATTTAAAAATATATATATATGCACATATACATATACATATATACATATACATATATATAATATATATATAGACTCAAAGTTTTGAGTAAAAGTCATAGCAAAAGAAGTCCACCAGAGTAGTTGCCTATTATGATGGCTTGATTTGGGGCCTTGTAATCAGAGATAGAGAGGGAGAAATAACATAAAATAAAATAACAGAGAAATTGTGCATGAGTTAGTATTTGTGGTAAAGACTGAGTCATTATTCACCCACACCACTGCCTCCTATGAACACAATGGAAGACTGTGTCTTTTAGACTCCGTATGAGTTGATTGCAACCATGGAAGTGAGTTCTGAATGATGAAATGAAAAACAGCACTTTTAGCGTAATCATTACACCTTGTGCGTAATCACCCCTTTGTTCTCTTTTCTTCTGCTTGTGAATTCAGCATCACAGATGAAAAGAACTGGATACTTGACTTACCCCGGAGAGTCTGCCTGGCTCATCACACTGGACTATGACTAGGTGAGAAAGAATCATTTAGGCTGCTAAGCTGGCGAGATGTGGTGTCGGTAGAGTACCTAGCAATAATCACCCTTAACAGGATGATGATGGGGTACCAGGAAGCATATGATTGACTAAAAGCCGTTTCTGTGGGAGAACTGTAAAAGAAAAAGGGAAAAGAAAAACCGAAGAGGAAAGATTCCACACAACATTATTTTACAAAGCCTCCATACAAATCAGTGTTCATATGTATTATTATATAAGCAAAAGTAGAGAAGAGAATTCTTATTATTTGAAACAGTCACACGTTCAAGTTTTGTCCCTATTAGAGTACTGGAACAAAATACTCCTTTCTCCTATTAAAAACCAGATAACCCAAATAAAAGAGTTGTTTTCAGAAACTGGAAAACACAGCATGGGAGTGTGACACATAAGGCAAGAAAAAAAGAGGTTAAAGTCATGGTTACTTCGTTTGCTATCTAAAAACACTTTCTGGATCATGGCACTGGAATGAGAAATCCAATGGTAACTGTGTTGTCTTGTTGCATTGAGGAAATGGAAATTACCTTTGGGGAAGCCTGAGCCAGCTGGTCATGCAAAGCAGAATACTCTAAAGGATGGAGGTAGGCAGAGGGATCCTTCTTAATTGTGGGTGCATATTAATCTGTGCACACAAAGGAGTAACCTTCATCAGGCTAAGGAGGTGAACATTCTCAGGAGCTCTATGCTGGATAAATCAGAGATCACACAGACCTGGGAGTCATTTGGATAACTGGGGTGTTCAGGAGAGACACAGAATTGGTTTTTTTTGTTTTTTTTTTGTTTTGTTTTGTTTTTTAAGCAGGAATGACCTAACCTAGAGTAAAGGTTATTTTAGACCTTCCCTACAAAGCTTAAAAAGAAGTGTCCCAACAGACCAAAGTAGTCAGTTAAAATGTACGTTATCCCCAAATGTATCTATGAATTAAATCGGTCTCAGTCAAATTCCAAACAGAAGCCTTATAGAAACTGAAAAGTACATTCAAAATCCATGCAGAAATGAAGGGAACTTAGAATAACCAAAATAATTTTGAAAAATAAGAACAACTTTGGAGATTTACACCACTTAAATTCAAGATTCATTATAAAGGTCAAAAATCATGACAGTGTAGCATGAGCATAACGTTCAGACAGAACTGAATGAGGGGTGCTGGGTTGGCTCAATTGGTGGAGTTCATGACTCTTTATCTTAGGGTTGTGAGTTCAAGCCCTGGGGTGGGTATGGAGACTACTTAAAAATTAAATCTTAGGGGCGCCTGGGTGGCTCAGTGGGTTAAAGCTTCTGCCTTCGGCTCGGGTCATGGTCCCAGGGTCCTGGGATCGAGCCCCTCGTCGGGCTCTCTGCTCGGCGGGGAGCCTGCTTCCCTTCCTCTCTCTCTGCCTGCTACTCTGCCTGCTTGTGATCTCTGTCTGTCAAATAAATAAATAAAATCTTTAAAAAAAATTAAATCTTAAAAGGAAAAAAAAAAAAAGATAAAAGTGAATGGGCCAGAATAGCAAAACCAAAAATAGAACCACATACATAAAGCCAATTGGCAATTCAGTGGGGATAGAGATCATCTTTTCAACAAATAATGCTGAAAATAGAGGTTAGCCACATACAGATAATAAAATGAATCTCAAATTTTACCTCCTATCATACACAAAAACAAACTCAAAATGAGTCATAGACCTAACTGAAACCCCAAATTATGAAACTTCTAGAAAAAAGAATAGGAGAAATTGATTTTCTGTCTGGCAAAGATTTCTTAAATGGAATGAAGAACACATAGTTGGACTTGTCCACCATATAAGAAGTTGGGAAGTTGCCACAGTATTCTAAGAAGTAAAAAAGTGAACAAACTAAAAAATCAACAGCTCCTCTGAGATCTTCGAGAGAAGTGAGTTTACAAGCAAGACTGCTGTTTCTAGAATTGGAAAGACAGGCGAATACAGAGAAACATAGATTACTATGGCAAAAATCCACCGGCAGAAAACTAGGAGCAGTATTGGGGTAGAGAAAGCTGAACTTTGACAACTTCTAGAAGCTCAGTATGGACAAGTCGAAGAGACAAAAACTCCACGGGGACCCAGTCATAGCCCCCCCACTCCCCACACATTGATCTCTTGAAGTTTTACCAGGTTCTCATGGGAACCATGTGCATTCTGTTTTTCACAATGTCAGCCCTCAGGGGGATTTAACCACACCCTAACCTTCTGGTTCTTTGACAGAGCCTAACTGACCTAAGAGAAGCAAAATACTCAATTCCATTCCATTGGAGCCATCCTGTCTCACCGAATAGTGTAAATTCCTGTCCCTCCATAAGATTGAACAAGTGCAGACAGACATTCACTGTGCTTTTGTTTATTTGCTCATTCATCCAACAAATCTTTATTGTCCATCTGATGTGTGCTAGGCACTGCATTCAATGAGGATCTAGCGGCAAAGAAATAAAGTTCCTGCCCTCCTAAAACTGATATTCTAGTGTAGAAGAGAGACGGCAAGTAAGTAAACAAACAAATGCACTATGTAATTTTGTGTGTTAAAATTTTCCATGAGGAAAATCAATTAGGTTAAAAACCTAATTGTAATGCATGAAATGAATTATCAGAAAGCTTTTGCCTTTGGAAGTGATCTGTGTTCATAATGTTTGATATGCCTACTCTGGAGATGGGGGTACATAAAGGCAAAATTCCATGTGGACAGTAAAAATATAAAGCGATTAAAAAAAATAACACCCTGAAATGAGTAAGTGATTGAATTCGATTGGGTTAACTATGTGATTTTGTTGTTTAGATATATTATGATACGGTGTTGAAGTGAAATTACTGTGTTGGCATTGAAAGCAAGTTCTGTCGTGCTTTCGAAGGCCAGGTCCTCAGACCCCGTGATAGACAACAACATTGAAATATAAGAAGAGATAATGCTTAAGTCCAGTACATTGGCATAGTGACAACAGTCTAAGTTCTCCTATTCCTCAGTGTACACAGAGGCAAACTTCTGATGAGTCACATGTATGAAATCAACAGTAAGAACTTGCCAGTGATGAGATTCATTCAAAAGTTGTTTTTTTTTTTTTGTTCTAGAGAGTTAGAAAGTTCTGCAGATAATAAACATGAGGTCTGCTGTTTGACTGCATTGATTAGAATTTCTTAATTAGTATCTTTTCAAGGTGTAAAGGGAAAAATGATTGAAACAAAACCATTAAAAGACCAAAATGAACACATTATTGGACAACTAATTTATTTTAGGGACAGGTAAAGCAGTTTTGTATAGATTATCTCAATGCAAAGAGGAGAAGAAAAGAAAATAATGATGTACATATTGGTGGATTTTTGTGACTCTAAACCTTTCTTCCACTTATCATTAATCAGGGGTAAAATGAAGGCAAACTCTGGATGTTTGTAAGTGATGTTGATTTCTGTAAGTGTGTCCTACTTGGGAGAATGGGGCCACAGGGTCTAATTTTCAATCCCAGGGATTGTGGTTGCTTGAAGTTCTCACAAACTTTTTCTTCTGACTGAATCATCCATTTTACTACATAAAAACAGATTTTTATCTTGAAAAACCTGTGGTTTTTTTAAAAAAAAAAAAAGGATTACTGTCAGTATCAATTGAAAGGGTGGAGAACAGAAACATTCAGTGAGTTTTTGCTGTTCATTGGGACATAGCTTTATAAGCATATAACCCCCATAAGACAGACCGTGGAGACTAGATCAGATCTGGCTATGAAGTGCTGACTTTTGGTGCAGAAATGAAGGGTAAAATATTTGTCTCCATGGGGACAGATCCATGACTGCACTTTTCAAAATGTCAAGGTTACATTTGAAAAGTAGTTGTAATTTTCTCCCATGTCCTAAAGATAATTCTCTGCTTGTACTTCACACATAAAAATCTGTGACTTAATGAAAATTTTCTTCACAGTATTAGGATAATAATTCCAACCTAACATGGTTTAGAGTAGAGTGCATCTTTTTTTAATCTCCAGATTCCAGTGAATAAAAACATAGTGTTATTGGTGATTTAATCATATTTTGTCTTTTTGACCACTTCATTTGGTAGGAGGTCCTAGTTTGTTTCAGAAACTTTGTCAAATAAGGTATCTCTTTTTGGAAATATTAATTCATAAAAGAAGAAAACACATTCCTATTTGTTTGAGATATTTCTATATAAAACAGCCTACCTCAGATAAATTGAATCTTGCAAGATTAAAAAAATGTACATTTGTGTCTATTTGATGTGCTTTTCAAAGTCCTGATTTTACATGCAATAGCAGTACAGCTAAACATTGCAGTATACTTTTACAACTCTTAAACCATCCAAGTTTATTGTGGTACAGATGTTAAGAATACTAGTAGCTATTTGGAGGTAGATATTAGATGGTGATGTTTAATGAGATGGAATGAATGGCAAATGCAAAATAAAATTCTCAAATAATTTTAAGGAAAACTAATTTCAATTTATTAGAGATCTTAATATAAGAATTATTTTTAAAAGTCCATGTAAGGAAATTCTGGAGGATGGTCAGTTGTAGAAAATCAACAACTAGAAGCATTAAATTAAAATTTCTGTTACCATGCTAGGGAGTGAGAGGACATATGGACAAGATTTTAAAGATTTAAGGAATTTTGCAGATGTCGACAGGTAATTTGCCTTTATGTTGGACAATTATTTTTAGTCCATAAACCATTGATACAGAAAAATGGTACCAAAATTATGGCCTTTTTGCAGAAATGAAATAGTGTATCTTTGTAAGAAATACTCAAACATGAAACATCATTTAGATTCAACTAAATGTTATAAATATTATAATTTGTCTATGTTAAAAACAGACGTTCTCACATGGATCAACTTTTTTTCAAGATTTCATGTTTATTTGAGAGGAAGAGACAGGGAGCGAGTGTGGGTACACAAGCGGGGTGGAGCACAGGTAGGGGCAGAGGGAGAAGGACAAGCCAACTCCCCACTGAGCAGGGAGCCAAATGCAGGGCTTGGTCCCAGGACCCTGAGATCCCACCTGAGCTGAAGGCAGCCCCTTTAACAGACTGAGCCACCCAGGGACCCCTTCATGTGGATTATCTTAGGTCATCTTCACAAGGACCTTGTGGAGCAAGTGTTTCAATTTTAAAGATAAGCAGATTCGACTTAGAGAGTTAGAGAGTCTAAGGAACTTGTTCAGAATCTCAGCTACTTGATGGTCAATGTGAACCTTAACTGAGCTCTTCTACCCCAAGTACAGTGCTTTTTCCACTACCTACGCCAACTGAGATAATTAATAGCCTCGTTTTGGACATCTCAAGAAATCTCTTATTTGTTCAGTCAATATCTACAAGATTTCTAGTATTTCTGACATCTCTGTGTTACGTCGTGGAGATTGAAGAGTTACCTTGACTGGTCTCAAGTAAATTTTGTTCTTCTGTATGTTGTTTAATATGTTGTTTTTCTTTGGCTGCTTTCAAAACTTTCAAATGAAGCGTAAATTTGACTGGATGTGTGTAGATGCTATTTTCCTGCATTTACTATGCCTGTGTTCTAATGAACTTGAATTTGTACATTTATGTTTTTCACCAAATTTGAGAAATAAGCCACATTTCTTCATCCATTTATTCTGTCCCTTTATTTTTTTTTTCTTTCCTGGTACTATCACTGTGTATATGTTAGACCATCTTCAATTATTGCAGTTTTTCTGAGTCTGTTCCTTTTTTTTGCATTTAATTGTCTCTCTTATCTAATTTATTATTTATCTGTCTTAAAGTTCATTTACTTTATCTTCCATATGTTGTCAGTCCCGTTAGGTGAAATTTTTATTTCAGATTGTATTTTTCACTTTTTAATTTCTTTTTTATTCTTCTTTTATAGCTTCTATTCCTTTGCTGAGATTTGTCTTTTTATTCATCATCAATGTATTTCCATATCCATGAAGATAATTACACTGCTTCTTTAAAATCTGTTCTGGGGGTGCCTGGGTGGCTCAGTGGGTTAAAGTCTCTGCCTTCGGCTTGGTCATGATCCCGGCGTCCTGGGATCGAGCCCCACATCAGGCTCTCTGCTCAGCAGAGAGCCTGCTTCCTCCTCTCTCTCCCTGGCTGCCTCTCTGACTAGTTGCAATCTCTGTCTATCAAATAAGTAAATAAAATCTTTAAAAAAAATAAAATAAAATCTGTTCTGATGCCAACATCTTGATCCATCTCTAGTTTTTTCTTTGTTGATTGTTTTTTTATTTGAGTGTGGCATTTTTCTGTTTTGTTGAAATTTGTGTAATTTGCATTTGTGTTCTGGGTATAAATTATACATTGTAAAGATTCTGGATTACGTCATATACTTTCAAAAAATTTTTTTTTGAGTGTTCAGTTTGACAGAACTCAAACTACAATTTTTTCCATGTGGTGCCTGGCAAGTTCAGCCAAATACTTAGGTATAATGCAGTCTTTCTACCTTATCTCTCTTTTTAGAGATCCTACCCCCACTCCACTCTGCCCCCTCTTAATTTTTCACCTGTGTAGTTGTCCCAGACTCTGCCCTTCTTGGTTCATCGGTCTACTAAAAAAGTCTTATAACTTCCATATTGTAGTTGCACAACATTGCACTAATGGTGTCTGCCCTCAGGCTCTGAGTTTTAAAATTAGGAAGCTTATTCTCTTCTAGCAAGTGTTGACTTCCCTGTAACATCTCCCTGCTTTGCCAGTCTTCAGTGTCCTTAGATAACTGTCTTTCTGTACACATTACACTGTAGTTTATGGAATCATATAACATGTGGTTTTGTACCTGGCTTCTTTTATTGTGTTGAAATGATTCTTTACATATTGTAGATACAAATCCTTTTCGCATCTATGGTTTGCAAATATTTTCTCCCCAACACTTTTTAGCCTTTTATTTTCTTATGAGTGTATTCTTCAGAACAATAGTTTCTGATCTTCAAAGTGTTGAAGTTGACAGGTTTTAAAAATACTTTGTGGTTTTTAAAATTAAACTTTTATAGAGCAGTTTTAGGTTCATAGCAAAATTGAGCAATGGTACAGATATTTCCCACATACCCCATCTGTCCCTCTTTGTAAACATTTTTTGACAAGAGTGGTATATTAGTTACAATCTGTGAACCTACACTGACACATAGTTATCACCCAAACCAACCATTTACATTACAGTTCTGTCTTCTATTGCATATTCTATGATTTTGTACAGATGTATAGTAACCGCCATTATATATATGGAGGTATGTGCATATATCGACCATTATAGTATCATACAAAATAGTTTCAGAGTCTAAAATCCTCTGTGTGCTGCTTTTTTATCTTTCCCTCCCCCCTCACTTCTAGAAACCACTGATCTATTTGCAGTAAACATTCTGGTGTCTGGATGTATCACAGTTTATTTGTCCATTCACCT
Organism: Martes martes; assembly: GCF_963455335.1. Lineage (NCBI taxonomy): Eukaryota > Metazoa > Chordata > Mammalia > Carnivora > Mustelidae > Martes > Martes martes. The sequence goes on along the minus strand of NC_137904.1, from coordinate 8,171,981 downwards.
TATGAAGGGTATCTTGGCTGCTATCAATTCTGGTAATTATGAATAAGACATACACATTTGTGTGTAAGTTGTTCTGTAGGCATTGCTTTAAGCTTGTTTGGGGGAAATACCATGTTCTCTAAGGTATTTATTTTAGAAATATTTAGAAATATTTTATTTAGAAATATTTTTAATATTTCTTGCAAGGCAGGTCTGCTGGCAAAGAATTTCTGTAATTTTTGTTTTGTTTCGTGTTCTAGCCTTAATGTGGGGGGGAGGTGATTCATATGGGGGAAGAGAGAAGGCACAGAAACCGAATAGGGAAATACTGATAAACCAGCCAGTTGGAGACAAAGTAGAAGGGATCAGGCACTGTTTTGCCATTTCAGTCACTATGACCAGTGACCTCATCTGAGGGCAATTTTCTGCTCTTTTCTTCTTCATCTCAAACTTGCAAATGAGAAAACTAAGGCTCAGAGAAGCTAAGTGATTATATCAAGGTCATTAAGCTTCCCTGTGGTAGAAATGTGTTTTTCACTACATTTTGCTAAGCAATATGTAATCTGACATTATAGCGAACATATGACCAAAAAAATTATTTGCATAAAAAAGACAATTCTTTCATGGGATATTTTCACTCTTAAAAATGTATCACTTATTTTGCTATGTGATTTTAGAACCTCTCATTTTCCCTGAGTATATATGTAGGTTCTTCATATAGCTTCTAAAGCATTCTATGTCTACATCATTCCTGTTGAACTCCACAATAAACCTGATAGGCAGACAGAACATCTCTTCATCTGATAAAACACCATCTCTGAGAGTTCAAGTGACTTGCCCAAGGTAATACTGCAAATATCTGAAATAGGCAAATTCAAAAACTGTTTTCAGAATCAAGCATCAGATGATATTCTACTATATATCTTAACATTTTCATTAGATAATATACTAAAGTTCTCTGAAGTATATATTAAAGTTCTCTTCTGATATTTACCTTTGGAAAAATCTGATGTTTCCACATATGTAATTAATATGCACTTTGTTTCAAGCAATTCTAATTTTTATTATGTACTTTTGTTTTAATCATTTCTAATTTTATGTGATTTCAAGATAATTTGAAAATACATATTTGGAGTTCTTAAAAGTGAGTTAGTTGGTTACTCGCTAGCAGTGACTGCACTTATCCAGCATTGTAGCTTTTACAGATCTTCCACCTTCTCTCTTAGCATGACCTTTCCATAAAATTAGTGTATATTGTCTGAGAACTGTTATTATTTCAAATGAAACACATATATTGAAATATATCAGGAGGCTCTGGATTGTCAGTGTTACAATGTAGTGATATCATTTGTGAACTTTAGTGAATAAGAATACATCTTTGGAAGCTTATAAAAACAGATAGAAAAAGAATTAACAATAATAATTTAAATTCCCCCATCTAACCTTAACATGAATATTATCAATATTTTCAATGTGTAATTTTGTTCATTATATTGATACATAGTTATATCAGATATGAATTTCCTATATTAAATAAATGTGCCTCTACCAAACAATGCATATTATTTTTAGTCAAGAATTTAAGATAGTTTTTCTAGGGTATTTTGATTCTACACAATTTTTGCCATTGTTGCTGAATTCAAAAACTGATATTCTTTCAGATGTTTTCCCATTGTAATCTTCAAAATGGGAAATAAATAAAGCCTAAGTGGAAAGATAGGGTTTCTTTGAACCAGAAATCCAATTTGAAAAATGGAGTGGACTTTTGCCAGGCTAAAATGAAAGGGGGGACGTGGGAGTCTTTCTGAAATACAATCCAAAGAATTCTATGATTTCTTACTATTGGTTTGACTAACTTTAATTCCCATCGACCAAAGACCACCAGGTCCACACCTGTGGTCAAAAGTTATTACTGGATGCAGCAAAAGAGTCTACACACAATGGGAATTTGTAGGGTACCGCAAAAGAAAGAGAATGAAGCCAGGGAAAGAGAACTTCTGGAGTTTTGGGTGCTGGAGTCAAGGGATGACCTTGGGAAGCATTGGTCAGATGGTGTCAATGCAAGGGTTGCTGGAACTGTCGGAGGTCTCTGTCTTTAGGATTTGTGAGCGGATGTAGAATCACTGTTGATCAGCTTGTGGGTAGTCTTATCTAGATCACACGGGTCTAAGTAAACTGGTGTTAAAAGAATGAGTTTAGATAATGGGTGATAAACATGATTTCTCTGGCACTTTCTATCTATTTTATGATTCAGGATATACTTTTAAGTTGTAGTTTGTGTTTCAGTTTTCACTGCCACTATGCCCCCAAATTTTTTCTCTTTCTCACTACTGAAAATATTTATCATTGAGGGTAAGTCATTTATTTTTTTTAAAGATTTTATTTATTTGTTTGACAGACAGAGATCACAAGTAGGCAGAGAGACAGGCAGAGAGAGAGGAGAAAGCAGGCTCTCCATGGAGAAGAGAGCCAGATGTGGGGCTTGATCCCAGACTCTGGGATCATGACTTGAGCTGAAGGCAGAGGCTTTAACCCACTGAGCCACCCAGGCGCCCCGAGGGTAAGTCATTTAAATTCCCTTTAGTCAATCAGTGCTTTCCTTTGTATAATAGAAATCTTTCCATTGACATTCAACAAACTCCTTCTACTTCTAAGTCTGAAATACTGAAGCCCAGACACTAACACTTAAACATCTATCTTTAAGCATAAAGAAGGAGCTGAACTTTGTATCAGGTAAACTTTATCCATTATCATCTCAAATTCCACATTGGAAAAATTATAGAAATATGATTTTTAAGTATAAAAAACAGAAAATGCCAAATCCTTATTTCCCAAATACTCACTAAACATGTAAACATAAATTGAAATATAAAATTATGGGTGTTTTCATACACTATGAGTTTAATAGTAAGTGCACTCTTGTTAAATAAAAAAAAATATGATTATAATGAAACTGTTGACTCAAAATGAATATTCATCACCTTTGTCAGAGATCAAAAGAATCAAGGCAACCACAGATGAAATTGAAAACACACAGGTGCATTGTTTTGCTAGTTAGGTGTTTTCATCTGCTCAGGTTGTCAAAACAAAATACCATAGACTGGGCAGCTTAAACAAGAGAAATTTCTTTTTTCACAGTTCTGATGTGTGCAAGTTGAAGATCAAGGCGCCAGCAGCATTTAGTTTCTAGTGGGAGCTGGCTTGCTGGTTTGCACATGGCTGCCTTCTCTCCAAATGCTTACAAGCATAGATATCTCTCCTCTTCTTAAAAGGAAACCATCCCCACTGAACTAGGATCCCCACTCGTATGGTTTTATTTAACCTTTAGTACATTGTCACTGGCCCTGACTCCAAGTCCAGTAAGTCACTCTAGGCCTTAAGACTTCAGCTTATGAATTGAGGCACAATTCAGTTAAGCACTAGTAAACCCCAAATAAATAACTTGCCTTCAGCAAAATACTATAATCTCTATTAAGAATATAAATGTTGTGTTCCTTTTAACTCATGAAAAAATAAATCTACCTAAAATGGAGGGATTTCCATTACCTTCTCATGGCAACCCTTTATCCTTCCATTGAAAAGAGGTCCCTTATGAGGACAGTGAGAAATCCCTCGAACTGGACTGGGAAAATCTGCCACTTCTCTGTGTCAATCCCACCTCTGACCTCTTTAGAGATTATCTTGGTGGGATACCTGATGGGGTTGGCTTTGAGTGGTCTGACCTTCAGCACTTCCTTAAACTTGGACCTAAAAAGGATCCACTTCCAGCAGTTTAAACTGAAGTGAAGCAAACTACCAAGATTGAAAAAAAAAAAAGACAGTTTAACTTTAAAAGCAATTTTACTTAAAAGTTCCAGTTTTCCTTTAAGACTTATTACAGCCTAATTTAAATGAACAGATTTCTAGTTCACTATCAATTTGCTAATTATTGACTAGAGAGTTTCCTGGTTTTCCTCCTATTTCAAATAATGTAAAGGCTCCATTATTTGTAGATATAAATGGCTAACAATTTCCAAATCCATTATTTCATTTATTTTATTCAATATAGTTGGACTTATTTTTAATGAGCTTTGAAAAAAAATTTCTAGCTCACTGCTTGTGTGTGCAGTTGTATTTCTTTTATTAAATAACTAAATTTATGATGTGGCTTCATTAATTTGATTTTTAGCTCATTAATACATCATAAATAGGAATTCTCTAAATACTGATCTCTTATCTTTCCACTTGACCCAAAAGAGGTAAAAGCAAAATAAAACAAAACAACAACAAAAACGCTTAATTCCCACTGCTAGAAAGAGGGGTATATTTTACCATATTTTGTTTCCTCGTAAGTGGAATGACACATGTTGTTTTAGCAAAGACATCTTTTATTCATTGCTCCCTTTCCTTTTCATGATTATGACACTCTCTCCCCTCTCCCTTAGGTGAGTCGATACTAAAAACTCGGTGTGTGTTCATATGTATTTTTCTCCTTTTTTGGACTATGTAAAGCTATGGAGACGTGTATTAGTCTATGTCCTCATACACACATATACGGAGTTGGGTTTCTTTGTTCCTGTTTTTATTTTTGTTTTTCATTACCTTGACCAACTCTATAAAAGTTATCGTTAGAGGCACCTGGGTGGCTCAGTTGGTTAAGCAGCTGCCTTGGGCTCAGGTCATGATCCCAGGGTCCTGGGATCAAGGCCCATATTGGGCTCCCCGCTAAGCAGAGAGCCTGCTTCTCCCTCTCCCTCTGCCTGCGGCTCTGCATACTTATGCTCTCGCTCTCTCTCTGTCAAATAAATAAATAAAAATAAAATCTTTTTTTTAAGTTATCTTTATATATAAGTTCTTACAAATTGGTCCATTTGTTTCTACAGAATAGCTTTTAGGAAAGGAATAGGTATTTTTTTCTTAGTAGATATTGTCAGATTCTCATTTTACAGATCAGTAATACTGAGGCTTTTTAGAACAGAGGGCTGAACTCGGTTAATCACATTACATTTCATCCAGCAATCTGAGACTCCCCTTTCACCTCGTGTCCATATCAACATGAAATCTGGAGCATTAAACTTCCTCTCTGGTGAAATCATTATATTGGTTTCTATTTCCCTAGTAATTAGTCAATTTCCTTATTCCCAAGGGTGTTAGTCATTTGGATTTGCACTTGGTATATTGTGTATTCATATCTTTGCCCATTTTTAGACTCTGTGTTTTGCCTTTTTTCCTGACAGTTTGTAAGAACTTTGTGAGTATTACTGAAATGAACTCATGGCCTGCTATTTGCATTTTCATGTTTTCTAGATATATCACATCTGTCTTTCTTGGTATATCTTTTTTTGCATACAGATGGTTTTAATTTCATTTAATAAATTCTGAATTTCTAGATACTCTAGGTGTCTAGCATTGCACATGAACTATCTAGATTTTCTTGCACTATTGCCAGAAAACAATCAATGTTTTAATTCAACTGGTGTTCATTTTTGTAAATAGTGACAGACAGACAGGGATCCCGTTTTAGTGCCTCCTAGGTCAATGCATTGCTGTTTCAGCGCTGAATATGAAATTTGCTAGTCTTTTCCCGTTGAATGCCTCTACCACAATTGTTGTGTTAACATTATTATTTTGACAAGGTATTCAGAATCTGATGCTTATCGGACTGAGCTACCCAAGTGCCCCTCAATTCCTTTATTCTTAACAACTGATTCTCTTTCTCTATTAACTTGTTTTGTCAAAAGTGAGAAAGACCAAGAAATATGTAGAAAAGTCCGTGATTTGTCTTCATCTTCCCTTCCATGCATTTCTGCCTTTTAATGTCTATTTCTCCTCTTTGCTTCCTGAGAACATTCTTTCTACTTCTTCCCACCCTCCACTGGTATCACTCCAGCCTCCTGTCAAGCCCACCTTTCTTAATTCCTCTCAAATTAGTCATGTCCTAATACCTTTCTATATGTTTTCCTATCATGAACTAGGTTGATATATAATTTTGTACTCCATTATAATTTTTACAGTGATCCCCAAAAGTAGGTATTATTATTATTATCAATGTTACTGAAGAGGCTATACAACCTGTCCAAGAACCAAAAAATGCCAAAAAATGGTAAAGCCTATATTCAAACACAGACATTCTGATCATAAATGTGTGTTTTTTGCTGTCCTTTATTTGTAAATGACTGTTTTGTTTGATTGACTAATCTGAGTTAGGGTGACAGTGATTAAGAATCAGTAGATAATTTTCCAAAGTTTATCATGTCAAATGCTTTTCCTACATCGATTGAGAAGACCATGTGTTTCTTCTCTCATTGATTTGTTCTGTTACATTGATTGATTTGTGAATGTTGAACCACCTTTGCAACCCATGGGTAAATCCCACATGGTCATGGTGGATAATCTTTTTAATGTACTGTTGGATCCAGTTAGTGAGGATCTTGTT